>NC_069696.1:36058222-36690626 GCF_023699985.2 Odocoileus virginianus | reverse complement strand
AATCAGCCATGGATGTACATGTGTTCCTTATCTTGAACCCCCCTCCCACCTCCCTCCCCATACTATCCCTCTGGGTCATCCCAGTGCACCAGCCCCGAGCACTTGTCTCATGCATCCAACCTGGACTGGCGATCTGTTTAATACTTGATAATATACATGTTTCGATGCTGTTCTCTCTAAACATCCCACCCTCGCCTTCTCCCATAGAGTCCAAAAGTCTGTTCTATACATCTGTGTCTCTTTTTCTGTCTTGCATATAGGGTTATTGTTACCATCTTTCTAAATTCCATATATATGTGTTAGTATACTGTATTGCTGTTTTTCTTTCTGGCTTACTTCACTCTGTATAATGGGCTCCAGTTTCATCCATCTCATTAGAACTGATTCAAATGTATTCTTTTTAATGGCTGAGTAATATTCCATTGTGTATATGTACAACAGCTTCCTTATCCATTTGTCTGCTGATGGGCTTCTAGGTTGCTTCCATGTCCTGGCTATTATAAACAGTGCTGTGATGAACATTGGAGTACATGTGTCTCTTTCAGTTCTGGTTTCCTCAGTGTGCATGCCCAGCAGCGGGATTGCTGGGTCATATGGCAGTTCTATTTCCAGTTTTTTAAGGAATCTTCACACTATTCTCCATAGTGGCTGTACTAATTTGCATTCCCACCAACAGTGTAAGAGGGTTTCCTTTTCTCCACACCCTCTCCAGCATTTATTGCTTGTAGACTTTTGGATAGCAGCCATTCTGACTGGCGTGAAGTGGTACCTCATTGTGGTTTTGATTTGCATTTCTCTGATAATGGGTGATGTTGAACATCTTTTCATGTGTTTGTTAGCCAGCTGTATGCCTTCTTTGGAGAAATATCTGTTTAGTTCTTTGGCCCACTTTTTGATTGGGTCGTTTATTTTTCTGGAACTGAGCTGCAGGAGCTGCTTGTATGTTTTTGAGATTAATTCTGTGTCAGTTGCTTCGTTTGGTATTGTTTTCTCCCATTCTAAAGACTGTCTTTTCACCTTGCTTATAGTTTCCTTCATTGTGCAAAAGCTTTTAATTTTAACTAGGTCTTATTTGCTTATTTTTGCTTTTATTTTTGTTACTCTGGGAGGTGGGTCATAGAGGATCCTGCTGTGATTTATGTCAGAGTGTGTTTTGCCTATGTTTTCCTCTAGCAGTTTTATAGTTTCTGCTCTTAAATTTAGATCTTTAATCCATTTTGAGTTCATTTTTGTATATGGTGTTAGAAAGTGTTCTAGTTTCATTCTTTTACAAATGGCTGACCAGTTTTCCTTGCACCACTTGTTAAAGAGATCGTCTTTTCTCCATTGTATATTCTTGCCTCCTTTGTCAAAGATAAGGTGTCCATAGGTGCAAGGATTTATCTCTGGGCTTTCTATTTTGTTCCACTGATTTATATTTCTGTATTTGTGCCAGTACCATACTGTCTTGATGACTGTGGCTTTGTAGTATAGTCTGAAGTCAAGCAGGTTGATTCCTCCTGTTCCATTCTTCTTTCTCAAGATTGCTTTGGCTTTTCGAGGGTTTTTTTTTTTTTTTTTTTTTTTTTTTTGGTATTTCCATACAAATTGTGAAATTATTTGTTCTGAAAAACACCATTGGTAGCTTGAAAGGGATCGCATTGAATCTATAGATTGCTTTAGGTAGTATACTCATTTTCACTATATTAATTCTTCTGATCCATGAATATGGTATATTTCTCCATCTATTTGTGTCACCTTTGATTTCTTTCATCAGTGTTTTATGGTTTTCTATATATAGATCTTTTGTTTCTTTAGGTAGATTTATTCCTAAGTATTTTATTTTTTTCATTGCAATGGTGAATGCAATTGTTTCCTTAATTTCTCTTTCTGTTTTCTCACTATTAGGAATGCAAGGGATTTCTGTGTGTTAATTTTATATCCTGCAACTTTACTATATTCATTGATTAGCTCTAGTAATTTTCTGGTGGAGTTTTTAGGGTTTTCTATGTAGAGGATCATGTCATCTGCAAACAGTGAGAGTTTTGCTTCTTCTTTTCCAGTCTAGATTCCTTTTATTTCTTTTTCTGCTCTGAGTGCTGTGGCTAAAATTTCCAAAACTATGTTGAATGGTAGTGGTAGAGTGGGTACTCTTGTCTTGTTCCTGACTTTAGGGGAAATACTTTTAATTTTCCACCATTGAGGATAATGTTTGCTGTGGATTTATCATACATGTCTTTTATTATGTTGAGGCATGTTCCTTCTACGCCTACTTTCTGGAGGGTTTTTTTTTTTTAATCATAGATGGATGTTGAATTTTATCAAAGGCTTTCTCTGCATCTACTGAGATAATCATTTAGTTTTTAGTCTTTCAATTTGTTAATCTGGTGTATCACATTGTTTGATTTGTGAATATTGAAGAATCCTTGCATCCTTGGGATAAAGCCCACTTGGTCATGATGTATGACTTTTTAATATGTTTTTGGATTCTGTTTGCTAGAATTTTGTTAAGGATTTTTGCATCTAGGTTCATAGGAGATATTGGCCTGTAGATTTCTTTCTTTTCTTCTTCTTCTTCTTTTTTTTTTTTTTGTGGCATCTTTGTCTGGTTTGGTATTAGAGTGATGGTGGCCTCATAGAATGAGTTTGGCAGCTTACCCTCCTCTGAAGTTTCTGAAAGAGTTTGAGTAGGATAGGTGTTACATCTTCTCTAAATTTTTGGTAGAATTCACCTGTGAAGCCATCTGGTCCTGGGCTTTTGTTTGTTGGAAGATTTTTTATTGCATTTTTGTTTTCTGTGCTTGTGATGAGTCTGTTAAAATTTTCTATTTCTTCCTGGTTCAATTTTGGAGGGTTATACTTTTCTAAGAATTCATCCATTTCTTCCAAGTTGTCCATTTTATTGGCATATAGTTGCTGATAGTAGTCTCTCATGATCCTTTGCTTTGCTGTGTTGTCTGTTGTGATTTCTCTATTATCATTTCTCATTTTGTTGATTTGATTCTTCTCCCTTTTTTCCTTGATGAGTCTGGCTAATGGTTGTCTATTTTATTTATCTTCTCAAAGAACCAGCTTTTAGCTTTGTTGATTTTTGCTATAGTCTCCTTGTTCCTTTTTCATTTATTTCTGCCCTAATTTTTATGATTTCTTTCCTTCTACCTACCCTGGGTTTCTTTATTTCTTCTTTTTCTAGTTGCTTTAGGTGTAAAGTTAGGTTATTTATTTGATTTTTCTCTTGTTTCTTGAGGTAAGCTTGTATTGCTATGAGTCTTCCCCTTACCACTGTTTTTACTGAATCCCGTAGGTTTTGGGTTGTTGTGTTTTCATTTTCATTCGTTTCTATGCATATTTTGATTTATTTTTTTAATTTTTTCTGTGATTTGTTGGTTATTCAGAAGAGTGTTGTTTAGCCTCCATATGTTTGTATTTTTAATATTTTTCCCGTAGTTGACATCTAATCTTACCACATTGTAATCAGAAAAGATGCTTGCAATGATTTCAATTTTTTTGAATTTTCCAAGGCTAAATTTATGGCCTAGGATGTGATCTATCCTGGAGAATGTCCCGTGTGCACTTGAGAAAAAGGCGAAATTCATTGTTTTGGGGTGAAATGTCCTATAGATATCAATTAGGTCTAATTGGCCCATTGCATCATTTAAAGTTTGTGTTTTCTTGCTAATTTTCTGTTTAGTTGCACTATCCATAGGTGTGAGTTGGGTATTAAAGTCCCCCACCATTATTATGTTACTATTACTTTCCCCTTTCATTCTTGTTAGCATTTGCCTTACATATTGCAGTGCTCTGATGTTGGGTGCATATATATTTATAATTGTTACATCTTATTCTCGGATTGATCCTTTGATCATTATGTAGTGTCTTTCTGTGTCTCTTTTCATGGCCTTTATTTCAAAGTCTATTTTATCTGATATGAGTATTGCTACTCCTGTTTTCTTTTGGTCTCCATTTACTTGAAATATTTTTTTCCAGTCCTTCACTTTCAGTCTGTATGTGTCCCTTGTTTTGAGGTGAGTCTCTTGTAGACAGCATATATAGGGGTCTTGCTTTTGTATCTATTCAGCCAGTCTTTGTCTTTTGGTTGGGGCATTCAACCCATTTACTTTTAAAGTAATTATTGATAAGTATAATCCTGCTGCCAGTTACTTTGCTGTTTTGGGTTCGAGTTTATAAACCTTTTCTGTGTTTCCTGTATAGAGAAGATCCTTCAGCATTTGTTGAAGAGCTGGTTTGGTGTTGCTGAATTCTCTCAGCTTTTGCTTGTCTGTAAAGCTTTTGATTTCCCCTTCATATTTGAATGAGATCCTTGCCGGGTATAGTAACCTGGGTTGTAGATTTTTCTTTTTCATCACTTTAAGTATGTCCATTCCCTTCTGGCCTGAAGAGTTTCTATTGAAAGATCAGCTGTTATCCTTATGGGAATTCCCTTGTGTGATATTTGTTGCTTTTCCCTTGCTGCTTTTAATATTTGCTCTTTGTGTTTGATCTTCATTAATTTGATCAATATGTGTCTTGGGGTGTTTCACCTTGGGTTTATCCTGTTTGGGACTCTCTGGGTTTCTTGGACTTGGGTGGCTATTTCCCTCCCCATTTTAAGAAAGTTTTCATTATCTCCTCAAATATTTTCTCATGGCTTTTCTTTTTGTCTTCTTCTTCTGAGACGCCTATGATTCGAATGTTGGGGCATTTAACATTGTCCCAGAGGTCTCTGAGGGTGTCCTCATTTATTTTAATTCTTCTTTCTTTTTTCCTCTCTGCTTCATTTATTTCACCATTCTATCTTCCACCTCACTTACCCTATCTTCTGCGTCTGTCGTTCTATTGTTGGTTCCCTCCAGAGTGCTTTTGATCTCAGTTATTGCATTATTCATTATTGCTTGACTCTTTTTTATTTCTTCTAGGTCCTTGTTAAACATTTCTTGCATCTTCTCAATCCTTGTCTCCAGTCTATTTATCTGTAATTCCATTTTGTTTTCAAGATTTTGGATCATCTTTACTATCATTATTCTGAATTCTTTTTCAGGTAGACTCCCTATCTCCTCCTCTTTTGTTTGGTTTTGAGGGCATTTATCATGTTCCTTTACCTGCTGAATATTTCTATGCCTTTTCATTTTGTTTAGATTGCTATGTTTGGGGCGGCATTTCTATATGCTGGAAGTTCTTGATTCCTCTTTATTGTGGAGGTTGCTCCCCATGGGTGGGGTTGGACTAGTGGCTTGTCAAGGTTTCCTGGTTAGGGAAACTTGCATTGGTGTTCTGGTGTGTGGAGCTGGATCTCTTCTCTCTGGAGTGCAATGAAGTGTCCAGTAGTGAGTTTTGAGATGTCTATGGGTTTGATGTGACTTTTGGCAGACTGTATTTTAATGCTCAGGATTATGTTCCTGTGTTGTTGGAGAATTAACATGGTATGTCTTGCTCTGAAACTTCTTGACTCTTGGGTGGAGTTTGGTTTCAATGTAGGTATGGAGGCTTTTTAATGAGCTCTTGTCAATTAATGTTCCCTGAAGTCAGAAGTTTTCTGGTGTTCTCAAGTTTTGAATTAAAGCCTCTTGCCTCTGGCTTTCAGTCTTGTTCTCACAGTAGCCTCAAGACTTCTCCATCCATACAGCACAGATGATGAAACATCTAAGCTAATGGTGAAAAGATTCTCCACAGTGAGAGATACCCAGAGAAGTTCACAGCGTTACATGGAGAAGAAAAGAGGGAGGAGGGAGATGGAGGTGACCAGGAGGAGAAGAGGGGGAATCAAAAGAGGAGAGAGCAATCTAGCCAGTAATCAGTTCCCTAAGTGTTCTCCACACACCAGAACAGCCTGAGAGATTCACAAAGTTAAGTAGAGAAGAGAAGCGGGAGGGAGGAGATAGAGATGACCTGGGGAAGAAAAAGGAGAGTCAAAAGAGGAGACAGCAATCAAGCCAGTAATCACACCCCTAAGTAAAAATTGGTACTGAAGATGAGATTCTTAAAGATACAAAGTTGATAACAAATACCAAAAAGTAAAGATTAAAAATCTAGAGGTTAGACTCTCAAAATTACAATATTAAAAATACAAAACAAAATCCATTGCAAAAATTATAAAATATATATGTATGAAATTTGCCTTAAAAATAGGGTCTTTTTCTGCAAAGTAATAGTAGGTTATAAAAATGGAAATTAAAGGAGTAATAAAGAACTTAAAAAAAGAATGGTAAAATACATCTAGGAAATTTTCTGGAACTGTTGAGGGCAGTGTGGGGTCAGTTCAGTTTCAGATAGTTCCTTGTTCCAGCTTATACTTCTTCTCAAGGTCTATAGGCCCCTTCCAATGCTTAGTCAATGTTAACTACAGGGTTTTAATCTGTTGCACCTGTCACTTCCAGAGCGGTTCCCTCTTCTTTGTTTATTTTGGCTTCCTCTGTTTGCAAGTCTCTTCAGTGTCTAATTTCCACCCAGACACAAGGGGGCGAAGGTGGTCACTTATTTAGGCTCACTTGTTCAGTTGTGCTGTGGATTGAAAGAAACACTGCAAACAAATATCGCTGGTGTGTGTTTGGAGTGCTTGCAGTGTATGGACCACACTGGGTTTGCCCCAGTTCACGGCGCGTGTGCTGTCCCGGTCTACACTGCTCAGGCTCCAGGTTGCTCTGCAGGGGAACTGTCTAAGGCGGGCCCTGGGTTTCATGCATTTCCCAGGTCTAAGCTGCTCAAGTTCAGGTTCTTGGATACTCCACAAAGGCACAGACTTGGCTGGACACGCATTTGGTGCCCTTCCCAGGTCCAAGGAGCTCAGGCGACCAGGTGCTTGGCGAACACACTGTCCCAGGTGGTCTGTGTGTCTTAATCACCTCCCCAGTCCCAGCTGCTTGGTTTCCTGGGTGCACTGCGAGAGTGCTGTCTCAGGTGTGCTGTGTGTCTCCTCTGGGGAGCTGATCTCTGGCTGCGACCCTCCTGGTTGATGTCAACTGTCCAGAATCCCAGGAAGACTTGGTTAGCAACTGGAACCCTGCTCCCAGTTTGGTGGAGGATGCTGTCCCAGCCCGAAATTGCCCCTTGCCTTCTGGCTCTGACTGTTGCCCACCTGCCTCTCTGCCTGCAGTGAGGGAATGGGCTAGTCCGCAGCCAGCTAGCTCTCTTTTGTTATTCGCTCAGTCCTTTGTTCTGTGAGCAGGCCAGGCTGTGCCTTAGGTTAGAGCTTTTCACGGGAAAGTTCTCTCTCTCTGGCTATCCTTCAGTCTGGGTTGCTATCTCACGTTAGCTCCCTTAGATTGTTCTCAAGGCATTCAGGCCTGGTCCTTACCCTAATCATGCAACCCATGCCTCCCTGTTCAGCCCCCACTTGCTGGTGGTGGACGCGAGCATCTGGGCTACTTCTCCACTGGGAGTTGCAGTTAGGAACTTATTCCGTGGTGTTTTTTTTTTCCCCTCCCACTTATGTTGCCCTCTGAGATTCCAAAACTCCCCACAGACCTGCAGGTGAGAGATTTTCCTGGTGTTTGGAAACTCCTTTACAGCTCCCTCCCCAGGATGGGTCTCTGTCCCTAACTCTTTTGTCTCTCTTTTTTGTCTTTTATATTTTGTCCTACCTCCTTTCAAAGAGAACAGGCTGAATTTCTGGGCGCCTGGTGTCCTCTGCCAGCGTTCAGAAGTTCTTTTGTGGAAGTTGCTCAGCATTCAAATGATCTTTTGATGAGTTTGTGGGGGAGAAAGTGGTCTCCCCGTCTTATTCCTCTGCCATCTTAGGACCATCCTAGAGTTGTCGCTTGTCTTGTTGGGAGAGGGTGTTTGCTATGATCAGTGCATTAGCCTTTGATCTGTTAGCCTTTACCATGCTTTATTTTGTACTCCAAGTTCAAACTTGCCTGTTACTCCAGGTATCTCTTGACTTCCTACTTTTGTATTCCAGTCCCCTCTGATGAAAAGAACATCTTTTTGGTTAGTTCTAGAAAGTGTTGTATGTTTTCACCTTCAGCTGCTTTGGCATTAGTGGTTGGGGCATAGACTTGGATTACTTTAGTATTGTATGGTTTTCCTTGGAAATGAATAGAGATCATTCTCTTGTTTTTGAGATTGCTTCCAAGTATTGCATTTCAGACTCTTTTTTGACTATGAGGGCTACTCCATTTCTTCTAAGGGATTCTTGCCCACAGTAGTAGATAAAATGGTCATCTGAGTTAAATCTGCTCATTCCAGTACATTTTAGTCCACTGATTCCTAATATGTCGACATTCACTCTTGCTATCTCCTGTTTGTCCACTTCCAATTTTACCCTGATTCTTGGACCTGACATTCCAGGTTCCTACACAATATTGTTCTTTACAGCATCAGACTTTACTTTCATCACCAGATGCATCCACCACTGGGTGTTGTTTCTGCTTTGGCTCAGCCTCTTCATTCCTTCTGGAGCTGTTTCTCCTCTCTTCTCCAGTAGCATATTGGTCACCTACCAACCTGGGCAGTTCATCTTTCAGTGTCATATCTTTTTTTCCTTTTCATACTGTTCATGAGGTTCTCAAGGCAAGAATGCTGAAGTGGTTTTCCATTCCCTTCTCTGTGGACCACTGGAATTTTATCAGAACTCTGATAAAACTTATCAAAAGTTTTTCAGAACTCTCCACCAAGACCTGTCAGTCTTGAGTGGCCCTACATGCCATGGCTCATAGTTTCCTTGAATTAGAGAAGGCTGTGATCCATGTGATCATTTTGGCTAGTTTTCTCTGACTGTGGTTTTCATTCTGTCTGCCCTCTGATGGATGAGGATTTCTCAGTAAAGCTAGGAAAAATTATGCTATATTTTAAAAGCATATACTATATTAAAATAAGAAATCCTCTATGAATTTCACTGTACTGTTTTAGGTTTAAAACTCTTCTAGAAATAGATACAGGCTCGTAAGTACAGAGAACAAACTAGTGGTTATCAGAGGGGAGAGGGTGAGAGGAGGGACAAAATAGGTGAAGTGGATCAAAAGCTAGAAAGTACTACTAGTTGTGAAACACATAAATTACAAGGATATAATATACAGCACAGAAGACATATTTTACAATATTTTATAATAACTGTATGGAGTGTAATCTATAAAAACATAGAATTACTTTGTTATACACCTGAAACTACCATAATATTGTAAGTCAACTATAAACTTCAATAAAAAATAAGCAAATAAGATAAATAAATCTTGGATCAAAGAAGAAATTGCTGTGGATTTGTGGATGAAGAATGTCATCTACCTTATCAGTAAACAAAGGACATTGTAGTCATCAAGCCATCAGCCCCTGCAGCCATCCACCTCCTGACAGTGCTTGCTGAGGAATTCAGGACTGAGAAAAACAGGATACTGGCCCTAGGTAAGGTGCATATCAAAGGAATAATTTCATTAAGCCCCGACTCCTTCATCTTCTCATACATAGAAAAGTGCTAAATTAACTTGAGATATCAAGTTTTTTTTTTCTTTTAATTGTGTAGGTGTATGCTCAGTCATGTTTGACTCTTTGCTGTAGCCTGCCAGGCTCCTCTGTCCATGGAATTTTCCAGGCAAGAATACTGAAGCAGGTTTTATTTTCCAGTTCTAGGGGATCTTCCTGACCCAGGGATTGAACTCATGTCCCTTGCATCTCCTGCACTAGCACACAGATTCTTTACCACTGTGTCACCTGGGAAGACCTTGTCTTTAATTGGCAGTTATCTTTTAATGGTCAACTACTTACATGTTTTCTTCTTTTCCAAAAATGTCTATGTATCCTTGCTCCTCTCTTGCCTCTCTAAAACAGTCTCTCAGAGCTATCTAAGGCTTAAATCTTCACTAATTCCCCACATAAAACATAATTCTCAACATTTACATTGTGCTTTTTATTTTCAGTTGACAGATACTAGAAAAAAATTTTAAGAGGGGAAAAAACTCTTCCTCTAAAGCCTCTTAATCTTGAAAATGTATTTAATACTAAGGCTCTAATGCAGTTTTTTAGACTTTTAAAGGCAAAAACTCCTTTCATAAATTAACTGCATGAGGAAAAATAGCTTAGTTATTAAACAAAATAAATTTTGCTTTAGGAAAGAGCAATATAGGAAAGTAGACAACGTTTTTTAGTAGTGATTCATGAATATATCTTTTTTCTTCCTTATTGGGGTGTGCAGGGAAAGTATTAGAAACAAAATCTTTCTTCAGCCCAAGAAATCTATTGACTTAAAATAAATCTATTTACTTCAAATCTCCAGCCCCCAAATTGAGAATTATGTTTCATTTGGTGGGAATTTTTAGAACTTCAAGCCCAGAAGACAGTATCTCGAATAACCCTGAGAAAAATGCTCTGAGGAGGCAAAGGAAGGAGCCAGGTAATATAAGTTTCACAACAAAAAGCAGGTAGTCTGAACATCAAAAGATTATTGTTAATTAAAGAAAATCAGATACTTCAAATTAAGGAATTTAGCTCTTTTCTTTGTATGGGAAGATGCAAGAATCTGGGCTCACTGAAATCCATTTGATGTGCACCTCAACTATCTGGGGCCAGTTTCCTGTGTTTTTCACATCCTGAGCCTCCTTTCCTCAGGGCTCACCATAGGGATTGGCTGTAGTCTGAAGGCTGCTAGATGGCAGATATTCTTCTCCTTGAGTTCCCTCAGGGCTCACTGGCTCACACTGGAAGTCTGCAATCACCGCTGACTGTGACATCCTTGTTTACTTATATGGCAAGAAATATTCTAGTTCTCAAACCTCTCCTTGAAGGTAGTAGAAAAAGAAACCAAGTTTTTTAAATTGAGTAAGTATTAAACTAGAATGTAATGTGTATCACAGGCAGTGTCCTGTTGCTGCTGCTGCTGCTTCAGTCTGACTTTTTGTGCCTATAGACTGTAGCCTGCCAGGCTCCTCTGTCCATGTCCATGTCCAGGTAAGAATACTGAAGAGGGTTGCCATGCCGTCCTCCAGGGGATCTTCCCTACCCAGGGATCAAACCCACGCCTATTATGTCTCCTGTATTGCACTCAGGTTCTTTACCACTAGCACCACCTGGGAACCCCAGGTTGGTGTCTTAAGAGATTGCAAAGATAGAAAGAAGTCTCACCCTTTTATATAGCCAGACAGATACAACCCATCACACACATGTTCTGAAGATAAACAATAACTAGCCCTCAAGTAAGAGAACACAGTTTGGCACACATACTAAGCTCACCTGGAAATTGGAATAGCCATCTGAGTTAACTGACTTTATATGAAGAAAAATGGACTTATCATGTCTTTCTGAGAGGAACTAGTTTTGCAATTTGGAGCAAAGTACCCACCAAAGATAGGCTCCTAGAATCTCAACTGCTAGACTAAGGCATTCTCTCCCTTGATATTTACACCTCAAAGAGATGGCCCCCAGCTCCTTGAGAAAGTGTCCCTGGGTTACAAAATTGGTAAAAAGTCTTTTAAAAAGATTTACATACATCTCAAAGAGGCAGAGAAAGAATTTACACATACAAGTTTCTAAAGAAAATGCTCTAAGAAAAGAGAGGAGATTCTTCCTTCACTGTGGGTTTTGTTTTGTTTTTTTGTTTTTGTTTGTTTGTTTGTTTTTTTTGGTCTTGCCCTGTGGGATCTCAGTTCCCTGACCAGGTATTGAACCCAGGCCACGGTGGTAAAAGCCCAGAATCCTAACCACTAGGCAACCAGAAAAGTCCCTCTTCCCTCATTTTTAAGAGGGAGAATTAAGTCTCTTACTATTTATATTTGCCCTTAAACACCAAAATACCTACCTCCAGCAATTAGCAAGTATTAAGTTAGCAATGTTTGCTTTGAATGTTTTTAATAAAAGAAAAAAACAATGAAGTTAAAGTCCCTCTGGTATGCTTTCCACCCTCAGTCTCAAGCCACCACTATTTTGTATTTGGTGCTTTGTATTTGTGCTTTGTTCCGTCAACTACAAATTGGCACTTACAGTGGGCACGTGCCATCTACCTATCTACCTCTACGAGGATTAAATTGTGTGCTGCTTGCTGCAGCTGCTGACCTTCAACAACCCCTGAAAGCAGCTCAGGGTGCAAAGCAGGAATGAGGCACTCTGCTCAGAGAAAAAACTAGCAGGGCAGGTCTTCAGATAGTTGGATATTTTTAGGCCCCGATGTTATGAGCCCAATTCTTGTTATCTCCCATATCTAGAAAGGCACTAAAATCCTTCAAAGTGACTATTGTTTCTCATGACTAGCAAAGCTTCACAAGACCAGCAGAAAATTTCTGGGAAAATATTTACTTAATTGCATCTATTCCCCCTTCACCAAAATCACATATATACTGATCTTTCCTCCCTAGCTCTTTGGAACCGTTTCTCAGAGCTCTCTGAGGTGCTGTCTCCTAGACTGCAGTCCTCATTTTGCTCCCCATAAGACTTAACTCACAGCTCTCAAGTTGTGCATTTTTTAAGTCGACAGTTCCAGTTGCAGTTGTATGTTTTGTTTACTCTTAAAATTTTGGAGTTACGGAATGTCTCTCTTCTACTCTCCACTTCTGTTTGACTTTTTTTAGATTTCACATACTCATGAGATCACACGTTTTTGTTTTTTTTTTCTTTCTGTGTCTGGCTTCTTTCACTTAGCATACCGTCTCCAGGTTTTTGCAAATGGCAAGATTTCCTTCATTTTCAAAGCTGAATAACATTCCACTGTATATGTGCATGTGTGTACGTACCTGTGTATATCACACTGCAGTTTTCTTTATCCATCTCTCAACAGATACTTGGGTATTTATTTCTTTTTTCATCTCTTGGCTATTGTGAATAATACTGCAATGTACCTGGGTGTGCAGATGTCTCTTTGAGGTACTGATTTTATTTCTTTTGAGTATATATACAGTGATACATTGCTGGGTCATATGGTTCTATTTTTAGTTTTGGCGGGAAAGAGAGGTGGGGTAAATGGGGAGATGTTGATTAAAGGATACAAAGTTGCAGTCTATAGGATGAATTAGCTTGTTGGAAAGATACTTTGAGCTTCCCAGGTGGTGCTAGTGGTAAAGAATCCACCTGGCAATGCAGGAGAGGTAAGAGATGCAGGTTTAATCTCTAGGTTGGGAAGGTCCCCTGGAGGAGAGCATGGCAACCCACTTCAGTACTCTTGCCTGGAGAATCCCATGGAGAGAGGAGCTAAGTCCATAGGGTCACAAACAGTCTGACATGACTCAAGTGACTTTAGCATGCAGGAATGTTTTTGCTACATATATGTATATCATATCAATTTTAATTGAAAAATGAAAGATAATGTCTCTCTTTTGTAATGAAAAATATGTAATATAAATGATACAACTTCCCTGCTGCCTAGCCTGTATTAAGAAGGGAACAATATGGGTAAGCAACAAGGTTCTACTGCATAACACAGGGAAATATATACAATATTCTGAGATAAACCATAGTGGAAAAGAATATTAAAAAAGAATGCATATATATATATATATGTATATATATATATATATATATATATATACACACAGACACACATGTATAACTGAATCACTTTGCTATAAGAGAAAGAAGCTTGACTCTCCCTCCATGATTCAACCAAAGAAATATGGTCAAGTCATGTGAAGATTAGTCATGCTCCAAAAGCTGGACCTGTCAGATTCCTACCAGTGGCTGGCATATTTCCCCTGCTCCATTCCCCCAAGCCTCTGTGCTTCAGAAACTGGAAAGTCCTTATCCTTATGCACAGGGTGCATGTGCAGCAGCAATAAATAGCAAAAGGAAGAATATGAGCAACAGATGTTGGAGACTTGTCAGTTAGCAAGAGGGTGTTACTTCCTTATAAGGAGATAATGAAGTAGCTCCCGAGGTTAGAAAGGTACCAAAGGCCAAGACAAGAAAGACTGGGTATCTCAACATCTACCTCCTATGGTGTAACAATATTCATTGGAATGTGTGTGTCCTGATTTGTGTATCCTTTTATGCAATAGTTCTTCCAGTGTAGTTCAGAGACCCTGAGGAACTCTCAAATCTTTACAGGGGTTCCAGAAGGTCAAAACTATTTTCAAAATAATGCTATGCCATTATTTATTTATTTTTTTTTTACTTTCTTTCTCTTATAAATGTAGAATGAAGTGTTCCAGAGGCTGCATAACATTGGTATAACAGAATGAATCTATGGCAGATATGAGAATCAAGCTGTCTTCTGGTTGGCTAAACATCAAAGAGATTTGTAAAAATGTAAAACAATGCCTCCATTCTCAGAGAGAATTGTTTTGGGAGGTTTATTATTTTTCAATAATAAATGGTGTTTTCCACAATTATTTATTGCAATTTAAGATGGATTATTGTATCCAAAATCTACAAGCAATAAATGCTGGAGAGGGTGTGGAGAAAAGGGAACCCTCTTACACTGTTGGTGGGAATGCAAACTAGTACAGCCACTATGGAGAACAGTGTGGAGATTCCTTAAAAAACTGGAAATAGAACTGCCATATGACCCAGCAATCCCACTCCTGGGCATACACACCGAGGAAACCAGAACTGAAAGAGACACGTGTACTCCCAATGTTCATCACAGCACTGTTTATAATAGCCAGGACATGGAAGCAACCTAGATGCCCATCAGCAGACAAATGGATAAGGAAGCTGTGGTACATATACACAGTGGAATATTACTCAGCCATTAAAAAGAATACATTTGAATCAGTTCTAATGAGATGGATGAAACTGGAGCCCATTATACAGAGTGAAGTAAGCCAGAAAGAAAAACAGCAATACAGTATACTAACACATATATATGGAATTTAGAAAGATGGTAATGATAACCCTGTATGCGAGACAGCAAGAGAGACACAGATGTGTAGAACAGCCTTTTGGACTCTGTGGGAGAGGATGAGGGCAGGATGATATGGGAGAGTGGCATTGAAACATGTAAATTATCATATGTGAAATGAATCGCCAGTCCAGTTCAAGGCATGATACAGGATGCTCAGGGCTGGTGCACTAGGATGACCCAGAGGGATGGGATGGGGAGGGAGTAGGGAGGGGGGTTCAGGATGGGGAACACATGTACACCCATGGTGGATTCAAGTCAATGTATGGCAAAACCAATACAATGTTGTAAAGTAAAATAAATAAATAATTTTAATAAAATAAATAAAATGTATACTTAAAAAAATAAAATTGCTGTAAAACAAAAAAATAAGATGGATTATAGATAAACCTTTTAAGTTCTTAGTTTAATTTGTAATACAATAAATATTGATAAATATAAACTGTGTAAATAAAATTTCATTAAAGTTCTCAATAATTTTTAAAAGTATTAATGTGTTCTGAGTCAAAAACATTTGAGAACCACTGCTAAAACATTGGCTTCTTTATTTAACTATTGGTGAAACTCCCCATTTACCATAAATGATAGATTTCTGGTCGAGTTTTCTTCCATTCCACGAAGAAATTAAACTCTTCCAAAACATTATTTTTGCTATTGATTCTGTCTTTAACCATTTGCATTGAAATCTACATTTAATTTTGTGTTCATTCAAAAGTCTTAAATGCAACTTATTCTCATTAGAAAATTGTTTAATGAATTAGATACATGTTATACTTTAAATTATTATGGCATTACCAATTCTCTCCTTTTTCTTTTCTTTATTTTTTCATGACATATATCACAGTGAAAACTTATTGGGGGGTGGCCTCCTCTTCTTTCTCCAGTTGTTAGTTATTAGAATAAAGGTGATTTGGGTTATTCTTAATCCAAACGCTATATTCACTTGGGTTTCCACTGAAGCAGATGCTAAAGAAAAGATCTGAAAGCAAGTAATTTATTTGAGATGTGATCTTAGGTTAGAGGAATAGAGAAGTGAGACAAAGATGAAAAGGAAGGCAATTAAAGAAACAATGAGTTATCAAGTCAGCTGCTATTGTGAGCAACTGCAGCTTAATCCTGCTGGGGAACTCTGGGAATTTGTGTAGAAAGCAGGCCTCTCATTCATCCCACCAGAGTGATGAGAAAGCTGAGGTATTTATACACCAATTGCCTTCAGTAAGTGGTCAGGGACTCCTGGGTGGATGTTTAAATGCAGGCCATCAGAGAAAACCCTCAGACCATTGGAAATCAGCCAAGGATATACTATAGTGTCAGGAACATGGATAGGGGCACCAACAGTGGCAGCTACAAGTAATGCAACACTGTATTATTTTGTATGTTTTAGAAGATTTAGATATATGCATGAGTGCATGCTAAGTCGCTTCAGTCATGTCCAACTTTTGTGACCCCATGGACTGTAGCCCACCAGGCCCCTCTGTCCATGGGATTCTGCAGGCAAGAATACTGCAGTGGGTTGCCATGCCCTGCTCCAGTGGACCTAGGGGTTGAACCTGCATCTCTTACATCTTCTGCATTGGCGGATGGGTTCTTTACCACTAGCACCAGGTAACTGGTATCACCCTGGTGGCTCAGACGGTAAAAGCGTCTGCCTACAATGCAGGAGACCTGGGTTCGATCCCTGGGTTGGGAAGATCCCCTGGAGAAGGAAATGGCAACCAACCCCAGTATTCTTGCCTGGACAATCCCACGGACAGAGGAGCCTGGTAGGTTACAGTCCATGGGGTCGCAAAGAGTTGGGCATGACTAAGGGACTTCACTATATTATTGGAGGAGGCAAGAGTTGAAGAGGAGATCTGAGAAGGTCCAGATAGTAGCTTAAACTTGACTGTGTGGAAATAAACAAAGACCACCCAAATGAGAAAAAGAAAAGGCTCCTTATGCAGAGCTTGCTATTGTGAAGTCAGCCACAATTACTCGCAATTTAATAAAGACAAGGCAGGCAGAGGTAGAGGGAAATCTTTATAGTGGAAAAAGGGACACCTCCAGGTATGTTATGATCAAAGGTTGTTGGCATGGAGAAGCTGGTGACCAGCTAACTAGAAATGAAACATCCTGTGTGATTGGTTAGAAGAGCATAACTGGCTTTCTCCGGTTGGTTCCTAGTCGGAATCCACGGCGAAAATTAGGGAAGCTGGCAGTTACTAACCAAAGTCTTCTCTTTTTTCCACTATAAAGTTTTCCCACTCATCTGCCTGCCTTGGAGTCTCTGCCAAACACAAATGATGGTGACTGATTCCCTTGCTATAGCAAGCTCTGAATAACTTTTGCTTGTTCTCATTCAGTTAGTCTTTATTTTCACAAACTATTTTTACTTTCACCCCATGCTCCAACATTATGGCTTTTGTGTCTCCAAATAAACATATAAGTCTCTGGCATGTAGGAACATCTTTGCTCATGTTGTATGTCTCCCCTATCTATAAAATTATTTTACTGCTTCTTCAACTGATAAAGTGAAAGTGAAAAGGAGTACGTCAGGACTGTATATTGTCACCCTGCTTATTTAACTTATATGCAGAGTACGTCATGCAAATTGCCAGGCTGGATAAAGCACAAGCTGGAATCAAGATTGCATAGAGAAATATCAATAAC
Source organism: Odocoileus virginianus (assembly GCF_023699985.2). Classification (NCBI taxonomy): domain Eukaryota; kingdom Metazoa; phylum Chordata; class Mammalia; order Artiodactyla; family Cervidae; genus Odocoileus; species Odocoileus virginianus. The sequence goes on along the minus strand of NC_069696.1, from coordinate 36,673,246 downwards.
TTCAGATATGCAGATGATACAAGCTTTATGGCAGGAAGTGAAGAGGAACTGAAGAGCCTCTTGATGAAAGTGAAAGAGGAGAGTGAAAAAGCTGGCTTACAGATGTACAGAACAGACTTTTGGACTCTGTGGGAGAAGGCAAGGGTGGGATGTTTCGAGAGAACTGCATCAAAACATGTTTATTATCTCGGATGAAACAGATCACCAGCCCAGGTTGGATGCATGAGACAAGTTCTCGGGCCTGGTGCACTGGGCAGACCCAGAGGGATAGGGTGGAGAGGGAGGTGGGATGGGGAATACATGTAAATCCATGGCTGATTCATGTCAATATATGACAAAAACCACTACAATATTGTAAAGTAATTAGCCTCCAACTAATAAAAATAAATGGAAAAAAAAAGTGAAAAAAAAAAACACACAAAACTCAGCATTCAAAAAACTAAGATCATGGCTTGCAGTCCCAACACTTCGTGGCAAAAAGATGGGGAAACAATGGAAACAGTGACAGACTGTATTTTCTTGGGCTCCGAAATCACTGCAGATGGTGACTGCAGCCATGAAATTAAGACACTTGCTCCTTGGAAGAAAAGCTATGACCAACCTAGACAGCATATTAAAAAGCAAAGACACTGCTTTGCCAACGAAGGTCTGTCTAGTCAAGCTATGGTTTTTCTGGTAGTCATGTATGGATGTGAGAGTTGGACCATGAAGGAAGCTGATCACTGAAGAATTAATGCTTTCAAACTGTGGTGTTGGAGAAGATTCTTGAGAGTCCCTTGGACAGCAAGGAGATCAAACCAGTCAATCCTAAAGGAAATCAGTCCTGAATATTCATTGGAAGGACTGATGCTGAGGCTGAAAATCCAATACTTTGGCCACCTGATGTGAAGAACTGAATAATTGGAAAAGACTCTGATTCTGGGAAAGATTGAAAGCAGGAAGAAAAGGGGACGGCAGAGGATGAGATGGTTGGATGTCATCACCGACTCGATGGATATGAGTTTGAGCAAGTTCTGGGAACTGGTGATGAATAGGGAGTCCTGGCATGCTGCTGTCCATGGGGTCGCAGAGTCGGACACGACTGAGAGGCTGAATTGAACTAAACTGATACTTATAGGCTATTAAGTGTATGACCATATTATGTCTAAAAAAATGTGCATACCTCAGTTTAAAAATACCTCTAATTTTAATTCCTTTGCTATTTGCATTACATCTACAGTTACTTCCTTCACTGAAGTCTTAAACCTCTGAAAGTCATCCATGAGGGCTGGAATTACTTGCCTCCAAACTCCTATCAATATTGATATTTTGCCCTCTTTCCATGAATCACAAATATTCTTCCTGGCATATAGAATGGAGCTCATTATCCAAAAGCTCTGCTGGAAATGTACAGCCAGATTAATGTTTTCATGTCTGCTAACATAACAGCCATTCTACAACCCATGGATCACAGAGTAATTTCAATTTTCCAAATTTATTATTTAAGAAGCACATTTTGTGAGGCTATAACTTACCGTAGATGGTTATTCCTCTGATTGAATCTGGGCAAAGTAAATTGAAAACCTTCTGGAAAATATTCACTATCCTAGATTCTAGAATTAGAAGTGGAGCCTAAAGACGTGGCTGAATGCTACAACTTGTGACAAAACTCCAATGGATGAGGAGTTGTTTCTTATGAATGAAGAAAGTGGTTTCTTGAGATAGAATCTTTCCTGGTGAAGATGATGTGAAGACCATTGAAATGACAACAAAGAATTTAGAACAGTACATATATTTAGTTAATAAAGCAGTGGCAGGGTTTGAGAGAATTGACTTCAATTTTGAAAGCATTTCTACTGTGAGTAAAATGTCATCTAACAGCATTGTATGCTATAGAGAAATTGCTCATAAAAGGAAGAGTCAATCAATGTGGCAAACTTCATTGTTGTCTTGTTTTAAGAAATTGTCACAGCTACTACCCTGATCAGTCAGCAACCATCATCACACTTGGCCAAGCCCCTCCACTTGTCCAAATGTGACTATGACTTCCTGAAGACTCGGATGATGGTTGGCATTTTTTAGCAATAAAGTATTTTTAAATTAAGGTATGTCCATTGTTTTTAAAGACAACATGTGCACTTAAGAGTATACAATATAGTGTAAAGATAACTTTTATATACACTGGGAAACCAAAAAAAAAAAAAATCATGGATTCGCTTTATTGCAACTTTTTAGTTCAGTGGTCTGCAACTGCATTCACAATATCTTTGAGGTATACCTGTATCTGAAAGAAACAGTTGTCATCTGCAAGAGGTAGCTGCACTCCCATGTTCATTGCAGCATTGCTCACAGTAGCCAAGATATGGAAACAAACTACATGTCTGTAACAGATGAATGGATAAAGATGTGATTTATCACACACACACATACACACACACACATACATATAGTGAAGAAGAAAGGAGACTCTGCTATTTGAAAAAATAGGAATGAATCCAGAGGACATAATGCTAAGTGGAATTAGCCAACGAAAGACAAAAACTGTGTGATCCTGCTTATTTGTGGAATCAATTTTTTTTTAAGTTGATTCATATAAATAGAACAGAATGATGTTTACCAGGGCCAGAGAGTTGAGGGGAAAGGTGGATGTGGGAAGATGGGAAATGCTAGTCAAAGGATTCATTTGTCAGAAGCATAAGTTCTGGGGAGCTAATGTACCACATGGTGATTGTAGTAAATATTACTTTGTTGTGTGTTTGAAATTTGCCATGAGGAGACCTTAAGTATTTTTACCACACACACAGACATACACACACACAGATAGCTATATGAGTGGATGGATGTATTAGATAAACTGATTGTGGTGATCATTTCACAAAGTATATATGTATGTCAAATCATCATGTTGTACTTTAAATGTGAGCAATTTTATTTATCTATTATTCCTCAATAAAGCTGAAAAATAGAAGAAGACTTGATTAAGATATGTGAATATGTACCTAAGATAATTATTTTGCTCATGTATTTTTAATATTTGTATAATCAACAAATTTTTATTTTTTGGTCTAACATATACAGATAGGTCTTATTTTTTATTTCTTAGAATATTATTTTGAAAATAGTTTGGAATTAAATTTTTTTCATAGATCCACCAAAATAATATAATTTGTTGATCAATACACATTAATTTCAAAAATCTTGGAAGTATCCATAAATTATTTTTCACACCTCCTTTTAATCTCAAAATGGTACTGTTTGGAAGATGATACACGTGGTGAACCTCCCTACTCACAGATTCGTGCTCTGTGACTCTGTCTAACTGGTCCTCCACTCTATCTGACTCAGGATAAAGCACCATAAATAGCACACTGACACATCGCAGCACAAGTTATTTAAAGAAGGTGTCTCATGAAGGAGCTGGGAGGGTGAGAAAGGAAGAAGAGAGAGCAGGCGCAGGCACTATTGCAATCAGAGCTTAAAGAATTTTAAGATCTCCTCTTCCCCAGATCATTCTTCGTCCACCAACAACATGCTAAGCTAAATCAGAATATACCCTGGGATTTCCCTGGTGGCCCAGTGGTTAGGACTATGTGCTTTCACTTCGGATGTTTGATCTCTGGTCAGGGAACTAGGATTACATGAGCCACATGGCCAAAAAAATGAGAGTATACCCCCACTTTCCATTATATCTGTGAATATTATCTTTCCTCAACTTTATTAAAAATCATTTTTCACTTTTGAAATTTTACCGTATCTATTAGGATCCACAAGAGACTCATAGTGTATTGTTAAAATTATGGCCCATTGTGGTGACCTGACAAACAGGGGATGAAGTCACAGTGGTCACATTGCCCTGGTGGCATCCTGGTTTTTCCTTAAGGAGACATCCTGGTTTTCCCTGCTGGTGCCAGTTTCTCAAGACTACAAGACCACCCGACCATGAGACCCCTCCGACTATGTGATCACAAGACCCCAGCTGCAAACTAAAGATAAGCTAAGGGTCCCTTCCTTCAGGGCACAATTTCCCATCAATAGGGTATAAGAAAGATTGGCTGTAAAAGGGGGAGCACTGATTTCTCTCTAAAGCTACTCACTTTTTATCTTCCTGTAGTAAATCTTTCTCTGCCTGACTGCCCGGCTTGCTCTCTTTTTCTCGTGCTCGCTTTACAATGTCTTGTGATTCTTACAAAGTAATTGTCATCAAACACATTAGGATAAGCAGAGTAAGTGTCCTATAGGGTAGTGCACCAATGGGAGTATCTAACATTTTACTAGGAAGGCTATAATCTAGAAGTTGGCACTATAAACTTGAGTTCTCTGCTTCTGAAAGCCCAGCATCTTTACAAATTATCATAGTGAGTTTTAAAATTTTATTTTTATTAGTGTAATTAGTGATATTCAAGAAAAGTGGATTGGCTGAAGTATTTTAGGAATGTTCCCATGCTTTCATGAACAGAGCTCTGGAAGCCTGTGGACCTAAAGGTCAGCATCCAAATCTTGATCCATAAACAACCTGCATCCAGCCATCAGCTCAGAGGATCTGGGGTCTGTGAGCCTGACTCTTATCCTGATTAACTGAAAGAACTTGTTGGCTAGGTGTGCTCTGATTATCTAAAGTGACAGAGAGTATATTGAATTTATAGAGCAGGGCTTCACAGACATGCTTTCACTGTAACCTTGTAGGGAGAGTGCATGTGAGTGGCTGACCCTCACCCACCTGTAACTATGTGAGATTCAGTCAAAAGGACCTCATAGTTGAGTATGACCTGTCCCTCCATTTGCTTCTTAATTTTTTCAGGTTTCTAAGATCTGGACCAGTGGGTCTCAAAGTGCGGTCCTCAGGCTAGCAGTACCAGCTTCATCTAGGAACTTGTTAGAAGTACGAATTCTCAAGACCCAGCTTGGATCTGCTAAATCAGAAGCTCTGGAGCTGTTTTTACTTTTTCAGGTGATCCTCATGCCTGAATGTTTGAAAAGCACTGGACCAGATTGCATTTTGCCATCTATCTATCTTTTCTTGGTTGCTCTCATTTTTACTTCATTTACTGCACCAGTTGGGCCTTATCTGAGATTCTTCACACTGCTCCTTCTCTCTTAACATCTTGTGTTGTTCAAGATTCTCCATAAATCAAGACCCATAGGCAACTTTTACTCAGAATTTCTTACTAATCAAGGTTCCTTCATACCCCTTGTATTTAGTTGATTTTAGGAACAATAGTTTCAGAATTTCATATTCCTCTGTGAAGCAGCAACAACAGTGTAGTGATTACCAAGCTCTGTTCTTTGGAAGCCAAGGTATTTCTCTGAATCTCCTGAGGAAACACCTGGAAAGTTGAGGGAGGAAGAATAAGGCTTCTTATTATTGTCTTTTTTGAAGCCAACATTGTTGAGTACCTATTATGAGCCAGGTATAGTTCTGGTCCCTTCACATGCTAATGCATTCATTTAGGTCGGATTCTGCTCAGCTTTTCCATCATAGAAGCTGTTGCTTAGTCGCATTGGACTCATTGTGACACTATTGACTGTAGCCCACCAGGTTTTCTGTCCATGGATTTCCCAGGCAAGAATATTGGAGTGGGTTGCCATTTCCTTCTCCAGGGGATCTTCCTGACCCAGGGATCAAACTCACATCTCCTGCATTGGCAGGCAGATTCCTTACCACTGAGCCACCAGGGAAGCCCCAGAAAAGAGGGTATTCTCAAGTATTTTATTTACTGGGTTGCAGTGCAAGGGTTTTTTTTTTTTTTCTTTTTTTAAGGATGCTAAAGACAAGACAAGCTGCACCCTTTACTTACTGAGCTCCTAGTATCCAGGCATTTTCTCTAGTCCTGGAATACACACCTTCTTTCTTATCCCAGGCTTTCACATGGTCTTCCCTCTTCCTGAAGCTTTTCCCTGAAACAACCATAGTAGGCTATCTAGCATCCTTTAGTTTTCTACTTAAATGTTATCTCTTTTAAGAGAAACTAAGCCATCTGATCTGTTTTAGTTATTTCCCCTCTTTTTTTCTTTTATAAAGCAGTCTTAGTTTTATCTTTATAGCATTTAATGCAATTTATTATAATACAGTTTCCTTATTCAATTTTTGTAGTCTGTTTCCCACTGGATTGTAAGCTTGGCAAGGGCTGAAATCTTATCTATCTCGTTCTTTTTGTCTAATGAGCACTTACTAGTGTTTGGCACAATGTTGTGCTTAATAAATATATGGTAATTAAATGACCAATGAGTATAATGAGGCAACTTGAGTTCTCATTCAGGCTCTTTCTTTAACTAAAAGTTTCATCCTTAAATGAAGGTTGTATGAGATGCTGTATGAAATGATTTTGCTTCAGCATCACATGGTTCAAATTTAACTTTTAATTTTGTACTTGTCTGCTTATGCTTTTGGTGGGCAGGTGTTTTGTATCCTTCCTTAATTGCTCATTGTTTAAGGGAAAGCATTTAAGTTAATTTCTCGAGTGAACAAGAATAAAGGTGTTAAAATACAAAATTGAGCTCACACTTAAAAATTTCCTGAGCAGACAGAACCAGTTAAGCCACATAAGCAAAAACCTAGTATAGCTTCTTCTGCAGAGTAAGCGAAACTTAACTTGGATTGTAAATGCCCTTGAAAATCATAAACTAAACCTAAATTGATCTAAATTGTTTTATGTTGCCTAAAATGGCATATGAAGATCACTTTTAACAAATCCCTTGTCATTTGGAAAAACCCCACTACTATAACCAGTGATTATAAAGATTAAATAGTTTTTGTGTTTTCAATATATAAGCCATCCTATAACATGTCTCTGTGCTTAATGCCACCGTTCACTTGAAAACTCCCAGTTTTAAAACTATTCTTCTATGCACAATAAACTCTTACTGGATACAGCTTTTTTGATTTGGTTTTATTTTTAACAGTTTCTGGATTTTGACATGGGCTGCCTGAAAACTTTAAATTGGACTAGCCATAAGAATTGGAATCTGGACCTCATCCCATCATGCTACACAGACATTAACTGTAGAGAGAAATTTAGAAAAACTTTGATCTGGGTCAAAGAAAAGGAGTATGGAAACAATGTGCATTTACATTTTTCAATGTATTAGGATTTATTTATAAAATCATTATATTTATTAATTGAATTTTAAAATGAGTAGAGGATCTGAATAGAGATTTTTCCAAAGGATACACACAAATGGCCAACAAGTACATGAAAAGGTGCTCAGCATCGCTAATCATTGGGGATTTCTCTGTTGCAAGTCAAAATGACAGTGAGATATCTATCACTTCATGTCTATTAGAATGGCTATCATCAAGAAGACCAAAGATGACAAGTGTTGGCAAGGATAGAGGGAAAAGGGAACCACTGTGCCGTGTCGGTGGGAATGTATAGGGTATAGTCCCTATAGAAACAGTATGGAGGTTTCTCAAAAATGAAAAAATAGAACTACAACATCATCCAGTAACCTGACTTTTGGCTATATACTCAAAGGTAATGAAAACAGAATATCAAAGAGATACCTGCACTTGCATGTTCATTGCAGCATTATTCACAATAGCCAAAGTATGGAAATTACTTGTGTCCAACAGATGAATGTATAAAGAAGATATTTACATGGAACATTATTCAGCTAGGAGGAAGAAGAAAATCCTCCCATTTGCAACAACTTGGATGAAACTTGGCAATATTATATTAAGTGAAACATGAAAGACAGAGGAAAGACACATTTGGCATGGTATCACTTATATGCAAAATCTAAACCAAAAAAAAGTTAGATTCATAGAAACAGAGTAGATAATTGTTTACCAGGGACTGGGAGGAGGAGGAATAGGGAAAATTTGAGAAAAACACAAACTTTCAGCTATAAATAAGATAGAAGATCTTATAAATAAGGTAGAAGATCTTATAAATAAGAATAAGATAGAAGATCTAATGTAAAACATGGTGACTATGTTGATAACTCTATATTAAATAGTAATTGAAATTGTATTATATAGTTGAAATTTGCTAAAAGAGTAGAATTTAAATGGTTTAACAACAAAGAAGACAAATATTTGAGGTGATGGATGTACTAATTCAGTATGTGGTGGGAGGCAAGAATATACAGTAGAGAAAAGAAAGTCTTTTGGATAAGTGGTTGTAGGGGAAAAGGTCAGCTACATGTAAAAGAATGAGAATAGCACATTCTCTATCACCACATATAAAAATAGAATGGATTAAAGACCTAAATGTGAACTATAAAACTCCTGGAAGAAAATATAAGCAGAAAATTCTTTGATGTAAATTGCAATAATATTTTTTTGACTCTGTCTCCTAGAATAACAGAAATAGAAGCAAAAATAAACAAATGGGACCTAATTAAACTTAAAAGCTTTTGCACAGCAAAGGAAACCATAAACAAAATGAAAACAGACCCTCCAGAATGGGAGAAAATATTTGCAAATGATGCAACCGACAAGTGATTAATTTCCAAAATACACAAACAGCCCATACAACTCAATATCAAAAAAACAAACAACCCAATCAAAAAATGGGCAGAAGATTTAAATAGACATTTCTCCAAAGAAGATATACAGATGGCCAACAGGCACATGCAAAGATGTCTGGAGAGGGTATACAGAAAAGGGAATCCTCCTACACTGTTAAAAGTAAAGTAAAGTAAAGTAGCTCACTCATGTCCGACTCTTTGCAACCTCATGGACTGTATCCTACCAGGCTCCTCTGTCCATGGGATTTTCCAGCCAACAGTACTGAAGTGGGTTGCCATTTCCTTCTCCAGGGGATCTTCCTGACCCAGGGATCGAACCTGGGTCTCCAGCATTGCAGACACACGCTTTACCATCTGAACCACCAGGAAGCCCACTGTTAGTGGGAATATATTAATAAATTGGTACAGACAACAAGGACAACAGCATAGAGGTTCCTCCGAAAACTAAAAACAGAGTCACCACGTGATCCAGCAATCCCACTCCTACGTATATATCCAGGAAACACAAAAATGCTAATTTGAAAAGACACATGCATCTTAATGTTCCTGTTGCTGTTGTTCAGCTATTCAGTTGTGTCCGACTCTGCAACCCCATGGACTACAGCACACAAGGCTTTCCTGTCCTTCACCATCACTTGGAGCTTGCTCAAAGTCATGTCCATTGAGTCAGTGATACCATCCAACTATCTCATCCTCTGTCGACTCTTCTCCTCCTGCCCCTCAATCTTTCCCAGCATCAGGATCTTTTCCAATGAGGTGGCTTTTCACATCAGGTGGCCAAAATATCATAGCTTCAACTTCAGCATCAGCCTTTCCAAAAAGTACTCAGGGTTGATTTCCTTTATGATTGACTAGTTTGATCTCTTTGCTGTCCAAGGGACTCTCAAGAGTCTTCTCCAGCACCACAATTCGAAAGCATCAGTTCTTCAGGGCTCAGCCGTCTTTATGGTTCAACCCTAACATCTGTACATGACTACTGGAAAAACCATAGCTTTGACTACGCAAAGCTTTGTCAACAAAGTAATGTCTGCTTTTTAATATGCTGTATTGATTTGTTATAGCTCTTCTTCCAAGGAACAACTGTCTTAATTTCATGGCTGCATCACTGTCCACAGTGATTTTGAAGCCCAAGAAAATAAAGTCCTTCATTGTTTCCATTGCCCCCCCCCCCCATCTATTTGCCATGAAATGATGGGACTGGATGCCATGATTTTAGTTTTTTGAATGTTGAGTTTTAAGCTAATTTTTTTTTCCACTCTCCTTTTCCACCTTTATGGAAAGGCTCTTTAGTTCCTCTTCATTTTCTGCCATTAGGGTGGTGTTATCAGCATATCTGAGGTTATTGATATTTCTCCCGGCAATCTTGATTCCAGCTTGAGCTTCATCCAGCCTGGCATTTCACATGATGTACTCTACATATAAGTTAAATAAACAGGATGACAATATACAGCCTTGACATACTCCTTTCCCAGTTTTGAACCAGTTCATTGTTCCATGTCCCAGTCCTAACTGTTGCTCCTTGACCTGCATACAAGTTTCTCAGGAGGCAGGTAAGGTGGTCTGATATTCCCATTTCTTCAAGAATTTTCCATAGTTTGTTGTGATTCCACACATCAAAGGCTTTACCATAGACAATGAAGTAGAAGATGTTTTTCTGGAATTTGTTTCCTCTATGATCCAAAAAATGTTGGCAATTTGATCTCTGGTTCCTCTTTTCCAAACCCAGCTGTACATCTGTAAGTTTTTCATTCACGTACTGCTACAGCCTACCTTGAAGGATTTTGAGCATAACCATACAGGCATGCGAAATGAACACAACTGTACAGTGGTTTGCACATTCTTTGGCACTGCCCTTCTCTGAGATTGGAATGAAAACTGACCTTTTCCAGTCCTGTAGTCATTGCTGAGTTTTCCAAGTCTGCTGAAATATTGAGTGTAGCACTTTGACTTCTGGGATTTGAAATAACTCAGCTAGAATTCCATCATCTCCACTAACTTTGTTTGTAGTGATGTTTCCTAGGACCTCCCCTTGACTTCACGCTCCAGGATGTCTGGCTCTAGGTGAGTGATCACACCGTCATGGTTATCAGGGTCATTAAGACCTTTTTGTGCAGTTCTATATATTGTTGCCACCTGTTCTTAGTATCTTCTGCTTCTGCTAGGTCCATGCCATTTCTGTCCATTATTGTGCCTATCTTTACATGAAATGTTTCCTTCGTATTTAATTTTCTTGAAGAGACCACTAATCTTTCCCATTCTATTGTTTTCCTCTATCTTTGCATTGCTCACTTAAGAAGGCTTTATCTCTCCTTGCTGTTCTTTGGAACTCTGCATTCAGATGGGTATATCTTTCCTCTTCTCTAATGTCTTTTCCTTCTCTTTTCTCAACTCTCTGTAAGGCCTCCTCAGATAACCTCCTCAGCACTACTTACAATAGCCAAGACATGAAAGCAACCTAAATGCCTGTTGACAGATGAATGGGTGAAGAAGATGTGGATAGCATGTATATGCAATAGAATGTTACTCAGCCATTAAAAAGAATAAAAATAATTCCATCTGCCGCAATGTGGATGGACCTAGAGTTTATCATATTAAGTGAAGTAGGTCAGACAGAAAAAGGCAAACATCATGTGATATCACTTTAGTGAAAATGAAAGTTGCTTAGTCATGTCCGACCCTTTGCAACCCCATGGACTATTAATCCCATGGAATTCTCCAGGCCAGAATACTGGGGTGGGTAGCCTTTCCCTTCTCCAAGGGATCTTCCCAACCCAGGCACTGAACCCAGGTTTCTCACAGTGCAGGTGGATTCTTTACCAGCTGAGCCACAGGGAAGCTCAAGGACACTGGAGTGGGTAGCCTGTCCATTCTCCAGCAGATCTTCCTGAACCAGGAATTGAACCGGGGTCTCCTGCATTGCAGGCAGATTCTTTACCTGCTGAGCTACCAGGGAATCCTGTAATGGAAAAAAATCTGGCAAAAATATATATGTGTATATATATATATATATATATATATATATGATTAAATCACTTTGATGTAACGCCTGAAATTAACACAACATGGTATATCAACTATCAGTTCAGTTCAGTTCAGTTGCTCAGTTGTGTCTGACTCTTTGAGACCCCATGGACTGTAGCACGCCAGGTCTCCCTGTCCATCACCAACTCCAGGAGCCTGCTCAAACACATGTCCATCGAGTCAGTGATGCCATCTAATCATTTCATCCTCTGTCTTCCCTTTCTCCTTCTGCCTTCAATCTTTCCCAGCATCAGGGCCTTTTCCAATGAGTCAGTTCTTTCCATCAGGTGGCCAAAGTACTGGAGTTTCAGCTTCAGCATCGATCTTTCCAATGAATATTCCGGCCTGATTTCCTTTAGGATCGACTGGTTAAATCTTGCAGTCCAAGGCACTCTCAAGAGTCTTCTCCAACATCACAGTTCAAAAGCTTCAAATCAACTATACTTCAATAAAAATAAGTAAGTAAAAACCTTCAGATCATAAAAAAAAAGGTGAGATTATGAATGTTTTAATAGACTTGGTGGTGGGAATATTTTCATAATTAAAATAATAATACTACTATGAATTAAGATTGTATTCACTGAACAATGAAAAATGAATTATGATGAAAAATAGTAGAAAGTTTTCTAGATTTTCACTAGGCCTTTTGTTATGCGTGTGTTCGTGCTAAGTCGCTTCAGTCATGTCCTGTTCGTTGCGACACTATGGACTGTAGCCCACCAGGCTCTTATGCCCATGGGCTACTCCAGGCAAGAATACTGGAGTGGGTTGCCATGCCCTCCTCCAGGGTGTCTGCCTCACCAGGGATCGAACCCCTGTCTTCTTTGGCTTCTGCAATGCAGGTGGATTCTTTTCTGCTAAGCTACCAAGGAAGCCTCAGGCCTTTTGTTACAGAGAACAAATCTGACTCTATATCATATCTGTTTTGTTTTGTTTTACTTTAACTTTTATTTTCTATTGCTTTTGCTTTGAGTTAATAATGTTGCGTACAGCCTGAAATATACAGGACATCTTATTCTCAAGGCTGTGATCTTTAAGATTCCATTCACATAGACGTAAAAGGTTGCAAAACAGAGAATAACATTTGTCTTGTTGGAGATTTATGGAAACTTCATGACCTGACCTTCCCGGACCTCTGCAAGAACAAAGAATTCCTGCACCAAGAAGTCTGCAACAACCAACCTCACCCCTGCCTCACTTGCCTTCAAAATTGCTTTGCTGTAATTCTTCTGGGAGTTTGGGTTTTTTGGAGCAGGAGCCACTCATCTTTTTGGCTGGCCTTGCAATAAACCTTTCTTAGCTCCCAACTTCAATGTTTTGGTTTGTTTGGCCTTACTGTGCAGGAAGCACATGAACTTGTGTTCCTTAACTCTTTCACATTGTAGCCTTTTTTTTTTTTTTTTTTGGTTGTGCCATATCTCTTGCAGTATTTTATTTCCCCATCCAGGGATTGACCCATGCCCCCTCCATTGGGAGCCTGGAGTCTTAACCACTGTACCATCAAGGAAATCTCTCAGTTCTTTTTAGATGTTTCAAAGAATCTCAGAGAAAACAAAATGTATGGATAGTTAATTTTTCAGGTCAGATTCAAGTACACTGTTTATTAATTAACCCATACTCATTGTCTCTCATTAATGAAAATTTAATATTCACCATAAACCAGGAAGTTACATTGTCCTTGTTTATACTGTATATATGAGAAAACTGAACTATAGAAAATTAATTTAAGATTAAACAGCTTTTAAGCTAATAAAATAACACCTAAGAATATAATCAACAGAAATCTTCTAGTTTGACCCCAAATACTAAAATCAACAATTGCGTACAATTATCAAGAAGCATTTCTGTTCCATGGTGGATATCATCAACACTTGCCCTTTCTCCATGAATATAAAGTGAAAGTGAAAGTGAAGTTGCTCAGTCGTGTCCGACCCTTTGCAACCCCATGGACTATAGCCCACCAGGCTTCTCCATCCATGGGTTTCTCCAGGGAAGTATACTGGAATGGGTTGCCATTTTCTTCTCCAGGTGATCTTCCCTACCTAGGGATCGAACCCAGGTTTCCTGCATTGCAGGCAGACTCTTTAACCTCTGAGCCACCAGGAAAACCCTATAATATAAGCCCATGAATATAAGTACTGGACGAATTAAAATGAGTGAAAAAGTTGGCTTAAAGCTCAATATTCAGAAAACTAAGATTGTGGCTTCTGGTTCCATCACTTCATGGGAAATAGATGGGGAAACAGTGGAAATAGTGTCAGACTTTATTTTGGGGGCTCCAAAATCACTGCAGATGGTGATTGCAGCCATGAAATTAAAAGACGCTTACTCCTTGGAAGGAAAGTTGTGACCAACCTGGATAGCATATTTAAAAGTAGAGACATTACTTTGCCAACAAAGGTCCATCTAGTCAAGGCTATGGTTTTTCCAGTAGTCATATATGGATGTGAGAGTTGGACTGTGAAGAAAGCTGAGCCCCGAAGATGCTTTTGAACTGTGGTGTTGGAGAAGACTCTTGAGAGTCCCTTGGACTGCAAGGAGATCCAACTAGTCCATCCTAAGGAGATCAGTCCTGGGTGTTCATTGGAGGGACTGATGTTGAAGCTGAAACTCCAATACTTTGGCCACCTCATGTGAAGAGTTGACTCATTGGAAAAGATCCTAATGCTGGGAGGGATCGGGGGTAGGAGGAGAAGGGGACGACAGAGGATGAGATGGCTGGATGGCATCACTGACTCGATGGACATGGGCTTGGGTGGACTCCGGGAGTTGGTGATGGACAGGCAGGCCTGGCATGCTGTGATTCATGGTGTTGCAAAGAGTCAGACACTACTGAGCCACTGAACTGAACTGAACTGAATTGGCCAGAATATGCCTTCTAAAGAATCCCAGCATAGTACTCAGACTGTCCTTCAGTTTCCACCTGTATTTGGCTTTGCACTTAACATTTCTATGGCCTTGTGCTTTTCTGCCTTAACCTTTTCCTGGGTCAGTGTGACCTTAACTTTACTTACTGCCTCTCTTTCTTCATTTATGACTCAGTACAACCTACCAACTTTGTATATTTGGAATGTACTATCAGCTCATTGTTAGATCCTTGCATACATTATTGTCAGCGTGCAGGGCTCAAAACAATAAGCATTTGCTATGCCATAGTCCTGTGGGTAAGAAGTCTGGAAGTGGCTTAAAAGGGTGCTCCTCAAGGTCTGTCATAAGGCTGCAGTCAAGTGTTGGCTGAGCTTGTAGTCTCACCTGAAGGCTTGATTGAAAATATCCACTTCTAAGTTCACTCATGTGATTTTTGGCAGGATTCAGGCTTCTCAAACTGTTAGATTGGCTGAGAGCCTCAGTTCCTTATAGGCATTGGCCTGGAACCTCTTTCAATTCTTTGCCATGCAGGTCTCTTCATTCTCTACAACAGTTACCAAGTCCAAGCTCACTTTGCTTGCCACACGACAGGACAATAATTCCAAGAGATGAGCTGTTGAGGCAAAGAATACGACTTTATTTAGAAAGCCATCTGACCAAGGAGATGGCAGACTAATGTCTAAAAATGAAAGTGAAAGTCACTAAGTCATGTCCAACTTTTTGCAACCCTATGGACTATAACTATTAACTACATGGAATCCTCCAGGTCAGAACACTGGAGTGGGTAGCCTTTCCCTTCTCCAGGGGATCTTCCCAATCCAGGGCTTGAACCCAGGTCTCCTGCATTGCAGGTGGATTCTTTACCAGCTGAGCAACCAAATAGCCATCTTATAGGAGCCTGGATGCCCGGTTTTTTATAGAACCACAGAGAGAAGTGTTGAAGAGCTAAAGTCGAAGGCAGAATAGAGAGAGAGAGACAATGAGAAAGTAAAGTGAAAAGGGCCATCAGTCTTGCAAAACATCTCTGGGAATGGCCAGCTTCTGGAAGGGATGTTTTCATCTTTTCTTTCTTGCAGCCATTCACAGGTGGGCAGGGTTAGAATATCTCTCTGTGAGCTAAACAATGTCACTTTAATTTAACAGTGAGGCATTGATATTTCAGTCTCTTAGTCGTGTCCAACTCTTTGCAACCCCATGGACTGAAGCATGCCAGACTTCCCTGTCCTTCACTATCTCCCAGAGTTCGCTCAAATTCATGTCTTTGAGTCAGTGATGCTATCTAACCATCTCATCCTCTGCTGCCCTCTTCTTTGCCTTAAATCTTTCCCAGCATCATGGTTTTTTACAGTGAGCCATCTCTTCACATCAGGTGGCCAAAGTATTGGAACTTCAGCATCAGTCCTTCTAAGGAATATTCAGGGTTAATTTCCTTTAGGATTGACTGGTTTGATCTCCTTTCACTCCAAGGGACTCTCAAGAGTCTTCTCCAATACCACAGCTCAAAAGCATCAATTCTTCAGTGTTCAGCCTATGTTATGGTCCAACTCTCCTGTCCATACATGACTAGAGGAAAAACCATAGCACTGACTAAATGAAGCTTTGTTGGCAAAGTAAATGTCTCTGCTTTTTAATATGCTGTCTAGGTTTGTCATAGCTTTTCTCCCAACGAGTAAGTGTCTTTTAATTTCATGGCTATAGTCACCATATGCAGTGATTTTGGAGACTCCCCAAAATAAAGTTTCTCATTGTTTCCATTTTTCCCCCATCTATTTGCCATTAAGTGGTGGTACCAGAAGCCATGATCTTTGTTTTTTGAATGCTGAGTTTGAAGCCAGCTTATTCACTCTTTTCTTTCACTTTCATTAAGAGGTTCTTTAGCTCCTCTTCGCTTTCTGCCATGAGGGTGATGTCATCTGCATATCTGAGGTTATCGATATTTCTCCTGGCAATCTTGATCCCAGATTGTGCTTCATCCAGCCCAGCATTTTGCATGATGTACTCTGCTTATAAGTTAAATAAGCAGGATAACAATATACAGCCTTGACGTACTTCTTTCCCAATTTGGAACCAGTCTATTGTTTCATATCCAGTTCTAATTGTTGCTTCTTGACCTGCATACGGATTTCTCAGGAGGCAGGTAAGGTGGTCTGGTATTCCCATCTCTTCAAGAATTTTCTATAGTTTACTGTAACCCACAGAGTCAAAGGCTTTAGCATAGTCAATGAAGAAGAAGTAGATGTTTTTCTGGAATTCTCTTGCTTTTTCTATGACCCAATGGATGTTGGCAATTTGATATTGGTTCCTCTGCTTTTTCTAAAACCAGCTTGAAGAGTTAGAATTCTCAGTTCATGTAATATTGAAGCCTTGTTTGGAGAATTTTGAGCATTACTTTGCTAGCATGTGAAATGAGTGCAATTGTTCAGTAGTTTGAACATTCTTTGGCATTGCCTTTCTTTGGGATTGGAATGAAAACTGACCTTTCCCAGTCCTGTGGCCACTGCTGACTTTTCCATATTTGCTGGCATATTGAGTGCAGCACTTTCACAGCATCATATTTAGGATTTGAAATAGTTCAGCTGGAATTCCATCACCTCCATTAGCTTTGTTTTTAGGGATGCTTCCTAGGGCTCACTTGACTTTGCACTCCAGGATGTCTGGCTCTAGGTGAGTGAGCACACCATTGTGATTATTTGTGTCATTAGATCTTTTTTGTATAGTTCTTCTGTGTATTCTTGCCATCTCTTCTTGGCGCAGGGTCCTCTGAGGCAGGCCATTATGCATGATTATAATAACAAAAACAATGTAAAGCAAGTCAAAGAAACAGTTCCAACATGGATTCAGAATTGACTCTTCTCTGGCAACACAAAATGGCAGCTAACTTTTGTCTAAACAATAGAACATGGATGTGAGAAAGAGCAGGCCGGATGAAAGTTGCAATCTTTTTGTAACTTATTCTCAGAAGTGACATCCTATCATTTTTGCTGTTTTATGTGTTAGGAGTAGGTCGCCAAGGTCCAAGGTGCACTCAAGGTGAGGGGGCTATCCAAGGGTATAAATAAGGGAGACTTCCCTGGAAGCCCAATGGTTAAAAATCTGCCTTTGCCATGCAAGGGATGCAGGTTTGATCCCTGGTCAGGGAACTAAGATCCTGCATGCCAAGTGCCACTGTTAGGGAGAGCACACTGACTGAAACTGCCCACCCTGGCCAAGTACCATAGTAACCATTTTCATGAGTTACTTTATGACAGGAGGTCCTCGTAAGGAACTAGGAACTAGTAAACCACCACCAACCAGAAGAGTTCGGGAAAGGTCAAAAGGACACACATGTTCAACCACCTCCCAGAATCCTTCTCACTGGCATCCATCTTGGCTGAGTAATGCGTGCACCACCAGGAAGGACTCTGAGTCAGAAGAATTGGCCAAAGACAACCCAGAAACTAATCCCATCACCATAAAACCTGAGACTGTGAGCCACGTGGCAGAGCAGTTCTCCTGGGTTCCCTCACCCTCCTGCTCTCTGCCTGAGCACTCCTTCCCAATAAAATCTCTTGCTTTGTCAGCACATACGTCTCCTCGGACAATTCATTTCTGAGTGTTAGACAAGAGCCCTATTTGGGCCCTGCAAGGGTCCACTTTCCTGCAACACCACAAGCATTAATATGTAAAGAGTCCATGTGCCACAACTAGAGAGTCTGTGCACCTCAATGAAAGATCGTTCATGCCACAACTAAGATCTGATACAGGCAAATAAAATTTTTTTTTTTAAGAAGGTGGAGGGATCACTATGGACCATCTTAGAGGCTACCTAAGAATCTTTTCCTAAATGAAATACTACATTGTTTATTCTTTGGGGATAGAAGGCTAAAGGGACACAAGAACTTTCTGTGTAATTGGAGTAACTCTATGCTTATGGACATGGAACAACAGACTGGTTCCAAACAGGAAAGGGGTACGTCAAGGCTGTATATGGTCATCCTGCTTATTTAACTTATATGCAGAGTACATCATAAGAAACGCTGGGCTGGAGGAAGCACAAGCTGGAATCAAGATTGCCAGGAGAAATATCAATAACCTCAGATATGCAGATGACACCACCCTTATGGCAGAGAGTGAAGAGGAACTAAAAAGCCTAATGAAAGTGAAAGAGGAGAGTGAAAAAGTTGGCTTAAAGCTCAACATTCAGAAAACTAAGATCATGGCATCTGGTCCCATCACTTCATGGGAAATAGATGGGGAAACAGTGGAAACAGTGTCAGACTTTATTTTTTGGGGCTCCAGAATCACTGCAGATGGTGATTGCAGCCATGAAATTAAAAGACACTTACTCCTTGGAAGGAAAGTTATGACCAACCTAGATACCATATTAAAAAGCAGAGACATTACTTTGCCAACAAAGGTTCATCTAGTCAAGGCTATGGTTTTTCCAGTGGTCATATATGGATGTGAGAGTTGGACTGTGAAGAAATCTGAGCACTGAAAAATTGATGCTTTTGAACTGTGGTGTTGGAGAAGACTCTTGAGAGTCCCTTAGATTGCAAGGAGATCCAACCAGTCCATCCTAAAGGAGATCAGTCCTAGATGTTCATTGGAAGGACTGATGTTGAAGCTGAAACTCCAATACTTTGGCCACCTCATGCGAAGAGTTGACTCATTGGAAAAGACCCTGATGCTGAGAGGGCTTGGGGGCAGGAGGAGAAGGGGACGACAGAGGATGAGATGGCTGGATGGCATCACCAGCTTGATGAACTTGAGTTTGGGTGAACTCCAGGAGTTGGTGATGGACAGGGAGGCCTGGCATGCTGCGATTCATGGTGTCGCAAAAAGTTGAACAAAACTGAGCGACTGAACTGAACTGAACTGAACTGCTTAGTTCAGGGAAGCCTGGAAGTATGGCTCCTTGGCCAAGATAAGGATAGACAGTGATACACCTGGTTAACCAGCTGCATAGACTCGTTTTAGTTACCTAGTGCAGAGGATAAAAGACCCCTGGGTAGACCTGTTCCTCTGCATCCCTGAGATTGCTACATCTCGCTCCTGTCTTGGTGGTTCATGGTCCATAGACTAAGAAAGGGCCCTGGGAGCTGTGCCCAGAAGACTCAGCTCTCTCTGGCTGCCTGCACATTTTTATCTCTGCTGTACTACATATTTGCTTTAAAAAATTACCTAAGTATATCCTTCAAAGTCACAGGAACTCTTTCAATGATCCAGTCCCATAGAATTGCTTCAGTTGGGCAGAACTGTGTGCACTTGAGATATTGCTACTATGTCTAAATTCCACTGGTATTCAAGGGGCTTTGGAAACTCTGTTAGCATCACTCAAATCATCTGCAAAGAACCTCATGAAATTCCTTTCCTTAGAATCAATTTTTCTCTTAGAGTTAGACTTCTTTCTGCACTGCGCTTCATGACATTTTGTCTGTTTCTCTCTTTGTACATTACCCTTCTGAGTTTTCTACTGCTGTCAGTCAGTCAGTTCAGTCGCTCAGTCGTGTCTGACTCTTTGCAACCCCATGAATCGCAGCATGGCAGGACTCCCTGTCCATCACCAACTCCCGGAGTTTCCCCAAGCTCATGTCCATGGAGTTGGTGGTGCCATCCAGCCATCTCATCCTCTGTCGTCCCCTTCTCCTCCTGCCCCCAATCCCTCCCAGCATCAGGGTCTTTTCCAACGAGTCAACTCTTCGCATGAGATGGCCAAAAGTATTGGAGTTTCAGCTTCAGCATCAGTCCTTCCAATGAACACCCAGGACTGATCTCATTTAGGATGGACTGGTTGGATCTCCTTGCAGTCCAAGGGACTCTCAAGCATCTTCTCCAACAACATATTTTAAAAGCATCAATTCTTTGGGCTCAGCTTTCTTCACAGTCCAACTCTCACATCCATACATGACCACTGGAAAAACCATAAGAGTGCTTATTGCATTATATTACAATTACTCTCAATTTCTAGCTGCTCCTTGAGTGCAGGAACCCTGAGTTAGTTATATTTGTATTCACAGTGCCTATTGTCTAGCACAGTGCTGTCAAATAGAAATGAAATGTGCACTACATACACAATGTTAAGTTTTCTAGTTGTTGTGTTAAAAAAAATAAAAAGAAACTGGTGAAATTAACAATATATTTCATCTAACTCAATATATTTAAAATGTATTATCAACATGTAATTAATATAAAAATTATTATGAGATATTTTCTTTTTCTTTTCTTTTGAATTTTAGTGTATATATCTTCCATGTACAGCTCATCCTAATTGTATGAAATTCAAATACTTAATAGCCATATGTGACTTGTGGCCACTGAATTAGACAGCACAGGCTAGCACATAAAAGGTGCTCAAGTATCTGTAAGTACATGAAATATCCTCATTTTTTGAGGATTTGTCAAGTGCTATGCCAATTTATTGTTCAAAACTTTACACATATTTTCTCGTTTAATGCACACACCACCTTGAGATGCAGGGATCTTTATCCCCAGTGTGAAAGAGAAAAAGCACTTGTTTTCCTCACCATTATTTACCCAATTCCTAGTTTATTTTTTTAAAGCTATTTATTTTATGAACAAGTGAATGACTATTAAAGAGTGAATATTTGGGCTTAAAAAGGTTAGATAACTTGTGTTAAGTGAGTAATAGAGGCCAAGTTTCAAATCCAGCTCTCTGACTTGACTCCAGAGCTCCTCACTCTTCTTGATGCCTCCTCTATAGATGAAAGAACTGACATGTTAATTAATAACTATCACATTGATAAGAACATGAAACCTAACCAAAAGTATAAGAATCCATCATGTATCACTTATGTGAAGCCCTAGTGGATCAGAAAACTTTTAAAAGTGGGATTATTAAAAAATAAATATTAAGACACATACCATGACATGTGGTGTCATGTGACCAATAAAAAGTGAATCCTAATTGCAACCAACATCATTATATCTATCACTAGAAAGAAAATACCTCTTTTAAACAGCCCTGGAGTTTCTTAGATTGCAACATCCCACAGCCTTGGGCAAAATAAATTCTTGGATGTAATTAAATTTGAAGCAGAGAGAGAGCACTGGTTCACTTACCTGTGTAGCAACTACAAGCAGGCATGATCTTGACAGCCAAAACCAAGACTAAATGACCAGCAGAATCTGTATAAAGATTTCCTATGTGGTTTGACAGACTTTTACTTTAAACTTTTTGGGGGCATGGGAGGAGCAGCTGCTGAAGAAGCTGAAGTTGACAGGTTTTACAAGACCTTCTAGAACTAACACAAAAAAGATGTCCTTTTCCTCACATGAATGCAAAAAGTAGGAAGTCAAGAGATACCTGAAGTAACAGGCAAGTTTGGCCTTGGGGTACAAAATGAAGCAGGGCAAAGTCTAACAGAATATTGTCAAGAAAACATGCTGGTCATGACAAACACCCTTTTGCAATGACACAAGAGATGACTCTACACATGGACATCACCAGATGGTCAATATTGAAACCAGATTGTCTATGATCTTTGCAGCCAAAGATGGAGAAGCTCTATACAGTCAGTAAAACAAAATCTGGAGCTAAGCATGGCTCAGATCATGAGTTGCTTATTGCCAAATTCAGTCCTAAGTTGAAGAAAGTAGGGAAAACCATTAGGCCATTCATGTATGACCTGAATCAAATCCTTTATGATTATAGTAGAGGTAACAAGTAGATTCAAGGGATCAGGTCTAATTGTAACATTGTACAGGAGGCAGTGATCAAAAGAAAAATAAATGCAAGAAGGCAAAGTGGTTGTCAGAGGAGGCTTTAAAATAGCTGAAGAAAGAAGAAAAGTGAAAGGCAAGAGAGAAAGGGAAAGATATACCCAACTGAATGAAGAGTTCCAGTGAATAGCAAGAAGAGATAAATCCTCCTTAAGTGAGCAGTGCAAAGAAATCAAGGAGAACAATAGAATGGGAAAGACTAGAGATCTCTTTGAGAAAATTGGAGATATCAAGGGAACACTTCATTCAAGAATGGGCATGATAAAAGGCAGTAATGGTAAGGACCTAACAGAAGCAGAAGAGATTAAGAAGTGGCAAGAATACACAGAAGTACTGTACAAAAAAGGTCTTAATGACTTGGATAATTATGATGGTGAGGTCATTCATCTAGAGCCAGACATCCTGGGGTATGGAGTCAAATGGGCCTTAGGACGCATTACTATGGACAAAGCTAGTGGAGGTGATGTAATTCCAACTGAGCTATTTCAAATCCTAAAAGATGATGTTGTAACTCACTCAACATGTCAGCATATTTGGAAAACTTAGCAGTGGCTACAGAACTGGAAAAGACAGTTTTCATTACAATCCCAAAAAAGGGCAAGTCAAAGAAAGTTCAAACTACCATACAATTGTGCTCATTTCACATGCCAGCAAGATTGTGCTCAAAATCCTTCAAGCAAGGCTTCAGTAGTACATGAACTGAGAACTTTCAGATGCACAAGCTGGTTTTCAAAGAGGCAAAGGAATCAGAGACCAAATTGCCAACATTCATTAGATCATGGAGAAAGCAAAGGGGTTCTAGAAAAACATCTACATATTGACTACACAAAAGCTCTGGACTATGTCGATCACAACAAACTGTGGAAAATTCTTGAAGAGATGGGAATACCAAACCACCTTATCTGCCTCCTGAGAAACCTGTAGGTAGGTCAAGGAGCAACAGTTAGAACTGGACATGGAACAACAGACTGATTCAAAATTGGGAATGGAGTACATCAAGACTGTATATCATTACTCTGTTTAGTCCTGGTGTTTATTCGCAAGACTCTTCCTGATGAGGGTGAAAGGAGAGTGAAAAAGCTGACTTGAACCTCAACATTCAAAAACCTAAGATCATGTCATCCAGACCCATCATTTCATGGCAAATAGAAGTGGAAAAAGTGGAAGCAGTGAGATTTTATTTACTTTATTGTCCTCCAAAATCACTGTGGACAGTGACTGCAACCAGGAAATTGAAAAACACTTCCTCCTTGGAAGGAAAGCTACGACAAACCTAGGCAGCATATGAAAAAGCAGAGACATCATTTTGCTGACAAAGGTCCCTATCATCAAAGCTATGGTTTTTCCAGTAGTCATGTACAGATGTGAGAGTGGGACCATGAAGAAAGTTGAGCACTGAAGAACTGATGCTTTCAAATTGCGGTGCTGGAGAAGACTCTTGAGAGTCCCTTAGATAGCAAGGTGATCAAACAAGTCAATCCTAAAGGGAATCAACACTGAATATTCACTGGAAGGACTGATGCTGAAGCTGAAACTCCAATACTTGGCCACCTGATGCAAAGAGTCAACTCATTGGAAAAGATCCTGATGCTGGGAAAGATGGAAGACAAAAGGAAAATGGGGTGACAGAAGATGAGATGACTAGACAGCATCACTGACTCAATGGACATGAATTTGAGCAATTTCTGGGAGACAGTGGTGGACAGAGGAGCCTGGCATGCTAGAGTCCATGAAGTTGCAGAAAGTCGGAAATAACTTAGAGGTTGAACAACAACGAAGCTCTGTTGGGTCTTCCTTGCCATGCATAGGCCCCTTGTTGCTGCACGTGGGCTTTTTTCCAGTTGCAGTGAGGGAAGTCTACTCTCTAGTTGCAGTGGGTGGGCTTCTCATTGTAGTGGCTTCTCTTCTTGTGAAGAATTGGCTCTAGAATGTGTGGGCTCAGTAGTTGTGTTGCACCGGCTTAGTTTCCCAGCATGAGGGATCCTAGTTCCCAGACCAGGGATTGAACCCATGTCCCCTGCATTGGCAGGTGGATTCTTAACCACTGGACCACCAGGGATGTCTGCTTTTTCAACTTTTAGAAAAAAATAATTGTATTGAGTATAGTTGATTTACAATGTTATGTTAGTTTCAGATGTACAAAATGATTCAGTTATATATATCCATATATCCATTCTTTTTCAGACTCTTTCCTATACAAGTTATTATAGAATATTGAGTAGAGTTTCCTGTGCTGTACAGTAGTCCTTGTTGGTTATTTATTTTATATATAGGAGTGTGTGTATTTTAGGCCCAAGTTCCTAATTTATCCCTCCCCACCAAGTTTCCCCTTGGGTAAGCATTAGTTTGTTTTTAAAGTCTTTTGAGTCTGTTTCTGTTTTGTAAATAAATTCATTTACTGCTTTTTAAAATTAGACTCCACATATGAGTGATATCATTTGTCTTTATCTGACTTACTTCATTCAGTATGAAAATCTCAAAAAAAAAAAAAAAAAGAAAATCTCTACATCCATCTATGTTGCTGCAAATGCCATTATTTTCTTCTTTTTTATAGCTGAGTAATAGTCCATTTACATAGGTGCCACATCTTCTTTATCTTTTATTTTGTCAATGGACATTTAAGTTGCTTCCATGTCTTGTCTATTGTAAATAGTGCTGCAACGAACATTGGGGTGCATGGATCTTTTTGAATTTTCTTCAGGTATATTCCCAGGAGTGGAATTGCAAGATCATATGGTAATTCTATCTTTACTTTTTCAAGGACCCTACAATCTGTTCTCCATAGTGACTGTAACAATTTACATTCCCACCAGTAGTGTAAGGGGGGTTACCTTTTCTCCACACTGTCACTAGCATTTATTGTTTATAGACTTTTTGCTGAGAGCCCTTCTGACCAGTGTGAGGTGATTAAGCTCATTTTAGTTATAATTTGCATTTATCTGATAACCAGTGATATTGAGTATCTTTTCATGTGCTTTTTGGCCACCTGTATTTCCTCTTTGGAGAAGTATCTGTTTAGATCTTCTGCCCATTTTTTGATTGAGTTGTTCTTTTGTTTTGGGTTTGTTTTTTTGTTTTTTTTCTTTTTACGAAGAGCTGCATGAGCTGATTGCATATTTTGGAGGTTAATCCCTTGTTGGTCACTTCATTTGAAAATATTTTCTCCCATTCTATAGGTTGTCTTTTCATTTTGTTTATGGCTTCCTTACCGTGCAGAAGCTTTTAAATTTAATTAGGTCCCATTTGCTTATTTTTGTTTTTATTTTCATTACTCCAGGAAGTGGATCAAAGAGGACAATGCTGAGATTTATGTCAAGGAGTTTTCTGCCTGTTTTTCTCTAAGAGTGTTATAGTCTCTTGCCTTATATTTGAGTCTCTGATTCATTTTTGAGTTTATTTTTGTGTATGGTGCTAGAGGATGTTCTAATTTCATTCCTTAACAAGTAGCTGTCCTGTTTTCCCAACACCACTTACTGAAGACATTGTCTTTTCTCTTTTGTATATTCTTGCCTCCTTTGTCACAGATTGATTGACTATAAGTGTGTGGGTTGGTTTGATAGGCCTTTGGGAATCTTTGTTGGTTAAGTAGGGGGATATCATTGCCTACTTCCACTCTGACTTCATAGTAGCACCACCCAGTAGTTCTATATCTGGCTAACAGTGTAGCTGCTAGGCACATGTGTCTATTGAAGAACTGAATTTTTAACTTTAATTTTAATTAAATTAAATTTTATTTAATTTTAATTAATTTAAACCTAAATAACTTCATGTGGCTATTTGGCTATATGTTTCTTACTAGATGGTATAGAATTAATAAGATGGGTGGGAAATTCCCACAAGTGGATCTCTCAGTCACTAGGATTCCCACAGGTTTTTGCCAGATAGGATTAAGACCTGGCAAAGCCTGTCAGATGACTTATCTAGTTCCCTTGTGGGTCCCAGGTCCCTTGTGGGTCCTATCTAGGACCAGGCAGCCCTCCTGCCTCCTGATCTTAATTTTTTCAACTTCTAGTGAAGAAGAAAATTTGAAAACTTGCACGCAGCTAAAAATAACCTCATGCTTGTTCTGCTTCTGCAACTTAGCTAGCCCCTTGCAAAGTCATGTAGGTTACATAGTTTGGGGAAGACAGAAGCTTGCAACAGTGCTAGGAGCTGAACTTACCTCACTCACCCTTGTCAGTTACTCAGCCCCTGTAATCCTGTTTAACCATGTTTGTATATAGGTCAGGCATCCCCACTCCCCCACCCCCCCACCCCAGCTGTGTTCTAACCATTGTTCCAGAGTGAGCAGAGACCCTAGTTTGAACTGACCTATCAACAGTCAGCACTGCCCACTAAAGTCTGGTGTTATGCACTGTCTATAAAAACTCTTTAACTTCTTTGTTCGGGGCTCAGAGCTAGAAGTGTTAACTCCTCTGGGCCCCCCAGCATGATAAACCTGAGTTCTCCAATTCTCTGAGTGCGGTGCTTGGTTTCTTCACAGATCGACTTCTGCAACATTTCTGGAGGCATCAGTGAGATTCCAATCATGCTGGCCCCTTGAGCTGCCAGAACAGTGGCTTGACCAGGCCAGAGGGTGGAACTCCAAGACAAATAAGGAGGCGCACCACCTGACGATTTTCCGGGTTCTTTTTCTGACCAGGATTCCAACTCTCCAGATGGCCGAGCCCCAACTGGACTTACTGGAGGGATGGACCAACTGACCAGGAACATAGCCATATAAGGTAAGACCCCGGGGCACAGAACCCAGTCAGGTCCTGTCTCCGGATGGAAGAGGAACTTGACCACCTCCTATGGTCTTCAGTAGGAAGACCACCAGTTAGGGACCTTCCCAGGGAGAGGAGGTACTCTGATAAGCTCTGGCCTGAATGTGTGTGTGAGTGAGTGCCCTGGATCGTCTTTGTTCCAGTGCGATTGTATGGCTTCACAGCCTTTGTGGCTATGGAGTCCAACTGGGCCCTAACCTGTGGTTTCATGATGACCTCATATGGCTCAACACAGTGTCTGTCTCTGGGGGACCCAGTCCCTCCCTGCGAGTCAGATCTGGGTCAGGGGTTTATACAGACCCGTCAAAGCTAAGAGACCCCTAAGTTCCCCCACGCGGATGTGGCCAGATGGGCACCTGAATGATCTCATCTTTTGAGGGGGCACCCACCCTTGTTTGTCTTCACACCACCAACACAGGGCGGGATACACGAGGAGGGGGAACAATTGGTTACTGATTTTATTTAAAATTGTGTTATATCCAAACAGTCCTTTGCCCTAGGGCCCTCCACCAAAATTATTTTCTTAAAATTTTAAAGCTCACTCTCCCTCCTGTCAGCTGCCTCTTTGAGCTAATGTATTGAAAAATTAGGTTTCCCTTGAAAAACTTGCCCCTTTTGCCAGACTGATTTGTATCCCTCTCTCTTGATCCCCTGAGCCAGCCTGTGTGGAGTGGCACACTCTGACGTGCTCCTGCACACTTTTGAATTCTTATTACGAAGCTACCTTCCTTTGTCACCTTTTCCTTCATAATCCCCTGACTCCCCAAGGATTTCAGGCCCTTCACCTAAGCAAGGAGTACCTATACTGCTCTCTCCACCTGCTCAGTGCCCTTGAGATGGTCAGTCACCCCAGACCCTCTCCAGAGCCCAGCCTGAAGTTATTCCTCTATGAATCCCATTACAAGGGATCATCTCCTTTCAGTTCCGACCCCCTGAGGCATTTAGCAATCAAGGCTGTCTTCAAGGAGGCAGGTAACCTTGCTATCTGGGAATACTAGGCCTTCCAGGAGTGGTGACTTTAGTGCTGCCTAGGATATAAGGCCCTAAGACAAGGCCCTTACCATTCACACCGCTCTCCTTCCTGGTCAGAAAGGTAGATTATATTTGTCAACATGATGGGGGTGGGGGGCGCTTTCCTCTAAGCCAATGGTTTAAGATTGTATGCTCTATTGGCTCTCCTCTCCATCATGGGGTACAAGGTGTCATGGAAAAAGGCTCAGATCTGCAAACAGGAGGTCAAGTACCTTGGCTCTGTCATTGAGAGAGGGCATCAGGTGCTGGGACATGAGAGGAAACAAACCATCTGTTCAATACCCGGGGCCAAGTACCAAGAAAGAAGTCTGTGAGTTCCTCAGGGCTGCTGGATTCTGCCGAGTCAGATACCAGGCTTTCCTGAAGTTGCTTAACCATTGTATGAGCCACAGCAGGATCTGGTAAGGACCCCCTAGAGTGGGGGCCTGAACAAGAAAAAGCCTTCAGGGAGATAAAGAGACTCGACCAGCGCTCCAGCATTAGGGCTGCCAGATGTGACACAGGACTTTAACCTCTTCATGCATGAGAAAAATCTCATGGCACTGGGGGTCCTCACACAAACAGCTGAACCATGGCAGCACCTGGTCATGTGTCTGTCCAAACAACTGGACTGTGTGGCCATGGGATGGCTGCCATGGCTCTGGGCATCGGCTGCCACTGTGGTCCTGGTCAGAGAAGCAGATAAGCTCATGGTGGGACAAAATATAAATGCAAAATTTCCCCATTCTGTCACTGTGCTGATGAACAGCCAAGGGCACAAGTAACTGACCAACACCAAGATGACTCACTATCAGGGACTGCTTTGTGAAAACCCACAGGTCCACCTCGAGATTGTGTGGATGCTGAATCCCACCACCTACTTACCTACAGAGGTGGGAACCCTCGATCATAACTGCGAGGAGGTCATAGATGAAATTTTTTCAAGCAGGCCAGACCTGATGGACACTCCCCTCCAGAACCCGGTACTGGAACTATTTACTGATGGAAGAAGTTTCGTCCAGGATGGACAATGCAAGGCAGGCTATGCAATAATGACAACAGATGAGATAGTAAAGGCTGAGGCCTTGCCACAAGGATGGTTGGCACAAGGGGCTGAGCTGTGGGCACAAACCAGGCGCTAAGGCACACTGAAGGAAAACAAGGTAACATTTACACTGTCTCAAGGTACACCTTTGCTGCGTTACATGTTCATGGAGCCATTTATAAAGAAAAGGGACTATTAACAGCAGGGGAAAGGAGATCAAAAACAAAGAAGAAATCCTTCAGCTGTTAGAGGCAGTCTGGAAGCCTTCCCAAGGGGCAGTCATCCATTGCAAAGGCCATCAAAGAGGAACCAAGCAAAGGGAATCAGTTGGCCAACCAGGCAACCAAGGAGGTGGCAACCCAACCGAGTCCCACAGTGGGCCCTAAACCAATCTCTAAGGTCCTCTTGGCACCAGAATTACCTCTGTCCCTGAGATATACCAAGGAAGAAGATCAAAGGGCTTTAGATGAGGGAGGAACAAAAGGAAAAGAGGGCTGGTAGAAGCTTCCAGACCGAAGACTCTTTGTCCCCAGCAATATACAGTCCAACTGGTGAAACAGCACCATGAGACAACTCACTTAGGGAAAACGGTGCTGAAAAGTTTACTGAGTCATTACTATTTCATTCCTAAGTTCCCATCCCTGTGTGCCCAGATCAGTGCTAGATGTGTGACTTGTGTGCAAAACAATGCCACTCAAAGACCAAGACCCAGCCTAGGGGTGCAGATAGTTGGAACACTGCCCTTTAAAGATTTAGAAGTGGACTTTACTGAAGTCAAGCCCTACAGGGGCTATAAGTATTTACTTGTGGTAGTCTGCTCCTATTTGGGATGGGCTGAGACCTACCCCATATACACTGAATGGGCATGACAGGTGGCCAAGGCCCTACTAAGAGACATAATCCAGAGATATGGGCTCCCTCTCTTCATAGGGTCTGACAATGGGCCAACCTTTGTGTCTGAGATAATCCAGACCTTGTCCAAGATACTAGGAGTCAAATGGAAGCTCCATATTGCTTAAGAGCCACAAAGCTTTGGGCAAATTGAGCGCATGAATTGGACCCTCAAGACTACATTAGCTATGATCTGTTAGGAGATCCAGTTACCTTGGGTCAACATGCTACCCCTAGCCTTACTCTGAGCCTGATGCACCCCGAGGTCCTCAGGCTATTCTCCCTTTGAGATCTTATATGGGAGACCACCCCCAGTGATAGGAAAGCTCAAGAGAGACCACCAGCAACTAGATGACCTGGAGATGTCCTGACATCTCCTGACCCTGGGAGAAGTCTTATGCCATATCACCCGAGAAACCTTAGAAAGGAATCCCATTCCTTTTTGCAATTGCATTCATCCCTATCAGTCAGGAGATGAGGTATGGGTTAAAGACTGGAAAAAGGAACCACTTCAACCAGTTTGGACAGGCCCTCATATGGTCATCCTGGCAACCCCTACTGCTGTTAAAGTTACAGGTGTCACCCCTTGGCTCCACCACACCAGAGTCAAGACAGCAGCAGCTCCCCACAATAAGGACATCTGGAAGCTGTTCGAGACTCCAAGAACCCATTCAAGGTCTGGATCCAGAATCAACAGCCCTGCTGTAGTCCCTCTGGGAGCTGACTAGTCAATGCATGGGGATTGAGGATTCTTCAGCCCTGCTCCAGCCACATCCTGTCAACTGGCTGGTCGATGTATGGTGGAAGCTTGAGGATCCAGTTATCAGGATATGAGTGGGCTTCCATTGTCACCCTGGACCCTTCCCTGATCAGCATTACTGCCGTTCTCTTTGCTATAGAACTAGTTTCAACCACACCCCAGGACTGGAATTTGGGTCAGAAGCTGCTATTAACTGTCTGCTATCTCGTCGTAGTTGGGAGTATCATCCCTATTAGGGGCCTGTTGTAATCACTCCCTGGTCAGATATCCCATCCCTCTACCCCACTCCCCACCTTCTGTTCTTTGACTAGGGACATCAGAGAGTCAGGGTTACGATGACACCCTGCTGAAATGGGGCTGGTTATTCCACTGACCTTGATGCTTTCTGTGAGTCAGATACAAAAGGTTGCCTTGACTACAGTCTACCTAGAGGTAGATTGTTAAGTGGAATCAAATGTTTTGTATAATAGCAGTTTATATCCTGCTGAAAGTAAAAGTGAAGTCTGTCAGTCATGTCTGACTCTTTGCAACCCCATGGACTGTAGCCTGCCAGGCTCCTCTGTCCAGGGAATTTTCCAGGCAAGGATACTGGAGTGGGTTGCCATTTTCTTCTCCAGGGGATCTTCCCAACCCAGGGATTGAACCCAGGTCTCCCGCGCTGCACTGCAGGCAGACTCTTTACAGTCTGAGTCACCAGGGAAGCCCATATCCTGCTGAGCTGCAGTGTATTAGCTGAGCTGTAGTGTATTAGAGAGTAAAACAGGCCCCACATGCATTTTATGCATTCACATGACTAGATCAGGTCAGGGGGTCACTTGGACCTTGCTTTACCATACTCACTTCTCTTGCCAAGGAGAGGTAAAGGAAACTTATGTACATAACAAAACAACCTGTTCTATTTGTCAACAAGAAGACCAATATATTTGTTTTGACCCCTGGTTTCCCCCTCAATGAAAATTGGTTAGAAGTTCGCCACCTAGAAGGAAGGCTCCTGATTAACTGAACATAAATTACAAATTTAGAACACCTGGCATTGGTGTACTTTGATGTATGCACTGCTGCTGACAAAAACCCTAATTCTAAATTGCAGGGGTTTCTCATGGGAACAAGAATATGCATTCAATGACAAATATATGTGTAACCTGGCATGCCATAACACTGGGTGTTATGAAGATACCTGGTATTTCTGTTGGGCCTGGGCCTGTGTCAGATGGACAACCTTGGAAAATATACAAGCAACTTGGGAGAATAAGGACAAAGTAGCACTCCTCCAAAAGAGAAATGTTGATCCCACGTGTAAGCTGAGGTCATGTAGCCCAGTCAATTTCACTATTTTCAACCTCAGAGACCCAAAATGGAAAAAGGGTCATCAAATCAACATCTGTATTAATGGGAGAGGTAGTGACTCAAGGACTGTAATGATATTCAGAGCGTTTCTGTTCCACTCCGGATTTCCACACACAGGCGCTTCCATTCCTTTTATGAAGAGATGGAAAGTGGCCCCCTCCTATTTCAGCCAAGACTAAAACTCTGTTTCTGGCCCTAGCAGAGACTATAGCCCAGACTTTGATGGTTACTTCTTGTTATGTGTGGAGGAACTAATATGGCCCTGGGAACTAAAGAATTAGATCCACAAAGACCCTTCAACAATTCAGGTGAATTCAAGAAAACCAGGGTCAGAATTTGGCATTTAAAGACTTCCATAATTGGCAAAAACCAAACAAAAAACCCCAAACTGTCTGACACGGTGGGGCCCATCATTCAATGATCTGGTAGAAAACCTCATTTGTCTTGGCCAAATACAACTACTCATACTTCTAGTTGGTGGGGAAGCCCAAGTTATACAGAGCCTAATCCTCAACCTCTAGCAAGCTTCCCCGATTTAAAGACCCAATGGGATGACTTATCCACTGAAGGACATTGGCCTGCTCCAGAAAGATTATATTGGATTTGTGGAACTAATGCATATTCAGTTTTGCCAGCCAGGTGGTCAGGGTCATGTATACTGGGGACTATCCATCTCTCCTTTTTCCTATTCCCCCTAGCCCAGGGTGAATCACTGGGAGTCCCAGTTTATAAAGAGAGAGGCCCCACTAAAAAGCACAGGTCTCTACAGATTGGAGACTGGAAAGATGACAAATGGCCTCCTGAATGCATAATCCAATACTACAGGCCAGCCACATGGGCAGAAGATGGGTTTTGGGATTACTGAACCCCAATTTACATGCTTAACAGAATTATCTGGCTCCAGGTGGTGACTGAAATTATTACTAATGAAATGGCCAAAGCTCTTAATTTACTGGCAGAACAAACCAGGATGTGGCAACAAACCAGGATGCTATTTATCAAAATTGCCTGACCCTAGATTACTTATTGACTGCAGAAGGGGGCATGTGTGGAAAGTTCAATCTTAGTAACTGTGGCCTACAGATAGATGATAAGGACAAGGTTATAGAAGAAATAACCAGAAATATGACTATCATAGCTCATGTTCCAGTCCAGACCAGAAGGGATGGAATCTTAGAGAGTTATCTGGGGGATGGTTTTCTTATCTAGGAGGATTCAAAACAAACCTCCTCCTCTTTCCTTGTTTCTTGCCATTATTCGTGAGGACAATTTCCAGCCTAGCTGAGGCCATTGCAAACAGGAGAGCCACCACACTCTTCCTAGCACTGAAAAGTTATCAGCCGTTGAGCCAAGAAGATCAAGAGGTTGATGCCTTATAAGCTTTAAGGGTCATCAAGAGGGGAGATTGAAGTGGAAAATTTAAAAACTTGTACCCAGCTAGAAATGATCTCATATTCTGCTTCTGCAACTCAGCTAGCTCCTTGCAAAGTCATGTAGGTTACATAGTTTTGGGAAGACAGAAACTTGCCTCACCCACCCTTGTCAATTACCCAGCCCCTGTAATCCTGCTTAGCCAGGATCCTGCTTATGCTGTAAAGTTCAGGCATCCCCTCTGCTGTGTCCTAACTGCTGTTCCCTCCTGAGTGGAACTCCTAGTTTGAACTGGTCTATTCGGACACGACTGAGCGACTGAACTGAACTGAACTGAACTGAACTGATTAACAGTCAGCACTGCCCACTAAAGTCTGGTGTTATGTACTGTCTATAAAATGTCTGTAACTCCTTTGTTCAGGGCACAGAGCTGAAGTGTTAGCTTCTCAGGGCCTGCTGGCATAATAAACCTGAGTTCTGAAACTCTCCAGGAGCAGTACTTGGTTTCTCAACGGACCGGCTTCAGCAGCACTAAGATGTGGACCCATAACAGCACATGTTCCTGGTTGTAACTTACACATCTGCCTTCAAGCACTTTGCTTTCTGTTATAGGGTGGAATTTGTCATATTGACATCCTATAGAACATTGGTCCATTTCTTTGGTGATATGCTAATTGGACCTGACAAATAGAAACTAATGACCATTCTATAAGACTTAATAAGGATTCCTCTGGTAGCTCAGATGGTAAAGAATCTGCCTGCAATGGAGGAGACCCAGTTTCAGCCTCTGGGTTGGGAAGATCCACTGGAGAAGGGAATGGCTACCCACTCCAAAGACTTAAGAAAGTACACGTATGCCAGAGGATATGAAATAAACCTTGTAAAAAATTCAAGGGCTGGGTACATTAATTATGTTTTGAGTGTCTGGAAGTAGTCTGGTGCAAATTGTACCACTTCCAGAGAAAAACAAAGCTGACTCCATTTGGATCTGTTTCTTTAGCTGTAACCTTTGTATTCTGTTGCTGGTGCTTAGTCATGCTGGCTCTGCACCTTGGTCTAAAAGAATGTTGCCTACAGCGTGAAATGTGCATGATAGCCCATTCTCAAGACTCTGCCTCCCAGGCTTGACCTTTAAAGGCATAATATTTTCCATTCAAATAGAGATAAAATGTTGCAGAACAGAATAACAGTTGTCTTGTCGGAGGCTTACAGGAACAATATAAAAGACCTATGTGGATAGCTGCAAGAATAAAGGATTATCACATCTTCTCTGGGGTATAACCTACACCAAGAAGTCTGCAACAACTAACCTCTCTTATTAATATAAAAGAAGTCTGAATTCTAACTCATGTAAGATGGTTGGGATACTCGCCTGCTATCTTCTCCATTGCTATTCCTTGCCCCAATACCTTGTCTCTCAATTTGAGCTTGGACTCAGTAACACTACCACAAAGAGGCATAGTATTTGATGGGCCTCTGGATGTGTTACCCGAAGCAGTTTATCAAGTAACTCGCAGGACTCCATATCTCTGTGGAGCCTCAGATAAGAGAAAGTTCCCCAGCAGGCCCAGGCTGTGATGCAACCTGCCCTGCTCCTCAGCTCTAGTGGCCCCACAAGCCCATTGGTACAAGGAGTTTCAGTGCTGTCTGAAACCTCTCACAAGCATCTTTTAGGAGAATCCTAGCAAAATCCTCAGCACTATGTCCTCTTTTGTTAGCATGTTTTCTCCATTTGAGAAGACTCTCCTAGGTTGTTACTGTGCCCTGTTCTTAGGACACGAATTGACTATGCAGACTCAACTGCCCAGGAACACAGTGTTATCTGATTCACAAAGCTCTATAATTGAACCAGTGCAGCAGCATTTCACTGTTAAGTGAAAATAGTATGTACATTACCAGCTCACACAGGTCTTAAAGGCATAATTAAAACATAAACGTGAAGCCCAGCATTCTGTCATAACCGCTCCTTCTGTACTAGCTTTCCCTCAGACAGCATGTACGGCCTCATGAGGAGTGAGGAAAGAAAGTAGGGTCCTGATGTACCCTACAGTATTTGGGTACACCCAGATATGGTTTGTACAGTATGCTGACTCCAACAGAAGTATTTTATAGCTCATCTCAGAGATGATACTAAAAGACAGTAATGAAGCCAAAGTCATCATAGCCTGCCACCACGAACAGAGAAGAATCAATACTCTAAATCATTTCTAGTTACTTACACTCCAATATCCCACAGCCAATCCCAACCAAGAATTTGCTCTTGTAGAGGATTCTTGGTTGGGATTAAATGTGGAGCAGAGACAGAAAGTACTGCTTCACTTACCTGTGTAGCATCTACAGACTAGTCCAGACAGATCAAAACTAACAATAACTATCAGAAATCTGTACAAAATGCCAGAGTATATGGTTTGATAAACCTATTAAGCAAGTACCAGAGTGCCTGAAGAGCCAGTGTATTTGGTTATTAACTTTGGAAATGGATGACTATGTATTCTATTTTGAAAATGTTAATTAATGGACAGTGACGAACAGGTTGACCTACAGGATGGAACCTTAGGAAAAACAAAATTGGAAGATTGGTGAAATCTAGGGGAAAAGTTATGTGGAGGACCTGTCAGAATGGGCATGTATGACAAATCCATCACCCATATTAATGTTCATCAGAGGACATCTATGGCAGAAAAGCTCTCAGTAATCAGATAGACAGTACATTCTGTTCTATGGATGTCAGTCAACCTCTTTCTCCAGCTGCCTAGTACTTACTTAACAGGCACATTTATGAAGTGATGCGGCAACAGGAAAGGAGGCTGTGCTTAAGCTTTTCTTCACTGAGGTTGATCTGGCTTCTGCCTATTCTGAGTCCCCGTGTGATAAACGCAAAGGCCATGCTGAGCCCCTGGTTGAACACACCATTCTCCCAGGAACCAGTGAGCCATTTGGAGGCAAACTGATGTGTTGGACACTTTCCATCATACAAGGAGCAGATATTGTCTTCTTGGGAATAGAAACATTTTCCAGATACGAATTTGCCTTTTCTGTGTAAAATGCTTCTACTGGCACTAAACAGAAGGCCTTATTCATTGCCATTCATATTCCATTCAAACCACCTCAGACCAAGGAATCTGTTTGCAGAGAAGGACATATAATAGATTGAAATTATACTTACAGAATTCATTAGCATTATCACAAGCCCCAGCAACCCAGAAGCATCTGGCTTGACAACATGGTAGAATGGCTCAGTGACCACATCAGCTAAAAGAAAATTACCTCACAGGAGTGTTATACAAGATGAATTGTGACTTAAACCAGTGGAAATACATGGCAACCTCTCCCTCATAGCTAAATACATGAACCGAAGAGCCAAGGAATAGAAGTTCACAAAGGTTCTATTCATTTCTCCCCTTCAGTTCAGTTCAATCGTTCAGTCCTGTCTACCTCTTTGCAACACCATGAACTGCAGCACGCCAGGGCTCCCTGTCCATTACCAACTCCTGGAGTTCACCCAAACCCATGTCTATTGAGTCAGTGATGCCATTCAAACATCTCATCCTCTGTTATCCCCTTCTTCTCCTGCCCTCAATCTTTCCCAGCATCAAATGAGTCAGCTCTTCACATCAGGTGGCCAAAGTATTAGAGTTTCAGCTTCAACATCAGTCCTACAAATGAACACCCAGGACTGATCTCCTTTAGGATGGACTGGTTGGATCTCCTTGTAGTCCAGCGGACTCTCAAGAGTCTTCTCCAGCACCATAGCCAAAGTATCAATTCTTTGGTGCTCAGTTTTCTCTATAGCCCAACTCTCACATCCATACATGACCACTGGAAAAACCACAGCCTTGACTAGACAGACCTTTGTTGACAAAGTAATGTCTCTGCTTCTCAATATGCTGTCTAGGTTGGTCATAACTTTCCTTCCTAGGAGTAAGCATCTTTTAATTTCATGGCTGCAATCACCATCTGCAGTGATTTGGAGGCCAGAAAAATAAAGTCAGCCACTGTTTCCACTGTTTCCCCATCTTTTTCCATGAAGTGATTTTTCCCCTTGCTTTTTAAAAATTGAGATATAATTCACAATACATATAAAGTGTAAAATTCAGTGGTTCAGTATTTTCACAAAGTTTGTGACCATAACCACTATCTAATTCCAGAATACTGTCATCATCTCTAAAATAAATCCTGTACCCTCAGCAGTGACTTCCATTCCTCCTCCCCCAGTCCTAGGTAACCACTAATCTACTTTCTCTCTGTGTGGATTTGTTTGCCTATTATGGATATTTCATATGAATGAAATCATGTAATAGGTGACCTTTTGCATCTGGTTCCTTTCATTTCAGTTCAGTCACTCAGTAATTTCCAAATCTTTGTGACCCCATGGACTGCAGCACACCAGGCTTCCCTGTCCATCACCAACTCCCAAAGCTTGCTCAAACTCATGTCCAACATGAGTTTGAGCCATGATGCCATCCAGTGATGCCATCCAATTATCTTATCCTCTGTCATCCCCTTCTCCTCCTGCCTTCAATCTTTCCCAGCATCAGGGTCTTTTCCAATGAGTCAGTTCTTCACATCAGGTGGCCAAAGTACTGGAGCTTCAGCTTCAGCATCAGTCCTTCCAATGAATATTCAGGACTGATTTCCTTTAGAGTTAACTGGTTTGATCTCCTTGCAGTCCAAGGGACTCTCAGGAGTCTTCTCCAACACCACAGTGCAAAAGCATCAATTCTTCAGTGCTCAGCCTTCTTTATGGTCCAAATCTCACATCCATACATGATCACTAGAAAAACCACAGCTTTGACTATCTGTACCTTTTTTGGCAAAGTAATGTCTCTGCTTTTTAATATGCTGTCTAGGTTGGTCATAGCTTTTCTTCTAAGGAGCAAATATCTTTGAATTTCATGGCTGCAGTCACTATCTGCAGTGATTTCGGAGCACAAGAAAATAAAGTCTGTCACTGTTTCCATTGTTTCCTCATCTTATCTGCCATGAAGTGATGGGACTGGATGCCATGACCATCGTTTTTGGAATGTTGACTTTTAAACCAGTTTTTCACTCTCCTCTTTCACCTTCATCAAGGGGCTCTTCAGTTCCTCTTTGCTTTCTGCAATAAAGGTGGTGTCACCTGTGTATCTGAGGTTGTTGATATTTCTCCCAGCAATCTTGATTCCAGCTTGTGCTTCATCCAGCCCAGCATTGCTCATGATGTACTCTGCATATAATTTAAATAAGTAGTGTCACAATATACAGCCTTGATGTACTTCTTTCCCAATTTTGAACCAGTCTGTTCCATGTCCAGCTCTAACTGTTGCTTCTTGACCTGAATACAGTTTTCTTGGGAGGCAGGTAAGGTGGTCTGCTATTCCCATCTCTTCAAGAGTTTTCCACAGTCTTTTGTGATCCACACAGTTAAAAGCTTTCAGTTCAGTCGCTCAGTCGTGTCCGACTCTTTGCGACCCCATGAATCACAGCACGCCAGGCCTCCCTGTCCATCACCAACTCCGGGAGTTTACTTAAACTCATGCCCATCAAGTCAGTGATGCCATCCAGCCATCTCATCCTCTGTCGTCCCCTTCTCCTCCTGCCTACCAATCCCTCCCAGCATCAGGGTCTTTTCCAATGAGTCAACTCTTTGCATGAGGTGGCCAAAGTATCGGAGTTTCAGCTTCAGCATCTGTCCTTCCAATTAACACCCAGGGCTGATCTCCTTTAGGATGGACTGGTTGGATCTCCTTGCAGTCCAAGGGACTCTCAAGAGTCTTCTCCAACACCACAGTTCAAAAGCATCAATTTTTCGGCATTCAGCTTTCTTCACAGTCCAACTGTCACATCCATACATGACTACTGGAAAAACCATAGCCTTGACCAGATGAACCTTTGTTGGCAAAGTAATGTCTCTGCTTTTTAATATGGTATCTAGGTTGGTCATAACTTTCCTTCCAAGGAGTAAGAGTCTTTTAATTTCATGGCTGCAGTCACCATCCACAGTGATTTTGGAGCCCCAAAAAATGAAGTCTGACACTGTTTTCACTGTCTCCCCATCTATTTCCCATGAGGTGATGGGACAAGATGCCATGATCTTAGTTTTCTGAATGTTGAGCTTTAAGCCAACTTTTTCACTCTCCTCTTTCACTTTCATCAAGAGGCTTTTTAGTTCCTCTTCACTCTCTGCCATAAGGGTGGTGTCATCTGCATATCTGAGATTATTGATATTTCTCCCGGCAATCTTGATTCCAGTTTGTGCGTCCTCCGGCCCAATGTTTCTCATGATGTACCCTGCATATAAGTTAAATAAGCAGGGTGACAAGGTACAGCCTTGACGTACTCCTTTTCCTATTTGGAACCAGTCTGTTGTCCCATGTCCAGTTCTAACTGTTGCTTCCTGACCTGCATACAGGTTTCTCAAGAGGCAGGTCAGGTGGTCTGGTATTCCCATCTTTCAGAATTTTCCACAGTTTATTGTGATCCACACAGTCAAAGGCTTTGAAGTAGTCAATAAAGCAGAAATAGATGTTTTTCTGGAACTCTCTTGCTTTTTAAATGACCCAGCAGATATTGGCAATTTGATCTCTGGTTTTTCTGCCTTTTCTAAAACCAGATTGAACATCTGGAAGTCCTCGGTTCACGTATTGCTGAAGCCTGGCTTGGAAGTGTAGTCAGAGAAGCAGAAGTAGATGTTTTTCTGGAACTCTCTTGCTTTTTTGATGATTCAGCAGATATTGGCAATTTGATCTTTGGTTCTTCTGCCTTTTTTAAATCTAGTTTGAACATCTGGAAGTTCTTGGTTCATGTACTGTTGAAGCCTAACTTGGAAAATTTTCAGCATTACTTTGCTAGCGTATGAGATGAGTACAATTGTGCAGTAGTTTGAACATTCTTTGGCATTGCCTTTCTTTGGGATTGGAATAAAAACACCTTTTCCAGTCCTGTGGCCACTGCTGCATTTTCCAAATTTGCTGGCATATTGAGTGTGGCACTTTCACAGCGTCTTTTAAGTTTGAAATAGCTCAACTGGAAATTTCATTACCTCCACTAGCTTTGTTCCTTTCATTTAGCATCATGTTTTCAAAGTTCATCCATATTATAGCATGTACCAGTACTTCATTCCTTCCTATGCCCTTTTACTTTTAAACATAATGATCTGCTTAAGGAAAGTTTTCTTTCCATTTTATAATCATTGGACTCAGAGGGTTTAGAGGTCCCAGCATCCAGTGAGAAGAATATGAGCACTGACCTAGTTCTGTTTGTTTGAAAGCTGATATTTCTTCCTACCATTTTAAGTTACTCAGGTTACTTAAATAACAAGCAGAGGAAAGGGTGTCACTCAAATGGCTGGAAAATTGATCCTGATTACCAAAGGAAAATTAGATTGCTGCTAGCTAATGAGGGAAGGAGATCAGTTCATGTCTGCAATTCATGGAAATGGGGATGACAGAACAGATTTAAGAAACGTAGAGGAGACTATATTTCCAAGACTTTGTGACTGATGAGGTGTACGGATTGAGGACAAGGAAGGACTCTTGACTTTGTCATTCCTTCTTTAAGTTTTCTTTATTTCTTTCTGTTTTTTGCTTTCTAGTTTTCTATTAGTTATTGGGAGAGGGGTGAAAAAATAATTGAAAACCATTGCTAACAATAACTGAGAAAATCAAATTCTCAGTTTTGTCACTTTCATTCCCACATAACAGTCCGTTTTGAAACTCTGTTATTAAGTGCATATATATTTTGCATATTTTGCATTGTTATGTTGTCTTGATGATCCTTTTATCATCATGAAATATATCTCTATCTCTGCTAACATTCCTTGTCCCAAAATCCGCCTGTCTGACACACACAGCCACTCCAGTTTTCTTAAGACTAGAGTTTGCATGGTATAACTTTTTTCATGCTTTTACTTTTAACCTATTTGAGTCTTCATATTTAAAGATTGTATGAACAATATATAGCAGCATATATATATTTAATATTAATATAATTTTTATACACTAAGTTATTAATCCTTTACTATACTTGTTGCAACTACTTTCCTGAACTACATCTCATCAATCTCTTGTATTAGTGGATTTTATTTATTTAATTTTTGGCCACACCACATAGCATGTGGGATCTTAGTTCCCCTACCAGTGATCGAACCCGTGCCCCCATGCATTGGAATCACGGTGTCTTAACACTGGATTGCCACTAATCCCTATTAGTGGATTTTGAAAGGAAAGTGAAAATAGAGACTACATGCCTTAATTCTTGTTCCAGGAAATTTTTACCCAGGGAGATAGGACTGAGAGGAATGAATAACTTTACTGCTTACCTCAGGATGTGTCTGCCAAGCAGTGTGTTTGGGCAGATCATCCACAGGAATAGTTCTCTTATTAAAATAACAGCTTGGTCACCTGGAGAAAGAGCTTGCTTCTCTGACACCAGTTTGCTTATCAAAAATTATTTTAAAATCTTCATTTTGCAGTCATAAACTTTGCCTAGCTCTAAACAAGTCCCTGCCTTGAAGGACCATCTTTAAACCACAAGTCTAGGCCTTCAAACTCTTAATGCTCAATCCTACCCTAATCAGCAGCCTCGCTCGTGGATCACAGTTGAATCAAGGTGGTCTCTTCTATGCTGCAGTAACATCAGTGAACTCAGCTTGATTGAGTAAATTTCTTTGGTAGGTCTTATGGGAAGCTGAAAAAAATTTGACAATAAAATGGGTATTTTTTTTTTCACAATTTTTAGGTTAATAAAATTCTCTGTCAAATAGAGAATAATAATAATGTAATAATATAATCTTTTTTTTCCAAAAATTTTATTGGAGTATATGATTTACAATATCATGTTAGTTTCAGGTGTACAGCAAAGTGAATCAGTTATACATATTCATATAGTCACCCATTTTTTAAAATTCTTTTTCCATATAGGCCATTACAGAATATTGAGCCATGTTTTCTGTGCTATACAGCAGGTTCTTACTATAACGTGTGTATGTCAATCCCAATTCCCTATTTATCCCTCCTCCCTCCTATCCCCTGGTAACCAGAAGTTATTTCCCCTATATCTGTAACTCTATTTCTGTTTTGTGAATAAGTTCATTTGTACCCTTTGTCTAAGATTCCACATATAAGTGATATCATATGATATTTGTCTTGTGTCTGACTTACTTCACTTAAT
Organism: Odocoileus virginianus; assembly: GCF_023699985.2. Taxonomy (NCBI): domain Eukaryota; kingdom Metazoa; phylum Chordata; class Mammalia; order Artiodactyla; family Cervidae; genus Odocoileus; species Odocoileus virginianus. The sequence continues at coordinate 36,630,846 of NC_069696.1, read as the reverse complement.
ATGACAGTCTTTCAGTCCATCCATGTTGCTGCAAATGGCATTGTTTTGTTCTTTTTTGTGACTGGGTAGTATTCCACTGTATACATGTACCACATCTTCTTCATCCATTCCTCCATTGATGGACATTTAGGTTGCTTCCATGTCCTGGATATGGTAAACAGGGCTGCAATGAACATCAGGGTGCATGTACCTTTTTGAATTATGGTTTTCTCTGAGTAAATGACCAGGAGTGGAATTGCTGGGTCATATAGTATTTCTGTTTTTATAACGAACCTGCATAATAGTGGCTGTATCGATTTACATTCCCCCCAACAGTACTGAAGGGTTCCCTTTTTTCCACACCCTCTCCAGTATTTATTGGTAGTAGATTTTTTGATGATGGCCATTCTGACCAGTATAAAATGATACCTCATTGTAGTTTTGTATAATCTATTCTTTTATAGATTTTTTTCTATAATTTTTTCTCTAATTTTTTCCTATCACTTACCAAAATCAAATTAAAATAACAATACTTTGGGAATTCTCTGGTGGTCCAGTGGTTAGAATTCCACACTTTCACTGCTAAGGGTCAGGATTCATTCCTTGGTTGGGGAAGTAAGATTCCACAAATGGTTCAGCCAGAAAAAAATTCACAGATAAATAAAATGACAACACTTGGCCTTTTGAGGCCAAATCGCACAAATTTGTTAACATTCTCAAGGTCAGGTTTTGTTTTTTTGGGTTTTTTTTGCCATATAATTACTAGTATGCTCTCAGCTGGTAAAGAATCTGCCTGCAATGTGGGAGACCTGGGTTCAATCCCTGTGTTGGGAAGATCCCCTGGAGAAGGGAAAGGCTACCCACTCCAGTATTCTGGCCTGGAGAATTACATGGACTGTATAGTCCATGGGGTAGCAAAGAGTCAGACACGACTAGGTGACTTTTGCTTTCACTTTCTCAGTATAACAAGTAAACATATTTAGTCAAGATTAGGACTTGCATCTTTGAAGGGAGAAGCTGAACAATTAAATTTAACTGTTTTACATCTACAATATCCCTAGTTACTTTAACTTAATGTGAGAATTTATAGAAAATAGAATATGGTAGGTCTGCTACACTTTGCTTCTTCATTTATTCAGAGGGATGTTTTAGAGTACAAATATGATCTTGTCAGCACTTGCGTGCATAGTTTCTAATGCCTTCCTATTGCTCCAAAGGTAATCTGTCATCATCCTTAGTATGGGTAAAAGGCACCGCATTCTGTGACGCCTGCCTAGGTGTCAGTTTTCATGTCTCAGTTTGCTCTTCTCTCACTGTTTCCCAATGCCCCAAATTCCTGTGGCATTTCTTCAAGCACCCCCAAATTCCTCTGACATTCAAGGCCTTCACATTTGCAGTGCCCCTTCCTGGAATGTTTCCCCACTTCCCTTCTACCCTCCTTTTTGCTCCTCTAAGCTTTATCCTTTAGATTTCACCTTAAATATCACTTCCTAGGACTTTTCCCAAGGCTTCCCAGTTTAGGTTGTCTTCCTTCTATAGTTTTATTTGCACTCTGCCTTCTCCCTCCTGGCACAAACCTCAGTTGTTAAGTTTATAGTTATTTGCATGCTTACTCCATGCTATCTTTCTCACTGGGCTCTAAATTCTTTGACACTTTGTTTACTGGACAGGACAGTGCCTGTCTCAGAGGAGGATTCTATAGATATTTGTGGAGCAGATGAAAGAATTTCTAAAACTGACATTTAAATTAGTGCTTTATTTCATAATCTTCCTCTCAAAATAGGAAAAATGTGTTAAATAAAATAAATTGTTCCTTTTCCATGCCAAGCGTGGTGACCCAAAGACTAAAGAGCAGATAAAACGAAGGGAGGTCTTGGAATTCAGGAATGGAAAAACCAGACCCTTATCATCCTTCCCTCCCCTATGCCGTAACTATTAATGGATTTCAGGTCCTCCTGAGCAGTATAACCTGTCTGCCTTCCTACCTCACACAGGGAGAAGGTATTTGCCTTACTCTTCCCCCACCCAGTACATGTGCTTCATTCAATCAGCAAATGACCTGCAAGACCCCTATCCCACTCTGTGTACTCTGGGTATAAACGTGGACTAAGGACCCCGTTCAAAGTCGGTTCTCCCTTGAGCTGGCCCACTGTTCTAACAGCATCTCCCACTCTAATAAACTTTATTTACCTCTCATTCTCTCTCATATCTGGAAATTCTTTTCCAACCCATGCCTGGACCATGACACCAAGGTCCTGATAGACAGATTTTAAGACTAATTATATAACAAAACTTTATATATAATTTCTGATGTGCTAGGCATTGTCTTAGTGAAAGTGAAAGTCACAGTCATGTCTGACTCTTTGCAACCCCAAGGACCATACTGTCCATGGAATACTCCAGGCCAGAATACTGGAGTGGGTAGCTATTCCCTTCTCCAGAGGATCTTCCCAATACAGGGATCAAACCCAGGTCTCATGCATTGCAGGCAGATTCTTTACTATCTGAGCCATCAGGGAAGCCCAGGCATTGTCTTTAAGTCCTTTACAGTTAGGAACTCATTTTATCATAATGCTCTGAGGTATGTATTGCTATTATTGCCCCTTTATTTAATTTTTAAAATAAATCCTCCACCCAGCTTGGAGGATCTTAGTTCCCCGACCCAGGGATGGAACCTCTGCCCTTGACAGTGAAAGCACAGAGTCCTCACCACTGGACTGACAGGGAATTCCTATTATTGCCCTTTTATAGATGAGGAAAGTAAAGCAGAGAGAGGTAAAGTATTGAATATGTTGTCCAAGGTAGCACAGTTAGTAAATGGCAGAGCTAGGATTTGAACTCAGGGAGGCTGATTCCAGAGTCTGTACTTTTGACCATCCATGCTGTGAAGAATAGTGTCTGGCACATGGTAGGTGCTCAGTGAATGCTACTAGATAAAAAAAAGTGTTTTTCTGTAATCTTTCTTTGCTTGGGTTGCCAGCTAGTGTTTAATTTTAAGGTGTTACAGTAAGCAGGTAGTTAGATAAGAGCAGAGAAATGGGGGCAGGGGGCAGGTGGCAGGAAATCTTGTAAACAGCAGGGGTTCAAGGAGACAGAGGAAATCAGGAACATGCAGACTGACAGGAAACCACACCTTTTGGGCAATAAGTGTCCTGGAAGCAGATCAAGAAAGATGAAGGCAGGAATCTCCTGCATGTGAATGTAAATTGCTGCTTAATATGCTCTCACTGCAATAAAACTAGCTTTGCAGATAAGAAGCCCCCATCATGCACCTATGCTGTGACACTTCCGATCTAAGCTAAGTAAGAAAAAAATCCCTTCTACCCTCAGGAAGATAGAGTGGGGATGAAAATCAGGAATATGACCCCCAAACTCCTCCTTCCCCAATGAATATTTTGCCCCTTCATTTGCATGGTGCTCATAACCAGCTGGCCAAAGAAACACAGGACAGCAGCTCCTCAACTGTCTACCTGCTCTCCCTCTGAGTATTCTTGCTTAAATAAGTTCACTTTACTTTTTAACCTCCCTGCTTCATCTCTGAATTCTTTGAGGCAAAAACATTAAATTCTTGTTCTGCCAGGAATAAAGGCAGATACTACATCTTTGAATTCTGTATCTCAGTGCTTAGCAGTCACAGACTCACTATCAGCTCATTGGAAAGTCAGGATGAAATCACTACTCTCTGACTCTAAATCCTAAATACTTTAGCTCCTGCTAAAGTTGGGCTCACAGGTCACTGTGAGGGCTAGTAGCTTTATAGTGCATGGATGAGATTGAAATCTTTGAAAAACAGGTTTAATTTGTCAAATGCCTTTTCTGCACCTATTGATATAATTTTTATACTTCATTTTGTTAATGTGGTGTATTACATTAATTTATGACTATTGAACCAATTCTTGCACCACTGGAATAAATACCACTTAATCATAGTATATAATCCTTCTGATGTATTGTTAATACTCAGTTTTCTAATAATTTGTTCAGGATTTTTGCATCTATGTACATCAGGGATATTGGCCTGTAAATTTCTTTTCTTATTGTCCTCACTTACTTTTGGTAATGTTGGTCTTATAAAATTTTGGAATTGTTCCCTCCTCTTCAATTTTTGGAAAAGTTTGAGAAAAATATAGGTCTTATATCTTTTCTGAATTGGGGAGATAACTCACCAGTGAAGCTGTCTGGTCCTGGACTTTGCTTTTGGGGAAGTTTTTGATTCCTGTTTAAATCTCTTTGCTAGTGATTGGCTTGTTCAGATTTTCTATTTCTTCATGATTCAGACTTGGAAGATTGTGTGCTTCTAAGAATTTGTCCATTTTTCTAGGTTGTTAATTTGTTGTCATATGGGTGTTCATGGTATTCTACTTCTTTTTCTTTCTGTGGTATCAATTGTAATTTCCCCACTTTTTTCCTGACTTTATTCTTTCTTTTTTTAGTGAGTCTAGCTAAAACTTTGTTCATTTTATTTCTCTTTTCAGAGAACCAGCTCTTAGTTTCATTGATCTGTTTTGTTGTTTTTTTAGTCTCTATTTTATTTACTTCTGCTCACATCTTTATTATTTCCTTCTCTCTGTTGACTTTGGACCTTGCTTGTTCTTCATTATCTAGTTCCATTAGGTGTAAGGGTAGAGTGCTTATTTGAATTATTACTTGTTTCTTGAGGTAGGCCTGCATTGCTATAAACTCCCCTTTTAGTACCACTTTTGCTGCATTCCTTAGATTTTGATATATTATGTTTTCATTTTAGTTTGTCTTCAGATATGTTTTTATTTCTCTTTTGAGTTCTATGTTAAATCCAATAGCTGTTAAATAACATGTTGTTTAGTTTCCACATATTTGTGATTTTTCCAGCTTTCTTCTAGATTATAATCATTGTGGCAAAAAAAAAAAAAAAAGAAAATGCCTGATTTGGTTTTGATTTTCTTAAATGTATTGAGGCTTGTTTTGTTTTCCAAATTATGGTCTATCCAGGAGAATTTTCCATATGCACTTGAGAAGAATGTGTAATCTGCCGCTTTTGGTTAGCATGTTCTCTGTGATTCTATTAAGCCCATCTGATATAAATTTTTTATTTTAAAGCCACTGTTTCCTTGTTGACTTTCTGCCTGAATAATCTATCCATTGATATAAGTAGGGTATTAAAATACTCCACTATATTGTGTTGCTATCAATTTCTCACTTTAAATCTGATAATAATTAGCTTATATATTTGGTGCTCCTATGTTAGATGCATATATGTGAATAATCATAATGTCTTCTTGATGAGTTGTCCCCTTTATCATATATTGTCCATCTTTGTCTCTTGTTCTGTTTTTTGGCTTGAAGTTTATTTTTGTTGGATATAATAAGTATGGCTACATTTGCTTTATTGGGCTCTCACTTACTTGGAGTATCCTCTTTTATCCCTTCACTTTTGACCTTACATTTGTCTTTAGAACTAAGTCTTCCGGAGGCTGCATTTAGTTGGGTCTTGTTTTTTAATTCATCAGCCATTTCTGTCTTTTAATTCATGGATTCAATTTCCAGGAAGATTTTTGATAAGTGAGAACTTAGTACTGACATTTATCTTTTATTTTCTAGTTGCTCTATATCTCCATTGTTTCTTTTTTTGTTTGTATTTCTGTCTGCCATTTTAGTTCCATGACTTTCTATTTTGTTTTTCTCAGTTTCCTCTTCTTTTTCACTGCTAAATAAGACACAATAGAAAAACAAAGGATTGATATTTTGTACATTGCATTTTCTTCAGAAAATCTAGAGCAAAGGATAGCTTATATTTCCATAATAGTTCAACACCACAGATTGAAAACAGAACTAGTGAGAAAACAGCTGATCTTGCACTTGAAGTCAACTTCCCTTTGACTGCAAAATTCAAGGTTTCTCAGATGTCAATACAGCATTCAAAGTAGTGGATAAAACTTTACAGATTGCTTGTGCTTGTTCCAGGCTATTGCACTAGTAAACCCGCAGGCTGTATTCTTCATTGTTCGCATCTGTAGTCTTCAAAGCCGATAAGCTTTTTCCTGCACCCAGATCATCATCATAACGTACCATTTGGATGGTTAAATACCATCCAGTGTATACCCATGTAAAACACCATACTGATCTGATGTGGATATGTCTATACCAAACTTGGTAACCTACATAGTAAATTCTTCCTCCAAAGGGATGAAAGGCAATTTTTTATCTTTCTGAGTGACATCTATATAATTTATCAGTTCTAGTGGCCCTTCAAGACTCTTCCCTTCAGAGTGTTTCAGTTTCTCAATTGCATCAGTGTATTTTTTTCATAAATCCTGCACAGGTGTCTGAATTATTGTTGCTTTGTCCTGAGGTCTTGGTGGAATTAGTGTCAAGGTTTGCCACCTTGCTGTACCATGAAAGCCCGCCAAGGCTACAGACTTGCCCTTAGTACTGATTTTTCTGCTCTGGGAATTGCTACTATTGTGTTGCTTCTTGTCTTTCTGAAACATCTTACAACATAGCTGATCCAGAGGCTCTCGCTGCAGAATCCAACACTATTTTATCGTCTTCAAAGATTTCACAGACAGTGGTCTGCACAGATAGTTTCCTTTCATTCCAGCATGGTCATTACTTGTCAGAAAAACAAGGTACCTTACCACCGCCTGTGCTCAGGGTCATAGACCCACCGCCTGGGCATCCTGAGCCGCTGTTGCAACTCCTGTTCTACTCAGTTTCCTCTTTTAATAGGCTTTGTGTCTCTGCTCTAGACTTGTAGTTAACATGAGGTTTCTATAAGAGGTCTCAAATAGTCCTTTTTCTGTCAATAACATGTTCTCTTTACTTGGCTATGTGAGTTCTGTTCTTTTCCTCTTACCTTTTTATGTTTTTGTTGTAGCAAGTTGTCTCATTTTATGTTATAAGTTTGTTACCAAATTGAAGTAGCTATAGTCCTGGGTATGGAAGATCCCCTGGAGAAGGAAATGGCTACCTACTCCAGTATTCTTGCCTGGAGAATTCCATGGACAGAGGAGCACGTTGGGTTACAGTCCATGGGGACAGAAGAGTCAGATGTGACTTAGCAACCAAACAACAGCAAAATAGTTATTTTTACTGCTCCCCCCCCACCCTTAACCTTTATGTTATAATTGTTTAACAACCTATACTGATATAGAGTTGTAATTTTCTGATTCTGAAATTATATTTGTCAGCTTATTCAAAGTTTTGGGTACTTCTGCTTTCAGGTGGTTGGTGGCTAGGATTGCAAGCACGGCCTCCACTTTTCCCCTAGTTTTGCCTCTACTATGTGTTCCAATGTACACCCTCTTGAGGTACTGATGTGTAGAGCTCTGGTGTCTTGGTGTGTTGGTCAGAGGAACCTTGGTTGAGTTATAGATGTTTTACTGATTGTAAACTGAAGGGGAGAGACAAAATGAGGGTATCATGCCACTATAATGCTGATGTCACTCCAAGACTTGATTTTTTAGTAGACTTAATTAAGATCACAACAAAATTGAGGAAGGAACCCCATGTACCCCCTGCCCCATGCATAGGTTCTCCGATTACCAATGTCCACACCAGAGTGGTACATTTGTTACAACTGATGAATCTGTAGTGATCCAAAATCCACATTTTACCTTAGAGTTCACTCTTAGTGTTGTATATTCTATGGATTTGGACAAATAATGACATGTACCTATTATTATAGTATCATATATAGAATTTTCATTGTCTTTTCCAGAATATCTTAGTTGGAATTGTACAGTATGGAGGTAGGTTTTTCAGGTTGGCTTCTTATTCACTAAGTAATATGCTTTTAAGATTCCCCCATGGCTTTTCATGACTTGGTAGCTCATTATTTGTTCTTTTTTGCATTGAATAATATCCCATTGTCTAGATGTACCATTCTTTATCTATTCACCTACTGAAGACAATGTTTTTGCTTGTAAGTTTTCACATGAATAAAGCTGTTATAAGGCTTCCCTGGTGGATCAGATGGTAAAGAATCTGCCTGCAATGCGGGAGACCCAGGTTCAATACCTGGATCGGGAAGATCCCCTGGAGAAGGGAATGGTAACCAACACCAGTATTCTTGCCTGGAGAATTCCATGGACAGAGAAGCCTGGTGGGGTACAATCAATTGGGCTGCAAATAGTCTGTTATAAACAACTGTGTGCAAGTTTTCAACTCCTTTGGCTAAATACCAAGGAACATGATTGCTGGATTATATGGTAAAAGAGTATTTCTGTAAGAAACCACAAACTCTTTTCCAAAGTGGGTGAAATGCATTGCATTCTGACCAGCAATGTATGAGACGTCCTGTTGCTCCAAAGCCTCTCTAGCATTTGGTTTTGTATTTTGAATTTTGTCCCCTTTAATAGATGTATTGCTGTTATTCAGTCACTCAGTCATGTCAGACTATTGTGACCCCATGGACAGCAGCATTCCAGGCTTCCCTGTCCTTCACTACCTCCCAGTTTGCTCACTCACGTCCATTGAATTGGTGATGCCATCCAACCATCTCATCCTCTGTCAGTTGACAGATTTAATTTTCTTGAGCTCCAAAATCACTGTTGATGATGACTACAGCCATGAAATTAAAAGACAGTTGCTCCTTAGAAGGAAAGCTATGACAAACCTAGACAGCATATTAAAAAGCAGAGACATCACTTTGCCAACAAAGGTCCATATAATCAAACCTATGGTTTTTCCAGTAGTCATGCGTGGATGTGAAAGATGGACCATAAAGAACACTGACGCTGAAGAATTGATGTTTTCGAACTGTGGTGTTAGAGAAGACTCTTGAGAATCCCCTGGACTGCAAGGAGATCAAACCAGTCAATCTTAAAGGAAATCAACGCTGAATATTTGTTGGAAGGACTGATGCTGAAGCTGAAGCTCCAATGCTCTGGCCACCTCATGCGAAGAGCTAACTCACTGGGAAAGACCCTGATGCTGGGAAAGATTGAGGGCAGGAGGAGATATGAACTCATTGGATGGCATAACTCAATGGATATGAGTTTGAGCAAACTCTGGGAGACACTGTAGGACAGGGAAGCCTGGTGTTTTGCAGTCCATGGGGTCATGAAGATTCAGACATGACTGAGCGACTGAGAAACAACTTCTGGTCTCTCTACTCTGCTTCACTGATCTACTATTTATTCTTTAATATCACACTGTTTTGATTATTGTGACTTTATAGTAAATCTTCAAGTCAGGGAATGTCAGTTTTTCAACTCCATTCTCCTTCAGTATTGCATTGAGTATTCTGGGTCTTTTGCCTGTCTTTTTTAGAATTAGTTTGTTGATATTCACAAATAACTTGTTTTGATCATGATTGGGAGGACTTTGAATTTATAGATCAATTTTAAAAAACAAAAAGTAAAAAGAACTGAGTTGTGGTAACTCTCCCCAAGCCAAACAACTTGATATTTTACTCAGGCCATACAGTCATGAGTAAGTAAGTGATTTATACTTAATAATTTGATATCTTAAAAGTAGAGTTTGGAAAATATATTAGGTTGGTGCAGTAACTGTGGTTTTGCATTGTTGAAATTGCCATTTGATATTGGAATACACTCTTAAATAATGTGATTATGTTGTATATCACTTTAATATGCATTTCCTGCTTTATATTTTTTAATGACTTATTACTTGCTGCTTATTTTATATTTATTTTAGACTATGGAGATGATGTTCAACAAAAAGCAAATTAGAGTGATTTTTTTTATTCGAGGTCAAAATGGATTGTAAAGCATTGAAGACAACTTGCAACATCAACACAACTGGCCCAGAAACTGCTAAAGAACATACAGTCCAGTGGTGGTTCCAGAAGTTTTGCAAAGGAGATGAGAGCCTTGAGGATGAGCAGGGTAGTGGCCAGCCATCAGAAGTTGACAACAACCAACTGAGAAAAATCAATGAAGTTGATTCTCGTACAACTACATGAGAAGTTGCTTAAGAACTGAATCTTGACTATTCTACGGTCAACAATTTGAAGTAAATTGGAAAGGTGAAAAAGCTTGATATGTTGCTGCCTTATGAGTTGACCACAAACCCAACATATTGTTGTTTTGAAGTATCATCTTCTCTTATTCTATGCAACAACAACAAATGATTTTGGATTGTGATGTGTGATGAAAAGTGAACTTTATATATGAACCAGCAATGACCAGCTCAATGATTGGACAGAGAAGCAGCTCCAAAGCACTTTCCAAAGTCAAATTTGCACTAAAAAAAGGCAGTGGTCATTGTTTGGTGGTCTGCTGCCCATCTGAATCCATTACAGCTTTCTGAATCCCACTGAAATCATTATATTTGAGAATTATGCCCAGCAAATTGATGAGAAGCACTGGAAACTGCAATGCTTGCAGCCAGCTTTGGTCAACAGAAAGGGCCCAATTCTTATACATGACAAAGCCCAATCACATGTCACACAACCAATGCTTCAAAAGTTGAGTGAATCGGTCTACAAAGTTTTGCTTCATCTGCTGTATTCACCTGACCTCGCACAACTACCACTTCTTAAGCATCTTGACAACTTTTTTGCAGGGAAAACACTTCTACAACCAGCAGGATGCTTTCCAAGAGTTTGTTGAATCCCAAGCACAGATTTTTACACTACAGGAATAAATAAAGTTAATTCTCATTGCCAAAAATGTGTTGAATGTAATGGTTTCTATTTCGACTAATAAAGAAGAGCTTGAGCCTACTTATAATTATTTAAAATTCATGGTCCAATATTGGAATTATCTTTTCCTAACCCAACAGTATCACGAGGTAGGAACCACATTTTGGATATGTTCAGTTCAGTCGCTCAGTTGTGTCTGACTCTTTGTAACCCCATGAACCACAGCACGCCAGGCCTCCCTGTCCATCACCAACTCCAGGAGTCTACACAAACTCATGTCCGTTGAGTCAGTGATGCCATCCAACCATCTCATCCTCTGTCGTCTCCTTCTCCTCCTGCCCTCAATCTTTCCCAGCATCAGGGTCTTTTCCAATGAGACAGCTCTTTGCATCAGGTGGCCAAAGTATTGGAGTTTCAGCTTCAACATCAGTCCTTCCAATTAATATTCAGGCCTGATTTCATTTAGGATTGACTGGTTTGATCTCTTCGCAGTCCAAGGGACTCTACACAGTCTTCTCCAACACCACAGTTTAAAAGCATCAATTCTTCAGCGCTCAACTTTATGGTCCAACTCTCACATCTGTACATGACTACTGTAAAAAACATAGCCCTGACTAAATGGACCTTTGTTGACAAAGTAATGTCTCTTCTTTTTAATATGCTGTTAAGGTTGGTCTTAACTTTCCTTCCAAGGAGTAGGCGTATTTTTATTTCATGGCTGCAATCACCATCTGCAGTGATTTTGGAATCCCAAAAAATAAAGTCAGCCAGTGTTGACACTGTTTCCCCATCTATTTGCCATGAAGTGACAGGACCAGATGCCATGTTCTTAGTTTTCTGAATGTTGAGTTTTAAGCCAACTTTTTCACTCTCCTCTTTCACTTTCATCAAGAGGCTCTTTAGTTCTTTACTTCCTGCCTTAAGGGTGATGTCATCTGCATATCTGAGGTTATTGATATTTTTCCCGGCAATCTTGATTCCAGCTTGTGTTTCCTCCAGCCCAGTGTTTCTCATGATGTACTCTGCATATAAATTAAACAGCCTTGACATACTCCTTTCCCAATTTGGAACTAGCCTGTTGTTCCATGTCCAGTTCTAACTGTTGCTTCATGACCTGAATATAGGTTTCTCAAGAGGCAGGTCAGGTGGTCTGGTATTCCCATCTCTTTCAGAATGTTCCAGTTTATTGTGATCCACACAGTCAAGGCTTTGGCAGTCAATAAAGCAGAAATAGATGTTTTTCTGGAACTCTCTTGCTTTTTCAATGATCCAGCAGATGTTGGCAATGTGATCTCTGGTTCCTCTGCCTTTTCTAAAACCAACTTGAACATCTGGAAGTTCACGGTTCACGTATTGTTGAAGCCTGGCTTGGAAAATTTTGAACATTACTTTACTAGCATGTGAGATGAATGCAACTGTGTGGTAGTTTGAGCATTCTTTGGCATTGCCTTTCTTTGGGATTGGAATGAAAATTGACCTTTCCCAGTCCTGTGGCCACTGCCGAGTTTTCCAAATTTGCTGGCATATTGAGTGCAGCACATTCACAGCATCATCTTTCAGGATTTGAAATAGCTCAACTGGTATTCCATCATCTCCACTAGCTTTGTTCATAATGATACTTCCTAAGACCCACTTGACTTCACATTCCAGGATGTCTGACTCTAGGTGAGTGATCACACCATCGTGATTATCTGGGTCATGAAGATCTTTTTTGTGCAATTCTTCTGTGTATTCTTGCCACCTCTTCTTAACTTCTTCTGCTTCTGTTAGGTCCATACCATTTCTGTCCTTTATTGAGTCTATCTTTGCATGAAATGTTCCCTTGGTATCTCTGATTTTCTTGAAGAGATCTCTAGTCTTTCCCATTCTCTTGTTTCCCTCTATTTCTTTGCACTGATCACTGAGGATGGCTTTCTTATCTCTCCTTGCTATTCTTTGGAACTCTGCATTCAAATGGGAATATCTTTCCTTTCCTCCTTTGCTTTTCGCTTGTCTTCATTTCACAGCTATTTGTACAGCTTCCTCAGACAGCCATATTGCTTTTTTGCATTTTTTTCTTGGGGATGGTCTTGATCCCTGTCTCCTGTAAAATGTCATGAACCTCTGTCCATAGTTCATCAGGCACTCTATCAGATCTAGTCCCGTAAATCTATTTCTCACTTCCACTGTATAATCATAGCAATCAGAGCATGCCATACCAGTGACCAATGAAATGCAACATAACTAAAATATAGCAGTTCCCTGATCACTGGATTTTCACAATTGCCTGGAATCTCAAGCAAATCACCAACTTGGAGTTACAGAGGGAGAATAAAAGATTGGAAGGAAGCAACTAAAGGGCTTAAAACAGGAAAGGCTAAATTTCCTTTCCTGCCCTTCTCTTTAAATTCAGGTTAAGAGTTTAGGTTTCTGGCTACCTTAAAAAAAAAAAATCCATTTATCTCATAGATAAATCTATCCTAATTAGACAAAGCAAATGGTAGGACAAATTATAAAGGTCCTATAAAGGGCCTCAGACATTCTATTAAAATTTATCCTAAAATACCATCCAAGAAAATAATGTTATCTGGGAATATGGTGCCCTGGGTCCAAGTTCATAACTCCATTCCTCTCTAAAATCTATACTGGGTTGACTCAACACTAAGAAGTGTGGGTTTACTTGTTTAAGACTGTTGCCTTACAGCCTGTCCTCCAGGAAAGGAGTTGGCCACTGCAAGTTCAATTCAGTCACTCAGTTGTGTCCGACTCTTTGCAACCCCATGGAATGTAGCATGCCAGGCCTCCCTGTCCATCACCAACTCCTGAAGTTCTCAAACTCATGTCCATTGTGTCCATGATGCCATCCAACCATATCATCCTCTGTCATCCCCTTCTCCACCGGCCTTCAATCTTTCCCAGAATGAGGGTCTTTTCTAATGAGTCAGTTCTTTGCATCAGGTGGCCAAAGTATTGAAGTTTCAGCTTCAGCATCAGTCCTTCCAATGAATATTCAGGTCTGGTTTCCTTTAGGATTAACTGGTTTGATCTCCTCACAGTCCAAGGGACGTTAGAGAGTCTTCTCCAACACCACAGCTCAAAGGCATCAATTCTTTGGCGCTAGGCTTTCTTTATAGTCCAACTCTCACATCCATACATGAATACTGGAAAAACCATAGCTTTGACTAGACGGATCTTTGTTGGCAAAGTAATGTCTCTGCTTTTTAATATGCTGTCTAGGTTAGTCATAGCTTTTCTTCCAAGGAGTAAGCGTCTTTTAATTTCATGGCTGCAGTCACCATCTGCAGTGATTTTGGAGCCCAAAAAAATAAAGTCTGACACTGTTTCCACTGTCTCCCTATCTATTTCCCATGAGATGATGGGACCAGATGCCATGATCTTAGTTTTCTGAATGTTGAGCTTTAAGCCAACTTTTTCACTCTCCTGTTTCACTTTCATCAAGAGGCTTTTTAGTTCCTCTTCACTTTCTGCCATAAGGTTGGTGTCATCTGCATATCTGAGGTTATTGGTATTTTTCCCGGCAATCTTGATTCCAGCTTGTGCTTCCTCCAGCCCAGCTTTTCTCATGATGTACTCTGCATATAAGTTAAATAAGCAGGGTGACAATATATAGCCTTGGTGTTGTTCCATGTCTAGTTCTAACAGTTGTTTCCTGACCTGCATAGATTTCTCAAGAGGCAGGTCAGGTGATGTGGTACTCCTAACTGAATTTTTCAGTTTGTTGTGATCCACAGAAAGACTTTGGCATAGTCAATAAAGCAGATGTTTTTCTGGAACTCTCTTGCTTTTTCGATGTCTAACAGATGTTGGCAATTTGATCTCTGGTTCCTCTACCTTTTCTAAATCCAGCTTGAACATCCACAAGTTCACAGTTCATGTACTGTTGAAGCCTGGCTTGGAGAATTTTGAACATTGCTTTACTAGCCTGTGAGATGAGTGCAATTCTGCAGTAGTTTGAGCATTCTTTGGCATTGCCTTTCTTTGGGATTGGAATTAACACTGATCTTTTCCAGTCCTGTGGCTACTGCAGTTTTCCAAATTTGCTGGCATATTGAGTGCAGCACTTTCACAGCATCATCTTTTAGGATTTAAAATAGCTCAACTGCAAAACCTCCATTAAAGCTGGCCACTTGCTTAAGACAATGAAGCCCTGACTCAACCACTAAGAAGTGTGGGTTTTCTTGTTTAAGACTGTGGCCTTACAGCCTGTCCTCCAGGAAAAGGAGTTGGTCACTGCAAAACCTCCATTAAAGCTGGCCACTTGCTCAAGACAATCAATCCTCAGTCCCAAGATATCTGGTCCCACACAGGCAAGGCAGATGTCTCCACTCACTCAGTAGCACCCACTCTGGCACAACCCAGAAACAAGATTCCTCCCTTTTCTCCCTTACCCTGTCTACCTCCTATCAAGTCCTATTGGGTCTCCCTCCAGAATGTCAACATTCAGATGGATATTTTTACTCTGTATTTCTCCTCTAAAATTAGTCTTTATTTATTACAGTTTACTTTCTGCACTCAATTCTTTAGGTGGGTATTTCTTGATTTATCTTTCACTTTTGCATCCTACTTTCTATTTTTTTAATTCCCTTCTTCCTGAAGGACCTCTTCATCCTTTCTTTCCCTGGGGGCTTTTCTTTGTATTATGCATAAAGTAATATTCTATACACAATCGCCCTGAACCTTACAACACTTAAAAGATTCAATTTCTTTTTACTAAGTCAGTGCAGTCTTCTTTCATTCTCTGCTGAAATTCAATGTCATTATTCATTGGTACTTGTCAATGTGGTACTGAAGAAAACTCCTGAGAGTCCCTTGGACAGAAAGATCAAGCCAGTCAATTCTAAACAAAAAATAGTGACAGGAGCCAACTGAACATTAAAAAAAAAATATTTACTTATTTGCCAGGCCTTAGTTGAAGCTTGCAGGATTTTTAGCTGAGGCATGTGAAATTAGTTGCAGTGTGTGGGATCTAGTTCCCTGACCAGAGATTGAACCTAGAGCCCCTATTTTGGGAGCAAGGAGCCTTAGCCACAGAACCACCAGGGAAGTCCCTCAACACTGTTAAGTACACATGTGCAACTCTAAATATCTTACCTGATTTGAGAAAAGTATTTGCAAGTTATTTGATAGAGGCGAGACCAAACTTATCCATCCAATTGTGCTTGTTCCAGAATCACTAGTTTAACCATTTTTTTTTTTACAATCTTAAAAACTTTGGAAACTCAAGACTTTTTTCAAAATTTAATCTGAAAAATTGAAACACATTTTTAAAGCATTTTTCATTTAAAAGTAACCCCATTACATGGTTAAATAAATAAATTTTGAAACTTCCCTGGAAGTCCAGAGATTAGGACTCCATGCTCCCTCGGTTGGGGAAATAAGATCCACATGCTGAGTGGCACAGCCAAAAGAAAAAAAAGTTATGATAAATAATTATCTAAACAAATTTGAGAAAAGCATTGTTTTGCATTTTTGCAAATCTAACTTTATAGCAGACAACTGAATTCTCTAATTTACTTGCACCTTCTGTTGCTGAGATATATTGTCTTGATGTCAACAAAATCCAATCTCAAATAGTTTTTTATATAGTGTTCACAGCCTTTTCAGATAACCATGCATCATTCCTGATACTGTATCGAAAAGTTGACAAGCAACTGTTCCATAAAGACTTAGTGGCAATGAATTTAGCTTTACTTCTCAGCTGGCAAGAAGCTGATACCACAAAGAAATTTTCACATTGTTTTATTAAAATCCATTGGTCTACCTGGCATTATGAATGGATCTCTTATCTCTTTGCATTGGTCATCAGAAATATTGGTCCACTAAGCTATATAGATGTTCCAAATACTGGCACTTTGGTGTACAATATCAAAAATAATTATGTTCATTAATATGCTCATTGAGTTGATTACAGGTCCAGGTAGTGGGATGCTATCAATTGCATGGTCTTGGATTAAAAATTCCCCAAAACCCCAATTTTTCTTTGAAAGCTTAAATTTTATCACTGGCAACAAATACTTTTATTCACCTTGAATTATCAGGATGATGTAGTTTGAGACAAACATGTCAAATGACTTCAAGTAAAAATGATGTTCCATGGGACTACTTCTCAATGACCATAACATCACCATTGATTTTGTACTTCTCTTGCTTTCATTCTGGAATGCATATAGTTCATTATATGTGCTTGCTATTTCATCACCTAGGATATTTAAAAGATGTATATTCAGGGGTTGAGACTTAACAACTTGCACTACTTTATCAGACGTTCTTAAGAGAGACTTTTTGAGATCCCAGCAGTAAAGAGCACAACGACCAATGACCACTATTAGTCTGGAACTATTGCATTGCCTCAACTGATGCCATTTTACAACTTGGCTTTTCTAACTGAAACTTCTATTGACATTTAAACCATCAAATACTCAGGATGAGCACCGTGACTTTTCCTATGGAAGCATGCTGCTTAATATTTTGATAAGCCCCATCTTTACTCTTCAGAAAGTAAGTTTTAAAACTTGTGAAAAATGAGTTACCACCTCAAAGATGTTTATTAAAGTGCATATTTCTGTAGTGCTAAGAATATTGATACTAGCAAAACTGAAGCTATACATATATTAAGTAACTCTCCATTTTTCCCTTGTTTTTCAGTTGCTCAGTCGTTTTTGACTCTGCAGCCCCATCATTACTTCCAATGAATATTCCATTTCTTCCTACTCCCAGAAAAAATTTTAAAATGTATTTTTAAAACCTTGTTACATTAAGGTTTTATGAAAACAACAAATTTGTACTTCTAGTTGTCATATAAAGCCCAGAAACATTTGAAGAATTTTATTTTGCCTTCCTTGAAATTTCCTGAACCTAGAAAAATTTTTGCTCCTCTTCTGAATAAACCTGAAAACATGTTTCTTTTAAAAATACCTTTCTAAAATGTGTTGCTGTGAGGATAGGCAACAAAATTAAAATCAAACCATTTCCAACCTAGTTTTTAAAAAATAAATGTTTATTTCAAGTATGAAAAGTAATGTTTAAACATTATACCAAAAGCTGTATTTCGTTTAACAAGTATAAAACGAGACTTCTGACAAAAAGTTAACAATTCAGTATAAAACACTAAAGAATATACTTCGACATTCACAGTGAGCATTTCTGAAAAAATAAGTTTTGCTAAAAAGTTTTAGAAACAAAAATACAATCCCAGAGGAAATAAACTAGTCCTTAAATAAGGAACAAATCTCCCTTAGGATGGATAGTTAGCATTTCAAAACAAGATCTGTATAAAAATTTCTTTTAAAATAATGGTACACTTGGTTCAATAATGTCAGAATTCAACAGCTTATGGTTTCCTTGACAAATACCCTATTTCTTATGTCTGCTACCCACAAAATAAGGTTCTCAAGCCAATTCAATTAATTTCAATGATATGTATAACCTTAGGGGTAACAAGACTCAGAAATTTTATCATGGCAATCTTGAGCATTTCCAGAAAAATATTTAACAGAAACTTTCTGGTGGTAATTACAGAACCACCAGAAGAATTAAAGTCTCAAAATTATTCTACAGGACTGCTACCCAGACTTCTGCTTCGCTTCTCCATGTATAGCTTTTTGTAGGTTTGAAACATTGCTTTTGAATCTTTTACTGGGTTTTGTAGTATCTCAAATCCATCTGCACTGCAGTTTCTCTTGGAGAGCCTTGAATTAGCCAAAACATTATCATCTAAGGAAACAAAAATTTTACTTTGTTACTCTTAATGTTAGTGATCAGTACAATCAATATAAATTGAGAGAGAAAACATGCATTCTTATATGCAATAAAGAGTTAAGTGTAACAGTGGCTCTTTACCTACAGAATTATAAAGTATATAAACAGGACATCTAGCCTCTCCTTTAGGGGCCATTTACTACCCCATCCCCATCTTCACTGACCAGGGCTATTCTCCTTTACCTATACTCCTACTCAGTAAAATCTCTTATCATTTGCATACTATTAAGAATGTGACTTTCGTAACCACCATCTAAACTAGCAATATAAAATGCACCAAGGCAAGCCAGTTCCGAAGAGCACATGCAAGTACAGTTTGCATATTCTGGCCTTACTATGCATGAGGTATTCTAAGAAATATCTGTATTTCTGTTTCTTTCAACCATAGTGCTATGGTTAGTCTCACTATCCTTTTTTTGATGGGCCCAGCCAGCTATTCTGTGCATTTTTAAATGTACCTTTTTATCTGAGAAGCTATTTCGAGTTCCTATATTCAACATTCCTGCTCTAGCCATTCCTTTCTGGATTAAAAGTCCTGTTTTACTTCTTTCAGCCTGGATGGGTCAAGTACTCTGTCCTCTTAATTATTATTCTTCATTTTTTGGTAACAGAGTATGGTTACTGTTAAATTCTTAATGTTTCAAGTTCTTCTCTGACCACATCAGCTTTCTGTCCTGAATGCTGATCCCTGAGGTGGGCTCTGAGTGGTTTTCCACTGGATTGTCACCTCCTCATCTACCTCAGCCTGACAGTTTCACCACTTGCTCCATTTACATTCCAACTTCTGCCACCAAATTTATTGTCACTTATCTAAAATGTATTTTTTATAGCCATCTAAGAGTTGACGACCTTTGTTTTTGTCTCATTTTAAGCTTGTTCTAGTTCTCTAGTCTCTTCATCTTGGTATGCTTTTTCATGATTTTCTCAAGTCTCATTAGACTTTTGACAGAGCTCCAAACTTGTTTCTTGGCTTTACTCTCACCCTGGTGCAGCTCTCATCTGGGCCCTGGTTTGTGTCTTTTTCATCATGAACCTGAGCACTCATGTCCACCTTCACTGTTTATTGTTCATCCTGTCTGCAGTTGTCTTCATGTCTGTCGTTTAGCTCGTGACGTTTCCTGAGCCTCTCTGGTCACTCTGTGAATGTGTCTGTCTTCTGAGTAATTTTGGACTCAGGTTCCAGTTATGCCTCTCATCTCTGAGGCAATGAGGCAAGTTATGTCCCCTCCCACTTCCAAAGACCTTTCTTGCCCCAGTTGCCACACCCATTTACATCTTTCTCATGTCTTACTTTCTGTGTTCCAACTTTAGGAGTGTGTTTTCTACTTTCTCACCAATTCATTTTTTGCACTTTCCATTGTCTTCCTATTTTAATTAAGACTTCATTCCTTTTTATTTTGATTCAATTCAGCTTTTTTTCCTGTATATATCTTCAATGTAGAAGATACATACATGCCTGTTTATATATATTTGTTTTTTAACTCTTCTGTGGGCATCCCTGATGGCTTGGCAGTAAAGAATCCACCTACCAAATGCAGGAGACACAATAAACCTTTGTCACACTTCCTCTCTTGCTTCTCTTTATTGCTGCTATGTAACTTTAATAATCTAACTGCTCACTGATAAATACAAATATCTTTGTCTACCTGGTTTTGAAAATTAAATTAACTTGCAAATAATCTAACTAAGGGTAGGCTAACAGGCCTGTGGGCCAAGCCCAGCCTCTACAAGTTTTAGTAAACTTCAATTGGAACATAGCCCATACTCATTTGTTATTTTACAGCCATTTCTTCATGTTATTGTAACATTAAAGTCTTTTATTTAGGAGACATGATTTGCAAAACCTAATATTTATTGGGCATGTCTACACAGGAAAAGTATGCCACCCCCTTGTTTAACTCAAGGGGAGAAATTTCTCTTAAAAGGAAACAGATCACTACTTTTCTGTCCAAAGCATGACAGAAAACATAGGAGAATGTCTTCCTACTACTCATTCAAACACTGAATCATTTTTTAAAAGAATATGGACAGAAACCAAGCTTCCCAATAGTTTCAGAACTATAATCCAGCTTACCTATGAGTGTCAGGTTAAGTAAAATAAAAACTTAAAATATAGACAGTTTTACCTATTTCTTGGTTGGCTTCCGGCATCCTTTTCTCCTCAGTCACACGTTTTAACCAGTCTTCTTTTGTACTTTTTATTCCTGAAACTATTTAAATATTCATTTTCAGATCTCTAGACTGTGCTACTCATCTCTTTTAGTACTATAATGAAGGAAAACCTCATTAAGCCTAAAACAGATTTTAGAAGGCATTAGCTATACTCACACATTAACTCTAAAAAGGGCCTGAAAAAATGCTTTCTCCATATGAGGTGACTGAATCTCACAATTAAAAAGTTTATCTTCATAATGTAATTATGTTTCTCTCACCTGGACTGAACACCAACACATGTCAATGTACTTAAAGGCATGACACAGAACATACCTCAAACTGCTGCACCCATATCCAACGTTTCTGTTACAATCAGGTCCTCAGATTCTAATAATCTAGTTTTAAGAACCAAGTGTAATCAATACAAATTTATACTCTATATACTCACATATCCATACACCTTCCAAGAAAAACTAATTAATTCATTGTAACATTATACACCCCAACAGATACTGTCTGAACAGTGCAAGAGAAACTAAGATTTCCATTCAAATCCTTTAGTCTTCCAATCTGGGTTTTCTCAACACAATGTTTTGCATATACTAACCACAACCCTTAAATATTTCCTTACTACCACAAATATTGAGTCCCCTATTTTCTCCTTCCATCTAGCACTATGTTGAGAATTCTATCCTTCAGCTAATGAACAGTCATGATTGCCATTCTGGGGTATATGAGAAGGTACCACTTTAACTTTAGTGATGTAATAGTCACCAACTGACTCAAAGATGGCAAGAAGTTGAACTACTTCTGTATATACAAAAAGATTTCATTAACAATTACATCTATTAATATTTAGACCAAAACTTCAAAATCACTGGGGCTCTGAAATTTTAAGCCCAAACAACTAAACAAATAGCAAGACTTAATGTATACCTGATACTTTTATAACTGCTCAAGGAATGTTCTTCACTCCTTAGTGAAAAGGGAGATCTTTTGTATTTGGAAAACCTTGCAAATTTTATAAACCTTGTCATTAATGTGAATGTAATATAATTTACAACAAGTGGGGCAAAAACTTTTAAAACAAATATTGACCAATGGACTATCAACATACTGAGAAAACCTCAGTAAACACAGACGTCAAGAGAGGTGCTCTGCCACTTGTTGACCTACAATGCATTACACTGTTGCAGACACCAGCAAAAAACAATCATACTGGACCTTGCACAGGGGCTTGCTCCTTCCTAGATGTGTGCTGCAGATCCTTCTGGTCTTCAACAGTGTTTGTATTCTTAAACACTCCATCTGGACATAATTTAAACTCCAGCATGCTTAGTTTTTCTGTAGTATCTTTCACAGGTAATAGGTTCTTAGATTTACTTTCTGGTCTCTTTTCTTTAAGCTTCCTGGGTGAATTGTCTAATTTTGTGAGACAAATGCGCTCTCGTTCAGTGCATTTAAATGCAACTCTGTTCAGATACAGCTTCCTTTGATCCTTTGTTTGGGAAGACATTTGGCTTAATTCACCTTCATTATTTATATTATTTAAATTTTTGTCTAGCTTGGTTCTATCAATCCACATTTTATCAGACTGCTTTCCACCAACTGTTCCTTTAATATTCCTTGAAATATATGTTTTAGACTCTTTGGAATGATGGGTTTTGATGCTTTTACCATGGCCTGAACCAATATTTAATGATTCCTTACAGGTTTGTACACTGCCATGGGGTCTCTCACTTGATTTCCCACAACTTTCCACCTGCACAGGAAGTTTACTGGGCCTCATATGCTGAGAATCACTGTTTTTCAGACAGTTTTTCTTTAATGCTTCCTTATGCTTCTGCCTTGATAAATACTCCTTTGGTGATAGAACTCTGTTAATTTTAGATGAGCTATCCTTAGAGCCCGAGGATTTAACATTTGATACTGTCTTTTCTTTAATCCAAGCTCTTTCACTTGGAGTTGAAAAATTACAGAATTTAAATGCACCACCTGCCACATTTTTATTCTGCTCCTGTTTATCATGTTTCTTCCTCTTTATCTCTGAATCAAGTATGATCCGTTCATCTAACTTCCTTTCTTCCAAAGATTTTTGTTTAGAGCCACCTGATTTCAATTTTCTCTTTTCTGGTAATACTGATTGTACCAAAGAACCATTCTTCATATTCAAATCTTTAGTTTTGCTTGTCAAAACACTCATCTTTGGTTTTAGTGGCCGTACGTTTTGTGCCATAAACTTCCTCTGCAGGCTCTCCTGAGAAAATTTTGCAATTTTATTAGAATGAAAAGCTACCTCATGAAATTGCAGCTTTCTCTTTCTTTTGTGACTCTGCAAAGAATCCATTTTTTTATCACCTTTAGATAAAGGTTGACCGGATAATTCTTGCTCTGTCCTTAGTGAACTGTTGCATTCTGTTTTGGATTTATCTTTTATATTGCTGCTTTGCTTTGTTTCAGGAAAATGTTTTTTCTCAACTGGACAAGTCAGAGGAATCTTTGGAGGATTATTTAGAGGACTGTTAAAAGCAACAGGAACATCTCTGTCAGAGGTTCTCTCTTCTTGTTTATAACTCTTGGCCTCTGAAGGAGAACATGGATTTGTCTGTTCTGTTTCTTTTGAAGTTGACTTCTTAATGGAATTACACTGGCATTGAGGTACTCCTTCATAGACCATAGAGAGCCACCCCAACGCACAGCAACGGACATCATCTTTTTCCGAATCCAATGGTACAGAATCACAATGTTCTTCAATTCTGCGTGCCTGTGGGTCACACTGGTTCTCTTCCTTTGTTACAGGCTTTTCTTTCTGAGGTTCTGTCAGTTTGTCTACCTCATTGGATTGATCGTCCTGTTCAGGGAACAATTCTTTCATCTGATCTGTGTTTAATATTGTAATTTGTATCTGGTCTGTTGAACCTCTGGAGTTACAATCAGTTTTACTGCAAGTTTGAGCTTCTGAGATTTGGTCTGCCATCTGCTGTACCACAGAACTTTCATGCATGTTCACAGGTTCGATACCATAGGGAAACTCTTTTAAAAGTTCTGACAGCTGATCATGTAGGTATAAGATTGATGTCTTATCATGGAGACTTTCATCTGTTGTAGGATCCTGTTCAGTGTAATTGCAGGACAAACCAGCTTCCTGAGGGTAACTATCCTGCTGAATAGCAGCTGATGAACACGTATCATTTGCCATGCTTTCATTTTCAGTGATATGCTCCAAACTGCTTTCCTCTAGAATTCCACTCTTTACTTCAACACACTTCAAATGTGACAGTGCTGGAGGTTGCAGTGATTCTGACTGATCTGCTATTTTATTTGAAACATCTGTGCACTGCACAAATACATCTTTTTTAAAGTCAAAGTCTTTATTTTCAGTGATGCTGTCTAAATGTTCATTTTGTTGTCCACTATTCATCATTTGGTGATTGGGTAGAGGTTTCTGTGGCTCAACTTTTTGCAAAGGGAGCGAGTTGAATATTTCTGCTATTTGGGAATCATAAGAGGTATCACCTTCAACAAGAGAACAAATACTGCCAATCTGTAATACATCACTGCCCACACTACTACTGTCCTTTGATATATATGAGGCTTGCTGATCACTCACAGGACACTGGATATCTGGTTCTGATTCATTGTGCTTTCCTCGATTGGTATTAGGTATGCCTTCTGAACTAGTATTAGTTGACTCACTTTGCTTGTCCTCAATTAGTGGGAAAATCGTGATGCCTGTAGTACTTGTTACTGGTTCATTAACATTAGTCTTCAAAGCAGCAGTATTTTCCGTCAATTTATTTTGTAAGCTACAAACACTACCTTCTTTAATAACTGGATATGCTGTTTCAGGTAAAGTTTCAGATGCTGTATCTTTGACAGACAGTGTATTGACATCTGAAAGAATTAAGGGTGATACTACAGCAATCCCTTTTGTAGTAGTTGTTCCTGAAGACTCATAATTTTGTGCTACCACTGATGAAATAGTTTCTTGTGAGCTGTTTATTATCTTATTCTGAGAATTTCCCACAGGTGAAAATGTACTACTCTCACATATGGGTGCGGGCTTTGAAATTGCAATGGCTGTGGTGTTTGTTTTTGACTCATTACCCTGTTTCTCTTTGTTAGGTTCTGAAGGTTGCTTTTTCCACAAAGACAGACATGTTGCTAACAACTCCATGGAAAAGTGAGAGTCACTGTTAGAAGACACCCCATTAAAGGATTTACACTCAAAGCAAGAAGTGTCTGCAATTTTGGCATTTGTATTACAAGTCCCTGGAGAATTTACAATTTCCATGGTTTTCAGTTGGTTACCAGTGTTTTCAGTATTTGGATTCATTTCAAAATTATGCAGTTTAGAATCATGAATACGTTCACTAGTATCTTTTAATAATTTCTTCTGAGTTTTATCTCCAGAAGTAAGTAAACTGAGAATTAGCCTATTTTTATTTGGGTATTTTGAAATATATTCCTCAGATGATGTAGAATGAGGAAGAAAATTTATTTCAGAATTTGTTGGCACATTCTGTGCAATGCTGGGAAAATTTCCTGATGAAAGCTGGGTGTTATTTAATGGTGCCTGAGTTACCTCAACAGTTGATGTTTTTAAAGGATTCACAACTTCCAAATCATGGACTTGTTCTGGTATTGGCAACTTTTCTGAACAGGCAGAATTTAGTAAAATAGAACTGACTTGGTTAAAATTTCTGTCCTGAAGGCTGGAACTCAACATGCTATGTTTTCTATTAGTTTCTTCTGCAGATTCCATTACTGTTGGTGGTTTATCCTCCACAGTCTCTGGTGTGACTAGGGTTAGTTGTGGTCCAGACTGGATTTTGGCAGTTTGTTTCAAAGACAATCCAGAATTTTGAGCTGATTCACTATAAGAGGTATTGGGTGTTTTAATACAACCTGCTGCCATCAAGAGATTTTTATTAATTTTAATTTTCCTTGCAAGATCTGAAAACTTCTTTTTTATTTCTACTAATGTTTTAATATCCCTCACTAACTTTTCTTTTGTGGCACTTGTGTCCAGTACTTGACTTGAAGTTAGATTTTGAGAATCCACTCTTCTCTCCTGATTATTTTGAGCAAGAGCCTGAGCACCAGTCACAGATGATCTAACAGGTTCATTAAAAGGATGATTGACACTGGTATTTACTTTCAAATTACAGGAACTTCCCATCATACTGAAATTTCCATTAAGGTTTTGCCACTGCTGTTGAAAGTCTCTGCAAAAGTCTTTCCTCATTTCAGGTAAGTGCATTTCTTGACTCTGAGGAACTTCCATAGAGGACTGTTTAACAACACGTGGAGTACTTTGCAAAGACTGGCTTGCATATCTACAGTCATGAGGAGGAGGAGGTCTTTTGTCAGTTTGAGTAACTGCATATTGATATGATGGTACAGCTGCAATCTGCTTTGACTTAAATGTCAGTGCAGGATTTGGAGATTGATTATTTTTAACTTGGAATGATACAGATGACATAGGGTTTTGTTTCTGAACAGTAAGGTCCTGCAAAAAGCTTCGTGATGAGTAATTGTATTGCTTTGGAAGTGGTCTGTAATCTTGGTAAGTCAGTCCACTGGATGCACGCTGAGGTGCCCAATCAACCTGTTGCTCTGACAAAGTTAGGTTAAGTCTTGGGTTTCCTTGATAAGTTATAGGAACTCTTCCAGAATTAGAAGGGATCATATGTAGTTGCATAGAATAGCTATCTGATGTTAGAAACTGATTCTGTAGTGCATGCACATTGGGTATATTCGTTCCAAAACCAGTTTGATGAGATACAGATCCCCCCGTATGAGAAAGCGTAGAACTCCCCACTGGTGAGTTCAACCATACATCTTGTGTAACTCCTGAAGAAATCTGCAAATCGTGGCTTAGTTGTTTGGGTCCTTTAACATTTGCATACGTTATTCTTTCTACTGAAGTTTGTGAGGTCACAATGGTCCCACTATGCAAATCAGAAATAGGGATTTGTGGAGGAGTCTTAAGATTCCTGATGTTGAGCAGCGGCTGTGAAACTGGATGTGAATTACTGAGAAACAGGCATGGTTCTTGGTTGCTTCCAGGATGGAAAGAACTTTGAGATGTTGTGGTAAGTGTATTTACTAAACCTTGCTCCAAAAAAGATGCCTGTTTTTTAGGATACTGTGGTGGTAAGGTGACACTCTCTGGTTTTGCATTCCAACTCATTGTCAAGTTGATGCAGTATCAGTGTGTTAAAAGCCAACTGTTTTGAATGCCAGGAATCTGTAGGAAATAAACATCTTTTATCAAAAAGCTGTTTGGACTGGTCAGAATTTTTAAGATAATTTTCTCAGCTTACCTTTATTACTAATGCTGACCATGTCAATCAAAATTCCTGAAACCTCACACTAGACAAAACCTCATCTTCAATTCAGGTAAGAGAAAGAGCAAAGGAAGATGTAACAATAAATACGGAAAATCTCAATAAAATGTTCAGTGGTGTTTAACAGAAACTCATTCTACTCAATATAATTAGCAATTTTTTTTTTTTGGCTACACTTAAGAGACAACTACTTCCTGTATTTATTTATTTTAACCAGCTCTTTATTTTAAGATACCCATACTCACTGTAAAAAATTTTAAAAAATAATCAAGCATATACTAAAAAGCCTTTACTACTACTGTTCATCTCCAGTGTCTAACTCCCTAGAGCTATCTACTACTGTTAACTTTTCTTTCAAAAAATTTCTATACACAAAAATCACCAACACATAAAATCTGATTCTTTTAAAACAGAATTCTACCATCTACAGTTTGCCTGATTTTCATCCCTTTAACTAGGACATCTTATCATTCCACTACACATATACCTATCTCACTGTCTGCATAAACATTCCACTTTATATCAATATTTAACCATTTCTCTATTGATGAATATTTGGTTTTCTTAGGATTTTGCACTTATAAATGATCCTATACTAAAGCATGTATTTACGCTTTTATATTTGTGCTAAATGTTCCTGGAAATTTCTACAAGTGAAATTCAAATGTCAAAAGACATTAAAATTGTTTTCATAATCAGTGACAAATTGCCTTTCAAACAGATTGAAATAAATATACTCTCACCAACACTTACATGGACATAGCTAAAAAATGGACAAATCTGTAACCATAATGGGCTTCCCTGATGGCTCAGCTGGTAAAAAAAAAAAGCCAAAAAACCAGCCTGCCAATATAGGAGACGCAAGAGACATGAAATCCTTAGGTTAGGAAGATTCCCTGCAGAAGGAAATGGCAATCTGCTCCAGTGTTCTTGCTTGGAAAATTCCATCAACAGAGGAGCCTGGTGAGCTGCAGTCCACGAGGTCACAAAGTCAGACATGAATGAGTACATGTGTGTACACACACACACAACCATATTAAATGACAGGGTAAACAAATTTGACTGAAACATATAAATAGAATGCCAAACAACTGCAGAATACACATTCTTTCCAAGAGCACAGGGAATTTTTACCAGCATTGACCATATTGCTAGGCCATAAACAGATCTCATTTTTGAAGGATAAATAATTCAGATTAATTCACAGTAGAATTAATCTAGAAATTGTAGAAGGAACTGGGAAATTGCCAATAATTTAGAAATAAAGAATGCAGTGGTATCTCTTCCTCTAAATATCCAATAGGATATCAGTCCTACTGAAGAAGATTCCACCCTAACTGTCAGGGGACGTTCAACTTTAAGGGATCCAATGTGTTCCATTTTCTTTCTTTGTGTGCCATTTCTCAAGAACCCTCTGTTTCTTATCAGTTCCTGGAATATAGAACGAGTAGAGGTGCACGCAGTTCTCAGGACTGAGATAATGGGAAAGAGCACCTGCTTGGATTCCCTTCAATGACTCCCTTCAGCAACCTTGTACTTAACAGACTATCCATTTTGTTGCAACTGGTGCAATTTCATTCTTTTTAACAGCTGAGTAATCATTTTACTGAAGATATATAAGCATGCATTTCTGCTAATAAAATACCCTTGTTCCACTAGAGACCTGGGTCCCCCGTGTCCTTCTTTCTGTCTCTGGCTAGTTCTTCAGAGCGTGGAAGCCTACCAAACTCACTTTCTTGCCCGGGCTAAGACCTCCTTGAGAGGACGTCTTGTACCTTCGTAAGCGGTACAAGTCCTGTGTATGGGCTTTATTGGTTTTCCACGTAACCCAAGGGACATTGCTCTTTCTTTCTTTTCGTCAACTCCAGTCCCTGGGTCCCGGTCTGTAAAAGACCGCAAAACCTTATGACCTCATTAAACCTTAATTATCTCCCTTAAAGGCCCTATCTCTAAATAGTCTCACTGAGGTTAGAGCTTCAATATATACATTTGGTGGGAGGGTAGGAATAGAGGACAAGACAGTTCAGTCCATAACAGGTCCCATCCTCATATTAACATAAGACTTGACTTATTTAATAGAAGATTGGGAGACTGTGGAGGAGGTAGTGAGGAATGATTAGAATCTGTATATGCTGTCAAGGAGGAAATCACAGAATTTGCTGACAGATCCACTAGGACATGTGAGACAGAGAGAAGTCAAAAAAGGAGAAATAAAATGGGTTGATGTATGTTTAAAAAAAAAAGACTGGGAGATAATCTCTGCATTTATCATACAAATTTAAGAATGACAAATTAATCCAAGGAAAAGACAGAGTGAAATAAATAATGAAAATAAGATTTCATTAAACAAGAACATAAGATTAAACAAGTCACAAGTTGGTGAAGAATAAAAACTAATAAGCCTCTGTCAACACTGGTCATTTAAAAAAAAAAAAACCTATATTGGGAAATGAGAGTATCACTAGACCCTATAGACATTAAAATGATAGTATAGTTATCAACTATTTTCAAAACATTTAAAATTTACATGGAATAGAGAAATTCCTTGGAAAATACATACCCTAACCAGAGTTGACATAACAAAAATACTATCTCTTTAAAGAAATTACACCTATAATTAAATATCTTTTCACAAAGAAAACACCCGTGTAGCTTTTTTGGAGTATTCTACCATTTATGAAAGAGATAATCCAATATAACCTCTTCAAACGATAAAAGAGAGGACACTTCATAACTTATTTACTGAGCCTCTGATACCAAAGCTGAAAAGAAAGATAATTAAGACGTCAATCTCTCAGAAACAAACACAACAGTCCTAAGCAAAATTTGAGCTTAGGACACAGTGACAGACTGTATTTTCATGGGCTCCAAAATCACTGCAGATGGTGACTGCAGCCACGAAACTAAAAGACACTTGCTCCTTGGGGAAAAAAAGCTATGACCAACCTAGACACCTGATATGAAGAACTGACTCATTGGAAAAGACCCTCATGCTGGGAAAGATTGAAGGCAGAAGGAGAAGGGGGCGACAGAGGATGAGATGGCTGGCTGGCATCACCAACTTGATGGACATGAGTTTGAGCAAGCTTCGGGAGTTGGTGATGGACAGAGAAGCCTGGCATGCAGTCTATGGGGTTGCAAACAGTTGGAAACAACTGGGCAACTGAACTGACTGACTAAGAACAGTTGATAAAATTCATTAAAAGGACAATTGTATGAAACAAAGAACAGAAGTTTCCTTAATTTTGATAAATGGTAACTTTAAACAAATTTAGACTAGCAAACAGTAATATTATTAGTAATAAAACAATTTAAATAAAGGCGTCACTATCACCCACTTCTGTTCATTGTTGCACTGAAGATCATAAAATGTGTTAAGAATTGAGAAGGAAAATATACAACAAACTATTTGTATGAGTTATGCAGAATATCCAAAACAATCTGTATATCTTTTAGATCTATTACATTATGGATCACAGTGCACTCAAACTAGATTGAAGAAGGCACGAGTTTTGGTTTTATGTGTATGATTCTTGGGAATATACATGTTTACTTTAGTATTTGCTCGTAACTAATCTAACAGTCTTTCCTGATGGTTCAGAGGGTAAAGAATCTACATGAAATGCAGGAGACCCAGGTTCAATCCCTGGGTTGGGAAGATCCCCTGGAGAAGGGAATGGCAACCCATTCCAGTATTCTTGCTTGGAGAACTTCATGGACAGAGCAGACTGGTGGGCTACAGTTCACTGGGTCACACGACTGACTCACTCACTCACAATGTAATAACTGAAGGAGCCTTTCAAGGCCTTGTGAAATCTGTTTGTCCTGACCTGTCATTTGATCAAGGCACTGAAGAAACCTCCTCTCTTTGAGATTTTAATTTGTCAGGGAACCAGATCATCCGTACCCATCATGAAAGCATATATTTTGTGGTTTAAAAACGGGTGCCAAGAAGAAAGAGTTGTATTTTCCTCATAGGCCTTCTATCAGGAAAGCTCCTTGAATAAGACAAGTGACCAGGGAGAAGTATAATACAAAGTAAAAAGCTTTAACTATAAGACTTCCCTGGTGGTCCAGTGGTTAAAAATCCACTTGCCAATGCAGGGAAAGCAGTTTGATCCCTGGTGTAGGAAAATTCCACGTGCCACAGGGGAACTAAGCCCATTTGCTGCAACTTCTGAGCCCATGCATACCCAGAGTCCATGGTCTGCAATAAGAGAATCCACCATGATGAGAAGGTCACACACCACAACTAGAGAAATCCCATGCACAGCCAGAAGACCCAGTGCAGCCATAAACAGCAGTACTGAAAATGTTGATGGTGAATTCCCAATAATTCCCTATTTCTTATGTGAGCTTGGTGGGGTGGGACACTGTTACAGACTGAATTTTGTCCCCCCAAAATTCACATATTGAAGTCTTATCCTCCAGTGTGATTTTATCTGGAGATAGGGCTTTCAAGGAAGGCAATTAAGGTTAAATGAGGTCAAAAGGGTTAGGACCTTAATCCAACAGGATTAGTGACCTTACAAGAAAGACACCAGGTATATGGCACACACAGGAAAAGACCATGTAAGGAGACATAAACATAGCTGTCTGCAAACCAAGAATAGAGACCTCAGAAGAAACCAGAAACTTTAACCTTAGACTTTTAGACTCTAGAACTGTAAGAAATTTATTGTTTAAGCTACCGAAGCTGTGCTCATTTTGTCAGAGCAGTCCTGGCAGACTAATGAAAGAGCCTATAGTAGTATACTGTTAGTCGCTCAGTCGTGTCCGACTCTTCGCAACCCCATTGACTGTGACCCACTAGGCTCCTCTGTCTATGGGATTCTCCAGGCAATAATACTGGAGTGGATTGCCATTCCCTTCTCCAAAAGAGCCTATTGGTAGGAAGAAAAATGCTCTTTACGAGTAATTTGGGGTTGTTGGATTTCCCCCCAACTCCCTCCACCTCTTGAGCTGGCACAGAAAAACTCCCTTAGGAGTTAAGGGACTTTCCTGGGGGTCCAAAGGTTAAGACTCTGCACTTCCACTGCAGGGGTGCAAGCTCCATCCCTCTTCTGAGAACCAAGATCCCACACACTGCTTGGTATGCCACCCACCCCCGACAAAAAGGAGGGATTTAAAAGTTTTCTGATCTTTTTCCTGATTACAGTTTCTACTTCTGGATATAATATATTCTTAGATATTTCAAAAATATATTTTAATGGAGAGTACCAGAGTCAGGATTTCCATGGTGTGTCATTTAACTTTTTCTTGGGAAAAAACTCCCCCCCCCGCCAAATCTCCATACCCTCTGATCACCCCCAACTTGTGACAGCCATGGCACTTACCTAACAAATTCCAATGAAGGCTGAACTTAAGAACCTCTTTGCACAGGAGTAGCCAAAGTTATCTGGGGGAGGAAAAAAAAAAATCACATAAGCCAACAGATCGAGTTTACACAAACATCAACAGGTGTACAATTCTACTTTAATTTGCTGAAACTTTAAAGTATTTTTATTTTCCCACTCTGCTCTCCTCCCTGGTCCCCAGAGACATCAACCCATAAACATGCTCCCCCTACTCAGGGGCTTGTATTTCAGAGGGAAAAAAATAGCACTAGCTGCCACCCTACTATCACCGAATCTATAAGTCACAGCCTTGTACATGTAATCTGTATTTACAGTATCAAATCTCTTTATTTAAAATACTACCTCTGGGAATTCCCTGTGGTCCAGATTTTGGGCCTGGGTGTGATACCTGGTCAGGGAAATAAGATCCCACATGCTTGCCTTGAGCTATGGCATTAAACTAATATAAAACCACAAATACAACAAATCAGATTTTAGGATGCTTACTTAACCCCCCTAAAGATAGAAACAAAAATGATTTTTCAAGATAATTTTATTTACTGTTTTTGGCTATGCTACATCTTTGTTGCTGCGAGGGCTCTTCTCTCTTCGTGGTGAGAGGGGGCTACTCTCTATTGCAGTGCCTGGGTTTCTCATTGTGGTGGCTTCTCTTGTGCAGCATGGGCTCCAGAGCACGCAAGCTTCAGCAGCTGCAGCACATGGGCTAAGCAGTTGCTGCTCCTGGGCTTCAGAGCACAGGCTCAAAAGCTGTGATGCACAGAGGCTAGTCTCAGGACTTCTAGAATTTGTGGAAGATGTTTTCCATGGCCCATATGGAAACTTCCTCATGTGTTGCTCTGTAGCATGTGGGTTCTTCCCAGACCAGGGACTGAATCCACATCTCCTGCATTGGCAGGTGGATTCTTTATCACTGAGTCACCAGGGAAGCCCCCAAAATGACTTTCAGAAGTAATTTGTGCTTTTATAAAATAACTTCTAAAATATACATTGAAAAAATTATTAAAGCATCTAAAATGATACATTAGAAAATATTCACTTAATGCAAAAGAAAACAGTGAGAGACAAAAAGACATGAGACAGAAAATAAAAAGTATAAACAGCAGATATAAATCCAACTTTATTTTAACAATTACACTAAAAGTGACTGGATCAAACAATTCAAATGACAGAATGTCAGATTACTTTTTTTAAAAGGGCTAGCCAACTATGTACTTAAATAGGCAAACCTTTGATTCAAAGATAAAAACCATTGGAAACAAAAGGATAAAAAAAGATATGCCAACAGAAATAAGAAAGGCAGAATAACTATATACATTATCAGAAAAAAAGGTAAGACTAAAACAAAAAATTTTTCTATACATAAAGAGGAACATTTTATAACCACAGAAGGGTCAATTCACCAATATATAACAACTATACATATGCACTTGAGAGCATTAAAATATAAATAAAACATAGACAAGTCAAAAACAGGGAACTCATCAAAAGTCAAAGACTTCAATTCCCCACTTTTGATAATGAACAGAATTGGCAGGAAAAAAAAAACAAACACAAGGAAACAGGAGTTTTGAACATACTATACACACCCAGCTTTCTAGTTTACAGTGGAGATTTAAAAAAAATTAAAAACCTATAGTACCTCAGGTTGTAGGTTAGTACACAACTGTCCATTGGATGCCTCGTAGAGTTTTAAGGTTGTCTGCTTCTGGCAGTTACTGTACATTGGATCCAACAGTTCATGTACTTTTGTCAAGTGGTAAAAGGGTCAGCAAGCAGTCTAGTGCTGGGTGCACATACCAGCAAGCCATCAAGCTCTAGATTTTTATATTCTGTTGTGGGGAAAGGTCCTAGCTATGAATAGCTATTAGCAAGCCCTAAATAATGATTCTTGATATAGCTGGCAACAAGTTTGGCTCTACTAACCCACCCATCTGAATGTTGGTTTTACAGTTTGGAGAAGAGGCAATATTAATCTGTTGATGCTGATAAGGCGAGGTGGCCCTCACCAGGAGGGGGGGCAAGCACCCGGGTGTGTTGATACTGATAAAGTGCTAAGGTCTACACTGCGGGGTGGGGGGAGGGGGGTTTTAGTCATATTTCATATACTCCCATTTCAAAGAGAATCCATGGAAACTTCCTATGTGTCATCACAAAAACAAATCAAAAGTGTTAATTAAAAATAAAAAAACACTTCTATCCTGAAAATAGACAAAAATTTATCTTTAGGTTTGATGATCCCTACATTTAAATCTTACATATTATTAATATTACTTGCTGTGAGAAAAAGTGGGAAAAAAGCAAGTCACTAAAATCCATGGCCAAGGGAGTAGTGAATAGCAAGCTGTAAACTGCAAAACTAAGATCAATTTGTGAAGCAGGAAGAAAAAGGGAAGTCAATGGCTGCAGTAGACTAAACCTAACAATGCCTGTGGATTTTCACATAAAATTTTCATGGAGACCTCACTAACATCAAGACATGTGAATTTTTAAAAAATATGCTATATCCATACAATGCAAAGAATATGGTTTAACTGGAAAGCCTCCTTTATTTTAAAATCAGTCTTATCACAGAAAATTACAAACCAAAAAATACCCTAAAAATCATACCTTTAAATAATTGTATTAATACCTATCTTAACCACAAATGCACAAGCACATACAACCGCCAACAGAAAGAACTCTACTGAAATGGACCTCTTATGGTTTCTCAAGGCTAGGCCTACTTTAGGTCAGACAAAAGAGTAAGAAACAGAACATGAAAGGACAAATTAGGCCACATGAATAATTATTATGCAAGAGTAACCATTACTTTATCAAAGAAACTGGAACATTATTATAGTGAAAGATAAAGCTATTAAAAAGGCTGTTTTTTAAAAAGGCTGTTTCAGGGTAACCTAAAAGATGCATATATAAGGACTTTCCTGGTGTTCACTTGTTAAGACTCCATGATTCC
Source organism: Odocoileus virginianus (assembly GCF_023699985.2). Lineage (NCBI taxonomy): Eukaryota > Metazoa > Chordata > Mammalia > Artiodactyla > Cervidae > Odocoileus > Odocoileus virginianus. The sequence continues at coordinate 36,595,707 of NC_069696.1, read as the reverse complement.
ACGGCAGAAGTCAGAGGTTGAATCCTTGGTCAGGGAACTAGGATTCCACATGCAGTGCTGTATGGCCAAGAAATTTTTTAAAAAGGATGCATATCTATAGTAGTTGTCTAGCAAGCTTTGATAACTGTTTGTAAAATGAATAAACATTATCTATAACTGCTGCAGACCAAGTTAGAGAAGTCCGTATTTAATGTTGTAGATGGGAAAAAGTCTCCACCCCTTCCTTCACATCTGTGTCAACTGTAAACATCGCATGATTTCATCTGTCAGCATTCCAGTACCTCAAAAATATAGGATTTCTTAAAAAATATGATACTCTTCTCTTACCTCAAAAACACCTGTATCTGTTCTGGTATTTTAAATTGGAACTTTTCCTTATGGCTTTCATTCTGCTTCTGTTTCTTTGGAGAGTCCCCTGATGTGGTTTAATTGAGGAAAACTAGTATTTTTCACTGAAAAACTGATCTGCAATGGAAAAAGTTACAGATACTTTTAAAAAACTCAACGAAACCACAAATACCATCAAATATAAAACCGACTTCTGAGAAATTCCAAAGCATCAAGATTTACTCAAGCTATTCCAGGTCTGGCTTTTTGTGTCCCTGCCCCTGAATTAGGCTTTCAAGAATAAACTAACCTAAATTTTACATTTATAACCCAACTCTATAAATAGGAAGAGCTAACCTTTGAAAATTTATGTCAAGAACTGTACAGAATGTTTTGAATGCATTGTCACATTTAATGGTTACAACAAATGCATGAAGCCAAGCAGTCCTAAGCAGGAGGGCTGGGGCTGGCAGGGCTGGAAGTCCTACCGTCCCAACTTTTAGGCTGGCTCTCTACACTGCTGCAGAAAGAAAGCAGATTAAGACCAAATGGATTCTTATGAAGTTTTGTCTCTAATGCAAATAGCAAAACCAACATCAGTGTCCTTAGTTCCATAAGGCAATATAGAGGTGGACAAGAAAACAGACCGCTAAGAATTCTAAACTGCAGTCATTTCATAGCCAGCAGCTATATCCCAAAGGGAAGGAGACTGTCAAGTCTTTGGTGCAACTGAATCTAGGGAGGCAGAGAGAATCACCTTGTGCCACTTTTCAGGAAGCTGCTTATCAACCGTTGTACCAGGAGGACCTGTGGGGTGTCTTGTCAAAGTATCAGTCACCTGAGATTAAACAAAGCTTTCCTATGAGGCCCTACAAAAGCAAGGTCACCAGAGCACCATGGTGAAGCTGTTCACCTCCAGCTCTGCTCTCCAGTCGTTCAGGTATCCAGCTCCAAACGTGATTCAGAAGCACAGGTAACTCAATTAGGTACCCTGTTCAGTCACTCAGTCGTGTCTGACTGCGACCCCATGGACTGCAGCACACCAGGCTTCCCTGTCCTTCATCATCTCCTAGAGTTTGCACAAACTCATGTCCACTGAGTTGGTGATGCCATCCAACCATCTCATCCTCTGTCGTCCCCTTGTCCTCCTGCTTTCAATCTTTCCCAGCATCAGGGTCTCTTCTAATGAGTCGGCTCTTTGCATCAGTTGGCCAAAGTACTGGACCTTCATTCAGCTTTGGCATCAGTCCTCCCAATGAATATTCAGCGTATTTCCTTTAGGATTGACTGGTTTGATCTCCTTGCAGTCCAAGGGAATCTCAAGAAGATTCTCCAACACCACAGTTCAAAAGCATCAATTCTTTGGCACTCAACCTCCTATTTAAGTGTATTTCCACTTAGTTAACACTGGGTAAGGGTGACTAGACAGTAACTCCCAGCAAGATGATGATCAGGCCATAACCAGGCTCCCAATATGTCCCAGAGGCCATTACGGTTCACCATTTAGCTCCCATAAAGTTAGGATGAAATGCCTCTAAAGGGACAACTGATATAATCTTTTACTCTGTTAGTTATTCCGATCATTACAGGCATATTATAGTGATTGCTTTGGTAGTCTCAGGTTGTTGACAGGATTCTAAGAACTGCAATAGAGGCATTTTGTTGTCATGGGGTTAACATTCAGATTTTATAAAACCAGAGGTTGACATTAATGATGCAGAGACCCCAAGGATCAGAAGAGACATACAGGACATAATCCACCTTATCTTCAGCAGGGTCAAGTAAAGGATGACAGATCCAGCAAACAGTTAAATTCAGAGCCATAACTACAGTCTAGAAAATGTATACAAGACAATTCTGCTTCCCCTTAATCAGAAAACCATGAGAAATGACTAACAGGATAAGGTTTTCAGGCCTTTGCCCAAGGACACAACTCCAAGGACGTCCACTCCCCAAATCAGCAGCTGCTGAGTGTCCAAATGTCCTTATAATTAAGATATTAAGATTTTCATTTGGCCTGCAGCTATGTTGAAGAGAATGGTGACAGTCTAGGGTAAATTAATGACTTCTATGCACCCCCAACCCCGCGATCAGTACTGTCTTCCTTCCCCAGCCAAGCACAGGGGAGCCATTCAAATTCTGCTGGAGGAGAAAGAATGTGAAAGTATAAAGTGAACAATCCCATGCACCTGAGCCACAACACTTTGTCCAATAACATGACTGTATAGAAGGAAAAGGTAAACTCTGATAGAATTTGTGGCTCTTTAGGGACCTAATGAAGCAGTGACCCACTGGAGATCAATTTCCATCATCTTATAAAATACTGAGGTAGAAATCATTAGGGAGTTAGTATAGGAACACTGAGACCTCAGCCTGTTTCAACAAACATCCCACTCCATTAACCTAAAACTATATCCTTTGTCTCGAATTCCTAGCTCTCAGAGGAATGTGTCCTTGGTCTGATAAATTATCAGCTCTCAGATCCAGGAAAGGGTGGTAATTAACTTCTGTTCCATATGCCTGAGGGAAAAACAACTGGTGATCATTAATCTTTAGCCCATACATCTGGTCCACTGTAAAGTGGTGGGGGGTCATGAGAAAAGGTCAAGGGATGGCGACTTAATGTCTAAGAAAACTAAGGATACCAAAAGCATAAAAAGGGGAAAAAACAAAACAATAAAACTACAGACCAATTTATTATGAATATAGATGGAAAAATCTTCAACAAAATGCTAGCAAAACAAAGATAACAGCATATAAAATTATTTGCCATAATGAAGTGGGACCTATCCCAGAAATACAAGATTGACTTTTCTTTTTTTTAATGTAGAGCCAATATCTTGTAACACATCAATACAATAAAGGCGACAAACCACATAACCATCTGAAGTGGAGCTATAAAAAGCCTGTAACATGACTGAAATTAAATGCATCCTAAAATCCAACATCCTTTCAGATAAAAACACTACAACTAGAACAAAGGGGAACTTCCTCAATTTAATAAGACATCTTAAAAAAAGCCACAGCTTTAAAGCCTGAATGTTTTCCCTCTACAAGATCAGGAATAAGACAAGGAAAATCTGCTCTTGCCATTTCTATTTAACATTGGAGAAGAGGTTCTGGCCATGGCATTTGAAATAAAAGACATCCAGATTAGAAATTAAGAAGTAAAACTACCTTACTTGCATATGGCATCATCTTGTATATCGAAAATTATAAGGAATCCATTAAGAAAACTAACAGAACTACTTTGACTAGGTTGCCTAGTACAAGCTCAATATTCAAAAATTAAATGTATTTCTATATAACAATCTAGAAAACAATTCCATTACAGTTAACAGCAAAAGAATGAAACACTCTGGAATAAATTTAACAAATGTGGAAAATTTACAGAAATTATTATACAGAAATTGTATAATTTCAAAAGAAACTAAAGACCTAAATGAATGAGTGAAAAGTATCCCACATTGAGACACTCTCAAGGTGGCAGGTAATACTTCTCAAATTGATCTACTGATTCAGGACAACTCTGACCAAAGTTCCATATGTCTTCTTTGCAGAAATTGAGAACCTGATCCTAAAATTCATTTTGAAAAAGAGCATAGTCTTGAAGGACTTGCACCTCCCAATTTTAAAACTTAAAACTACAAAACTATAGTAAACAAAGCCATGTAGGACTGAATTAGGATAGACACTAATCAATGGAACAGAAACCAAAAACAAGTCCTCACATACTTGATCACTAGGAAGAAACTAGAATCCAGAATATACAAAGAACTGGTGAAAAGTGTTGCTCAGTTATGTCCAACTCTTTGCGACCCTCATGGACTGTAGTCTGTGGATTGTAGCTCCTCTGTCCATGGAACTCCCAGGCAAGAATATTGGAGCAGGTTGCCAACCACCATGGGAAAGCAATAACATCACAGGATATAAGTTAATGGTCACTACAATAGTTGTAACCAAAAAGACAAGTGTGGTAAGGATATGGACAAACTAAAATTCCTACATGTTGCTGTTGAGAATGTACATGGTTCATCAAAAATAGTCTGGCAGGGACTTCCCTGGCAGTCCAGTGATTAAGACTTTGCGTTTCTACTGCAGGGGGCACAGGTTTGATCCCTGATCCTGCATGCCAAAGTGTGGCCAAAAAAATTTGGCAATTTCTCAAAAGGCCAAATATAGTTACCAAATGATAAAGACAGCTCAGTTCCACTCCCAGGTATATACCTAAGAGAAGGGAAAATATAAGTCCATACAAACACTTGTACATGAACGCTCACAGCAATATCATTCAGAGAATCCAAAAAACATAACAATCCAAATGTGTGTGAACTGATGAAAGGAAAACAAAATGTGGTCTACTCATACAATGGAATTACTACTTTGCAATAGAAAGGAATGAAAGACACATATGCTTCAATATGAATGCATCTTGAAAACATCATGCAAGGTGTTCAGGGTCATAAGAGACCACATATTATGACTTCATCTCTAAGAAATGTTCAGAATACACAAATCTATAGAGACAAATTAGATTAAATGGTTGCCTGCAGATGGGCAGAATGGAGAGTGACCATTAATGAATACAGAGATTCTCAGGTCAAGAAAATGTTCCAAAAGTGACTATGGTATTGGTTACATAGTATTGAGTATATGCAAAACCACTGTACATGGTAAATGGGTAAACTGAATTATATGAATATGACATATGAATTATATCTCTAAACTGTAGCTTAAAAATTTATTTTCCCAATTAATACAGACATGGGCACATGACACGATGAACTACAGACTTCTGGCAGAGCACAGAGACAAAAGGCATAATTTGTGCAAGTTGAAGCTGACTGATCATATACCTGGAGATATTAGGGCTATCCAATGAAGGGACGTGTGCCTGAGAATGAAGTCAATGCCAAAGCAGATAGCAGAGCTCAAAGACAGTGTTTCAAGTCTTTAAAACTTTCAGATTCATATGTTGGATCCAGTCAAACCTGAAAGTCAAGCCACATGGAACTCTTTAAGTTATATGATCCAATAAATTCTCTTTGGGAGTTTAAAAACTAAAATCTTGCTTATGACTTTTGTTTCTTAAAACCTAACTGGACAATGTAATTTCTTATAATACTCTGCAATTTTAACTGCAAGATTTTATTTACAAGTGATTTCAGTTCAGCTATGATATCAAGGATGGACATACCACAGAGCTGTCTCTCAACAACAAAGCACTTAGAATTCTTCAAAGGTCCATAAAATACTTCTTTACAAGGCTTAATACAAAGTACATTTTAATTTGCATTTCAATAGATTGGGTTGGTAAACTGTCTGGTTAGGGTGCGAGAAAGGATGAGACAGTTGGGATGGCATCACTGGACTCAGTGGACATGAATTTGAGCCAACTCTAGGAGATAGTGAATAAAAAGAAAGACTGGCATGCTGCAGAGCATGGGTCAGAATCATACAGAACAGAGGAACTAAATAAAAGTCTCAAATTGAATGTTTTCTGAGCCTATTTCACACAGAATATGCCTTTGTGGGGTTAGGGGTGGCAGTGCAGAGACGACTGATTTAAATTAAAAGCAATTCTTGAAATCCACCTTTCTAAATCCTTTTTAAACATTAGATAGGATCACTTGCACTAAACATTTGCATTTTATCACGTCTAAAACATTGCTAATCTAAATGGGAAGTGGTGGTGGTTTGGTCACTAAGTCGTGTCCGACTCATTTGAGTCCATGGACTGTAGCCTGCTGGGCTCCTCTGACCATGGAATTCTCCAGGCAAGAATACTGGAGTGGGTTGCCACTTCCTTCTCCAAAATTGAAAGTGCAAGTCGCTCAGTCCTGTCCAACTCTTTGCAACCCCATGGACTATATATAGTCCATGGAATTCTCCAGGCCAGAATACTGGAGTGGGTAGCCTTTCCCTTCTCCAGGGGATCTTCCCAACCCCAGGGATCGAACCCAGGTCTCCCACATTGCAGGCGGATTCTTTGCCAGCTGAGCCACAAGGGAAGCCCAAGAATACTGGAGTGGGTAGCCTATCCCTTCTCCAGCGGATCTTCCCGACCCAGGAATCTAACCGTGATCTCCTGCATTGTAAGCGGATTCTTTACCAACTGAGCTATCAGGGAAGAAGAGTCCTGTATATCTAGAACAGGTTATATAAGGCTTTTGGGCAAATCTGCCCTGGCTGGAAAATTCTGTAGAAGCATTACTGACATCAAACATGTCTGCAGGTAAAAACTAGAGTTGTGTCTGGTACTTCCTTACAAAAATAGAACCCACAGGATCTACAGGGAAGGGTTTAATCAACACAAAGCTGATAAACTGACTTAAGAGTTTAAATGAGTGAACCATCTCCTATAAGACAGGCCATAAAATACATTTCCTCTAACATGACAACAGCTAAAATTTATCAAACACTTACCATTTACCAGGAGCTCTTCCAACTGTGTTATATCTAAACTCATTAACTTATCATAACAATCCTATGAGGTTGATACTATTGTTATCCCTATGTTACAAAAGATGAGAAAATTGATACAGAGAAGTTTAATAATACTCCCAAGGCTGCATAGATGTTAAGTGGTAGAGCCAAGGTCTGATGCTCAGCAGTGTGACTGCAAGGACCATGGTCTCAAATCATTACAGAAAGTTTTCTAATACTACTTGGGAGTTTACAGAATGGACGCTCCAGAAATGACCACTCTGGCTGTATAGGTCCCTATTTTAGGGATTGGTTCTCTCAGAGTTCTGTTCTGTGCTGCCTTACCCCATGTGCCACAAGTAATGAATTTGAAAAATAAAATAAGAAAACAGACTATGTAGAGAATAATGTTAAGTAGACCTCTTCCTCAGTAATTTGGACCATCAACTCCTATTCCTTTTCTAGTAAAGATGAACAAATGAATTGCTTGCTATGTCAACTGTATTATTTCTCCTCAAACTTTGTCATCAAATCCATTGTAAGCTGGTGGTGGTGTTAGCCGCTCAGTGGTGTCCAACTATTTGTGATCCCAGGTACTGTAGCCCACCAGGTTCTTCTGTCCACGGAATTCTCCAGGCAAGAATACTGGAGTGGGTAGCCATTCCCTTCTCCAGGGGATCTTTCCAAGCCAGGGATCGAACCCAGGTCTCCTGCATTGCAAGTGGATTCTTTACTGTCTGAGCTACTGTAGTTTAATACTGAACCAACACTGGGTCCGCTTAACCATTCTGTTCCACAACAGATAAACTGGAGTAGACTACTTAAAGCTGACACACTTACCTTTAAATATATCGCTTCTTTATTACTGTATATGTTACCATTTTCCTCCAAACTTGTCAGTACCACTCCACAGTGTTTACTTCTTTGGTCCTAGGGACAGCAATAAACATTTTAAAATTGATAATAAATTCAATATAACATTTGTAATTGTATTTTTATTTATATAAATTCACATTAAACTTATAGTAAAAGATACACACTAATTTGCTTACTTGATATGACATTGATGCTCAAACCATGTTAAGGCTGGGTCAAAAGAAAACTAAGCTTACTGAATTCTTAAGAAGGCAAAGTAACAAATAGAAACTGGGCCTGCCGTAAATTACCACTGAAGTGATAATCCAAGTGCATGCCTCCTGATCCACTCCTTCTGTAACTCTGAACACTTTCAACTTAACAATTCTTTATCGAATTAGTAAATGAGAATCCAACCGCACAGGAAAAAATAAAACCATAACTCTCTCACGTTAACACCGAATAGAACTCTTTTGATTTACAGTTAACACATTAATCAGAAAAATCCCCAAACAAACTCTGCGACCCGTCTATTTAAACGCACCGCAGCTCATCCCCTTCACCTACTTTTTATTTTGAAGGCAGGCACTAAAATATTACAAATAAATTGTTTTCACTGAAACCATTCTCTGAAAACTTGCTGTTCCCAAAGGACATCTGCTTAGGAAATTCGTATCCCTCGAGAACATCTAAAATCCGTACGCATTTGTGCATTTAAAAATGCCTCGAGGGACTAACTACTGCTGAGGAACGGAAACCGACTCCGACACAAACGTGTTTGCGGGCCACTTGGAGACGCAAGCTGAGCAATTTTGTTTTGGGAGGTTCGGCCTAATGGGGGTGGGGAGGAAAGGAATACTGGAAAAATAAATTCAAAACAAAGATTTTTCTTTTTTTAAGCCAGCGACAGGAAATCATTAAAAACATAAGCCACTCTCACATCCATCAGTCTAACCAATCGCCTTGCAGTCTAACAAAATGCGCCCTCGCAGTCGCCACTCGCGACCTCTATAGTGAGGAAAGGCGTTCTACAGAAAACACCCGGCGAGGCGCCGCCCTCCGATTCAGGGTCGGCATCCGCCCCGGTTCCCGGCCCACCCCGCGCTGCGGGCGGGCACCGGGCCGAGCCCGGCGGGCCAGCCCTCACGGCTGGCCCGAGATCCGAGCCCCAGGAGCGCCCGTAGCCGCCGCTCAGTCCCCACCGCAGAACAAAAGCGCTCGCCGCCGCACACCCAGCCCCCGCCCGCGGGCACTTGGGCTGCCGGCACCCCCGCCCAGCCGAGACCCCGAAGAAACGTGCGAATGCCGGCGGGAACCAAGTCCCCCACTTACCTACCAGAGCTGGACCCAACCGGAGCGAGCCGGGAAAACGCAGCTCTTCTCGGCCCCGGAGTTTAAGTCAACTCGGCTCCGCCCCCAGGGGCGGGTCGAGGTGGAGACCCACTCCCGGAAAGCCAACCCCGCCCCGGCTCAACGGCAGGAGCGAGACCCGGGGGTACCGGGTACCGGGGTCCTAGTGCCGCTCGGATGAAGTAGAGTCCGGGGAGCCCGCCCCTCCAGTTATCTCCCAAGCTTGCACAGCTAGCTCCTGTATCTGAAGAAGAAAACTTCTCCAACAGTGGCTCTTTGTCTTTAACTTGCATCAGAACCTTTTGAAGGATTTGTTTAAAAGGGACTGAAGAGCACCACCTACAAAATTACTCATTCAGTAAGTCTAACTCCGGGCTGAAAATGTATATTTCTAACAAAGGAGAACATCCTTTAACACAGAGAAACTTTCTCAAAGGAAATAGATTCTTTTTGCCTGAGGATTTCTATAGATCAAAGTTGTGAAAATTAATACAGTAAAGGGAAACCTCACCAAAATAGAGCTGAGAAGCCAGAAGGGGGAGCTGTCATGCAACACGGTACCACTCTCAGTAAATTACAGAAAGAACTGTCCATTACAGGGCCCAACAGGAAAAGATGTAAGCTGTCCAACAAACTTTTTGACCAACCCATACATTGCGGCTCATAAAAGAAATAAGACTACCCCACAACTCAGCCAATGAGAAACTGTCACCCTCACTTTTCCCCAATGAAATTTCCTTCAAAAGAACTGCTCCCAAACTCCGCCTTTTTCTCCATTAAAGTAACTTTGCTTTGTTTGTTGGACTATGGCTTTTGCTATAGTTTGCTTGACCCAAATTGCAGTTTAGTTACCAAATGCATACTGACACTGCCTGCTGCATGACTGGCCGATAAATCGAGGGGCCAGTTGTTGGAACAAGGAATAGCGACTTTATTCAGAAAGCCAGCAGATAGAAAAGATGGCAGACCAATGTCCCAAAGAAACATCTTAAACCTGAATTAGAATTCAGGCTTCTTTTATACTAAAGGGGGAGGGAATGTGGTTGGCTGTTGCAGGTATGAAGGTGTGACCTCCTTGGTGCAGGTCATACCCCCAAGGTGATGTGATAACCCTCTGCTCCTGCAGCTATCTACATAGGTCTGGTTATGATGGTCCTGTAAACATAAAAAAAGACAATTGTTATTCTCTGTTATGCAACTTTTTATCTCTGCATAAGAGAAAATTGGGCTTCCCTGGTGGCTTAGTGGTAAAGACTTTCCAGCCAATGCAGGAAAACCAGATTTGATCCCTGGGTCAGGAAGATCCACTGGAGAAGGAAATGGTAACCCACTCCAGTATTTTTGCCTGGGAAATCCCATGGACAGAGAGCCTGGTGGGCTACAGTCTATGGGGTCATAAAAGGGTAACAGTAACCAAACAACAATAACAACAAATGAAAACTGTTAAACATTTAAAGGTCAAGCCTGGGAGGCAGAGCCTTGAGAAGGGACTATCATGTACATTTCAGGCTACAGGCAACATTCTTTTGGACAAAGCTGCAGAACCAGCATGACTAAGCACCAGCAAAAGGTTAGAGCTAAAGGAACAGATCCAATATGGAGTCAGGTTTGTTCTTCTGTGTTACAGGTCTCCTGATATTCTAGAATAAACCCATTTTTAGCTGGGAAAATAACTTTCATTTTTAAAGTCAACAAGGTAAATGAAAAATCCAACCTGAGTTAATAAGAATGAGAAAGGGCAGAGGTGCTTAGTTCTTGCAATATACAAGAAAGGGTATTCCTTTGCTCTCATGACTCCACCACTCATTAGACATACAGCTTTGGGGAAATTACCTAACCTGTCTCTGCTCAGTTTTCTCATCTGTAATTGAGAATAACATTAATATTTACCTCAGGATTGTTGGGATGCTTACATCAACTAATATATGGCTAAAAGCAGTTCCTGGAATATGGGGTGGTATACTTGGGTCACATAAGGGGTTTTCTAGAACCTAAGCCACACAAGTCAGCAAACAGAAATGAACCCAAGAAACAAGGTGTTTTGTTGCAGGAAAGTCTGACACAGATCCCACTCCTATAGAGCCCATCTCTCTGTTATTGCTAAGTTGTGTCCAACTCTTGCGACCCTGCAGACTGTAACCTGCCAGCCTCCTCTGTCCTTGGGATTCTGCAAGCAAGAAAACTGGAGTGGGTTGCCATTTTCTTCTCCGGGGGATCTTCCTGACCCAGGAATTGAACCCATGTCTCCTGCATTGCAGGGAGATTCTCTACCGACTGAGCTACAAGGGAAGCCCCCTATAGTGCCTAAGGAAGGAAGTCCTAAGGAAGGAAGCCTAAGGAAGATGTTAGTCCAGCAAGATGTAATGCCCAAGAAGCTACAACTCTGTTTGAGATGGAGTTACTGATCTCTGTGCTGTGTATCCTTGCCTGTGTTTGTGCTGACTTTCTCCTGTCTCCTTTAGACAATGAAAGCCTGTCTGATTTTCCAAAGTGTAGTCTTTTCACCACTCCTAGAAGTACAACTGACGTTTGTCAATACCGCAGCCCTAAAGGGTCACCAGCAAGAAGACTTGCATGGGGAGGACACAATCTCCAGGACCTGAAAGTTGTTTAATCAGGACTATAAGTTGCCTTCTCTTTAAGACATTTATAACTCAGTATGCCAAATGAATAACTTTGTTATCTGACTGGTCAGGCTGGGGAAAGATCCCTCAAAAGATTAGATTGTTCTATGCTGTGTCCCCTATCCTAAATTACAGATCCTCTCCCTGTGTTTTACAATATTCAAAAGAAAGTCTCTCGAGTCAAATTACTTTGGCTATAGATATTATCTCAGTCTTTCAAGAGCATAATACTTAGACTCAAGGCTTAAACTTAAGGCTTAACTTAAAAGTTAAGGCTTAACTTAAAAAACATGTTTCGGAAAAGTGCATGACATCATTAGCAAGTCTATAGTAAGAAATTTCTAAAAAATAAAGATGCCTGTTATTCATTTAAGAGATAAATGAGGTCATTGATTTTTTTTTTTTTCTTGTGCATAGTCACCGAGTTGTGTCTGACTCTTCGTGACCAAACAGACTGTAGCCCACCAGGCTCCTCTGTCCATGGGGATTCTCCAGGCAAGAATACTGGAGTGGGTTGCCATGCGCTCCTCCAAGAGATCTTCCCACCCAGGGATCGAACCGAGATCTCCTGCACTGCAGGCAGATTTTTTTTTTTTTTTTGCAGGCAGATTCTTTACTGCCACCAGGGAAGACCTGGTTGTCCCCAATATTCTGTTCTTCCTCATTAGTAGTATTTAGGTACCAGGTCACTTTCCAGGAGAATACATTCCCCAAGCCTCCCTTGAAGCTATATATTGCCACATTTCAGATCTCACAATGACATATGAGCAAAAAATGTTGTATGCAACTTCTGTGTGAAGGAATGTCTTACCTTGAAATTCCTCTCTCTAATTTGTTTATGCTGGAATGTAGAAATGGCAGTAACCTGATTTCAACCTCAGAAAGGAAAACTGTTCCTTTTGTCTCTCTTTTTATCTTTTATATTTTGTCCTACATCCTTTCGAAGGCGATGGGCTGCTTTTCTGGGCGCCTGATGTCCTCTGCTAGCGGTCAGAAGTTGTTTTGTGAAGTTTGCTCAGCGTTCAAATGTTCTCTCGATGAATTTGTAGGGGAGAAAGTGGTTTCCCCGTCCTATTCCTCCACCATCTTAGCTCCTCTCCCCGAGGAAAACTGTTCCTAAAGGCAAAAATTATTTTCCTTTCTTGTGCCATAAGTTTCTCTGGCAGTTTGGTGGAGCTATAGACTCCTTCACAGAATAATGTTTTGGAATGCTTAAAATAAAATATATACAATTACAAAAGAAACTAATTGAGTACAAAAACTTAATAAAATATTTTAAAAAACGAATGTGTGGTATGATAATGTTTCTGTATTAACAAAATAAATAAGATCTAGTAGCGGATCTAATAGCAACTGTGATTTGGAAAGTGATGGACATAAATGCCATTTCAAGATTATCTGCATTAACTCTAATAACATAAGAATACCTGTGATTTCTGTGGTGAAAAAACATTAATAATGCTATATTTCTGTGACTTTGTTGCCAACATTTACATTTGAAGGAAATAGTATCTTTCAATAAAATGTTTAGTGAAAATAAAGTTAATTGTTTGCCATCCAAATTCATGGTATTCATGAATTCTATCCATTGATGTGGTAATCATAAGTTTGGACCATATGACTTTCACCTCCTGGTGTCAATCCATGGTTATTATTCAGTTCAGTTCAGTCGCTCAGTTGTGTCTGACTCTTTGCAACCCCATAGACTGCAGCATGCCCGGCCTCCCTGTCCATCGCCAACTCCCGGAGTTTACTCAAATTCATGTCCATTGAGTCAGTGATGCCATCCAACCACCTCAAACTCTGTCGTCCCCTTCTCCTCCTGCCTTCAATCTTTGCCAGCATCAGGGTCTTTTCCAATGAGTCAATTCTTTGCATCAGGTGACCAAAGTATTGGAGTTTCAGCTTCAGCATCAGTCCTACCAATGAATATTCAGACCTGATTTCTTTTAGGATGGACTGGTTGAATCTCCTTGCAGTCCAAGGGACTCGCAAGAGTCTTCAACACCACAGTTCAAAAGCATCAATTCTTTGGCACTCAGCTATCTTTATAGTCCAACTCTCAAATCCATACATGACTACTAGAAAAACCATAGTTTTGTCTAGATGGACCTATGTTGGCAAAGTAACGTCTCTGCTTTTTAATATGCTGTTTAGGCTGGTCATAACTTTTCCTCGAAGGAGCAAGCATCTTTTAATTTCATGGCTGCAGTCACCATCTGCAATGATTTTGAAGCCCAAAAATAATAACGTCTGTCACTGTTTCCACTCTTTCCCCATCTATTGGCCACGAAGTGATGGGACCAGATGCCATGATCTTAGTTTTCTGAACGTTGACTTTTAAGCCAACTTTTTTACTCTCCTCTTTCACTTTCATCAAGAGGCTCTTTAGTTCTTCTTCACTGACACCACAAGGGTGGTGTCATCTGCATTATCTGAGGTTATTGATATTTCTCCTGGCAATCTTGATTCCAGCTTGTGCTTCATCCAGCCCAGCATTTCACATGATGTACTCTGCAGATAAGTTAAATATGCAGGGTGACAATATACAGCCTTAACATACTTCTTTCCCAATTTGGAACCAGTCTGTTGTTCCATGTCCAGTTCTAATTATTGCTTCCTGCATACAGGTTTCTCAGGAGGCAGGTCAAGTGGTTTGGTATCCTGTGTTTTCAAGAATTTTCCAGAGTTTATTGTGGTCCATATAGTTCAAGGATTTAAATAGTTAATAAAGCAGAAATAGATGTTTTTCTGGAACTCTCTTGCTTTTTCAATGACCCAACAGATGTTGGCAATTTGATCTCTGGTTCCTCTGCCTTTTCTAAAACCAGCTTGAACTTCTGGAAGTTCACGGTTCACATATTGCTGAAGCCTGGCTTGGAGAATTTTGATCATTACTTTACTAGCGTGTGAGATGAGTGCAATTGTGCAGTAGTTTGAGCATTCTTTGGCATTGCCTTTCTTAGGGATTGGAATGAAAACTGATGTTTTCCAGACCTCTTCTTAATATTTTCTGCTTCTGTTAGGTCCATACCATTTCTGTCCTTTATTATGCCCATTTTTTGCATGAAATGTTCCTTTGGTATCTCTTATTTTCTTGACAAGATCTCTAGTCTTTCCCATTCTATTGTATTCCTCTATGTACTTGCACTGATCACTGAGGAAGGCTTTCTTACCTCTCCTTGCTATCTTTGGAACTCTGCATTCAAATGGGTATATCTTTCCTTTTCTCCTTTGCCTTTCACTTCTCTTCTATTCACAGCTATTTTTAAGGCCTCCTCAGACAACCATTTTCCCTTTTTGCATTTCTTTTCCTTGGGGATGGTCTTGATCTCTGCCTCCTGTACAATGTCATGAACCTCTGTCCATAGTTCTTCAGGCACTCTGTCTAACAGATCTAATCCCTTGAATCTATTTGTCACTTCCACTGTATAATCATAAGGGATTTGATTTAGGTCATACCTGAATGGTCTTTTCATACTGTTCATGGGGTTCTCAAGGCAAGAATACTAAAGTGGTTTGCCATTCCCTTCTCTAGTGGACCACATTCTGTCAGACCTCTCCACTATGACCTGTCTGTCTTGGGTGACCCCACATGGCCTGGCTTAGTTTCATTGAGTTAGACAAGGCTGTGGTCCATGTGATCAGACTGGCTAGTTGTCTGTGATTGTGGTTTCAGTCTGTCTGCCCTCTGATGACCTCTCTCAGGGCCTACCATCTTACTTGGGTTTCTCTTACCTTGGACGTTGGGTATCTCTTCACGGCTGCTCCAGCAAAGCATAGCCACTTGTCTTTACCTTGGACGTGGGGTAGCTCTTCATATCCGCCGCTCCTGACCTTGGATGTGGGATATCTCCTTTCATCCGATCCTATGCCACACAGCCACTGCTCCTGCACCACACAGCCAGGTTGGTAGGTGCCCCAATATGCTACTGGAGATCAGTGGAGAAATAACTCCAGAAAGAATGAAGGGACAGAGCCAAAGCAAAAGAACACCCAGTTGTGGATATGACTGGTGATGGAAGCAAGGTCCAATGTTGTAAAGAGCAATATTGCATAGGAAACCTGGAATGTTAGGTCCATGAATCAAGGCAAATTGGAAGTGAACAACAGGAGATGGCAAGAGTGAATGTCAACATTTTAGGAATCAGTGAACTAAAATGGACTGGGATGGGTGAATTTAACTCAGATGACCATTATATCTACTACAGCAGGCAAGAATCCCTTAGAAGAAATGGAGTAGCCATCATAGTCAACAAAAGAGTCTGAAATGTAGCACTTGGATGCAGTTTCAAAAACGACAGAATCATCTCTGTTCATTTCCAAGGCAAACCATTCAATATCACAGTAATCCAAGTCTATGCCCCAACCAGTAATGCTGAAGAAGCTGAAGTTGAATGGCTCTATGAAGATCTACAAGACCTTCTAGAAGTAACACCCCCAAAAGATGTCCTTTTCATTATAAGGGATTGAAATGCAAAAGTAGGAAGTGAAGGAACACCTGGAGTAACAGGCAAATCTGGCCTTGGAGTACAGAATGAAGCAGGGCAAAGGCTAATAGAATTCTCCCAAGACAATGTACTGTTCATAGCAAACTGAATGGTGTAGTGGTTTTCCTTACTTGCTTCAATTTAAGTCTGGTTGGTTATTATTCAGTTCAGTTCAGTCGCTCAGTCGTGTCCGACTCCTTGAGACCCAATGAATCGCAGCACGCCAGGCCTCCCTGTCCATCACCAACTCCCAGAGTTTACTCAAACTCATGCCCATCGAGTCAGTGATGCCATCCAGCCACCTCATCCTCTGTTGTCCCCTTCTCCTCCTGCCCCCAATCCCTCCAGAGTCTTTTCCAGTGAGTCAACTCTTCGCATGAGGTGGCCAAAGTATTGGAGTTTCAGCTTCAGCATCAGTCCTTCCAAAGAACACCCAGGACTGATCTCCTTTAGGATGGACTGGTTGGCTCTCCTTGCAGTCCAAGGGACTCTCAAGAGTCTTCTCCAACACCACAGTTCAAAAGCATCTATTTTTTGGTGCTCAGCTTTCTTCACAGTCCAACTCTCACATCCATACGTGACCACTGGAAAAACCATAGCCTTGACTAGATGGACCTTTGTTGGCAATGTAATGTCTCTGCTTTTTAATATGCTATCTAGGTTGGTCATAACTTTCCTTCCAAGGAGTAAGCATCTTTTAATTTCATGGCTGCAATCACCATCTGCAGTGATTGCTTACATTCAAAAGGGACTTTGCCGATATGACTAAAATCACTAATCAGCTGACCTTAAAATAGGCAGATTGGCTTAAGTTATCTGGATCTAGGTGCACCAGCCCAGCATAATCATTTGAACCTTAAAACCCAAACAGTGAGGATAGGAGAGGAAGCCAGAGAGAGGTGGCACAGGTTGTGGTGGTGGGTGGTTTATTCGCTAAGTCATGTCCGACTGTTGTGACGCCATGGACTGTGGCCCACCAGGCTCCTCTGTCCATGGGATTCTCCAGGCAAGAATACTGGAGTGAAAAAAAAAAAAGAATACTGGAGTGTGTTGCCATTTCCTTCTCTGGCACAGGGAGTATATGAGAATGAAAGCATGAGGAGGGCTCAACTGTTGCTGGTTAAATATGGAGGGGCCACGTGGAAAGCATGAGAAGGAGATAAATTATGCCAACAACCTGAATAGCTTGGAGATGAAACTGTGAGAAAACAAGTAGGTGTCATTCAAAGCAGCTGAGATTGTGGTGATTTGTTGTGTCAGCAACAGAAAATCAATATAATGGACTCCATGTTATAACCTCTGCCCAAGGGAATGTTTAAGGAACAAAATAGAAGTAAACTAGGTACTGAAAGTTCTGTAAAGAACAGCTTTCTACCAGCTGGGGAACCAGCTACACTATTACTATTGCTGTTTAGTTGCTCAGTTGTATCCAGCTCCTTTGTAACTCCATGGATTGTAACCCACCAGGTTCCTCTGTCCATGGGATTTTCCAAGCAAGAATGGATTGCCATTTCCATTTCCAGGGATCAAACTGGCATCTCCTGCATTGGCAGGTGGATTCTTTATCACTAAGCCAGCCACCAGGAAAGGACTATTAGAGAGAAAAAAAATAAATTTCTCTCATTTATAAGTTGATTAAAGTTCTGGTTATGAAACAGTATTAGTTTACATGAAGTGTGTAATGAAGAAAGTGTCCAGACCAAGTCTTGAAAAATTCTAGTGTTTAATAGAAAGGGAGGAAGATATACCTTAAAGAGAAATGGGAACAGCTAGAAAAACAGAAGGAAAACTAGAAGAATACTCACAGAGGCAGAGGAAGAGAGCAGTTCACGTAAATAAAAAAAAATTTCAGTCCTCTTAAAGGTCAATTTAAGAATAAACTGGAAAATATTCTTTGGATTTGACAAGTGGAATAATTGGAGACCTGAGCCTGGAAATGCAAAGGACCAAGAACAATGAAAACAGTCCTGAAGAGCAGTTAAAAAGGACTTTCACAACCTGATTTAAAGACATGCTATATAATAACCAAGAAGTGTGGTATTGGTGTAAGTATAAACCACTAATTTCCCCTAATCCATGTGTACAACAGTACTTTTATCCATGCTCATTTAACCATATATTAATATACATATACAGAGATATTACTCACCGTTTTATTAAATAGAACATGGTTCACTTTTCTCTGATTCTTACTTTATTCAACAAGCCATAGCAATCCCTCCAGGTTATAGTAATAGCTCTAAGTCATTTTTAATAATTACCTAAAATTCATTATTATTCTAATGACACTTGTTTGTTTCCAACTTTTGCCACCTGTGAACAATCCACAAGTACTAGAACAATTCCCAGGAAGAGAATTGCTAGGACAGACTGTAATTTCAACATAACAGATATTGTCAGATTACTTCCTTTAAAGGCTAGAAAAGTTTTCAGTCATGCCAAGAAAGTTATTCTTTTCCTATGATTGACAATAGGTATTAACATCTCAATCTAGGTAAAGTGATCTCATTGTTGTGTGTATTTGAACAGTCAAAAAGATCTGGTGAGTTGAAATACCAACTGGAAACAAAATTCAAGGTTAATTTGGAAAACAAAGAACAAAAGGTGAGAAGGTAGCCACAGCATTCAGTAATCAAAAAGGAATATAGCCCATCAATTCAGGTGCTAAAAGCTTTGAGTCTTGGAGACAGATGCTGCTAATCAATTCACTCTTTGTTGAAGCTACTATTCTTTCAAGATTCATGATTAAGGAGGATAAATTCAACTTGTTTTTAAACACCTTTCCTTAACTCCTTTCTGTCAGGTCTGTTCCTTCTCAGTGGTGATATCCAAGGTGAGACTGAAGGCTATGAGAGACTGAAGGACATGAGTGGCCTTCTCGTGTCCTTGTCCCCACAGTCGTTCCTCCTTACCCCTTCTTGCACATGACCATAACCCTTACCTATCACCATCCCTCAATTCCTCTTGACCAAACAGTGGCTACCAATGCTTAAGAATCATTCCTCTTTCTCAAGGACCCAGCTTTGGCCATCTGTTTCTCAAATTGGCTAAATTTCAATGTGCCCCTCTTACTAAAATGCCATCCTTTCTCACACCCAGCATTCTTCAATAAAAGTTTATGCAAACAGTGTTCCGGCCCATTTTCTAAAATTGTGGCACTTCAGTTCCAATGAGGACTGGACCCTTTGCTACTCAGACCCCGGCCACAACAAGGAGAAAAGAACATGCCTGAGACCCCTTTTCATGTCCCTTCACATTGCAAGGAGCCCTGCTCCTGATCTGCTGTCTGTATCGAAGCACCACCTAAAACTTTATTCTTTTTATTATCTGTGGTGCAAGCCTCCTGATTTGTTTTCACTATTTCAGGTTCTCACAGATGAACTGGGCTCATAGCTCCAAGACACCTTCCTGGCCCACTTATTCTTTTTTGTTCTTGTCATTTGAAAATGGGATCAAAATTGTGGGGGCAACAAGTATTCAATGTTGGAAGCTCTGGCAGGATCTTACCAAGGACACTTTCTTTCCTTTTGGTTGCAGCACATGTATCTGGGATCTCAGTTTCCTAATCAGGGATCGAACTCATGCCTCTGCAGTAGAAATGGGGAGTCTTAACCACTGGACCACCAGGGAAGTCCCTCACCAAGGACACTTCAGAACTTCAGTGGTTATTCTGGGGCACTTGGGATATGAATAAGACAATTCATTTGCTTGTTACCTTAGAAACAGTGGTTGAAAGATTATAAAAATTTAACCATTTGCATTTTCAAATGAGCATTGTTAGTAAGGAAGGGATGGGATTGAACCAGACTGTATCATATCTTGCAAAAGTAGAATAACAGGTAATAAGAGAAATACCATAGTAGCTTGCACTGGACAAGCTTATTTCAGAACTCCGTGTTCTCTTTGCTGATGACTGGGGGAAAGATAAGCTATGGGTTCCTTGGTGTTCCTGTGGAAACAAAAAATAGATCTTAGCAATAATGATTTTGAAAGGAACAAAGAACAAGAGCAAATGACTATTAGCAGGAAAGAGAAGTAGCCACAGCAAAGATAATAAATCAGTCATAAAGACTTCTAGTTCTGTTTCAAAGGCAAAGATCAGCCTGAAGCACATTCACGAGTTGTTTTTGCAGGATCCAAACCCCCCAGAGCACTTAACCACCAGACTAAGTGGAGCCTAAGGATTGATGATGCTGACCTTTGCTGACCCTCTTGACTTCTCTCAATTAGATGCCTGGATTTTGTCAACCTAGAGTAAACTTTGCCTCATTTTAAAGTTAAAATCTCCACCCCAAGGGCAGGGATAGCTGCTGTGCTTTAAACAGCAACATCTGTTTGAGCCTGTTGTCACACTGCACAATCACCTCTAGAACTCCACCTCTAGATCACACTCATCCTTTCTTGAATATGCAGATGCCCTTAGCTTAGAACTCCCCTGATCCTGCTGTTTGGAGAGACAGTGCTTTGAGAGCTATTTCCTCACCTCTTTACTTGTCATAAGTAATAAATACTTCTGCTTTGATAGAAAGTACTTAGTGTGTTTGTTGGCACAGACGCATTGAGTCTGGCAACAGTATGAAGAACCCTCTAAAAGAAAATTCCAAAATTCCTGCCATTAATGATGCCTCAGGAAAGGCTAATAAACATGTGGGAGATCTAAAATCCAATCTTAAAATCTCTTCTCTTTCTTCTGATCCAAACCTAAATTGATTTTCCTCCTTGACCCCTGTACCTCCTCTTCCTCCTACCTCTCATTCTGCTCATCCTCATTTTCCTGTACCTTCCCTAGATTCTCTTCCCTTCTCTCCATTGCTCCTTTTTAAACATATCCCTTTCACCAAACAATGTCCATTCATGTCTCATATCATAGGTAAAGATGATGACCAAGTGTGCTGACCTCACAGCTTTAAGCTTGGTCAAGATCAGGTTTGCATAATGTCATTAACAACTATCTATGGAGAAGAAGGATCTTCCCTGGTGGTTCAGAAGGTAAAGCGTGTACCTACAGTGTGGGAGATCTGGGTTCAATCCCTGGGTCAGGAAGAAGATCCTCCAGGAGGATCCCTGGAGAAGGAAATGGCAAACCACTCCAGTACTCTTGCCTGGAAAATCCCATGGACGGAGGAGCCCGGTAGGCTACAGTCCATGGGGTCGCAAAGAGTCCGACAGGACTGAGTGACTTCACTTTCACTTTCACTTTATGGAGAAGGAAATGGCAACCATTCCAGGATCCTTGCCTGGGAAATCCCATGGACAGAGGAGCCTGGTAGGCTACAGTCCATAGCGTCGCAAAGAGTCCAAGGTGACTAAGAAACTAAACAACAACGGATGCAGCGCGAGCAGTCCCCCTGTACCAGACAGGGCCCAGATGGGGCTCATCTTTCTGGCAGAACTCCAAGAAAGCTAAGAATTCTAAATTAATTAAAACTGCCTTCCAGGTTATCAAGATGGAAAGGTGGAACAAGTTTCATGTCACTGTTCCCTGGCTTGGTTTACAATCTTTCAGTTCTGTAGAGGATGGTGTGGGGGCTCTGACTGTGTTCTCTGCCCAGGGCAGGGTCAGGTTTGGATTCTTCCAACTGAGTATAAAGAGAGGCCAGTATCCTCTGATAATACCAGTTCTTGCCTACTGGGACTCTACTGTGTGCAGCTACTCACTTTTTCTCTAACCCTCAAGATAACCTTGAAAAGGTAAAGTTTTATCCCTTTCCACTGGAGGAAGTTGAGGCTCAGAGAGTGAGGTCACTTGCGGAAAGCCACGTGGCTGGAAGTGGCTGTGGTCAGGCCTTCCGCCAGATCCCACCTTGGCTGCCCCTACCCCAGGTTCTGGGCGAGGACGTCGAGCTATGGATGTGACACCGCACGCTGTGCCCACCGCTCGGACAAAGTCTGTGGCTTGACCCTCGGATGTCTGGGGACAAGGTCCCCTCCATTTGCTCACCCCTCCCCGGTGCTGCGGGATGCCCCCAGCCTCGCCCTGCTCTTGTGCATTGCAGCAGCCTCCCCGAGGGCCCCGCGCCCCTTACTAGGCACAGCAGCACTCAAGGGGCGTCGCGCACGCTTCCTATGCTGGAGGATCTCGGTGAGGGCCTGACCGATGAGCGAGGAGGGAATATTGAGCTTCACTGCGCTTGTGATGAGCATAAACCCGAGGGCACAGAAGCACATCAGCGCCGCCCCCACCCAGCCCAGTTCAGTTATACGGAGAGGTGGGGCAGTGGAAATCCTGCCCCAGGACAGCTGCTCCAAGGGCTGGACCAGAGTGGCTACTCCTTGAGGCAGCTTGACACACTTTTGTCCCCCTATCCCCATCCCTTTTTAAGAATTGATACTGTCTTATTGCTCCGAGAGTGGACAGTGCTCTTTGCTGGGCGAGCAGCTCAGGAAGGCGCCTCCGTGTTCCTGCCGCTCACGGTGAGCAAGCCCGGAAGAGGCTGTGTGCCCTCCGGGGCCCTCCGCTGGCTCAGCCACCATCCCGAGGAAGGATCTGCCTTTTTTTTTTCCCCCTGAAATTCACCTGTGTCTGTTGGAACGTACCCGGAAATGGAGGGGTGGTGTGCTCAACTCCTTGGAGCCGCCAGACCAGGAGACAGGAGGCAGTTCTCACCCACATTGCAGACGAGCAAATGGAGCCACACGTCCCCCTTCCTTCCGCCCCATGACTGCTTCCCTAGCGCCCACTTCCGTGAGTGCTGCCCCCAGCAGCTTTAGGACCAATCTGTCTGCCTGTAATGGAAAGGAAAGGTTTTCTAAGAATGAATGCACCAAGGCCATTTTTAAGGCTAACAGGGAAGCATCATTAAACACCATTTCCCCCAGAACAGAGTTGGCCTATACACACACACACACACACATATATTTGCTATTAAAACAATAAAATGGTAAGTGAGAGAAAAAAAAAAAAAGAACTGTCTAAATCCTCCTAAGGAAAGAGAGAAATTTCTCTTGTTGCTATTTAGTCGCTAAGTTGGGTCCGACTCTTTGAGACCCCATGGGCTGTAGCTGTCCAGGCTCCTCTGTCCGTGGGATTTCCCAGGCAAGAATGCTGAAGTGGGTTGCCGTTTCCTTCTCTAGGAGATCTTCCCGACGAAGGGATGGAACTGCATTGGCATTAGGGAAGGAATTCTTTACCACTGAGTCACCAAGGAAGCCCTCTATGGAATGTCTAAACTCCACCAATTAGTTCATCTATTTATGAGACCCAGAGATGGGGAAACTCTAATATAATGTGTAGGCCTTCTGTTATGCTCTCCAGATAGAAAGTTCTTGAATAATTGATTCTCTCCGCTTGCTGATAGTATTATCAAATGAGAGATGCAAGTTCTCAATGGATAAACTACAATTTTCAAGTCAAAGTTTTTTGTGTTAGTCATGACATCACCATATAAAATGGAAAGTATTTTTCACTTCAGAGAATGGAAACTCTTCATAACTTTACCTAGCTAAATACTAAAGCATAATTTAGAAGAGTTCTTAATTCATGGGGCATGGTAGACATGGATTCCTAACTTTCTCTACTGGCTGCCATTTTGTAAGATCTTAATTAGTAGACAGACCTGAATCCTTGCCCTGAATAGATTCACCACCCTCGGACTCCCTAATTATCATAAGCCTTTCTTTCTATTTGTATATAAAATATCAGGACAAATTCTAGGACTCTTAACAATAGCAAAATGGAATCAGAGGTCAGTTGATTATATCCCCCTATTTTGACCCTGTAGCAAAAGCCCAGCCAACAACTTTGGGTGCAATGGCAGCAGCTGGAACTAAACTTTATACTTACATTTAACTTCATGGTCCCTGATGCAGTTCAGACCTTATTATATTTTTTGTTTGTCTGTTTCTTTTCTTGTTCAGACCTTGTTTTTTAAGTTAATTAGTTAATTATGAGATAAGGGATATTTGTTGCATCATGCGGGATCTTTCATTGCGGTGCACAGACTCTCTAGTTGTAGCCCATGGGCTCCGGAGTGTGTAAATGCAATATTTGCAGCACCAGCTTAGCTGCCCTGACACATGTGGGATCTTAGTGATTGAACTCACATCCCCTGCATCGCAAGATAGATTCTTACTGGACCATCAGGGAAATCCCCAGATCCTGTTTTTGACAAAAATACCTTTCATTTTTCTGCCTCTAGATTGCCATCCTAAAAAACCATCTCCTCTCCTCCTGCACATGTTATCCGTTGCAGAAATACGCTAGGCTCGACCGCTGTTCTGTCTCACTCTGGAAGGCAGACCTCACAACTGTCATGCGCTTATTTGGGAATTTACCTGCCTCATTCTGACTTCTTTGAAACTCGTTTAAACGTCCAAATCTGTGTGGAAGGGCACTAGTTGAGTACCTTTGGTACTCAAGGATGCAGTCAAGCTAGACATGCTGGCACAACATACTCAGGCTTGCTTTCCCAGTGGCTCAGCAGTAAAGAATCTGCCTGCAATGCAGGAGCTGCAGGAGGCGTGGGTTTGATCCTTGGGTCAGGAAGATCCCCTTAGGAGGGCATGGCAACCCACTCTAGTCTTCTTGCCTGCAGAATCCCGTGGACAGAAGAGCCTGGCAGGCTACAGTCCATAGGGTTGAAGAGAATTGAACATTTAAGTCTTAGTGACTTAGCTCGCACTCAAACCCTCTCTCTACCAGAGGCCAAATCTGCACAAGAGTTTGACAGTCTTTTCTGAAACAAATTATGTGATATGATAAAAATTACATTTTTGAAGTACCCTGGAGGCTCAGTAGTTAGGACTCTGGGCTTTCACTGTTGGGGCCAGTGGCCCAACACCCTGATTAGGGTGTTCCTGATCCCACAAATCATGTGGCATGACCCCAAAAAACAAAAATTATATCTTTTGAAGAAATAATATTTGTTTTCTTAACTAAAAATCCATTAAATAGAGCAAAGACGGCAATGGTTTTTGCTATTTTAAGGCCCCAGATTTCAAAATAAAAGAATGCTGAATGCTATGGTGTGTTTTTTCCTCCAAGTTTTCAGTTTCAGACCAAAGTAGACAGGATCATAAACAATACAAGTAGTATGATGTCTTTGTAGTATGTCAACTTAGCTAAGTTAAAACTAACTTTCCCCAAATTTCTTTCCCGGCATGATTCTGAGTTACAGCTGGCCACAGGAGAAGCATGAGCGTTTTTTGGAAGGCCTGAGTGAATTAACTGTCATGTTTTTTCACACTGAAAGTCACTATAATGTGTCAGGCATTGTCGAAGTGAGCACATATTGTCACTGATCTGCTAATGCACATTGTGAGAGTTACAGTGGTACCCAATGCATAGTTCCTCACACAAACCCATATCTCCTCATTCAACTTTTCCTAGTCCTGGGTCAAATGCATAGGTAGTTTCATGGTGAAGAGCACTGGCTTCTCCTGCAGTTCACTCAACATCATGATTTACCCTTGCGGTTTCTAGTTTATCCTTATAGATTCTAGTTCTTGCTCATCCCTACTTTAATATCCAGCTCCCTTGGTTACTAGCCTGGATGACTTCAAGACCTACACAATACAGAGCCAACAGCCTTGCACAGACTTTTCAATCAGCTACCATAATTGTCTAAGGTCTAACACCTATAATAAGTTTCTTATTGAATTATCCATGGTGTTTCTGCTTCTGTCTTCAAACTCTGCCTGATACGAGAGGTCCGTACACATATGCAAAAAGCATCTTAAAAGATGCTTGCTTCTTGAAAGAAGAGCTATGACAAACCTCAGTTCAGTTCAGTTCAGTTCAGTCACTCAGTTGTGTCCAACTCTTTGAGACCCCATGGACTGCAGCATGCCAGGCAAAACCTAGACAGTATATTAAAAAGCAGAGACATTACCTTGCTAATAGAGGTCCAGATTATCAAAGCTATAATTTTTCCAATAGTTCTGTATGGATGTGAGAGTTGGAGCATAAAGAAGGCTGAGTGCCAAAGAATTGATGCTTTTGAACTGTGGTGTTGGAGAAGACTCTTGAGAGTCCCTTGGGCTGCAAGAAGATCAAACCAATCAATCCTGAAGGAAATCAGGCCTGAATATTCATTGGAAGGACTGATGCTGTAGCTGAAGCTCCAATACTTTGGCCACCTGATACAAAGAGCTGACTCATTGGAAAAGACCCTGATGCTGGGAAAGATTGAAGGCAGGAGGAGAAGGGAATGACAGAGGACTCGATAGTTGGATGGTATCACCTACACAATGCACATGAGTTTGCGCAAGCTCTGGGCAATGATGGAGAGGGAAGCCTGGTGTGCTGTCCATGGGGTCACAGGAGTTGGACATGACTGAGCAACTGAACAACAACAAAGAAGGAACATAAAATTACATTTGGTACATTCACTGAGTGCTATGCGCCAGACATTTTACTAAGTGTGTCTTATCTCTTTTGATCTCTACTACAACACTACTTTTCAGATAAAGAAATTAAGCTCGAAGAGATTAATAAATTTGCCCAAGAACACACTGCTAGAATATCAAAAGCTGGGCAATTGAGAGCTTCTACTCAAAACTACTGTGTCATCCTGCCTCCCCAAGAGGCATAAACTCTGCACAGTGATTTCTGGACACAGAATGATAATTTATTTTTTTACTTC
The DNA here is from genome assembly GCF_023699985.2 of Odocoileus virginianus. Classification (NCBI taxonomy): domain Eukaryota; kingdom Metazoa; phylum Chordata; class Mammalia; order Artiodactyla; family Cervidae; genus Odocoileus; species Odocoileus virginianus. The sequence continues at coordinate 36,569,052 of NC_069696.1, read as the reverse complement.
ATGGGTATTTTGACTTTATTCATTTTTGTTCTTTGAAACAGAATAAAGGAAACCTCATTTTAAGTGGAGTTAAGGGGCCAGAATAGGGAGCCCTCTGCACTACCACTTGTCATCAATTACAAATCCCAACAGGAACCATCAATTACAGATCTAAACAGGAAGAGTTCTTCTTGCCGAGGAATAAGTCCAGCTGATGGGAAAAGCTTCACCACCCTGATTCTTACTTTTTTCCAATGGACTTTTGTTCAAAACTACACCTCCCAACTTCCTCGTCTTTCTCTATAAAATAAAATTTGCTCTCCTTTGCTAATTGGGCTTGCCTATGGTTTTTACTATAAATTTCTTGTCTCTAATTGCAATTCCTCTCCTATTCCTGAATAAACCCATTATACTGGTCAAATAACTGGTTGTTTTATTTTGTAGGATAAAGGTTTGAAAGGGATCAGAATATGACACCTCTAAATATGCCACATTGATATAAAGACTATTTTGAGCTGAAGGCATGAAGAAACACTTCCACCCCCTACCCCCACCCTCCCACCCCAACATTTGAAAAGTGTGTCAATTTGCATAAACAAATTCTTTCTAAAATAGCCTTTTTCTTTCATTAGTTTCACTTTTCTAGGAGTTTTTGTCCCTTGAAGTTCAATCCCTCCCAGGCTCCACTTTTTTTGTTTGCTTGTTTGTTTGGCTACCCTAGTGGCCTGTAGAATCTTAGATCCCTGACCAGGGATTAAACCCATATCCACTGGAAGTGCAGGATCTTAACCATTGGATAACCAGGGAAGTCCCTCAAACCCCCTTTCTTTTGATGAAACTCTGCTTCTTTGAGTTTCACTTCTTTTCTGTGAACTCCTACTCACATTAAAAAAAAAAAAAAAAAACAACTTTTCTCCTGTTAATCTGTCTTTTGTTAGTTTAATTAGCACACCTCCAGGCAATAAACCTTTTCAAGTAGGGTTTTTCCTCTCACTGCCTTAAGTTAAACTAACTGTTTTCCAAGTAAACCATCCAAAGAAGTTGCTTCGATTAACAACACAGTACAGAAATGTCTTCCTAGTCAAAACTTGGAAAAGACCTGCTCTCTGTGTAATTCAATCACAGTTTAAAGCACTAACTTGCCCTGTTTTACAGACATAACTACCAAATGCTTATTATATGAGGTAAAATTCTCAGGTATGGGGAAGAACACAAACTACGTGTTTTTGTAAAAGCCACAAGAGGCCAGCTTATTGCATCACACGTCTTAAAAGAAGAGTCAGGACATGCTGAAACGTGCTGTGTTTTGTTTGTACCACCATTTTCCTCCTTATAAAAACAATAGGACTTTCTGTGTCTGATCCCTGGTGTGGAAAGATTCCGCATGCAGTGGGGCAGCTAAGCCAGTGAGCCACAACTACTGAAGCCTGTGTGCCTAGAGACGATGCTTCGAAACAAGGGAAGCCATCACAATGAGAAGCCCATGAACTAAAACTAGAGAGAAGTCTCCACTTACCACAGCTGGAGAAAGCCTGTGCACAGCAATAAAAACCCAGCAGAGCCAAAAGTAAAGTAAATAATTTAAAAAATAATAAATGCTCATTAGACAATGAGAAAAAAAATTTAAATAAAATATTATTAATAATCTATTTCTCAAATATATATATTCATATACTGATTGATGAAGTAAAACTCATGTTTTAAGATGGGATAAGAAAGAACATATTAGCTGTCTGTATTGGGCCTTCCCTAAACGTGCAGTGTGCATCAGCATTATACATTAACCAGACATCCTTAAAGATGAGAATGTCTGCTCATCCATAAAGATCAATTTTTTTCCCCTTCTTCTGACTCTAGAAACATAACTACTTATGTTGGGGCCAGTGTGAGGAAAACAGGAGAGACTCCATCTTGAAAACTGTCATCCACCTTAAGACAGATGTGAACTGGGCCTGAACTCTGCCTAAGAGTGAGGAAACTGTTGCTAGTGAAAACCATGTCTCCTGAAGACTTCCCTCCCTACAGATGACAAATGGAGATTGTAGCTGAGGTCAGGCTGCATCTGTTAGATTAACCATGGAGACACACCCCCTTGATGTATACTCATTGTTAGCCCCCCCTTAACCTTAATTGTTTGTTCTCCTAGCACTTACTTGTTGTAAAACTCAATCATATGTAACAAAGAGGTTGTTAAAATGTAACCAGTCATGTAGTGCAGGGTATAAAAGTGGGCCTCTCAGAAACATCAGGGTCCTTGTAACAGGGAACTGATTCCCCTTGGACCCGCTGGTGTAATAAACTGTACTCCACTGTCCTGAGCGTCCTCTGAGGTGTGTTTCATGACTCCTGATTCCACAACACTTAGAAGATAACATTCTTTTCTTAATGCTGTAAGTAATCATGGTAACCTGCTACACTCTTGGTACCTGTAGGTCAAGACTAAGTATCTTTGGTGAACTTCATGTAAAATGACAGTGGACATCTTTCGTGTCCAAAATGTATAAAACTCTACCTTTAACTTCTAACAAGTGGAAAGGTCCTCAGAGTTTCCTAAAAGACTGTCACCTGGGTTACAATCCTCAAATTGACTTGAATAAAATTCTCTATTTCTCCCATAAATCAACTATTCATTAATTTTTCTTTGATGTGAAGTTTTTCCTCTCACATTTTCTCTACTATGCATAGTTTTTATTTCTATATATTTGAAAAATGTATTTATTTATTTAGCTGCTATGGGTCTTAGTTGCAGCATGCAGAATCTTTGATCCTGGTTGTAGCATGCAGGATCTTTAGTTGTCACATGTGAGCTCTTAGTTACAGCATGTGGAATCTAGTTCCCTGACCAAGGATCAAACCAGGCCCCCTGCATGAGGAGCACGAAGTCTTAGCCACTGGATCACCAGGGAAGTCTCCAGTGCTGTTTTCTTGAAAAAACTGTTCAGGGACTTCCTGGCAAACAAGTAGTTAAGACTACCCACTTACAATGCACGGGGTACATGTTCAATCCCTGGTTGGGACGTGAAACCAAACGAGGCCCTGTGGGGCTTCTAGGCATGAAGACACTTTTCTGTCCTCCATTTCTTGTAGGCAAAACTCCAGCATCCTTGATCTTTCTTTAGTTTCAAAGATGGATTCCAACAGTTGCTAATCTAGGGAGGAGTAGCCAAGAAACCACCTGAAGCAAGATTAAAGGGACCAGAGAAATTCATCAAGATTAGGAGACCAATCACTAAAGAATAAGGGGCTACCTCACACCCTAATCTTGTCAGAGACCCCACTTTGAACCACTGTTATAAAACCCTTCATCAAATCCTCTGTGATGGGGACACATAGTTTATCGGGGCAGAACCCTGGTATGTCTCCCTTTATGTGAACTTACTCTTCCCAATGTGTTTTTTTTTTTTATTAACAAATCATATTCTTTTGAAGTGATAGAAGAAGGATTTTAGAGTTATTGTGTATGTTCAATTTCAAACTGCTTTTCAAAGAAGCTGTATGAGTTTACACTCCCAACAGCAGAGCATAAAGTTTCCTATTGCCAATGTTTTTTTTTTTTTTTTTTTTTTACCAATATGTGTTTTTTTTATCAGTCTTTTGAAAATCATTCTGGTGCATATATAGACATAACTTATTGTGATTTTACTGATTATTATGGGAATTGATTAGCACCTTAACCTATTTGCTGTTTGGAATTTCTGTTTATTTACATTTATTTTTTAAGTATAGCTAATGTACAATGTTGTGTTAATTACTGCTATAGAGCAAAGTGATTCAGTAATACATAATTATACATTTTTTTCTATATTCTTTCCATTATAGCTTATCATAAGATATTGACTATAGTTCTCTGTGCTATACAATAGGCCTGGAAGAGGAAATGGCAACCTATTCCAGTATTCTTGCTGGGAAAATCCTATGGATAGAGGAGCATGGTAGGCTACAGGCCATGTGACCCCAAAGAGTCAGACTTGACTTAGTGACTGAGCAAGCACACATGCCATACAGTTGGGCCTTGCTGTTTATTCATTCTATATATAAAAGTTTACATATGTTAAGGCAACCTTCCCCTCCATTCCTCCTCCTGGAATTTCTTTTTGATGTTGAAACTGGGCAGGACCCTTTGGGGCTCCTGGGCACAAAAGCCCTTCAGTGTCCCCTTCCCTGAGTTCCGAAGAGCAGGTTCAAGAAGTTGCTAATCAGGGAAGGGAGGGGACACAGAGAGGGGGAGGAGAAACAATAGGGCAGCCTTGGGGCAGTGTCTTGGTTTCTCCTCAAGGGATATACTTAACTGTATCTTTGAGCTTTTCGGCAGCTAAAAACTAAAACCCCCACCAAATGGAAGATATTCAAGAGAAGGTCACAACTCAATAACCTCAGGAACAACAGATCTGGAGACCACATGATACCAGAAGATCTTCAAAAGGAAGAAGGAGGGGGAAGGAGGAGAAGCGCTTAAAGCGGCGGGAGCGGGTGCGGGAGTGGGGTAGGACCCAGGGCTAAGGGAGGCCCCCGCCCCCCTCCCTCCCGCCTCAGTGGATCATGCCCCGGGCGGCAGCGGCGGCGGTTGCGGGGGGGTGGGGGGAGGGGAGTGACTGGGCGGTGCCGGCGCAGGAGACGATGCCGTTTCCAGTTACAACACAGGGATCACAGCAAACACAGCCTCCACAGAAGCACTATGGCATTACTTCTCCCATCAGCTTAGCAGCGCCCAAGGAGACTGACTGCCTGCTCACACAGAAGCTCGTGGAGACTCTGAAGCCCTTTGGGGTTTTTGAAGAGGAAGAGGAACTGCAGCGCAGGATTTTAATTTTGGGAAAATTAAATAACCTGGTAAAAGAGTGGATACGAGAAATCAGTGAAAGCAAGAATCTTCCACAATCTGTAATTGAAAATGTTGGTGGGAAAATTTTTACATTTGGATCTTATAGATTAGGAGTACATACAAAAGGTGCTGATATTGATGCATTGTGTGTTGCACCAAGACATGTTGATCGAAGTGATTTTTTCACCTCCTTCTATGATAAGTTGAAATTACAGGAAGAAGTAAAAGATTTAAGAGCTGTTGAAGAGGCATTTGTACCAGTTATCAAACTGTGTTTTGATGGGATAGAGATTGATATTTTGTTTGCAAGATTAGCACTGCAGACTATTCCAGAAGACTTGGACTTAAGAGATGACAGTCTGCTTAAAAATTTAGATATAAGATGTATAAGAAGTCTTAACGGTTGCAGGGTAACCGATGAAATTTTACATCTAGTACCAAACATTGACAACTTCAGGTTAACCCTGAGAGCTATCAAACTGTGGGCCAAACGCCACAACATCTATTCCAATATATTAGGTTTCCTCGGTGGTGTTTCCTGGGCTATGCTAGTAGCAAGAACTTGCCAGCTTTATCCAAATGCAATAGCATCAACTCTTGTACATAAATTTTTCTTGGTATTTTCTAAATGGCATGTGTTTAGATTATATTAAAATAAAATTGATTGTAGACACTGAAAAAAAAAAAAAGGAAGAAGGAATGCAGGCCCTGGACACACCTTGATCCTTATCAACAACTCCACCCCTTGACCATAAAACTCCTCACAACTCATCCCTCCCCCCAACCCCTGCACCTGAACTGGGACACAGGGGATCCCTTTTTTCTACAAAGCAATAAAGCTGTTCTTTTCTAATTCACCCAATACTCTGTATCTGACATTCAATCCCAGAAGGCACAATCGTAAAGAATCTACCTGCCAATACAGGAGATACAGGAGACTTGGGTTTGATCCCTGGGTCAGGAAGATCCTTTGGATTAAGAAATGGCAACTCACTTCAGTATTCTTGCTGGGATATTCCCATGGATAGAGGAGCCTGGCAGGCTACAGTCCATGGGGTTGCAACGAGTCGATGCGTCTGAGCACCCACTAGTGTACAGAGGCCAAATTTCACCACCAATGTGATAACTGTTTAAACTTTTAGTATATTTGGAGAAAAAAAAAATCTAGATTTTATTGATCATCCTGGAATTGATTTTTGTGTAAGGTAAGTTGTGAAGCAGGACAGAAGGGGGCAGGACACAAACTTTAAAATAAAGCATAGACCAAAGACACAACATAAGCTGATTAGAACTAAATGGGCTCAAGATGGCAGACTTCCACTAGACTTGAGCCTCAGTATACAAGCTCACTGTAATATATCAGCAAGCTAAGTGACATACCCACAGGCACCGTGACAGTTCCATGGCCAACCATCACAGACCACAAAGTGGGTGGTGACTGAATTCATGGAAATCTCCACTCCTTCCCCAAAATAGTTGGATTAATCCTCCCACTCACTAACCTGTGAAATTACCCAGCCCATAAAAGCTAACCACACCACATACCAAGGCTGCTCTAGCCTTTTGCAATGGTGCACATTCTGTCTGTGGAGTGTATTTCTCTCTCAATAAATCCACTGCTTACCTATCATGTTGTGTCTCATTGAGTTCTTTCTGTGATGAGACATCAAGAACATGAGCTTCATTAAGTGCTAAAACTAGGTGTGTGATATCAGTTGGAAGACCATGGGTATGGCCAGGTTCAAGTCCCAGCCAAGTTGGTTCAAGTCCTAGTTACATGGTTTCAGTTGTAGGAGTTCAACTATCACTTTCCAGTTAGTCACTTTTCATAACACTACTCATTGAATAATTCATTCCAGATAATTGATAATATAGAATCAATACTTTTACATGTTTATGTATGCTTAACTATCAATAGTGTCAGTCAGTCAGTCAGTTCAGTCACTCAGTCATGTCTGACTCTTTGTGACCCCATGGACCAGGCCTCCCTGTCCATCACCAACTTCCAGCGTTTACTCAAGTTCATGTGCATTGAGTCGGTCATGCCATCCAACCATCTCATCCTCTGTCGTCCCCTTCTACATCTGCCTTCAATCTTTCCCAGCATCAGGGTCTTTTCAAATGAGTCAGCTCTTCACATCTGGTGTATTGGAGTTTCAGCTTCAACATCAGTCCTTCCAGTGACTATTCAGGACTGATTTCATTTAGGATTGACTGGTTTGATGTCCTTGCAGTCCAAGGGATTCTTGAGAGTCTTTTCCAACACCACACTTCAAAAGCATCAGTTCATCGGCACTCAGCTTTCTTTATAGTCCAACTCTCACATCCATACATGACTGCTGGAAAAACCATAGCTTTGACTAAACGGACCTTTCTTGGCACAGTAATGTCTCTGCTTTTTAATATGCTGTCTAAGTTGGTCATAACTTTTCTTCTAAGGAGTAAGCGTCTTTTTGTTTCATAGCTACAGCCACTATCTGCCCTGCTTTTGGAGCCCAAAATAATAAAGTCTGACACTGTTTCCACTGTCTCACCATCTATTTCCCATGAAGTGATGGGACCAGACGCCATGATCTTAGTTTTCTGAATGTTGAGCTTTAAGCCAACTTTTTCACTCTCCTCCTTCACTTTCATCAAGAGGCTTTTTAGTTCCTCTTCACTTTCTGCCATAAGGGTGGTGTCATCTGCATATCTGAGGTTATTGATATTTCTCCCAGCAATCTTGATTCCAGGTTTTGATTCTTCCACTCCAGTGTTTCTCATGATGTACTCTGAACGTAAGTTAAATAAGCAGGGTAACAATATACAGCCCTGACATACTCCTTTTCCTATTTGGAACCAGTCTGTTGTTCCATGCTCAGTTCCAACTGTTGCTTCTTGACCAGCATATAGGTTTCTTAAGAGGCAGGTCAGATGGTCTGGTATTCCCATCTCTTTCAGAATTTTCCACAGTTTATTGTGATCCACACCGTCAAAGATTTTAGCATAGTCAATAAAGCAGAAATACATGTTTTTCTGGAACTCTCTTGCTTTTTCAATTATCCAGGGGATGTTGGCAATTTGATCTGTGGTTCTTCTGCCTTTTCTAAAACCAGCTTGAACATCTGGAAGTTCATTGTCCATGTACTGTTGAAGATTGGCATGTAGAATTTTGAGCATTACTTTACTAGCGTGTGAGATGAGTGCAATTGAGCAGTAGTTTGAGCATTCTTTGGCATTGCCTTTCTTAGGGGTTGGAATGAAAACGGACCTTTTCCAGTCCTGTGGCCACTGTGGAGTTTTCCAAATTTACTGACATATTGAGTGCAGCACGTTCACAGCATCATCCTTTAGGATTTGAAATAGTTCAACTGGAATTCCATCACCTCCACTGGCTTTGTTCATAATAATACTTTCTAAGGCCCACTTGACTTCACATTCCAGGATGTCTGGCTCTAGGTGAGTGATCACACCACTGTGATTATCTGGGTCGTGCAGATCTTTTTTGTACAGTTCTTTTGTGTATTCTTGCCACCTCTTCTTAATATCTTCTCTTTCTGTTAGGTGCATACCGTATCTGTCCTTTATTGAGCCTATCTTTGTATGAAATGTTCCCTTGGTATCTCTAATTTTCTTAAAGAGATCTAGTCTTTCCCATTTTATTGTTTTCCTCTATTTCTTTGCACTGATCACTGAGGAAGGCTTTCTTATCTCTCCTTGCTATTCTTTGGAACTCTGCATTCAAATGGGTATATCTTTCCTTTTCTCCTTTGCTTTTCACTTCTCTTCATTTCACAGCTATTGTAAGGCCTCCTCAGACAGCCGTATTGCTTTTTTGCATTTCTTTTTCTTGGGGATGGTCTTGCTCCTTGTCTCCTGTACAGTGTCATGAACCTCTGACCATAGTTCATCAGGCACTCTGTCTATCAGATCTAGTCCCTTAAATCTATTTCTCACTTCCATTGTATAATCATAAGGGATTTGATTTAGGTTGTACCTAAATGGTGTAGTGGGTTTCCCTGCTTTCTTCAATTTAAGTCTGAATTTGGTAATAAGGAGTTTATGAACTAAGCCACAGTCAGCTCTGGTCTTGTTTTTGCTGACTGTATAGAGCTTCTCCATCTTTGGCTGCAAAGAATATAATCTATCTGATTTCGGTGTTGACTATCTGGTGATGTCCATGTGTAGAGTCTTCTCTTGTGTTGTTAGAAGAGGGTGTTTGCTATGACCGGTGCATTCTCTTGGCAGAACTCTATTAGCCTTTGCCCTGCTTCATTCTGTACTCCAAGGCCAGATTTGCCTGTTAGTCCAGGTGTTTCTTCACTTCCTACTTTTGCATTCCAGTCCCCTATAATGAAAAGGACATCTTTTTGGGGTGTTACTTCTAGAAGGTCTTGTAGATCTTCATAGAGCCATTCAACTTCAGCTTCTTTAGCATTACTGGTTGGGGCATAGACTTGGATTACTGTGATATTGAATGGTTTGCCTTGGAAATGAATAGAGATGATTCTGTTGTTTTTGAAACTGCATCCAAGTACTACATTTCAGACTCTTTTGTTGACTATGATGGCTACTCCATTTCTTCTAAGGGATTCTTGCCTGCTGTAGTAGATATAATGGTCATCTGAGTTAAATTCACCCATCCCAGTCCATTTTAGTTCACTGATTCCTAAAATGTTGACGTTCACTCTTGCCATCTCCTGTTGTTCACTTCCAATTTGCCTTGATTCATGGACCTAACATCCCGGGTTTCCTATGCAGTATTGCTCTTTACAACATTGGACCTTGCTTCCATCACCAGTCACATCCACAACTGGGTGTTGTTTTTGCTTTAACTCTGTCTCTTCATTCTTTCTGGAGTTATTTCTCCACTGATCTCCAGTAGCATATTGGACACCTACTGACCTGGGGAGTTCCTCTTTCAGTATCTTATCTTTTTGCCTTTTCTTACTCTTCATGGAGTTCTCAAGGCAGGAATGCTGAAGTGGTTTGCCATTCCCTTCTCCAGTGGGCCATATTTTGTCAGAACTCTCCACCATGACCAGCCCATCTTGGGTGGCCCTACTTGACATGGGTCATAGTTTCACTGAGTTAGACAAGGTTGTGGTCTATGTGATCAGATTGATTAGTTTTCTGTGACTGTGGTTTTAAGTCTGTCTGCCCTCTGATGGAGAAGGACAAGAGGGTATGAAAGCTTCCTGATGGTATAGACTGACTGAGGGGTCTTGTTCTGATGGGCGGGGCCATGCTCAGTAAATCTTTAATCCAATTTTCTATTAATGGGTGGAGCTGTGTTCCCTCCCTGCTATTTACCTGGGGCCAAACTATGGTGGAGGTAATGAAGATAGTGGTGACTTCCCTCAAAAGATCCGATGCATATACTACTATAGTCCATCACTGACCCACACCTTCACCGGAGACTGCTGGATACCCACAGGCAAGTCAGGGACAATCTCCTGTGAGATCACTGTTTCTTTCTCTGGGTCCTGGTGCACAAGGTTCTGCTGTGCCCTCAAAGAGTCTATTCTCAGCCCTGTGTAAGTTCTGGCAGCTCTATGGTGGGGTTAATGTTGACCTCCTCCGAGAGGACTTATGCCATACCCACACCAAGAGACGCTGCCCCTGTGGCAGAACACTGCCAACCCATACCTCCTCAGGAGATGCTCACAGTTCTATCTCAGTCTCTGTGGGGTCCCTGGGTCCTGGTGTGCACAAGGTTTGTTTGAGCCCTCTGAGTGTCTCTGGTGGGAATGGGTGTATATAAATTCTTTTAAGACTTCCATTACATTACATATGCCTCGCTGGTGGCTCAGATGATAAAGTGTCTGCCTACCTTGGGGGAGACCTGGGTTCAATCCATGGGTCGGGAAGATCTCCTGGAGAAGGAAATGGCAACCTACTCCAGTATTCTTGCCTGGAAAATCCCATGGATGGAGGAACCTGGTAGGCTACAGTCCATAGGGTCGCAAAGAGTCGGATGCGACTGAGCGACTTCACTTTACATTACATAAAGTGCATAGGTTCATAGGTAAATTGGAGAACTTCCTTGCTTGTTCATTTGTTTTAGTTTTTAGCCATACCTCACAGCACGTGGAACTTCCCTGTCTAGTAGAAGCCTGAAGACAACCACTAGACTAGGTTTTCCTCTTTTTTTTTAACATTGAGTCCTCTAATCCAGGAGCATAGTAAATCTCTCCATTTGTCTTCATGTTCTGTTATTCTTTTTTTTTTTTTCTCTCTCTCTTCTTTTGTTTTTATTCTTTATTTTTTCTTTTCTCTTTATCTTCATATTCTTTTATGCCTTTTTATACAGTTATAATTTTCTTCGAAGATAGTCTAGTTTCTCTTGCTGTTATAAAGATTTTTCCAATTATGTTTTCTGACTTCATCTTTTTTTCCATACACTTAAAAGAATTGTGGTAAAATATTTGTGACAAAATAAACTATTTTAAATGTACAATTTAATATTATTAAGTACATTCACAATGTACAACTATCACCATCATACTATCCTCTGATTTTTCCTTTTTTAAAAATAAGTTTGTAAATTTACTTGTGGCTATGCAATGTCTTTATTGCTGCATGGGCTTTTCAGTAGTTGTGGCAAGCAGGGGCAACTTTCTAGTTTGAGTTCACTGGCTTTTCACTGTGGTGGCTTCACTTGTTTCAGAGCGTGGGCTGTAGAGCAAAGGCTCAGTAGTCGTGGCACACAGGCTTAGTTGCACTGCGGCATATGAGATCTTCCTGGATCAGGGATAGAACCAGTGTCTCCGGCATTGACCCACAAATTCTTTACCACTGAGTTACCAGGGAGGACCTGATTTTTTTCTATATTGTATTTATGTAATTCCTGCATACATTACTGAAGTCTATCCACTCTGAGAGCTCTTTTTAGACAATTTCACTTTGCAAAAACATTGATAACTAAAAACTTAAAGGCATTCACAGCAAATTGTTCTATTTTCCATAAATTAATTTTTTAACTGAGAGCTTGCCATCAAACTTAAATCAAAGCAATAAAGGATTTGATTACTTGAGGAATATAGTTTAATGAAAAAAAAAATCAATAATGGTTGATTGGGAAAAGGCTGCAACAAAGGCAGACACAGTCTCTTCTCATTTGCCTGAACCTGCTTTCTGTGCAACCAACTTCTCATTCTTTGTCTTCTGGTTTTCAGCTAAGATTAGAACTATTTGTCTCCCTGAAGCTAGCTAACTAGAGAGGAAAATATTTGTTCCACCAATTGGACTAAGATTTACCTTGCTTGCCAAACAACATCAACTGTAAATCACCCCCCAACAATACTTATAAATACTTATATAAATACTTATCCCTACCTATAAAAGTCTAAGGCAAGACCACCTTGCTGAGGTACTCCAGTCTGAATAAAATCAGTCTCCTTTTCTGTCTGTTTCTTATTCTTAAGTTTTTTATTAATTGTTGGCAGTGCTGGGTCTTCATTGTTATGCTCACTCTTCTCTAGTTGCCCACCTTTGTCAGCAAAGTGATCTCTGCTTTTTAGTATGCTACATAGGTTTGTCATAGCTTTTCTTCCAAGGAGCAAGCATCTTTTAATTTCATGGCTGCATTCACTGTCCTCAGAGATTTTGGAGCCTAACAATATAAAATCTGTCACTGCTTCCACTTTTTCCCCTTCTACTTGCCTTAAAGTGATGAGACTGGATGCCATGATCTTAGTTTTTTGAATGTTGAGCTTTAAGCAAGATTTTTCACTCTCTTCCTTCACTTTCATCAGGAGGCTCTTAATTCTTCTTCACTTTCTGCCATTAGAGTAGTATCATCTGCATATCTGAGGTTGCTGATATTTCTTCCTGCAACCTTGTTTCCAGCTTGTGATTCATCCACCCCAGCATTTTCCATGAAGTAATATGTTAAATAAATAGGGTGACAATATAAAACCTTGTCATACTTCCTTTCCAATTTTGAACCAGTCAATTGTTCCATGTCTGATTTTGTTACTTCTTGGCCTACATACAAGTTTCTTAGGAGACAGATAAGGTGTTCTGATACTCTCTTCCCTTTAAGAATTTTCCACTCTTTAAGAATTCTCTTTAGGAATTTTCTTCTCTTTAAGAATTTTGGTTATGATCTACACAGTCAAAGGCTTTAGCATAGTCAATGAAACAGAAGTAGATGTTTTTCTGGAACTCCCTTGCTTTCTCCATGATCCAACGAATGATGGCAATTTGATCTCTGGTTCCTCTGCCTTTCCTAAACCCAGCTTATTCATCTGGAATTTCTTGGTTCAAGTACTGCTGAAGCCTAACTTGAAGGATTTTGAGCATTACCTTGCTAGCATGGGAAATGAGTGCAACTATACGGTAGTTGGAAGATTCTTTGTCATTGCCCTACTTTGGGATTTGAGCCAAAAGGGACATTTACCAGTATTGTGGCCACTGCTGAGTTTTCAAATTTGCTGGCATATTGAGTGCAGCATTTTCACAGCATCAGATTTTAGCATTTGAAACAGTTTTCTGGAATTCCATCACTTCCACTAGCTTTGTTCACAGTAATGTTTTCTAAAGCCCACTTGACTTCACACTCCAGAATGTCCAGATTTAGGTGAACGACCACACCATCATGGTTATCTAACCATAAGGAACATTTTTGTATATTTCTGTGTATTCTTGTCACCTTTTCTAATCTCTTTTGCTTCTATGAAGTCCTTACTGTTTCTGTCCTTTATCATGTCCATCCTTGCATGAAATATTTTCTTGATATCTCTAATTTTCTTGAAGAGAGCTCTAGTCCTTCCCATTCTTTTATTTTTCTTCTATTTCTTTGCATTGTTCATTTTAGAAGGCCTTCTCTTCTCTTCCTGTTATCCTCTGGAACTCTGCATTCAGTTGGGTATATCTTTCCCCTTTCTCCTTTGCCTTTTGCTTCTCTTCTTTCCTCAGCTATCTGTAATGCCTCCTCAGACAACCACTTTGCCTTCTTGCATTTCTTTTCCTTGGAGATGGTTTTGGTCATTGCCTCCTGTATGATGTTATAAACCTCCATCCACAGTTCTTCAGGTAGTATGTCTATCAGATCTAATCCCTCGAATCTACTTGTCATTTCCACTGTATAATCATAAGGGATTTGATTTAGATCATACCTGAATGGCCTAGTGGTTTTCCCTACTTTCTTCAATTTAAGCCTAAATTTTGCAATAAAGAGTTCATGATCTGAGCCACAATCAGGTCCAGGTCTTATTTTTGCTGACTATATAGAGCTTCTCCATCTTTGGCTGCAAAGAACATGATCAACCTGATTTCTATATTGACCATTTGGTGATGTCTATGTGTAAAGTCATCTCTTGGGTTGTTATATCTCTTGGGTTGTCATTATTTTGCCTTTTCATACAGTTCATGGGATTCTCAAGGATGACAGAGGATGAGATGGTTGGATGGCATCATTGACTCAATGGACATGGGTTTGGGTGAACTCTGGGAGTCGGTGATGGACAGGGAGGCCTGGTGTGCTGCGGTTCATGAGGTTGCAAAAAGTTGGACATGACTGAATAACTGAACTGAACTGAACTGAATTCATTCTTTTGCAAGTTATTGGGAGAAAAGGCTACATTTGTTAGAATCATCATAAGTGATTTATCTTCTTCCTAGGGCCTAGCAAAATTTGACCATATGAGGTGCATAAGAAATTAAAAATTTGACTTTAGTACTCCTGGGAAATATTAATTTACATTCTTGGGAATTCATACAAAGGGATAATCTTATGCAAAATCTTTAAGATATAGCTGAACATCTTTGTTTAGCTGAGTTTGTCCTCTCTTACTCATTAGATGTTGAGGTTGCAGGGTGTAGTAAAGCATATTGTAAAGTACTTGCTATTTATAAATCAGAAGATCTCAATTAAAGCTCCAACTTTGGTACTAAACTTTCATAAGTAAAAAAATAAATAAATAAAATAAAAAAAATAAACTTTCATAAGTAATTTAACCTTTGAGCATTTGATTTTTTTCTTTAAAAAATTCTAGTAGTTGAACTAGGTTGCTTCCAGATGTCTTTGCCTGTCAAAAAACAGCACTATACAATTAGCCTAAAATAGGCAGAGCACTTTTCTTAAGGAAACTGAGATTCTAGGCCTCTCTCCTTCACATCTACCAATTAATTGAATGTGAGTTTTAATTTCTAAGCTGCTTGCTTTTCCTTTTGCTTCTCTTTCTTTCCTTCCCCTTTCTTTCCCTTCTTTGCTTCTTTCCCTTTCTCTTCTCTTCTTCCCTCCCTCCCTTCCGTTTCCTCCCTTTTTCCCCTTCTTTCATCACCATGCAGAATTTTTTTAATCTCATGTAATGTGAGGTCCAGATGTAGGCCTTTCTGCCTTTTAACATAATACAATATTCACAAATTTTTTTGAGAATTTTTTGCGGAATGGAAAGCAACTTTTCATTTCACTTATCTGTAGGGATGTTCTAGGTGTGACTTAGGGATTTATACACCTTTGGGAATCACCCCAGGTAAGCACACTAATCATGGTTACTTTTAATCATGGGTACTTTTTAACCACTAATCATGGTTAAACCTAAAACTTTTAGGTTTAGAATAGCCATTTAAATAAAGCTGCCACCTGAGTCCTGAGTCTTCTAATCCTCCCTGAGGATTTATTAAGTTCAGTTGTTAGGGGCTCTTTTTACAAGACCAGTCTTTATGCTTAATCATCTTCCCTTACTAAAATCCCACAAGAGGACTCCACTATTTGCAATCTACTGAACTAATGCCAAATAAAGGGCAGAATTTTTTTTTTTAAATATGATAGAAATTTGTGTTGCCAAAAAGAACAAGTTTTGTTGACCAGTTGAGTTGTATCAAGTTAGCATCCTCAGTTATCCCTTCCAGAATCTTTTCCCACATTCAACTGTTAGGGGACGCACATGGACTGAAACCACCCACTCTGGACAGGCACCATAGTAACCATTTGTGTGAGTTACTTGAAGACAGGAGGTCTTGGTAAGGAACACAGAACTAATAAGCCACCTCCAGCCAGAATAGCTCAGGAAAGGTCAAAAGGTGACACCATGCATCCAACCACCTCCCAGAATCCTTCTTGCTGGTATCCATCTTGGCTGAGCACTGTGTGCGCCACCAGGAAGTTCTCAGTCAGAATGGCCAAAGACAACCCAGAAACTAATCACCATAAAACCCAAGCCACAAGGCAGGGCAGTTCTCTGGGTTCCCTCATCCTACTGCTCTTCACCCGGGCACTCTCTCCCAATAAAATCTCTTGCTTTGTCAGCACGTGTGTCTCCTCAGACAATTCATTTCTGAGTGTTAGACAAGAGCCCACTTTCGGGCCCTGGAAGGGGTCCCTCTACCTGCAACACAACTTATCCTTGTTTTACATCAATCCTTATTAACTCATCTCACTTGATAGTCTATTATCTCTCAAGTTTATATCAACTAAAAAATACATGCAACACAAATGTTGGGAATTAGGCCTTAGTGGGAATTCCCACTAAATAAGTGGGAATGTTAGCATTTGAGCCTGGGAGACAGTATCTCAGGTGATACTGAGTCAGGGGGAGAGCTGACTCCAAGAAGAATAGGGAGGAGCCAGGCTATATGCAAGTTTGCAGCAAGGGGCAGGTAATCTGAATATTAAAAGATTACTGTTAATGAAGAGAAAACTAAATCTCTCACATGAAGAGATTTAGCTATCTTCTATGTATGGGAAGAAGCAAGTATCCAGGTGTGCCAAAATAATTTCTTTCATATGCATCTAGCTATCTGGGGCCAATCCTGCTTTCTTTATTGTTCACATACTAATTCCTTGTTTACTGTAAAAGATGGGTGAATATGGGGGATGGCCACCTCCCCCCAACTCCTCAGTGTTTAACTAGGAGGAAGTGGCTAATGGCTTAAATAGCTGGCTTTATTTCACCTGGGCTCAGAAATTTGCATTTGAAAAAGGCTTGTTTACTGGTAGAGTATAGAGCAGAAAACATTTCAATTTACAGTTAATTACATACTCTGTATCATCCCAGGCTTCACACTGCAGTCTCATATACCTCACATACACGTAATATGTGCTATGGGAGGGAAAACATAATAGAAACCCTGATCTCATGGATCCTGGAACTTTAGAGGAAGTGAGATATGGAGACATGAAGCTATTATAAATCAATATAAAGAGTTCTTTGAAATTGTTTATTTCATTTATTTAAAATGGAAATTATTTTATTTAAATTATTTAAATTTTAATAATTTATTTATTTATTATTTAATTATTTAAAGTGGAAAATACTTATCTCGTGCCATTAGTGGTGAAGGATTCTAAAATAAAAAGATAGGAAACATAACAAAGATAAGGGACTTCCCTGGCAGTCTAGTGGTTGGGACTCCAGGCTTCCACAGCAGGGGGCATGAGTTCAATCCCTGGTCAGATACTAAGATCCTGAAAGGTGCAGGTAGGTCTTGGCCAGAAGTGAAAAAAAGGACATTTGACAAACTATAAATTTATACATTTGAAGACTCTCTAAATTAAAAGAAATAGTGAAAATAATTTCCCCAAGGAAAAGAAATGCAAAAAGGCAAAATGGTTGTCTGAGGAGGCCTTACAAATAGCTGTGAAAAGAAGAGAACCAAAAAGCAAAGGAGAAAAGGAAAGATATTCCCATTTGAATGCAGAGTTTCAAAGAAAAGCAAGGAGAGATAAGAAAGCCTTCCTCAGTGATCAATGCAAAGAAATAGAGGAAAACAACATAATGGGAAAGACTAGAGATCTCTTCAAGAAAATGAGAGATGCCAATGGAACATTTCATGCAAAGATGGGCTCCATAAAGGACAGAAATGATATGGACCTAACATAAGGAGAAGATATTAAGAAGAGGTGGCAAGAATACACAGAAGAACTGCACAAAAATGATCTTCATGACCCAGATAATCACAGTGGTGTGATTACTCACCCAAAGCCAGACATCCTGGAATATGAAGTCAAGGCAGGTGGGCCTTAGGAAGCATCACTATGAACAAAGCTAGTGGAGGTGATGGAATTCCAGGTGAGCTCTTTCAAATCCTGAAAGATGATGCTGTGAAAGTGCTGCACTCAATATGCCAGCAAATTTGGAAAACTCAGCAGTGGCCACAGGACTGGGAAAGGTCAGTTTTCATTCCAATCCCTAAGAAAGGCAATGCCAAAGAATGCTCAAACTACCATACAATTGGTCTCATCTCACATGATAGCAAAGTAATGCTCAAAATTCTCCAAGCCAGTCTTCAGCAATACATGAATCAAGAACTTCCAGATGTTCAAACTGGTTTTAGAAAAGGCAGAGGAACCAGAGATCAAAATGCCAACATCCACTGGATCATCGAGAAAGCAAAGGAGTTCCAGAAAAACATCTATTTCTGCTTTGTTGGCTATGCCAAAACCTTCGACTGTGTGGATCACAATAAACTGTGGAAAATTCTGAAATAGACGGGAATACCAGACCACCTGACCTGCCTCTTGAGAAACCTACATGCAGGTCAGGAAGCCACATGTGAACTAGACCTGGAACAACAGACTGGTTCCAAATAGGAAAAGGAGTACGTCAAGGCTGTATATTGTCACCCTGCTTATTTAACTTATATGCAGAGTACATCATGAGAAACGCTGGGCTGGAAGAAGCACAAGCTGGAATCAAGATTGCTGGGAGAAATATCAATAAACTCAGCTATGCAGATGACACCATCCTTATGGCAGAAAATGAAGAGGAACTAAAAAGCCTCTTGATGAAAGTGAAGGAGGAGAGTGAAAAAGTTGGCTTAAAGCTCAACATTCAGAAAACTAAGATCATGGCATCTGGTCTCATCACTTCATGGGAAATAGACAGGAAAACTGTGGAAACAGTGTCAGACTTCATTATTTTGGGCTCCAAAATCACTGCAGATGGTGACTGCCACCATGAAATTAAAAGACACTTACTCCTTGGAAGGAAAGATACTATTTTTAAAAGCAGAGACATTACTTTGCCAACAAAGGTCCATCTAATCAAGGCTATGGTTTTTCCAGTGGTCATGTATGGATGTGAGAGTTGGACTGTGAAGAAAGCTGAATGCCAAAAATTGAAGCTTTTGAACTGTGATGTTGGAGAAGACTCTTGAGAGTCCCTTGGACTGCAAGGAGATCCAACCAGTCCATCCTAAAGGAGATCAGTCCTGGGTGATCTTTGGAAGGACTGATGTTGAAGCTGAAACTCCAATACTTTGGCCACCTCATGCAAAGAGTTGAATTATTGGAAAAGACCCTGATGCTGGGAGGGATTGGGGGCAGGAGGAGAAGGGAATGAGAGAGGATGAGATGGCTGGATGGCATCACCGACTGGATAGACATGCGTTTGAATAAACTCTGGGGGTTGGTGATGGACAGGGAGGCCTGGCATGCTGCGATTCATGGGGTTGCAAAGTGTCGGACATGACTGAGCAACTGAACTGAGCAAAAACAAAAATTTATACAATATGACAAAAGCTTAATATCTTTAATGTGGAAAGCTGAATATTATAAAATTCTTATGCTCCTAGGATAGACTAATAGTCTCATAGCCATGGTATAAAGTAACCCTCTAATCAATTTGCTTTCCTGGAAATGCCTTTGAAAGCTGACCAATCAGAGATAGCTTAGTTTTCCTGAAATCAGCTATGCAACAAGTCTTGCCAGAATGACCGACTCTCATCACAGAAACTAGCATAACCCACATTTCTATAATTGGGGTAAACCCACTTTTAACTCTGAAACTATTAGAACTCTGCTTCCTAAACCCCCATAAGACTGGAAGTTAGCTTGTCTCAAGGATATTATGCTCAAATAGCATAGTATTGTTAGGGGAAGCACACTGATTGAAACCGCCCACCCTGGCCAGCCACCATAGTAACCATTGGCATGAATTGTTTTACGACAGGTGGTCCTGGTAAGGAACAGGGAACTAATAAGCCTCCACCTACCAGGGGAGTTCAGGAAAGGTCAAAAGGAGACACCACCTGCCTGACCACCTCCTGGAATCCTTCTCTCTGGCATCCATCATGGCTGAACAAGGCCTGCACCACTGGGAAGGACTCTGAGTCAGAATGATTGGTTAAGGACAACCCAGAAACTAATCCCATCACCATAAAACCTGAGACCACAAGCCATGTGACAGAGCTGTTCTCCTGGGTTCCCTTACCCTCCTGCTTTCCACCCGGGTGCCCTTTCCCAATAAAATCTCTTGCTCTGAAAGCACATGTATCTCCTCGGACAATTCATTTCTGAGTGTTAGACAAGAGCCCAATTTTGGACCCTGGAAGGGGTCCCCTTTCTTACTACAAATGGCAACTCTGATGGGGATTCTTCTTTGCTGAGACTGACATCCTGACCACTTGGGGTACTCAGGGAGCAGCTTGCCCTCTGATGAACTAGACCCAGCGGTCACAACTGGACCATTTTGTCCCTGGTCGCCTCCTGACGCAGAGAACTGGCCACAGTGCCCTGATCGGTAAGGAACAAAAGACTTTGTTGACCTCTCTCCCCTTCTCTCTCTCTTTCCTCTCCTTAACCCTTCCTATCTTACCCCTTTTTTCTAGTCCCCCAGTCCTGGACGCAGGTATCTGGTCAAAGGGCCTCAGCCTGAGCTGATTGGAGACTGACCACCTCCTCTTGGCAGAGAACTCGAATTCTGCTTCTGTTCTGGTCTGATTTCTGGTAGGGCTGAGCTCCAGTCCTCCCTTCTCTGGAGGCCCAGGGTAAAGTCCCATAATGCCTGGGTATCTGCAGGTGGCCTGAGATGTCTGTAAGGCCATCCCTTTTGCCCCCTTCTCCCACCTCTTCCCCCTTCTTCTTTCAACTTGGCTTCTTTTCCTCCCTTTGAAATCTTTGAAGACCTGAGATATTTTCATTTACTATTAGTACTTGGGTCTGAAGTTCTGTGTCTCTATAGGAGGTTCTCTGAGAGACTGTATTCTTGTATTGAAGGGAGTGTCTGATGAGGACTGCCAGGTTTACATGTATGTTTTAACTCTGTGTTCTGTGTTGTGAGTTTTGTTTGGCCATTTTGCTTTGTCTGGCTACCATTTGGTTTAGACCTGCCGCCATTTTGTTAGAACTTGATTTTCTTCCCCTGTGCCTTGAGACCAGGGCTCTCAAGAACACTTATCTAGACCATCTCTAACACCTGAGACTGAAAAAAAAATGGAAAAAAGCCTTTAAATTTTATTTATTCCAACTGTTTTTTATAAACTACTAAATTTTACATAAGAAGCAAAAAGTAAAGGAGAAAAGAAAAGATATTCCCATCTGAATGCAGAGTTCCAAAGAATAGCCAGGAGAGATAAGAAAGCCTTCCTCAGGGATCAATGCAAAAATAGAGGAAAACAACAGAATGGGAAAGACTAGAGATCTCTTAAAGAAAATAAGAGATATCAAGGGAACATTTCACCCAAAGATCAGTTCGATAAAGGACAGAAATGGTATGGACCTAACAGAAAGAAAAGATATTAAGAAGAGCTGGCAATAATACACAGAAGAACTTGTACAGAAGAACTGTACAAAAAAGATCTTCATGAACCAGACAATCACGATGGTGTGATCACTCACCTAGAGCCAGACATCCTGGAATGTGAAGTCAAGTGGGCCTTAGAAAGTATTACGATGAACAAAGCTAGTGAAGGTGATGGAATTCCAGTTGAACTATTTCAAATCCTAAAGGATGATGCTGTGAACGTGCTGCACTCAATATGTCAGTAAATTTGGAAAACTCAGCAGTGACCACAGGACTGGAAAAGGTCAGTTTTCATTCCAATCCCTAAGAAAAGCAATGCCAAAGAATGCTCAAACTACTGCTCAATTGCACTCATCTCACACGCTAGTAAAGTAATGCTCAAAATTCTACATGCCAATCTTCAACAGAACGTGAACAATGAACTTCCAGATGTTCAAGCTGGTTTTAGAAAAGGCAGAAGAACCACAGATCAAATTGCCAACATCCCCTGGATAATTGAAAAAGCAAGAGAGTTCCAGAAAAACATCTATTTCTGCTTTATTGACTACGCCAAAGCCTTCGACTGTGTGGATCACAATAAACTGTGGAAAATTCTGAAAGAGATGAGAATACCAGATCATCTGACCTGCCTCTTAAGAAATCTGTATGCAGGTCAAGAAGCAACAGTTAGAACTGGGCATGGAACAACAGACTGGTTCCAAATAGGAAAAGGAGTACGTCAAGGCTGTATATTGTTACCCTGCTTATTTAACTTATATGCAGAGTACATCATGAGAAACGCTGGAGTGGAAGAATCAAAAGCTGGAATCAAGATTGCTGGGAGAAATATCAATAACCTCAGATATGCAGATGACACCACCCTTATGGCAGAAAGTGAAGAGGAACTAAAAAGCCTCTTGATGAAAGTGAAGGAGGAGAGTGAAAAAGTTGGCTTAAAGCTCAACATTCAGAAAACTAAGATCATGGCGTCTGGTCTCATCACTTCATGGGAAATAGATGGGGAGACAGTGGAAACAGTGTCAGACTTTATTATTTTGGGCTCCAAAATCACTGCAGATGGTGATTGCAGCGATGAAATAAAAAGACGCTTACTCCTTGGAAGGAAAGTTACGATGAATCTAGATAGCATTTTAAAAAGCAGAGACATTACTTTGCCAACAAAGTTCCGTATGGTCAAACTATGATTTTTCCAGTGGTCATGTATGTATGTGAGAGTTGGACTGGGAAGAAAGCTGAGGCCGAAAAATTGATGCTTTTGAACTGTGATGTTGAGAAGACTCCTGAGAGTCCCTTGGACTGCAAGGAGATCCAACCAGTCCATGCTAAATGAGATCAGTCCTGGGTGTTCATTGGAAGGACTGATGCTGAAGCTGAAACTCCAGTACTCTGGCCACCTCATGCGAAGAGTTGATTCATTGGAAAAGACCCTAATGCTGGGAGGGATTAGGGACAGGAGGAGAAGGGGACAACAGAGGATGAGATGGCTGGATAGTATCACCGACTGGATAGACATGAGTTTGGGTAAACTCCAGGAGTTGGCGATGGACAGGGAGGCATGGTGTGCTGCGCTTCAAGGGGTCTCAAAGAGTCGGACACGACTGATCAACTGAACTGAACTGAGAGATCTCTTCAAGAAAATTAGAGATGCCAAGGGAACGTTTCATTCAAAGATGGGCTCCATAAGGGCAGAAATGGTATGGACCTAACAGAAGGAGGAGATATTAAGAAGAGGTGACAAGAATGCACAGAAGAACTGTACAAAAAATATCTTCACGACCCAGATAATCACGATGGTGTGATCACTCACCCAGAGCCAGACATCCTGGAATGTGAAGTCAAGTGGGCCTTAGAAAGCATCACTACGAACAAAGATAGTGAAAGTGATGGAATTCCAGTTGAGCTATTTCAAATCCTAAAAGATGATGCTTTGAAAGTGCTGCACTCAATGTGCCAGCAAATTTGGAAAACTCAGGAGTGGCCACAGGACTGGGAAAGTCAGTTTTCATTCCAATCCCAAAGAAAGGCAATGCCAAAGAATGCTCAAACTACCACACAATTGCACTCATCTCACACACTAGTAAAGTAATGCTCAACATTCTCCAAGCCAGGCTTCAGCAATAAGTGAACTGTGAACTTCCAGATGTTCAAACTGGTTTTAGAAAAGGCAGGGGAACCAGAGATCAAATTGCCAACATCCACTGGATTATCGAGAAATCAAGAGAGTTCCAGAAAAACATCTATTTCTGCTTTGTTGACTATGCCAAAACCTTCGACTGTGTGATCACAATAAACTGTGGAAAATTCTGAAATAGACGGGAATACCAGACCACCTGACCTGCCTCTTGAGAAACCTACATGCAGGTCAGGAAGCCACATGTGAACTAGACCTGGAACAACAGACTGGTTCCAAATAGGAAAAAGAGTACGTCAAGGCTGTATATTGTCACCCTGCTTATTTAACTTATATGCAGAGTACATCATGAGAAACGCTGGGCTGGAAGAAGCACAAGCTGGAAGCAAGATTGCCAGGAGAAATATCAATAACCTCAGATATGCAGATGACACCACCCTTATGGCAGAAAGTGAAGAGGAACTAAAGAGCCTCTTGATGAAAGTGAAAGATCCGCAACAGGGCAAACAAGGACAACAGCAAGAGGGGGAGGATACAGGGTTGTATAGAGGCCAGGGTCAACCTGGAGGGTCCCTTGTAGCCTGAACAGCCTTGCGTTTCAGGTCTTCCCCTCCCTCGTGACCTTGTCATGGGTGGGATCTCCCGTAATGGCTCCCGGCACTAGGATGGCACCAAAATATTAATCATTTATTGCCCCAAATCTCTTTTGTTTCTCTGTAAAAGGAAATTAGTGTTAGCAGTAAATGTTTCTGGACAAGGCAATGGCAACCCACTCCAGTACTCTTGCCTGGAAAATCCCATGGACGGAGGAGCCTGGTGGGCTGCCGTCCATGGGATTCGCTAAGAGTCGGACACGACTGAGCGACTTCACTTTCACTTTTCACTTTCATGCATTGGAGAAGGAAATGGCAACCCACTCCAGTGTTCATGCCTGGAGAATCCCAGGGATGGCGGAGCCTGGTGGCTGCTATCTATGGGATCACACAGAGTCAGACATGACTGAAGTGACTTAGCAGCAGCAGCAGCAGTAAATGTTTCAAAAATCTCACTTTGAACCTGGAATTTATTTTTTAATTTAGGATTATTTGATTCTTAAGCACTTATTTCAAAGCCAAATAAATAAAACTCATTTACAAATTAACCTCAAAAATATTACCCAGAGACAAAGACATACCAAGACATATTTAGACAGACACAATGTAAGATCTAGCTTCATTTTCTAAGCTTAGTCATGAATTAGATATTACAATATAAAATTTCAGTTCAGTTCAGTCGCTCAGTCGTGTCCGACTCTCTGCGAGCCCATGAATTCCAGCACGCCAGTCCTCCCTGTCCATCACCAACTCCAGGAGTCTACCCAAACCCATGTCCATCGAGTCGGTGTTACCATCCAGCCATCTCATCCTCTGTCGTCCCCTTCTCCTCCTGCCCCCAATCCCAGCATCAGGGTCTTTTCCAATGAGTCAACTCTTCGCATGAGGTGGCCAAAGTATTGGAGTTTCTGCTTCAACATCAGTCCTTCCAATAAACACCCAAGACTGATCTCCTTTAGGATGGACTGGTTGGATCTCCTTGCAGTCCAAGGGACTCTCAAGAGTCTTCTCCAATACCACAGTTCAAAAGCATCAATTTTTTGGCATTCAGCTTTCTTCACAGTCCAACTCTCAATAAACCTCCTGGACACTCGTTCCCTATGAAGGGGTCAGGAATGAAGGAAATGTTTCAGTTAAAACCCTTTTGCTGACACTCTGGCTTGTTTGGCAAATGCGTACTAATTCACATTGACTGCTCACAACACTTTAATCATAAACAGCTTAAAGAACCTGATCACAAAAGGCCCTAATGGGCACAGAGCCCTTGGGGGGGGGGGGGGGGGGGGGCGGGGGGTGGGGGTAGGGTGAGAAAGCCCTATTAGAGAACACAAAAAATATTATTCTAAAAGTGGTTACTGGATCAACGTTTGATTGCTGTTATTGTGCTGAGGTTGTGCAGTAAAAACTATTCTTAATATAGTTAAGGATTTAAAAAAATATGAGTTCAGCCCTAGTGTGGAAACAATAAGATAATTGTTAATTTTATTCAAGAGTGCTAAAACAGAGGCTGCCTCACCAGAACCACAGAGTCTTTGTATGGTAAACTCTTTAGATAAATATAGCTGAGAACTTTTGCAAAAAGGCTGACATTTGCATTAACAGGATTGTATTTCTACTATGTTGCAACCTGCTGCACCATGGGACTGAAACTTTTCTGTTTTCTGCTAAACTCAAGGCAAAATAGAACAAGAAAGAATAGACTACGGAAAACAGTTTTGCCTTCACCTAGATCATAAAATGCTAATAGGCCCCAAGGCCAGAAGATAATGTGCAAAGATCCACTATGAAAAAAGACTCTCATGAACAAAGAAGTATGCAGAAAACACCCTGGTTTTGTAAAGGACAAAACTGCCGTAATGTTAAACTGAACTTTGTATGCTTATCTTTCACCTACCCTTACAAATGTACTACTTAGGGTATAAAAGCTACAGTAAGAAATACGTACGCCAGACCCTGCTACACACATTCCAGTCTGCTCTCTCTCTCTCTCTCTCTCTCTCTCTCTCACTCGCCAACGCTGTTCATCCTGAGGGTACCCCTGCATCCTGCTGGGGCTGGACCCTGGCAATCCTAGAATGTTCTAAGAAAACAAGTGTTTTAAAAACTATCACTGTTATTTATGCTCACCAATCTATAAAATGTTAATATAAAAGCTAGTTCTTGGTTGCTAAAGGAAAGTAGTATGTTTTCAGTTTAAAAAAAAAGGTATGAAAAAATACTAAAAAGAGTTATGCATAATCAGGATTTTCTAAAATTGGATTACAGTTAGTTAGATAAATGGATTTTGTTAGAAATGACAGAGCCATAGGAAAACTGGTTAGAGCCAAAACTGGTTAGGTCCAAGATGGCGGAGTAGACTTTCTCTAGACCTTGAGCCTCCCTATATACGCCCATACTGACAAATCAACAAGCTAAATGATATACCCATCAATGACTAAATCTGACCAAATGTTCTAAACTCTTTTAATTGATTTTTTGACAAAAGTTCCTAAATCGAGTTCTTTTGAAGTTCCTTTGACCTCTAGCTCACTTTGGGGTACTTCAGAGGGCCCCTGAAACATCCCAAAGAGAGATATGAAACTGTGTTTATTTGGTTGGTTAAATTACATGAAAAATATTATCAAATGAGTAATAAATCCTCTCATGTTATAATGTAAATATTACTAACATAGCTATCCTAGAAATTATATAGCACTCTTAACCACCTGATATGTCCTGATATTCTAATGAAAAACCTGGTGACTTTATAAAAGTTAACAAAGGACTGAATGAACCAGCTAATATGCTTATAACTTTTATGGTTTCTGTCTGAAAAATTACAGGTTTGAATCTTGTGTTTTCTGGGAGTAGGGAAAATCTTCCTTTCAAACTAATTATGAAAATAATTTGGTAAAATTATGTTATAAACAAAACAATTACATTTTCTCTCTATCTGACTTCTCCAGAAATTTGAAACTCTTAGGTTTCTGGTAAATTTATCAAATGAGCTGGGAAAGTTATCTCACTAACAGGTACAAAAATCTCAAGGAATTTTTAAGATCTTAAAAAGGGAAGAATTCACCTAGATTTGTTAGGCAAAATCTGTGATAAGCCTTTGGTGTGAGTTTCCCAGTTCTGTTTAAAAGTTCAGTCTGAGACTCTATAAATGTTTCAGCAAAATAAAAAGTCTATGATCAATCATGGTTATAAAAATCAACAGACCAAAATTAGTGAGAACAGACCTATTTTGCAAACAAGCTAGCCTTAATTTGGTTATATTTGATAAAAATGAGGGTAATTTTAGCGAGAAAAAGATGTTTCAATAAATGTTAAATCCCAGTTTGTTCATGGAGGTCTACCAATGGAGGTAGTAAGACTCATTTCTTGGATAGTTCTTTGCTGTTATGTGATATTAATGTAAAATTTAATTGAATTCTTAAAGAACACCCTAAGTTTGTTTCTGAAGCTTATCTCAGTAATCTATCTTTGGATGAAGATCAGATGCCTCATGACCTGCAACCAGGACTGGAGGAAGACATAATTTAAGGGACTGTCTCCAAACTGGATGGAAGGATATTTCTATCAGGTACTCTTAACTAGCTCATGCACAATGAAACTGAAGGGAGATAAACTCTTAGATTAATTCCCACTTCCAAAGGCCCCTACACTGGATTGGTCTGTAGAGAAGACAGACGACCTGATCTCACCTTAAAATGATGCTCAAACAGGAGAAACTACACTATACCAGGATGAGACGATGACAGTATCAGAGGTAGACAGCTTGCCCAAGATGCTGGACCTGATTCACATGATCATTTATAATGTTTTCTTGACTTCTTAGACCTTTGCATATAAATCAAATGCTTTTCTATCATAGGCCTGATCCTATGCTAGTTTTAGAAATCAATCCAGTTGTTGGGTTTGTGGCCAATTACCTGTGTCTAGTTCTGGGTTACCTTGGTAAATTTCTCTACTACAAGACTACAAGACTCTAACTGGTTGACCATGAGAAAATTTACTTAAAAAAAGAATTATAGTCATATTCAGGTCACTGTGATATTACCAGATGGGATCCCCTCACCGGGCCAATTAATAATGCCTGCTCTGACTCTGGCCATAAATTTGAGCTTTTTTCTATTACTCAAGCTCAATCAGAGCAACAAGAAAAGTTTCAGCAAAGGAGAAAAAAATCTCCCACAATTATGGGATGGATTTATGTAGATAACACCAAGCTATGGTAATTTAAGTTTAAAGTCTCTATGTTGGGAACAATTAAATCATACTAAGGTCCCATCACTTCATGGGAAATAGATGGGGAGACAGTGGAAACAGTGCCAGATTTTATTTTTTTGGGCTCCAAAATCACTGCAGATGGTGATTGCAGCCATGAAATTAAAAGATGTTTACTCCTTGGAAGGAAAGTTATGACCAACCTAGATAGCATATTAAAAAGAAGAGACATTACTTTGCCAACAAAGGTCCATCTGGTCAAGGCTAGAGTTTTTCCAGTGGTCATGTATGGATGTGAGAGTTGGACTGTGAAGAAAGCTGAGCGCTGAAAAATTGATGCTTTTGAACTACGGTGTTGGAGAAGACTCTTGAGGGTCTCTTGGACTGCAAGGAGATCCAACCACTCCATCCTAACGGAGATCAGTCCTGGGTGTTCATTGAAAGGACTGATGCTGAAGCTAAAACTCCAATACTTTGGCCACCTCATGGGAAGAGTTGACTCATTGGAAAAGACCCTGATGCTGGGAGGGATTGGGGGCAGGAGGAGAAGAGGATGACAGAGGATGAGATGGCTGGATGGCATCACCGATGGGCATGAGTCTGAGTCAACTCCGGGAGTTGGTGATGGACAGAGAGGCCTGGCGTGCTGCGATTCATGGGGTCGCAAAGAGTCAGACACGACTGAGTGACTGAACTGAACTAAAGGATAATCAGCCTAGTAACACTAGAAAACTGGGCTATGTGCCTTATACATGGTGGTGCCAATATATAATTTCCCTGGAAGA
Organism: Odocoileus virginianus; assembly: GCF_023699985.2. NCBI lineage: Eukaryota > Metazoa > Chordata > Mammalia > Artiodactyla > Cervidae > Odocoileus > Odocoileus virginianus. The sequence goes on along the minus strand of NC_069696.1, from coordinate 36,540,082 downwards.
TAAAGATTCTACAGAGTAGACTAAGTCAGATGACCTGAGATATACTGGGCTACATCTAATGGAAGCTCTTAACTTAAGTCTTACTTGTGACTTTACTAATACTGCTGGCTATGTTATTTGTATTTCACCTGTTTTAGAAAACTGCTGTTTCTTACACTGCCAAATGTGTGTCTGAGGCCTCTAATAGCATAATATATAGTCCCATATGACATCAATGTTGGTAACAGTGTAACTCTAGATATGGGAAGAAGCAACAAGAGGGAATATTTTCCTGGACCAAGAGGCTAGTAAGACAAGGAGTCCAGAGAATTTTGGATACTGTTTTATGGCCTAGTCCAGTAACAGCACTTTGATTGGCCTGTCAACAAAATCTTTGCCAAACCTGAGAATGGACATTCTCAGTACCATGGTATAAAATGGTCATGAAATGCCCCCCTCAAAATCATGGTCAAATTTATGAGCAAAAGGGGGCTCTGCCAACTGAAGACTGAAACTTGCCATCTACATCTACAAAGATTAAATCATGGCTACTGCAACTGCTGACTTTCAACGCCCCTGAAAGGAGTTCAGGGTGAAAATCAGGAATGAGGCAAGCTGTACTCTGGGAAAAACTGGCAGAACAGGCCTTCTGGCAGTTAGATCTTTTCAGGAGAAGATTTTATGAGTTTCAATTCTTGCATCTTCTCATACCTAGAAAAACACTGACATCATTAATGGTGACATCTGCTTTGGCTATTAAGAAAAATTTTACAATTAAAAGTCAAAATAGAGTAACTATGGTTCAGACATCCAGGGAAATAACTAGGTGATACTATGGGTATAATTTCAGATTAGATGTTGTATTGCTAAACACTTGAGTTTTCTCAGTCCTGTTAGGCTTGAAAGTGAAAGTGAAGTCGCTCAGTCGTGTCCAACTCTTTGCGATCCCGTGGACTGTAGCCCACCAGGCTCCTCCATCCATGGGATTATCCAGGCAAGAATACTGGAGTGGGTTGCCATTTCCTTCTCCAGGGGATCTTCCTGACCCAGGGATCGAACCCAGGTCTCCCGCATTGCAGGCAGACCTCTTTAACCTCTGAGCCACCAGGGAAGTTTAGATGCCACCATTCTCAGAACAATGTCTGCTGGAAGCTAGTAACTGCAACCTTACTTTTTACAAAACTAGGCAACTGGCTATCCGGCTACAAGTCTCCCTGAAGTGCCAGGTACAGACTGGGTTTCAGGCCTATTCTTTTAAAAAGAAATGAGATTTATTTTTTCTATTAAAATTCCGGTTATCCCTCCTCCAGCTACTTCTAATTGGGTCGGTTACAACAAAATGGCAGACCAAGGGATTGAGATTTTAATCATACAAGGCTCAGATCTAGGACTACTTCCAATTCAGTGTCTATTCTCCAAGCTGAGGCAGTCCTATGCCCCATTTTGATAGGAAGTTATCACAGTCATAGTTGCCCAGTTCCCTAAATTAAAACTGAGCAGGACTCTGTGGGGCTCTGGAGTACAGATCTGTTGTGTGTTCTCCATTTCTTATCTGTAGGATATAGACTTCATTCAGCCTCCTTACCTTCCCTGAGTTCCAAAAGGTGGATTCAAACAATTGCTAATCAGGGAAGGGAGGGGATACAGAAACAGGAGAAACAATCAGATGGTGGTACAGCCTCGAGACAGGGTCCTGGTTCCTACTCAAAAAAATATGTATAACAATGTCTTTGAGTTCTTCTATAGAACCGAAGCCCCAACCCAGGTGGAAGATGGTAACTTCAGACTAAACATAAGATTCCTGGAGCATAACTCTGTTGCTTCACCACCAACCAATAAAAAAAAAAAAGAAAAGTCACAAACCCTGCAGTCCTCACCCCAAATGTTTTCTCCCGTTTCTGGGGACCAGTGATGACCATCCTGGTCATCCTAGGTCTCCTGTTTGACCCCTTTCTATTTCATCTCATAGAGGAGCCAACAGTTTCAAACTAAATTGCTGTTATTACAAGGGTGAATGCTGATTTCAGGCAAAAAATACCTTGACTTAGATCAGGTTGAGAGAGACTTCTGCTCTGCTAGGCATGCCTATGCCCACGCACAGCAGGAAGAAGTTAGAGAAGAAAGAGTCTTCCGCCCCAATTCCCAAGAAGTATCTTGAGTATGAAGTCTCTCAGGGGGGAGTTGTTAGGGGAAGCACACTGATTGAAACCGCCCACCCTGGCCAGGCACCATAGTAACCATTTGCATGAGTTGTTTTATGACAGGAGGTCCTGGTAAGGAACAGGGAACTAATAAGCCTCCACCTACCAGAAGAGTTCAGGAAATGTCAAAAGGAGTCACCACCTGTCCTACCTCCTCCTGGAATCCTTCTCTCTGGCATCCATCTTGGCTGAACAAGGCGTGCACCACTGGGAAGGACTCTGAGTCAGAATGATTCATTAAGAACAACCCAGAAACTAATCTCATCACCAAAGAACCCGAGGCTGCAAGCCATGTGACAGAGCAGTTCTCCTGGGTTCCTTTATCCTCCTGTTTTCCATCCAGGCGCCCTTTCCCAATAAAATGTCTTAGCACACGTCTCCTCGGACAATTCATTTCTGAGTGTTAGACAAGAGCCCAATTTTGGACCCTGGAAGGGGTCCCCTTTCCTGCAACAGTTTTGTTGCAGGAAAGGGCACTTCTTCCAGGGCCCAAGAGTGAGCCCTTGTCTGTTGTTCAGTTGCTCAGTCTGGTCTGACTCTGCGACTCCATGGACTGCAGCGCACCAGGCTTCCCTGTCCTTCACCATCTCCTGGAGCTTGCTCAAACTCATGTCCATTGAGTTAGTGATACCATCCAACCATCTCATCCTCTGGTATCCCCTTCTCCTCCTGCCTTCAATCTTTCCCAATATCAGGGTCTTTTCCAATGAGAGGGCTCTTCGCATCAGGTGGCCAAAGTATTGGAGCTTCAGCTTCACTATCAGTCCTTCCAATGAATACTCAGTGTTGATTTCCTTTAGGATGGACTGGATTGATCTCCTCACAGTCTAAGGGACTCTCAAGAGTCTTCTCCAACACCAAAGCTAAAAGCATCAATTCTTCAATACTCAGTCTCCCTTATGCTCCAACTCTCACATCCATACATAACTACTGGAAAAACCATAGCTTTGACTATCCAGACATTACTTGGCAAAGTAAAGTCTCTCCTTTTCAATAACCTGTCTAAGTTTGTCGTAGCTTCCAAGCAACAAGTGTCTTTCCCTCGGAGGCAGTCACTGACCACAGTGATTTTGGAGCCCAAGAAAATAGCCTGTCACTGTTTGCACTGTTCCTCCATCTATTTGCCATGAAGTGATGGGACCACATGGAACAGTCTTTGTTTTAGAATGTTGAGTTTAATCCAGCTTTTTCACTCTCCTCTTTTGCCTTCGTCAAGAGGCTTGTTAGTTCCTCTTCACTTTCTGCTATAAGGGTAGTGTCATCTGCATATCTGAGGTTATTGATATTTCTCTGGGCAATCTTTACTGAAGCTTGAGCTTTATCCAGCGAGACATTTCACATTATATACTCTGCAAAGAAGTTAAATAAGCAGGGTAACAATATACAAACTTGACATACTCCTTTCTGGATTTGCAACCAGTCTGTTGTTCCATGTCTGGTTCAAACTGTTGCTTCTTGACTTGAATGCACATTTCTGAGGAGGCAGGTAAGGTGGTCTGGTATTACTATCTCTTTAAGAATTTTCCACCGCTTGTTGTGATCCATATATTCAAAGGCTTTAGTGTAGTCAATGAAGCAGAAGTAGATGCTTTTATGGATTTCTGTTGCTTTTTCTATGATCCAATATATTTTGTCAATTTGATCTCTGGTTCTTCTGCCTTTCCAAAATCCAGCTTGTACATCTGGAATTCTTGGTTCACTACTGTTGAAGCCTCACTTGGAGGATTTTGAGCATTACCTTGCTAGCATGTGAAATGAGTTCAATTGTGCAGTAGTTTGAATATTCTTTGGCATTGCCTTTCTTTGAGATTGAAATGAAAACTGATCTTTTCCAGTCCTGTGGTCACTGCTGAGTTTTCCAAACTTACTGGCATATTGAGTGCCAGCATTTTAACAGCATCATCTTTTAGGATTTGAAAGAGCTCAGCTGGAATTCCATCATATCCACTAGCTTCAGGATGTATGGCTCTAGGTGAGTGACCACCCCATCATGGTTATCTGGGTCATTAAGATTTTTTTGTATAGTTCTTTTGTGTATCCTTGACACCTCTTCTTAATATCTTCTGCTTATGTTAGGTCCACACCATTTCTGTCCTTTACCGTGCCCATCTTTGCATGAAATGTTCCTTTGGTATCTCTAATTTTCTTGAAGAGATCTCTAGTCCTCTATTTCTTTTCATTGTTCACTTAGGAAGACTTTATTTTTTCTCCTTGCTATTCTTTGGAACTCTTCATTCAAATGAAAATATCTTTCCTTTTCTCTTTTGACTTTCACTTCTTTTCTCAGCTCTTTGTAAGACCTCCTCAGACAACCATTTTGCCTTTTTGCATTTCTTTTTCTAACCCTTGTCTAACACTCTGAAATAAATTGTCTGAAAAGACAAATGTACTGACAACATCAATGACTTTTTTGGGAAGGGGACACTCTCAGTGTAACAGAACCCAGGAGAACTACTCTGTCATGTGACTCTCAGTCTCAGTTTTTATGACAGTGGGGTTAGTTTCCAGACTGCCTCTGGCCAATCATATTTCTTGTACATGTATTTGATCTGACTCAGGGTCCTTCCCTCTCTCAGTCAAGATGGATTCCAGTTTCATGGCTTCTGATAGATTGGCAGGATATATTGTCTCCTCCCTCCATCTTTTGGCCCCTCCCAAATTTTCAGGTTAGTTTTATAAGACATACAATAGGCTGGTGCCTCCTTCCTCCTTTTGGTCCCTCCTGAATTCTCCAGGTTAGTGTTAAGAGGCAGCTCCACCTTCTTTATCAGAACCTCTTGTTATGAGACAACTCAGACAGCTAGGTGTCATCCTGCCTGGCCAAAGCGAACTGTTTCAGTCAGTGGTTTCTTAACAGTTCTGCTTTTCTTAAGTCATAAATTCATCTGTTTAGTTACAGGTACAGAGTGGTAGTCTCCCCTTTTTAATAATTTATATATAAATGTGTAATTATGCCATTAGATACATATGAAAAGCCTGTGAGACAATAATACAGAAAGGAGGAAACCCAAATGCCAAAAAAAGATAATATGTTCAAGACTTCCCTGGTGGTCCAGGGCCAGGGCACCCTGGTGGCAATGCAGGGGGCATGGGTGTGATCCCTGGTCAGGGAGCTGGATCCCACACACTGCTGCTGGGCATTCACATGCTTCAGTGAGTATTTAGGATCCTGAGGGAAAACCAGAGAAGCCAAATAAATAAAAATAAATATTAAAAATGAAAAAGAAAAAATTGCCCAGTCACTTTTTTCAACCTTACAAGTAATAGCAGAAATTCCAAGTAAAATATTGAAGTGCTTTTCTCCCTATAAGATTAATGTTGGTGGTTTATTGAAATAAAAATGGAGGATGGATGGAGGATGAAGAAGAGAAGGGAGAGGGGGAGAGGGAGAATAAGAAATTTGAAGAAGAAATACGAAGTTTTATAAACAAATCTTTGTTTTGATAATGGAAGGTATGACATACCACCATGTTGGATCAAATTATAAAATGACAAGAATTAGTGAGCCAATAACAATTTTATGTTTTTATCTTTTTAAAAAATGTGTTTATTTATTTTTGGCTGTGCTGAATCTTAATTGCTGTGCACTAGCTTTCTCTAGTTGCAGCAGGTGGGAGTTACTCTCTAGTTGCGGTATTCAGGCTTCTCATTGTGGTGGTTTCTCATGTTGCGGAGCACAGACTTTAGGAGCTCAGACCAATAGTTGTGACACATGGGCCTAGTTGCCCCAAGGCATGTGAGGTCCTCCAGGACCAAGGATCAAACCAGTGTCCCCTGGATTGGCAGGCAGATTTTTAACCGCTGGACCACCAGGAAGTCCTTATGCTTTTTATCTCAGTCAGTGTTAGCACCTGTTTGTTTCTAGTAATTCTACTTGTATTGAACTTTATTGTTTTCTCATTTTAATGTGTATATATTGGCTTTATTTTGCCTGGTAAAAGTTTTACATCTATTTATTTCTATTCTATTCTTTCCTATTACTATTTTCTTTCAATATTTCTAAAGTTATGCAGGCAGACTCTGGAATGGATTTTAAAACCCAGCAAAATTTCACTCATCTCATACATTAGCAAAGTAACGCTCAAAATCATACTTTTGACTAGACGGACTTTTGTTAGCAAAGTAGTGTCTCTGGGTTTTAATGTGCTGCCTAGGTTGTTCATAATTTTTCTTCCAAGGGGCAAGCGTCTTTTTATTTCATGGCTGCAGTCACCATCTGTAGTGATTTTGGAGCCCACCAAAATAAAGTCTGTCACTGTTTTCATTGTTTCCCCATCTATTTGCCATGAAATAATGGGACCAGATACCATGATCTTAGTTTTCTTAATGTTGACTTTTAAGCCAACTTTTTCACTCTCCTCTTTCACTTTCATCAAGAGACTCTAATTCTTCTTCACTTTCTGCCATAAGGGTGGTGTCATCTGCATATCTGAGGTTATTGATATTTCTTCTGGTAGTCTTTATTCCAGCTTGTGCTTCATCCAGCCCAGTGTTTCTTGTGATGCACTCTGCATAAAATTAAATAAGCAGGTTGACTATATACAGTCTTGACGTACTCCTTTCCCGATTTAGAATCAGTCTGTTTTTACAAGTCCGGTTATAACTGTTGCTTCTTGACCTGCATACAGATTTCTCAGGAGGCAGGTCAGGTGGTTTGGTATTCCCATCTCTTTCAGAATTTTCCACAGTTTATTGTGATCCACACAGTCAAAGGCTTTGGCATAGTCAATAAAGCAGAAGTGGGTGTTTTTCTGGCACTCTCTTGCTTTTTTGCTGATCCAGTGGATGTTGGCAATTTGATCTCTGGTTCCTCTGCCTTTTCTAGATCCAGTGTGAACATCTGGAAGTTCATGGTTCAGGTACTGCTGAAGCCTGGGTTGGAGAATTTTGAGCATTACTTTGCTAGTGTGTGAGATGAGTGCAATTATGCGGTAGTTTGAATATTCTTTGGCATTGCCTTTCTTTGGGATTGGAATGAAAACTGACCTTTTCTTATTCTGAGTTTATTTTGGGGGGCTCCAAAATCACTGAAGATGATGACTGCAACCATGAAATTAAAAGACGCTTGCTACTTGGAAGAAAAGCTATGACCAACTCAGACAGCATACGAAAAAGCACAGACATTACTTTGCCAACAAAGTTCCTTCTAGTCAAAGCTGTGGTTTTTCCAGTAGTCATGTATGGATGTGAGAGTTGGAATATAAAGAAAGCTGGGTGCCGAAGAATTGATGTTTTTGAACTGTGGTGTTGGAGAAGACTCTTGAGAGTCTCTTGGACTGCAAGGAGATCCAACCAGTCCATTCTAAAGGAAACCAGTTATGACTATTCACTGGAAGGACTGATGCTGAAGCTGAAACTCCAATACTTTGGCCACCTGATGTGAAGAATTGACCCATTGGAAAAGACCCTGATACTGGGAAAGATTGAAGGCAGGAGGAGAAAGGGTCGACAGAGGATGAGACGATTGGATGGCATCACCGACTTGATGGACATGAATTTGAGTAAGCTTTGGGAGTTGGTGATGGACAGGGAAGTCTGCATGCTGTCGTCCATGGGGTTGCAAAGAGTTGGACATGATAGTGACTGAACTGAAATGAACTGATTTTTAACTATTAAGGAATCAAGTTCATTCATCTTTTAGGAAATTAGTCACCTAAAAATTTCCTATCCTAGCTTATGCTCTTTCACTCCCTGTTCTCTTTTGCCTTCTTTTAGCATAATTTTATTATTTTCCTATTACTTTGAAAGTTTTATATCATATTTGTGTTTAGAATGTGGTTTTTGTTCTCTGATGGTATTTGTTCTATACATTGCAATATGATTACTTAAATTATATTGTCTAAAGTTAATTAATACCTTTGTTTCTTCCAAAAAATGAACATGCTGTATATTTTAATTTTATTTTGGATTTTTCCTTTTAAATTTAATTATTAGTATATTATTATTTTGTAGTTGACATTTGTTTAGATTTATCCAGTATTGGTATATATTTTTTACCTCACTGTCTCCTGGAGTTTAATCAGACTCATGTCCATTGAATTGGTGATGCCATCCAACCATCTCATCCTCTGTCATTCCCTTCTCCTCTTTCCCTCAATCTTTCCCTACATTAGGGTCTTTACTAATGAGTTGGCTCTTAGAATCAGGTAATCAAAGTTTTGGAACTTCAGCATCAGCCCTTTCAATGACTATTCAGTGTTGATTCCTTGAGGATTGACTGGTTTGATCTCCTCGCAATTCCATGGCCTCTCATTCTTTGGCACCACAATTCAAAAGCATCAGTTCTTTGGCACTCAGCCTTCTTTATGGTCCAACTCTTACATCTGCACATGACTACTGTAAAATTGGTTTTTTTGACTATACAGACCTTTGTCAGCCAAGAGACTGTCTGCTTTTTAACACAGTGTCTAGGTTTGTCTTATTTTTTTCTTCCAAGAAGCAAGTGTCTTTTAATTTCATGACTGTAGTCATGGTCCACAGTGATTTTGGAACCCAAAAAAATAAAATCATAGCCTTAAAATAAACACACACACACACACACATGCATACACATATATATATAAAAGAAAGACTAACATAATTACCAGAAAAAAAACAAATAAATCTATAATCACTATGGAAGAGTTTAGTAATTGACAAAAAAATGTTTAGCAAGAACACAGAAGATTTTTGTACAGCACTGGGAAATACAGCCATTTTTAAATGAAGTATAATCTTTTTTTTTTTTTTTTTGGCTACACAGTGTGACATATAGGATTCACACACCAAGGATTGAACCCACATCCCCTGCATGGGAAGCATGGATTCTTAACTACTCCGTCACCAGGGAAGTCCCAGAAACTGATGTTGTTGATCAATAATACTTCAGTTAATCAATCAGTGAATCAATATTTCATATTATGAAAAAAGAACATAGATGATTTGAGTTCTATGATTTACAAAATTTGATGTAATGGAAACATAGAACACTGTATTGCACTGCAAATAAATAAATAAATAAATTTCTCCTTTAGCACAAATGACACCATTTATATGGCCATAATACAAATCTTAACAAAACTCACAAGATTACAATCACATATATAACATAAGTTAACATGATAACTAGGGACTTTCCTGGTGGTTCAGTTGTTAAGACTCTGAGCTTCCACTGCAGGGGCATAGGTTTGATTTCAGGTTGGGGAACTAAGATCCCACCTGCTGTGCCACAAATTTAAAAAAAATAAAATGATAACTAGAAAATCTCTATGTGTTAGAAAATTAAGAAAAACACAAGTTAAGAATTCAGAATGGAAACCTAGGCTCTAGGCCTCTCTCCTTCACACCTGTCATGTCACTGAGGATGAGTGTAGGGTGCGAGAGCCCTCTTTATAGGGCTCCCCAACTCTAACTTTATTTGAGGTTTCCTTTGATTAGTTTTCAGTCTTGGTGCATTGTTTCTGGAAAAACCCTTGTAATTTCCAATTTTCATTTTAACATTTAGTTGTGTTCCCAGCTCTTGAAATAACTCTTGAGGAACGTAAGATTGGTGTCTTTTGTTATTCATATCACGAGCCTCTCTCAATCAAGCAGGAGTTTATGTTAATGAGACAACTTTTGGTAAACTCCTAAAGTGGAGCTGGTGGCCAGGGAAACTAGCTGGTGATTTACACAGTTGGATCTTTCAGTCTCACCCCACCACCCATCTCTGGGGAGGGAAGAAGGACTGAATGTTGAATCAGTCATCAGTGACCAGTGATTTAACCAGTCATGTCAAAGTAATGAAGCATGAACTACAGGGTTCGGAGAGCTTCCAGGTTGGATGCATGGAAATGCTGATAGGTTGACACACGTAAGAGTGCATAGGAACTCTACACACTTTCCCACCTTTCTCCCCAACCTTGCCCGTGTATCTGTTCATCTTGTTGTAGCCATGCGTTCCCGGAAACAAACTCACTCAGAAGGACAATGCAGATAGTGGAGTGCAGTTTATTATACCGGCAGGCCCAAGGCAGAGTCTCCTCTTAGCCAACGACCCTGACCAGCATTTGTGAAAATCTTTTATACCCCATGTGTACATGTCCGAACCCACCACCCCAAATTCCTTGAGGCTTACATAAACAAAGGAAGGGTAAATACAATCCCAATAACGCCATCATTCATGTGCCATGTGCTCAGACAGTTAAACAATTAGCCAATAATCAATAAGTCCGAGGTTACACTCTGATAGGTACAGAAAAATTTATGGCCTGTCTGGAGGAAGGGGTGATTAGTATATGTGTTCTCTTAGGCAATGAGTAACCTGGGTATGATCTTCAAGTTTCTCTTGTCCGGAGGGGGTCTTATCCTTCTGTTGTCGTTTCCATAGGCACTAAAGACAGAATTCAGAGTCCACTGGAGATATGGCTGAGCATGAACAGGCCTAAGATGGACCCCAGGCCCTATGAATTTCTTCTTCAATCTAACTGTTCATCCATATCCTTTAATATCCTTTATAATAAACTGGTAAACTGTATTCCTGAGTTCTATGAGCTTCTCTAGCAAATTAATCAAACCCAAGGAGGAGGTGATGAGAAACTCTAATATACAGCTGGTTTGTCAGAAACACAGGTGACACCCTGGAATAGCAGTTGGACTCTGAAGTGGAGGTGAAGGAAGAGTCTTGTAAGACTAAGTTCTTAAAGGTTCTAATGCTATCTCTAGGTAGATACTATCAGAATTAAGTTGTAGGAAACCCAGCTGGTATCACAGAATTGTTCAGAGCATGGATAAAAAATTAATGAATAGAAACTTCAAGTAAACAGAATTGGGAGACCAGAAGGAGGAGCTCTCATGTCCTTCGGTGATAGCAGAGATCAGCAGGAAGAACGAAGTTTCCTCTATTACCATCCTCCATCCTCTGGTTTAGCTGAACACACTAATGGCTTTATTAAGACTCACTTGGCCAAAACATTGCTGTGGGTGCTTCTCATCTCAGACCTACCCCTTTTGAAACTCATACTCTCACTCTTTGAGATGGCCACAGGACATTCAATGCACTTGGCTCCTGCTTCTTTGGACTCACAATTGATAAATGGAGAGATGCTCCAGTTTTGCAAAGGCCCAATTGCTTCTATTAAAAATAACCATACTTTGTAGAGCAATCTTTTCACCCTTGAGAGATGAAGACCTTAAGCATCACACCTTGCAATCTGGAGATTTTGCCTATTGGAAAAGACACTTCCAGAAGAATATTCTTCAATCTCACTGGAGAGGCCCTTATCAGGCAAAGATAACCAACCTTTGTGCCACCAAACTCCAGAAATAGACTCTTGGATTCATATGATGCACCTAAAGAAAACATGGAATCCCGACTGGACCAGTACATAATCTGGTCACCTTAATGTAAAGATTTCCCAGAAATGAAGCAAATGACATCTGATGAGATAAGTTTTCCCAAGATACTTAGGCTAGGCTTTATGAACATTTGTTGAGCAAACTTACAATGATGACATAAGGATTCAGAGACTATCCAAAGTTTATGATCTTTGTTACATGTGAACTTGAGATAAAAAGTGCCTGAGAGTTCTCCATCCTGCCTCCTCCTCTACTCTTTTTCCTTAAATGTGACCATAGTAGGTTTCCAATCTGTGTACTTTCCCTCTGATGTGAGACTCTACACCCAAGAAAGGTCTTTCCTGTAGACAGAGATACAAAAAGCTGCTAAAACTAGAAAACCTGACTCTTGATCTGGGATGCCTTCAGAGGAAGACCTTGATCAATAAGGTAAAATGTTAAGGACTCACAGACTTAGAGAATGAACTTATGGTCACCAGAGCAGGGGAACGGAGGAGCATGGAGGGAAAGGATTGTTAGGGAGTTTTGGGTGGACAAGTACACACCACTATATTTAAAATGGATAACCAATAGGGCCTGCTGTATAGCACATGGAACTCTGCTCAATGTTATCAGGCAGCCTGAATGGGAGGGAAGTTTGGGGTAGAATGGATATGAGTCCCTTCACCGTTCACCTGAAACTATCACAATGTTGTTAATTGACTATACTCCAATACAAAGTAAAAAGTTATTTTGTTTTTTAAAGGTAAAATGTAAAAAATTAATACCCAGAAACTTCGGTTTAAAAGAGTTGAGAGGTAAGAAGGAGAAACTCTCCTGTCCTGTGATGGTAGCAGAGCCCAAGAAGAAGAGGAAAGATCCCTCTTCTTTCCTGGTAGGGATTCAGCCAAGGAAGAGCCATGGGCTTTTTGTTCACTATAGCTCTCCCAACTCCCTTTCCTTCTCATTAAAGTGTTGTCCTTTCCTTTGTGCTTGGAGACCCACACATGGCTTCCCATAGTTGCAGACCCCAAATTGCAATTCTCTGCTAATCCCAAATGAACCCATCTCTGCTGGAGAAATATCTGATAGACTATTTCAGGTCAATATGTGGAAAACCCACATCAGAACCATTCAGTGAAGAATCCTAGGTACTGACATGCTCTGAATATTCAGATTATTGTATGTAATATAAATGAAAATAGTGGGATTTTCCTTTACAACCAGATTCCACTTTAATCCTTTATATCACTAATAGGGAAAAAAATTTTTTTTAAGTTCTTTATTAAAAAACAAAATTCAACTGTATAAATTGAAAATTGAGTTGCTTTTATTCAACAATTTATGAATTGAGTTGCATCTCACCTATCAAATAGAAAGGAATTCCAAAGAGCTATAGAAAAGGAAAGATTTATTTTTAAATGGACGTTCAAATTTCAGTGTCCAAAAGGATTGTTTTTAAAATACTTATTTATTTTGCTTTGCCAAGTCTTAGTTGTGGCATGCAAACAGTTGCAGCATAGTTCCCTAGCCAGGGATCAAACCCGGGCCCTCTGCATTGAGAGTGTGGCATCTTAGCCACTGGACCACCAGGGATATCCCATAAATGATTTTATTGAATATAGCCGAGTTCATTCACTTAAGTTTTTGTTAGCTTGGGGCTTCTTGTTGTTTGTTTTGGGTTTTCTTTGGTGTGTGTGTGCACTTTGAGGATGGCAGTATCTCAGTTCTCTGAGCAGTGTTAAACCTGAGTCCTTGGAGTGAAGGCTCAGTCTCAACCACTAGACTGCCAGAGAATTTCCTCACTTAAGTAACACATGTAGTTGGTTTTGCGCTAAGATGGCACAGTTGAGTACTGGTAACAGATACCACATGGCCCACAGAACTGAAAAAAGTTATTACTTGGTCCTTTAAGAAAGGGGCTACACTGGTGGCTCAGTGGTAAAGAACCTGCCTGCCAATGCAAGAGATGAGGGAGATGCAGGTTCTCTCCTTGGGCAGGAAGACCCTCTAGAGCAGGTAATGGCAATCCACTCCAGTGTTCATGCCTGGGAAATCCAATGGACAGAGGAGCCTGGAGGGTTGCAGTTCAAAGGGTAGCAAAGAGTCAGACATGACTGAGCATGCATACACCTTCAAGAAAAAGTTTGCCTACTAGATTAACCCACCCACAGTGGTTTAGTGTGAAGGTGATAGGTCAGTCAAGTAACTGTTATAAAAGATATAGTTCACTAGTTTTCTTTGGTGGTTTTGCAGTAGTGAAGAGGCTTTAAACCACAGACTTTAAGTATCCAGTTCCCTTTAACAAATTGTCTCTATTTTAGCCTGATATTCTCTGTTCAGTCGCTAAGTCTTGTCTGACTCTTTGCAAGTCCATGGACTGTAGCACATGAGGCTCTTCTGTCCTTCATTATCTTCCAGAGTCTGCTCAAATTCATGTCCATTGAGTCGGTGATGCTATCTAACTGTTAAGTAGTTAGAATAGAAAGAGGAATCCAAAACCATGGCAGCTAAAAGACAGACAAAGAAAGGGGGAAAGCCCACAAAAGGGGAACAAAGGAAAAATCCAAGGACCAGAGTGAAACCTCACGTGAAACACAGTCACCCCCTTCCTGATCAGTGATGGGTTCGATTCAGTTTGGTTCAGTTCAGTTCATTTCAGTTCAGTTCAGTCGCTCAGTCGTGTCCGACTCGTTGTGACCCCATGAACCGCAGCACGCCAGGCTTCTTTGTCCATCGCCAGCTCCCAGAGTCTACCCAAACCCATGTCCATTGAGTCGGTGATGCCATCCAACCTTCTCATTCTCTGTCATCCCCTTCTCCTCCTGCCCTCAATCTTTCCCAGCATCAGGGTCTTTTCAAATGAGTCAGCTCTTCGCAACCAATGGCCAAAGTATTGGAGTTTCAGCTTTAACATCAGTCCTTCCAATGAACACCCAGGACTGATCTCCTTTAGGATGGACTGGTTGGATTTCCTTGTAGTCCAAGGGACTCTCAAGAGTCTTCTCCAACACCACAGTTCCAAAGCATCAAGTCTTTGGTGCTCAGCTTTCTTCACAGTCCAACTCTCACACCCATACATGACCACTGGAAAAACCATAACCTTGACTAGACGGGCCTTTGTTGGCAAAGTAATGTCTCTGCTTTTTAATATGCTATCTAGGTTGGTCATAACATTCCTTCCAGTGATGGGTGCTAGGCCTAATTTGCATAGAGTAGGCTGGGGGTTGGGGGGGAGATGGAGGAGACAAAAAGTATAAAAAGAGTGAGTCAAGATGGATTGAGGCCTCTCCTTCAGGGTCAGCCCACCCTCACAAGTTGGTGGTGTTTCTGTTTACCAAATAGAATTCTGAACTGTAACAGAGTTGTAACACTGGCCTGTCATTTCAAATCTTTGTTGTGGTGAGACTAAACTGAAGAAATTATGTACTGTCCCAACATAACCATCTCATCCTCTTCTGCCTGCCCCCTTTTCCTCCTGTCCTCAATCTCTCCCAGCATCAGGGTCTTTTCCAATGAGTTGGCGCTTCACATCAGTTGGCCAAAGTATTGGAGCTTCAGCTTCAGCATCAATCCTTCCAGTGAATATTAAGGGTTAATTTCCTTTTGGATTGACTGGTTTGATCTCTTTGTAGTCCAAGGAACTCTCAATTTGTCATAGCTTTCATTCCAAGGAGCAAGCGTCTTAATTTCATGGCTGCAGTCAGTGTCTGCAGTGATTCTGATGTCTAGCAGGGACCTATGGGACTCCTAGGCATGGAGGCCTTTTTGTTCCCCATTTCTTATAGGCAAGACTCTAGCCTCCATGACCTTATCTCAGTCCCGAATGGCAGAACAGTTGCTAATCAAAGGAAGAACAGCAACAAAACCACCTGAGGCAAGATTAAAGGACCAGAGAGGCTCATCAAGATTAGGAGATGGACCACCTAAGACTCAGCACACACACTAACCTGTCAGCAACCCCACCCTTTTGAAACTTTACAGAAGAATACAAAACTGTTTGAGGTCTGGCAGGCTACAGTCCAGTCCATGAGGTCACAAAGAGTTGGACACGACTGAGCAACTGACACTATCACAAGACTGTTCTTCCCTGGTGACTTAGACGGTAGGGGGTCTGCCTGCAATGTGGGAGACCCATGTTTGATCCCTGGGTGGGGAAGATCCCCTGGAGAAGGAAATGGCAACCCACTCCAGTATTCTTGCCTGGAAATCCCATGGACGGAGGAGACTGGCAGGCTACAGTCCTTGGGGTTACAAAGAGTCAAACATGATTGAGCGACTTCACTCACTCATTCACAAGACTGCTACTGACTTGATCCTTATACTGACTGTATAACCTTTTCCTACTCACTTGAGGCACCAGTCTACTGTGGTCCCCCTTTGCCTGGCAAAGTAATAAAGCCAGTCTTTCCTTCTCTTCCGTAACTCTGTCTCCGTATTTCTGTTTGGCATTGGATGCAGAGAGCCAAGATTCTGGAAACAATTTTGGAGCCCAAGAAAATAAAATCTGTTAGTGTTTCCACTTTTCCCCCTTCTATATGCTATGAAATGATGGGATCATCTAGGCTTTTTCGTCCTAATTTTGACTTGGCTTTGTAGGTAGTTCAGTCTGTAGAGACAATGTTCTCATCATCAAGTCACTGAGTATGTTGCAGGAAAGAGTCTTTTCTGACTTCATGTTGGGACTGTTTCTTTGACTTGTTTTTTGTTGCTTTTGTTATTATAATCATACAGAATAGCCTACCTCAGAAAACCCTGCTCCTCTGCCTGACTGTTAAACTAAAGTGCATTTGTTCAGCTCACAGGGAGATAATCTGAGCCTGCCCACTTGTGAATGACTACAGGAAAGAAGAGTTTAATCCCTTCCACAGGCTGGCCCTTCCCAGAGAGATTTTGTAATTCTGATGGCCCTTTTTACTTTACTTTCTCACCGCCTTTCCTAACTATTCTGCCTTTTTTACTTTATTTCGTCACATTCCCCCATCCCTGCTCTATAAAAGAAGCTGCATTTTGAGACACTAGTCTACCATCTTTTTGGTCTGCCGGCTTTTTGTATAAAGGCAAAATATCCTTTGCCTCAACACTCGTCCCTTGGATTTATTGGCAAGAATAAACTATCGGTAACTGGTATTTTTCTTTCTTGTCTTAGTGATTTCACATTGTGAATTAATGATTTTACCTTGTGATTTAATGACTGTCATTGGTTTTGAAACTGTTTACCTCAGACTGGGACTCAAATCCACATGACCAAGATTTGAACCTAGTCAAAATCCTGCTTGGACTCAAACTGCTTGGTGGGACTTGGATCCAGCCAAAACCCATGATACTTGGTTTCAGGACCTAATGGAATTCAGGCTCTTGATGTCTCATTGCAAAAAAAAAAAAAATCAGTGAGAGACAAAGTGACTGGTAAGAAGTGGATTTATTCAGATCCAGAGAGGCTCACTCTTCACAGACAGAATGTGGACCATTGCAGAGGGTAAATTCGGCTAAGAAATGCAGGGTAGTCAGTTTTTATATGCTGGGTAAATTCATATGCTAATGAGTGGGAGGATTATTTCCCTCCCATTACAGCTTTCTGTTGAAGCTTGAGTGCTTGAGTGCTGGGTGAGAATATGCTCCTCATATAGAAGTGAACATTCTGAGCTCAACAAAATTGTAAATTAATACATTTGTAATGGGAGGGAAAGGTGCAGGTTACAACTTTTGAAAGAATGACATAGCCCAAGGACACAAAATAAATTGATTAGAATCAAATGGGCAGACAAGAATTAGAATCAAGTTGGCAGACAAGACTGGACCTTGATCCTCAATCATCAAGTGAAATGACACACCCAGAGGTGCCATGACAGTTCCAAGACACTGTAAAAAGATCAAGGAGTGGGCTGTGGACCAAATCCTGAAAATCTCTGCCCTTCCTAAAAATAGTTGGAATAATCCTCACACTCTTTAGCATATGAAGTTACCCAGCCTATAAAAGCTAACCATGCCAAATTTCAAGGCTGCACTCGCCCTCTGCAATGCCCTACCCTTTGTCTGTGGAGTGTGCATCTCTCTGAATCTGAATAAATCCACTTCTTACCTATCACTTTGTCTCTCACTGAATTCTTTCTGTGATGTGACATCAAGAACCTGAGCTTCATTGGGTCCTGAAACCAGGTATTATGGTTTTGGCTGGGTTTGAGTCCTGAAACTAGGTTTTGGCTGCGTTCATGTCCCAAGCAGGGTTTTGGCTGGGTTTGAGTCCCAGCCACATGGGTTTGAGTCACAAGCAAGGTTTTGGCTGGGTTCAAACCCCAGAACATGGGTTCAAGTCCCAATCTGAGGTAAACCGTTTCACACTGACACACCAGATCTGTAAAGCAATCTCAACAGCCTACTTAACATTGGTCCATTATTAAGAGATGAACTTGCTTTTTTAAAACAAACAAACAAAAAGAAACCCTTTAATTTGTACTGGGGTATAACCTTTTAAAAATGCGATGATAGTTTTAGCTGGACAGCAAAGGGACTCAGCCATACATATACATGTATCCATTCTCCCCCTTGGGGTTGCAAAGAGTTGGACACGACTGAGCAGCTAAACTGAACTGACCGATTCTCCCCCAAGCTCCCCACCCATGTAGGCTGCTGCATAAGACTGAGCAGAGTTCCCTGTGCTATACAATAGGGGGATGGACCTGCTTTTGGTGAGTACAGGGCGGAACCCAGAACACATCAGGCTCCTGATAAATTACATTGATTATCACTAAACATTCTCCTCTGGAGGAGATAATGCATTTTTGATGCAAATAATCAACAAACAATCTATAATAAGAATAGAAAAGAGTTTTATCTGAGCGAAACTGAGTACTATTGCCCAAAAGTGTGGTCTCCACCAAGGAAGAAAGTGCTCTGTAGAAGCATGGTTTTCAGCACATTTTTATATCTTGTTGGAACAAAGAACAAACATCAAACATAACAGGGAAACATTCCTTGAAAGTTTCAAAAGACACAGATTGCTCTGGAGGGCAGACCTGAGGTGTGACTGGCACCGTGTTCCTACCATGCTCCTGTGCCATGCTGCACCCAGGCTGCCAGTGCATCAGAAAACACTCAGGCTGAGGCCTGTGTATGTCCACCGCCTGGAGATTCAGGTGGAGAATCACTGCTGTCTGGAACCGCCCTTTCTCACGGCCCAGCAGCTGCACAGCCACAAGGCGGCCACAAGGGTGGATGCCATACAGGCCCTCAAGGCATGGAAGGTGGCTAAGTTCCCCCCACACCAGTGGCCGCAGGACCAGCTCCCCACCACAGGATCACCAGGAAGTGACATCACCTGAGCCATGCCATCATTTTGTTTGGTAGAAAGTTTAGCAGGAGGAACAAGGGGTGACCTAACTGATAAAAATTCAAACTGATCTCTAAACTCCACCTCCAGATACACCCCACTGCAGCCCAGGAGAGCTCACAGATATGCTACAAAAACACCCACTTCTCCAACTCCAGCTCCTGTGCCCTATTGGTACAGTGGATACAAACTAACCATGGGGAGCTCTCCAATTCTAGCACATGCCTGCTTGGTGCACAGCTGTGTCCTCGAATGACCTTAGGCATCTGAGAGTCTGTTAAGGGTTCATAAATATTCTATACATACATACATCTGACTATAACAAACTGAATTGTGGGAAAGACATGCACAAGAGAGCCTGTTATTTTGTAACTTGTAATTGTCAATCAAAATTGTCAGTCCACACCCACCTAAGTGATTATGTAAAAGCCCTATCTTGAAAACCCCTACACTGCCTCTCTTGGCTTGGCCTGCCTCTCCCTTGAGGTGTTCTTTCTGTTCTTTCCTTAATAAACTTGTTTTGGTCACAGGTAAGACCTCAGATTCTTCTTTGTGTTCTTACCAAGAGCCAAGGCCCCCAAGGGAGGGTCCTTGTCAACTTTTCCTATATCCCTTAACATTTCTGGGTGTCTGTGTCCTGGGCCAAGAGGCAGGAGCCCTTAGCCAAGCTGAGCAAGTATGGAGGAGGTCCAGGCATCGTGCTCTCTACCACCTGCATGTCTGTTCTTGATAGCATCCTATATCTCTCTTCTCATTGCCTGCATCATAGATGTAACAAATGTAACTTGGAGGAAGCTTAAATAAATCTATACACTGTGCATGTGTGGTAAGTCACTTCAGTTGTGTCCAACTCTTTGTGACTCCATGTACTGTAGCCCACCAGGTTCCTCTGTCCGTGAGATTTCTCAGGCAAGAAAATTGGAGTGAGCTTCTACTTTCTTCTCCAGTGGATCTTCCCAACCTAGGGATCAAACCTGCTTCTCCTGCAGTGACAGGTGGGTTCTTCACCACTAGAACCACCTGGGAAGCCCCCATATGCTGTCAGTTCAGTTCAGTTCAGTCACTCAGTCATGTCTGACTCTTTGCAACCCCAAGGACTGCAGCACGCTAGGCCTTCCTGTCCATCACCAACTCCTGGAGCTTACTCAAACTCAAGTCCGTTGAGTTGGTGATGCCATCTCATCCTCTGTCATCCCCTTCTTCTCCCGCCTTCAATCTTTGCCATCCAACCATCTCATCCTCTGTCATCCCCTTCTTCTCCCGCCTTCAATCTTTGCCAGCATCAGGGTCTTTTCAAATGAGTCAGCTCTTCGCATCAGGTAGCCAAGGTATTGGAATTTCAGATTCAATATCAGTCCTTCCAATTAACACTCAGAACTGATCTCCTTTAGGGTGGACTGGTTGGATCTCCTTGCAGTCCAAGGGACTCACAAGAGTCTTCTCCAACTCCACATTTCAAAAGCATCAATTCTTCGGCACTCAGCTTTCTTCACAGTCCAACTCTCACATCCACACATGGCCACTGGAAAAACCATAGCCTTGATTAGACAGGTCTTTGTTAGCAAAGTAATGTTTCTGCTTTTTAATATGCTGTCTTGGTTGGTCGTAACCTTCCTTCCAAGGAGTTAAGTGTCTTTTAATTTCATGGTTACAATCACCATCTTCAGTGCTTTTGGAGCCCAAAAAAGTAAAGTCTGACACTGTTTCCACTCTTTCCCCATCTATTTGCCATGAAGTGATGGGACCAGATGCCATGATCTTCGTTTTCTAAATGGTGAGTTTTAAGCCTACTTTTTCATTCTCCTTTCACTTTCATCAAGAGGCTCTTTAGTTCTTCTTCACTTTCTGCCATAAGGGTGGTGTCATCTGCATATCTGAGGTTATTGATATTTCTCCTGGCAATCTCGATCCCAGCTTGTGCTTCATCTAGCCCAGCATTTTGCATGATGTACTCTGCATATAAGTTAAATAAGCAGGGTAACTATATACAGCCTCAACCATCTCCTTTTCCTATTTGGAACCAGTCTGTTGTTTCATGTTCAGTTCTAACTGTTGCTTCATGACCTGAATACAGATTTCTCAAGAGGCAGGTCAGGTGGCCTGGCATTCCCATCTGTTTCAGAATTTTCCACAGTTTACTTTTATCCACACAGTCAAAGGCTTTGGCATAGTCAATAAAGCAGAGGTAGTTTTTTTTTTTTTTTTTTTCTGGAACTCTCTTGCTTTTCGATGATCCAACAGATGTCGGCAATTTGATCTCTGGTTCCTCTGCCTTTTCTAAAACTAGCTTGAACATCTGAAAGTTCATGGTTCACATATTGCTGAATCCTGGCTTGGAGAATTTTGAGCATTACTTTACCAGCATGTGAGATGAGTGCAATTGTGTGGTAATTTGAGCATTCTTTGGCATTGCCTTTCTTAGGGATTGGAATGAAAACTGACCTTTTCCAGTTCTGTGGCCACTGTTGCATTTTCCAAATTTGCTGGCATATTGAGTGCAGCACTTTCACAGCATCCCATATGCTGTGCTTTGGGGGAAAAAAAGAAAGACAGATTAGCATACACAGTGAGTCAGCATGATCTTGGTGTCTGAAAAGGGGGTCTTATCTTTGAAGGAGTACTAGCATTGGTATCATAGAGAGGAAGGGACATTTATTTCTCTCTTCAAAACAGACACTATTAACCTCTGGATAATCTTTTTAATGGTTAAAGTAGAAGTACAATGCATGTTTGACAGGTCATAATATAGGCTGTTCTGGTAGAGATCAAATTCGTGTATAAGCCAGAATAGCTTCCTCAAAACTCAATAGGGGAATATTTCTTCCATCACATTGACAGGAGTTATTTTTCAATAAGCTGCATTCTGTTTTACACACTACGTTGAAAGTCTATTTAGTGTGATTCAGTTCCCTTAAGCTTGTGTGTTCCTGAATGTTCAAGCAAATGAGGTCCAGGACCTGCAAAACAACAGATTAGAACTTGGAAGTAATTAGTTTATTCATTAGTTATTTAATTATCTAGGGCTCTTTGAATGTCTACCATTTACAAATCACTACACTAGCATCTGGAGTTCATAATATGAATTAGACATAGTCTGTACTCCCAAGGAACTCACAACATTTAAACTAACCAAGTTACCAGTACACAGCTAAAGAAAGGTATGAACAGGGGTTATCATAAGTACAAAAAACTAGCACCTTAATCCAGTCAATGGAGACTTCAGAGAGGAAGTAATGCCAAGGCTTAAGGTGAGGATAATAAATTAAGAAGAGAAGGATACTTCTGGGAGTAGAGGATGTGAAGGCATGAAGAAGCTTGGGACTCAAGGAACTCTATAGTTTGTGGAGGAAACTATATGTAGTTTGGTGAAGCTGGAGAGATCAGCATGAGCCAGATTAAGAAAGTCTTTTGAAGAAATGCCATTTTGAGTTTTATCTTTAAGATTTTTAGGACAGTACTGGGAAGTTATTAAAACCTCCACTAATATTTATTGAGCACGGTACTAAGTGTTTGACATTCTTTAGGTCATTTAATGTTCTCAGTGATACAGTGCATAGATATTATTATCTATCCCCATTTATCAGATGCAAGAACTAAGGCTCAGAATGATTAAGTAACTGTGCCAAGACCAGGCAACTAAATGGCAAAACAAGAATTAAACCAAAGTCTTTCTGACTTCAGAAGCCATGTTCAATAACACTGTGAAATAATGCCAAACAATTCAAATAACATTTGAAGGAAATATTTCAAATAATATTGGAAGGAAAGTCACCCAAACACCTACTATTCATTTTTTTTCTGTTTCAAGTTAGAGTTTGAAGAATTATGTTGTGCCCAATACCTCAGTCCTTGAAAACAGCACACAAAGCTCTTTTTGTTAGAGGAAAACACTGACTGGTACCACCCACCCTGGCCAGGCTCCATAGTAAACATTTGTGTGAGTTGTTTTATGACAGAAGATTCTAGTAAGGAACATGGAACTAATATGCTACCACCAACCAAAAGCGTTTGAGAAAGGTCAAAATCATATGCCACATGTCCTACCATCTCCCAGAATCCTTCTTGCTGGCATCCATCTTGGCTGAGCAATGCGTGTGCACCAGGAAGGACTCAGAGTTAGAATGATTGGCCAAAGACAACCCAGAAACTAATCCCACTACCATAAAACCTGAGACTTAGCCACAAGGCAGAGGAGTTCTCCTGGGTCCCCTTACCCTACTGCTCTCCACCTGGGCGCCCCTTCCCAATAAAATCTCTTGCTTTGTCAGCACACGTGTCTCTGCAGACAATTCATTTCTGAGCATTAGACAAGAGCCCACTCTTGGGCCTTGGAAGGGGTCCCCCTTCCTGCAACGTTTTCATGAGATGCAAGTTTACGTAAGGAAACATATGAAACATGCTTGAATGTCAAATATAAGCAAATTATGATTTTCTCATCTTGCTCTTTGAAGATTATATCCAAGATGATAATGTCCCATGTAGATTTTGCCTTTCTTACTCCTTCACGAAGTCCTTCCCAAAAGGGTTCCACTCTTAAACACAGTTGAGGTTTGATGATTTCAAAACAGAGCAAATTCCCTGGCAGTCCAGTGGTGAGGACTTGGTGCCTTAACTGTGGGTAATTGATGCTATTGTAGAAGATTCATTTAGATAAATACTTGTAAATGTTTCCAACTACTTGAGATCAGCAAAATCTTTTCCCATAATGCCAGTGGGATTTATAAATTCAATAAAAATATCTCAACATTCTTCAGTCTCTTACCTTAGATAATAGTTATGATAACTGAAACTCATCAGGCCTCTGAGTGGCTCTCCTGGGTACAAATTCTTTCCCTGTCCTTTCAGCCTCCAGGACCTTCCCTGAGTTCCAAGGGGAAAGTTCAAACATTTGCTAATTTGGGAAGGGAGAAGGTGCGGGGACAAATGGAGGAGCAGTCAAGAAACAATAGTAAAGCCTTGGGGCAGAGTCTTGGTTCCTCCTCAAGAGATATACATAACAATATCTTTTAGTTGTTTTGCAGATACTAAAATCCCTCCTAGGTGGGGGAAGCTATCTGTATGCTGCCCACAAGCAGGTAAACACAGAGACCCCAGACCAGCTGGAACCAGAAGGTTGATGTTGTTAACTCCACTTACCTCACCATCAGCCAATCAGAAGAACGCTCACAAGCTGATCACGCCCTCTTTGAACCATTACTATAAAACTCCTCACTCCCCCTTCCCAAGAGGGGACACACAGTTTTGAGGGCATTAGTCTGCTGTGCCTCTCTTTGCTTGCCAAAGCAACAAAGCTTAAGGAATCCAAACTTGCTCTGCTTGCCACATGACAGGCCAGTGAATCTGAGACAAAGTGTTGAAGCAAAGATACAACTTTATTTGGGGAGTTGGCTGATAGAGAAGATGGCAGAATAATGTCTCAAAATACCAATCTTGTTGGGCTCTGGATGCCAGGTTCTTTTATAGATCAGAGACGGGGGAGGTAAGGAAACAAAGTGAAAAAGCCATTAATCTTATAAATATCTCCCAGAATGGAAAGTCTCAGGTATAGGGATGTGTTAATTTTTTCCTTCCTGCCATCTATAGATGGACAGGGTTCTGAACAAAGGCACTTTAGTTACAGTGAGGCAGAGTTCTCTGAGGTAGGCCATTATGTTTGATTATAATAACAAAAGCAACAAAAAGCAAGTCAAGGGAACAGTGTTACCATATAGTCAAAATTGGCTTTTCCCTGCAACAAAGCTATTCTTTTTTTAAAAAATTGATGTAGATTTACAATGTTGTGTCAATCTCTGCTGTATAGCAAATTGACTCAGTTATACACATATACATGATCTTTTTAAAGATTCTTTTCTGTTATGGTTTATCACAGGATCTTGAATATAATTCCCTGTAGTATATAGTAGGACCTTGTTAAAAGCTATTCTTTTCTAGTTCACCAAAAACTCTGTGATTTAATTGCAATGTTGGGGTACAAAGGCTGGATTTGGCTTCATTCTCACCCCAATTTTTACCTGTAAAAACTTCTCCCTGAAAACCAGTAGGGAGTTCAGGGATTTTGAGCAGGAGCCACTTCTTCCCCTTGCTTGGCCCTGCAATAAACCTTTCTCTGCTCCAAACTTTCATGGTTCAGTTTGTTTGACCTCACTATGTTTGGCACATGATCAGTAGCAAAATCAACATATTTCCCTGTCTTTGTGTTAAGTAATTTTGAGATGAAAGATTCTTTCTCACCTTTGTGTCAAGCAATGCTAGGATAAACAAAAATAACATAGTTACTCTTTCATAGAAATACTTCCTAGTAGGAAATGAAACTAGGAACCAAATAAAATAGTTTATTCATCATGCTTACTAGTCAATACTTACCTCAAGGCACTCATCTGGCCCTCCTACACAATTCAAAACCACTATAGAGTAGCTTTGTCTAATCCCATCAAACTCTCTGCTTTGTGAGACCCATCATAAAACCCCCTGCACTAGCCCTAAAACCCTAAAAATATTGTTTCCAGACTTTGTTCTTTTGAGATACTACTGAGACTGTGTCAAAGTGATGTCTTTTCTTGTGGCAGTAAGCCCGCTAAACTTAGCTTTGTTTGATCATTGGATCTTTTCGGTAGTCTTTTAGGAAGTAAGAAAATTCTCTGTTTCTTGGAATTCTCAGCAAGCTAACTGTGCAGATGTACCTGATCATTTCATTATGCTGAAATGACCCTAAACATTCTGCAATTCAATTTTAGATGACCATTCATCATTCATTAAGAAATAATTTGCTGTACTTTTAGTTGTGAAACAGTGCATAGCAAGAACAAAATTATCTGGATAAGAAAATATAGCACTGACACCGTTTAGTGAAAAATTCTCAGGCAGAGCTGAGTGTCTTCTGAGAGTTTGTAAGAACCCCATCTGGGGCAATATGAAGGCAGGGTCATGAATCCTGAAAAATGCAAGGGTGTGGTGTAGGCTCAGGAATGGACATCCAGCAGGAATATGGTGAGGGAGTGTGCAATTTGCTATTTCTAGCTGACTGTGGCCTACATCTAGATCTCAGGAATAGATCAAAGCAGAACATTTCTGTCAGATAAAATGATTCTCATTTGATCAGGCAGTGAGGGAGGAGCACAAACAGTACAAACAAGCCAAGTGAGACCAGATTCTGAGCTCAGGTCAAATAGGGCAGTAGGCATCATAGGGATGATTCTCAATGTGTCTGTCTCCTGAGTTACATTGCTCCCCGTCTGGGTCAGTTGCCTTCTACACTTGGTACCTAGTTTTTGAGGCAGGAAGTATATGGACCCCTACCCAGCATAAAGTGATTGGCGATCCATTCCCTGTGGATTGAAACTCCAAGACAAGAATAGCAGGGCAGTTAAGGGGGGAGGGTGGGCCCTGCTCAGACCACATAGTTCTCGTTCCCAAAGTCAGGAGACCTCCCTCAGAAAAGGTTCCTTGAGGGTCAAACGGGTAGTTATGTCAAGGGATGCTCTATCCAGATGCCTTTTCGGTGAAACCCACCTTGGCTGAGAGATACCTGTGCACACATGAGAGGATCCAGAGATATACCAAATACGGACTGTGAGCCAAGCAAATCAAAATGATTGGCCAAAGGAAACCTGGAATAAGTACCCCATAAAAGTAATTCAAACTGCCATGAGGGTGCAGCTCTGACTCCCTCTCTCTCTGAGTACGACTGTACCCACAGGCGTACTGTACTTTTTTCCCCCTTAATAAATATTTTACTTGCTTCACTACTTTTCATCTTTGTGGAAATTCTTTTCTGCAAAGCTGAAGGGCCAGGGCCCTTGTCACTGACCACTGTTCTAGTGGCTAGGATCTGGTGCTTTCACTGTTGTGACACAGCCCAATTTCCAGCTGGGAACCCAAGTCCCGTTCTAAGCCATTTCACCTCAAGGCCACCCGAGATCAGTTTTCACCCTGTGATTTTCTGTCACCATCATCTCAGGCATCCCTTTGCCTCTTTCTCGTTTCCTATATTTCATACCTTCTTTTCTCTGTTTTATCATTTTTTGTGGCACATTTCCTTTAGCATTTTCATTAAGAAAGGCATATGAAAGTATCTTTTTTACTCTTTGCAAGTTTTTGTATAAACCTACACTTGTTTGATAATTTGGTTGAATAGAGTCGTCTGCTGGAATAAATTGTTCTTCAGGATTTTTAAAGCATTGCAGTATACCAGGATGTGCTACCCCCAAAATACGGCACCTTGGCGTACACTTCCTCAAAGAAAGTGAAGTTGCTCAGTTATGTCTGACTCTTTGCGACCCCATGGACTGTAGCCTACCATGCTCCTCTGTCCATGGGATTTTCCAGGCAAGAGTACTAGAGCAGGTTGCCATTTCCTTCTCCAGAGGATCTTACCAACCCAGGGATCAAACCTGGATCTCCCGCATTGTAGACAGATGCTTTACCATCTGAGCCACCAGGGAAGTCCATACTTCCCCGAAAGCAGGAGATAAGTCTAGGTACCCTCCCTGTATCACGAGAAAGGCTTATTAGCAGAGACAGGAGTTCAGGGCCTGGAAGTCTGTATAAACAAACCTTGTTACTTCTTTGCTTTTTACCACCCATAGTCCAAAACCTTTGTCTTGTCAATTCTTCAAAAGGTATTGCTTCTTTGTCTAAAAAGTGTAAAAGCCTTCAGCTCCAGTCACTTCTTCAGTTCTTTATTCTCCTGTAAAGGCTCCCATGGATATGTAAAATCCCTGTAAAATTTGTATGCTTTTCTCCTGCAAATCTGTCTTTGTCAGTTTAATTTTCAGACCCAGTCAGGGATGTTCAGAGGGTCATGAGAAACGTGTTGCTCTTCTCACCACTTTGTTGTTGAGAAGTCCAAAGCTATTCTAATTTCTTTTTCTCTTTTTTTGCTCCTTGTCCCCTTTCACCTACTTTACTGGAAGCTTGAAAATCTCTTCTTTTGTTCTAAGTGTTTTAAATTTTACAATCATATGCTTTGGTGTAGGGCAATTTTAATCTGTTATGATGACTCTCAATTTGAAAATTTGGATCCTTCAGTTCTGGGAATTTTCTTTGAATTTTTTTCTTTCTTTCTTTCTTTCTTTCTTTCTTTCTTTCTTTCTTTCTTTTTTTTTTTTTTTTTGTCTGTGCCTTGCAGCTTGTGAGATCTTAGTTTCACAACTTGCAAAACAAATTGTTTCAGCAACAGCTCAGCTTAAACTCATGTGTTCAGGAAAGATGAAGCCACAGTCTTGTTCACAAACAGCCTAGCCTAGCCTATCAAAGCAGTCAGAGACTCAACTCACTTGCAATCTAACCAGTTCTTTCCTGTCTTAGCCTAACCTTCCTTCCTGCCCCTCCCTCACCCTTGCTAACTTCCATCCTTTGATTAACTCCTCCCCAACAAAACTACATGAAGTTCTCAGTTCATTTGACTGGTTTCATTTGTCCAATGTCTCCCTTGCCTGGCACGTTTCTAACAAACTAAGCTTGGTGTTTATTGTACAATAGTATGTGAACCAAGAACTTCCAGAAGTTCAAGTTGTACTTAGAAAAGGCAGAGGAATCAGAGATCAAATTGCCAACATCTGTTGGATCATCAAAAAAGCAGGAAAGATCCAGAGAAACATCTACTTCTGCTTTACTGACTATGCCAAAGCCTTTGACTGTGTGGATCACAACAAACTGTGGAAAATTCTTCAAGAGATCGGAATACCAGACCACCTGACCTGCCTCCTGAGAAATCTGTATTCAGGTCAAGAAGCAACAGTTAGAACTGGACATGGAATAATGGACTGGTTTCAAATTGGGAAAGGAATACGTCAAGGTTGTATATAGTCACCCTGCTTATTTAACTTATATGCAGAGTACATCATGTGAAATGCTGGGCTGGATGAAGCACAAGCTGGAATCAAGATTGCCAGGAGAAATATCAATAACCTCAGACATGCAGATGACACCACCCTTATGGCAGAAACTGAAGAACTAAAAAGCCTCTTGATGAAAGTGAAAGAGGAGAGTGAAAAAGCTGGCTTAAAACTCAACATTCAGCAAATTAAGACCATGGCATCTGGTCCCATCACTTCATGGCAAATAGATGAGGAAACAATGGAAACAGTGAGAGAATTTATTTTGGGGGGCTCCAGAATCACTACAGATGGTGACTTTAGCCATGAAATGAAAAGACACTTGCCCCTTGGAAGAAAAGCTATAATCAACTTGAAGTAAAGTCAAGTCGCTCAGTCGAACTTAGACAGCATATTAAAAAGCAGAGACCTTACTTTGCTGACAAAGGTCCAGCTAGTCAAAACCATGGTTTTTCCAGTAGTCATGTATGGATGTGAGAGTTGGACTATAAAGAAGGCTGAGCACTGAAGAATTGATGATTTTGAAATGTGGTGTTGGAGAAGACTCTTGAGAATCCCTTGGAATGCAAGGAGATAAAACCAGTAAATCCTAAAGGAAATCAGTCCTGAATATTCTTTGGAAGGATTGATGCTGAAGCTGAAACTCCAGTACTTTGGCTACCTGATGTGAAGAACTGACTCACTGGAAAAGACCCTGATGCTGGTGTTGCAGGAAGGGGGACCCCTTCCAGGGCCTGAAACTGGGCTCTTGTCTAACACTCGGAAGTGAATTGTCTGAGGAGACACATGTGCTGACAAAGCAAGAGATTTTATTAGAAAAGGGCACCCGGGTGGAGAGCAGTAGGTAAGGGAACCCAGGAGAACTGCTCTGCTGCGTGGCTCGCAGTCTTGGGTTTTATGGTGATGGGATTAGTTTCCAGGTGGTCTTTGGCCAATCATTCTAATTCAGTCTTTCCTGGTGGCGCACACATCGCTCAGCCAAGATGGATGCTAGCAAGAGGGATTCTGGGAAGTGGACTGACAGGCAGTGTCTCCTCTCAACCTTTCCCAAACTCTTCCAGCTGGTGGTGACTTATTAGTTCCTATTCCTTATCAGGATCTCCTGTCATAAAACAGCTCGTGCAAATGGTTACTATGGTGCCTGGCCAGGGTGGGCAGTTTCAATCAGTGTGCTTCCCCTAACACTGGGAAAGATTGAAGGCAGGAGAAGGGGACAACAGAGGATGAGATGGTTGGATGGCATCTCTGACTTGGTGGACATGAGTTTGAGCAAGCTTCAGGAGTTGGTGAAGAACAGGGAAACCTGGTGTGCTACAGTCCATGGGGTCACAAAGAGTCAGACATGACTGAGCAACTGAACTGAACTAAACAAATTTCTTTTGGTCTCTTCGGCCTCCCTGAATAGAATCCTCCTGCAATGCAGGAGACACCGGTTAGATCCCTGGGTCTGGAAGATCCCCTGGAGAAGGGAAAGGCTACCCACTCCAGTATTCTGGCCTGGAGAATTTCATGGACTGTATGGTCCATGGGGTCACAAAGTCGGATACAGCTGAGCAACTTTCACTTTCATGCTTTTCTTCTGGAAAGCTTTGACTGAAAACAAATATTATAAAGTTTTCTTTCATTTACACAGCCTGTTTCCTTCAAAGTGCATTTCTGCTCCTTTGGGCTTCATCTTGCATAGTAAGAGACTTTCTCTAGAGTTCTGGTAATCTTATGTTTATGCTCATGGCTAAGAGAGATGGACTGAAGAGATGACTGGAAATTCTGAATACAAAGATAACTTGCTTAAGAGCTTATTTCTTAAATTTACCATAGGACTATTTATTTGTTAGGCTTCCCAGGTGGTGCTAGTAGTAAAGAATTCACCTGCCAATACAGGAGACTCAAGAGACATGGGTTCAGTCCCTGGGTTGGGAAGATCTCCTGGAGAAGGAAATGGAATCCTGCTCTAGTATTCTTGTCTGAAAAATTCCATAGATAGAGGAGCCTGTTGGGCTATAGTCCATGGTGTCTCAAAGAGTCGAATACTACTGAGTAACTGAGTATGAACACATTTGGATTATCCCAAATGTCAGTTTCTCTACTTAGTCTGTTTTGGGTTGCCCAGATTTCCCCAAGGAAGGGTGCCAATCTTGGGCCTAAAGGGTAAACATCTGACTGCCTTGGTTTGGGGACAGAATAGTTGAATGCTATGGAGCAGGAGGTGGAGCCTTAGCAAGCAGGATACATGTGACTCTGTAAACCTTCACTTTCTCATGGTGTCAATGCCCTTAACTTGTAACAGAGCAAGACCCCATGGGGCCTTGCAGGGGAGTGAGAGAGGGTGGTAGGCTTTCCCCCACATCCTCTGCTTTAGTTCCTCTCTGAAGTACCTAGATAATAGTATCTGATGCACAATACCTGAATTGTTTTGCAGATGTTGAAAACCTCCTCCTTTCAACAAATGGAAGATGTTAACTACTTGATGACCATGAGCCTAGCCTCAGGCCTCCTGGAGCCTAAGGACTGATAATGCTAACTCCCATGACAGCACTCTGCTACCTCACCATCAGCCAATCAGAGAACTGTGTACAAGCTGATCACACACACTGAGACCCTCCTCCCTCACCTGACTTTTTTAAGCTTTGTGAAACCCCTTCAGGAAGTTTGGGGCTGTTATACTTGCTAGGCTCTGTAGTAGACCTATCTCTGCTCAAAACTCTGGCCACCATTTCAGTTTGTTTGGTCTCACTGTGCATCAAGCACATGAATTTGTGTTGGCAGATTGCCTGCTGTTCCTTGTCTAGAGACTTTTCTCTTTACCCTCTCTAGAGACTCTGGAGTTTCTCCTGGAGTCAGGGACAAATGATCATCCTATAGCGTGGAGTTAGGGAGAGGATTTGAGTTTGTGGGTAATTCTTTGCTAAAACTGTGTCTGTTTTCAATTTTCTATACTGTTGCTATAGATTTCAGCTTTCTCAGTTTTTCTAAGTTAGTTTTCAGTGTTTGCTTTCCAGAAATTTATTGTTGTTGTCCCCTTCTTTGTGCATTCAAGTCCTTTCTTTTTTTTAAAAAAAAATCACTATTGTAGTTTTGGGCTTCCTTTATGGCTCAGTGGATAAAGAACCCCCTGCAATGTGGGATACCTGGGTTTGATCCCTGGGTTGAGAAGATCCCCTGGAGAAGGGAAAGGCTACCTACTCCAGGATTCTGACCTGGAGAATTCCATGGGGTCACAAAGAGTAGGACACAACTCTTACAAAAATTGTAGTTTTAGGGAGGGAACAATTAGATTGATGTGTTCCATCCACCATCTTAAGCCAGAATGCTTCTAAAGCTTTTTCATTAACCTTGTGGCCTCCCATTGGCATTCCACTGCAAACACATATGTAGTCTATCATTTTGTGAAGGCTTATTCACCAACAGCAAAACTGTTTTCAGAACATTTTAAGCAAATCATAAGATTAAGCAATGAACTGGTTTAAATACGGAATACTCAAGTCTTTCATGTGTATATTATTAGGAAACAGAAACAACAGCTTCCTCTTTTAAAATTCTCTTATTTTGCATTTTCTGAATCACAAATCAAATGTATTATAATGTAAAGAATGCACTGGGTTTGAAAGGGAAAGAAGAGGAGGAAAGAGAGGAGAGGAAGAAAGTAAAAGAAGTTGGAGGGAGAATGAGAAGAATTAAATTATGCCTGAATAAAGTGTATGGGAGGAAAGACTTTCTTTATACCCTTTTATGTTTGATGGCTGGATCTATGAAATACCAACAATAGGAAGATTAACAGGAGAAATGACATACCAATTCATTAATTTTTAGTAGTATTGAGCTAAGAGATAGATGGGCTTCAGTTGAGGGATTCCTGTTTACCCTCTTAAAGGGAAGTAGCAACAGAAATAGGGCAGACAGCCAGTCTTTGTCTCTTGTAAACATCTCAAGTTTATAATCATGGCAAGGACAAAGAGAGGCAAAACTCTATTTGAGTAAAGGATTAAGCGATTCTCCTTCCCAACCCTTTTTAGGACAAGGGAAACCCTACACAAAGGCTCCTTGGAGTGAAAAGTCAGAGGATAATTCCAGGCTATAATGAGTCATGCTCCTCCCAGAAGCCTTCACTTCGAGATTCATCTTGGCTGAGGAGGGCAAGGGCACCCCAGGAAAGGATCCTGAGACAAATTAACCAGGGACGTGGGGAGGGGACAAAGCAAGATGACTGGCCTGAAAGGAGACAAAGACCCAGAAAACTGCCCCCTTAGAAAGGATTTAAACTTCCCAAAGGGGTGACTCTCCAAGTTTGCCCTTTTGTCTTTCCACATGTACTTTTCAGTAAACTTCTTACTTTACTCTTTACCTTCTGCCACCTCACCTAAATTTGTTCTTAACTAGACAGGCAAGGACTAGGGACTCTAGTCCTAACTGCTGGCCCTTGTGCTCCAGTGGTTAGGACTCCTGGTCTGGGAAACTAAGACCTCACTTTCAGCTACTGCTTGCTGCCATTTACTGCTGCACATGTCTGAAATCAGTATCAGCATGAAGACATCAGAGGGGGAAAAACTGAGTATCCCAAATAGCAGTGAGATTTGAAGAGTTTATATATGGTCATAATAGAGGTAAGGGAAGGAGGATTAGGCCTCTTAATGGAGAGTAAATTGTTTTTAGAAAAATTGGATGAATTCTTAAAAGAGACAAGTATATCTTGGTGTGATGTTGACTTCTAACCTCCTCTCCTATGATAAGAGTCAATGTTACCTGACTGATGAAATTCCTGGGGAAGAGATTTATGACAATTGAGTTTCCTTTGAGGATCTGTCTTTAGGCAGATAAGGGGCATTCCTGCATTTTTCAAGCACCTTCACCTCAAAATAATCCTTATGGCCAAAAATGCACATGTTATGGTGGCAAATTCTGCCACTCTTCAAGGACAAGCAGACTTGTGCACAGGCTCCTCATGCTACTGTGCCAGGACCATCCAATTCAAGGTCTGTTCTTTAGTTTACAAACTAAACTGTTAAATATACCCAAAGTTGATTGAACCAACTCAAGAGATTCATTTAACCATTCGTCCATTAAATAATTATGTTTTCATCTTGGTGCCATGTGTCGCCAATACAAAGTGAACAAAACAGACATAATCCTAGCTGTTATGGTACATAGGCTGTATATAGAGATTTCAGCTTTTATATTTGTCATTTTACTGTGATAAATATTATTACCAATGAGGCTGCCAGATGTTACTCTGAAAGTACATTACCTGGTTTTCAGTCAAGTCAAGCAGGTATAGAATCCTCTGCCCAGCATACTTCCCAGATTGTGTGCTTAGTTGCTCAGTCATGTCTGACTTTTTGTTACCCCATTGACTGTAGCCTGCCAGGCTCCTCTGTCCATGGGGATTTTCCAGGCAACGACACTGGAGTGGGTTGTCATGCCCTCCTCCAGGGGATCTTTCTGACCCAGGAATCGAACTGGGTTTGATTTGCATTGCAGGTGGATTTTTTACCAGCTGAGTTAGAATTTCTTATTCTGCAGCTTCCCTTTTATTATGCCTTACAGATCAATTTAAGTTAAAATTCAGCTAAAAACATTCCTTCTGTAGAGAGAATGAAGCACCATTCATTAGGCCTCAATATTTTAGTTATGGTAACATTTTAATCATGCCTTTCTGATTGTGATTTAATTTGGGATAGTCCCAATCATATTATTTACTTTTTTTGTTTTTTTTTTGCCATGCTGCGCGGTTTGTGGGATCTTAGTTACCTGACTAGGGATTGAACGTGTGTCCCCCACGATAGAAGCCCTGAGTCCCAACCACTGGACCACCAGGGTATTCCCCAAATTTTTTTTCTTCCAATATTTAAGACATGCAAAGAATATGTAAAGAATAGCTCAGCAAACACAGAAATACTCATTACCCAGCCAAAGGAAAAAGTTATACCAATACATTTAAATCCTTAGTTTATATACATTCCCACCTTTCTCTCTCAGAATTAAGTATTACCCTGAGTTTGTTGTTTCATCATTCCATTACATGTTATGTTGAAAAAGGAATTCATAGGGCCTGGGGTCCATCTTAGGCCTGTTCATGCTGATCATGCTTGGCCACATCTCCAATGGACTCTGAATTCTGTGTTTAGTGTCTATGGAAATGACAACAGAAGGATAAGTCCCCCTCCAGACAGGGGAACCTTGAAGATCGTATCCAGGTTACTCATCGCCCAAGAGAACACATACATTAATCACCCCTTCCTCCAGACAGGCCATAAATTTTTCTGTACCTTTTGGAGTGTAACCTCATGCTTATTGATTATTGGCTAATTGTTTAACTGTCTGAGCACATGGCACATGAGTGATGGGGTTATTTGGATTGTATTTACCCTTCCATTGTTTATGTAAGTCTCAGAGAATTTGGGGTGGTGGGTTCAGACACATACACATGGGGTATAGAAGATTTTCACAAATGCTGGTCAGGGTCCTTGGCTAAGAGGAGACTCTGCCTTGGGCCCGCTGGTGTAATAAACTGCACTCCACTATTCTGCATTGTCCTTCTGAGTGAGTTTGTTTCCCAGAAGACATGGCTACAGCTATATTATTTCACAATATACATATGTATTATTAAACAAAACATAGAATCATTTTGTGTGGCTTTTATTTTACATAGTGGTATTATACTATATTCATTCTATCACAGCTTTTTATTTTGGATGAGCAGTACACACCTAGAGATGAAAATAATATAATACAGATACAATGTAAGCACATCTTCAAGTTTACTAAATATTATCAACATGTCTTTCAGTTTTGCTTTAGCAATTTACAATCCCCATCATGTGCCCCACCCCTAGTAGTATATAAGAGATCTTCTGCTTCAAAATTTCCCCCAAATTTGATATTGTCTAACTTAAATTTTGCAACCACAATGGGTTTAAAATTGTATTTGATTGCTGCTTTGATGAGCAATGAGAATCTTTTCATGTTTATTGGCTATTTGTGTCCTTCACTTTTGTGAGTTACATATCTACAGGAACTTAAGTTCAGGAGTACAAGAACTTTGTAGCCCCAGCACGAAGAGTAATGCCTAAAACATTGTGGATATTCAATACATATTTAGTTGAATATTTGGTTAACAAAGATACATAAGTTGACTGAATTGTGTAGAAGAGGAAAAAGTTTTCCTCAACCTTTTTAATGTCCCCAGTTGGGTCTAAAAATAAAACTGAAAAAAATAAAAGGAGAAAAGCATACAAATTTATTTAATGTAAGTTTTATGTACAGGGAAGCCTTCATAAGAAAATGAAGACCCAGAGAAACAGTATTTTTACAGTAGGTTGAATGAAGAGTGGATAGTTGTGGGGGGATATGACAGGTTAAGGAGTCTGAGGGAAGTGCAGTAAACTGGGAGAAACTTGGCAAGGCTTGTTTGTTTACATTCTCAGTGTGCCTTCCTCTTTGGAGATAAAGATGCTTGTTTCCTAGGGGTATAGGGAGAGACCTTTCACAGAAGGATTTTATGACCTGTTTTAGGGGAAGAAGGACAAGGAAGGAAATCAAAGTGATCTTTCTGCTTCTGCTGTTCTCTCAGACTCTTTCAGCTTATGGTATTTAGAATGCCAACTTGCTATATTTGGGGGTAGCATGTCCTGAATACCATTAATATCAATGACTGTTTATAGCTTTTGCCCATCTTAAAAGATATCTTTCTCTGACTGATCTGTCAGACACTTAAAAAATATTTTGAATACTAATCTTTCATGGATTATATGTGTAGTAAATATCTTCTCTCAATTTGTGGCATATCTTTTCCATTTTTAAAAAACTGACTCTTTTTCATTTTAATATAGTTTTCCATTTAATATGTTAAAATCAAGGACAGGGGTCCCAACAAGCCAGGTGGCTCCAGTCCTTATCATTCAGGAACCCAGATTTCTTCCAATTTGAGGATAAGCCAGATGTTAGGATCATGTTCCCTTTGCATGGTTGAAACAAGAACTGCAGCTACATCCATATTTCATCCAGCAGGAAAAGGTAAGAAGTGTGTGGAGTGGGGACACAAGCTGTATTAAAGGAAGGACAT
Organism: Odocoileus virginianus; assembly: GCF_023699985.2. NCBI lineage: Eukaryota > Metazoa > Chordata > Mammalia > Artiodactyla > Cervidae > Odocoileus > Odocoileus virginianus. Next base: position 36,503,383 of record NC_069696.1, on the reverse strand, counting down.
AGCACTTACATCTGCTGACATTCAGTTGGGGAGAACTTATTCACATAGCAGCATCTAAGAGCAACAGAGGGAGAAACTGAGTCTCCAGCAAAGGTGATATATGTCCACTGTAGCCTTCTTGCCTTTGGAAGAAGGGGAAAAAGATTTTAAGTGTACACTTGACAGCTTCACTACAAGGAGCTTTGTCTCTTTTCCTATTACTTGGAAGAGTCATATGATTGCAATGATCTATTTCTTAAAGGTCTAAGACAATGCATTTAAAATCTAAAGGGTCTCATATTTTTCTCTGGACTTCCCTTGTAGCTCAGCTGGTAAAGAATCTGCCTGTAATGCGGGAGACCTGGGTTCAATCCCTGGGTTGGGACGATCCCCTGAAGGAGGGAAATGCTACTGTATTTGAAGTACATTACTAGTGATAAAACTACTTAAGCTTCTGTTTCTTCTTAAATAAGTTTTGGTAAGTTATCTTTTTTCTAAAAGTTTTAATTCTTCTCTCTCTCTTTTTGGGGGGTGGAGGGCATGCCTCAAGACAAGTGAAATTTCCCTGACCAGGGATGGAACACTCACCCCTTGCAGTGGAAGTGTAAAATCTTAACTACTGGACCATCAAGGAAGTCTAAAATTTTGAATTTTTGATCTAAAATTTCAAATTCATTTGCATACAGCTATTTGTATAATTACTCTTTATTGCTTAAATATGTGCCCAGTCTGTGATAATATTCCTTCCTTTTTTTGATCCTAATGTTATGTGTTGTTTTCCTCTTTTTTACTTTTTTATCTTATCAGAGGGTGTCTATTTTATTAATCTTTTCAAATTGCTAACTTTGGATTCTGTAGATCCTCTTTATTGTGTCTTTGCTCTCTAGTTTGCTATTTCTTGCTCTTACTTAGTTTCTTCTACTTTTATTTATTCAGTTTCTCATTTAAAAAAAACTCCTTAAGCTTAATTTCCAGCCTTTCCTACTTCCTGATATAGATATTTTATAGACATAAAACCAAAAAAAAAAAAAAAAAGAAAGAAAGAAAAAAAGAAATTCTCTACATGCTGCTCTATATTTTCTTAATTTGTTATTATTATTTTTTAATTTACTTTGGCTACACTTGGTCTTCGTTGCAGCATGCAGGCTGTAAATCCCTGACCAGGGATCAAGTGGGAGCCCCCTGGGTTGGGAGCATGGAGTCTTAGCTGCTAGACCACCAGGGAAGAACCACTCACTACTTGTTGCTTCAGATGCACCCCAATTTTGATATTTGGTATTTTTCATTATCACTCAGTTTAAGATATCTTAATTTTTATTAAGATTTCTGCTTGGTTCCATGGGTTATTTAGTGGTGTGTTTTAAATTACCAACTACATTTCACTCTATTTTTACAATAAATTTTTAACTGGATTTCACTATAGACAGAGACTGTGACCAGTAGAATATACTGAGTATTGCATTGCTAGGCTCCTTTCTTACTTTAGCCTCTTTTCCTTGAACTAGATTTTTCCTTCTTAACCCTGTCTTCCTCTCAGAGGAAAGAGAGGTTTTCAGGAGATTCTTCTCTTCCTCTTAAATCTGGCCACCGGTCTAGCACACCCACAACATTGTCCAGATCCTAGAGTGAGCAGACCACAGGCTCAAACTGCAACTTGTGCCATGTAAGTCATTTTCAGCCCATTACACAGTCCATCACTTGTAATACCATGTCATTCACTTTTTTCCATTTATTTTTTTAGTTGGAGGCTAATTACTACACAATATTGTAGTGGTTTTTGCCATACATTGACATGAATCAGCCATGGATTTACATGCATTCCCCATCCCGATCCCCCCTCCTGCCTCCCTCTCCATCCCATTCCTCTGGGTCTTCCCAGTGCACCAGCCCCAAGCACTTGTCTCATGCATCCAACCTGGGCTGGTGATCTGTTTCACCCTTGATAGTATACATGTTTCAATGCTCTTCTCTCAGAACATCCCACTCTCGCCTTCTCCCACAGAGTCTAAAAGTCTGTTCTGTACATCTGTGTCTCTTTTTCTGTTTTGCATATAGGGTTATCATTACCATCATTTTAAATTCCATATATATGTGTTAGTATACTGTATTGGTGTTTATCTTTCTGGCTTACTTCACTCTGTATAATGGGCTCCAGTTTCATCCACCTCATTAAAACGGATTCAAATGAATTCTTTTTAATGGCTGAGTAATATTCCATAGTGTATTATGTACCACAGCTCATGTCATTCATTTGTGCCAGACATAGTACTAAAAGTCTTATATGTGAAGTGAAAATGAAAGCCTTAGTCACTTAGTCATGTCAAACTCTGTACTACCCCATGGACTGTAGGCTGCCAGGCTCCTCTGTCCATGGGATTCTCCAGGCAAGAATACTCAAGTGGGTAGTCATTTCCTTCTCCAGGGGATCTTCCCAACCCAGGGATAGAACCCAGGTCTGCTGCACTACAGGCAGATTCTTTACCATCTGAGCTATAAGAATCTTATACACATTTTCTTATTTAATCATTATAACAAGATCATTATTAACTGCCATTTTGTGAACAGGAAATTGAAGCAATGAAAAATTAAGTAACTGTACCCAAGTTATACAGCTTCAAATGGAACCACTAAAAGAAGCCCATTTTCTGTCAGATTCCAGAGCTTGTGCCATGTAAGCACTCACATGGGGTCTGTTGAATAAAGAGGTTTGTTTTATAGTTCATGGCCAAAATGAAGCTTATTGCCACTGGGTCAGGCATTCACATCATACTCTTCATTTTCCCATTACATAAAACACTGAAGACTTTTGAAAATACTCTAAAATATGGAATTACACTTCTTTTGGACTATTTCAATTCATCTGTAAAACAATGTGATGAGTTATAAGACAGTTGCTATGTATCTTTTAATAATAATTGTTTTGGTATTATCTGACATGCTTATCTAAAAAATCAGTAGACACCCTCTAACCACATCCTTACACTAAATGGTCCTTGTTGATGCTGTTAAAGTTCAGGAAACTGTGAATTTTCTAAATTGTTTAAGATAATTTGTAATCTTCCCTGAAAGTTACTTATTTTTTGTCACATAACTTTTATTTCTCATGATATATGTCATTTCCCACAAATATATATTACATATATATTTAAAAACTTTATATCATTTGTGTTCATATTATGTATAAAATTAAAAAATAAGCACATGTTATGGAGTATATTAATCATTTTTAAAAGTGTGTGGGGCTTTTCTCTTTTTTGGTGTTTCTTCTCTACTATAAGTGATATTTGAAATTCTTTTAATTTTAATTATTTAAAAATCATTGCTTTAATGTTTCTACCACAAAATGAAGGAAAAGCTTACACTACATATAAGTTTATAGAGCTAGTAATGATTGTCTATGTTTTTATTGTGATAAACTATACATAACATAAAATTTGCCATCTTTAAATGTAGAATCAGTAGCATTAATTTCACTCACAATATTGTACAACCACTATTATTTTCTAGAACATTTTTATCATCCCAAATTGAAACTCCTTACCTATTAAACAATAGCTACCCATTCTCCTCTCTCCCCAACCCCTGGTAACCTGTATTTTACTTTGTGTCTTTGTAAATTTGCCTGTTCCAGGTGACTATATGAGTGGCCACAGGACTGGAAAAGGTCAGTTTTCATTCTAATTCTAAAGAAAGACAATGCCAAATAATTTTCAAACTACTGCACAATTGCACTCATTTCACATGCTAGCAAGGTAATAGTCAAAATCCTTTGAGTAGGCTTCAGCAATACCTGAAACAAGAACTTCCAGATGTTCAAGCTTGGTTTTGAAGAGGCACAGGAAGCAGAGATTAAATTGTCAACATATGTTAGATTATAGAAAAAGTAACAGAAATCCAGAAAAACATCTACTTCTGCTTCACTGATTATGCTAAAGCCTTTGACTGTGTGGATCACAACAAACTGAAAAATTCTTAAAGAGACCTTACTTGTCTCCTGAGAAGCCTATATGCAGGTCAAGAAGCAATAGTTAGAACCGAACATGGAACAACTGACTAGTACAAAACTGGGAAAGGACTACAACAAGGCTGTATATTGTTACCCTGGTTTTTTAACTTCTATGCAGAGTACATCATGCAAAATGCCAAGCTGGATGAATTACAAGCTGGAATCAAGACTGCTGGGAGAAATATCAACAGCCTTAGATATACAGATGATATCAGTCTAATGGCAGAAAGTGATGAGGGTGAAAGAGGAGAGTGAAAATGCTGACTTGAAACTCAACATTCAAAAAAGAAAGATCATGGCCTCCAGTCGCATCACATCATGGCAAATAGAAGAGGAAAAAGTGGAAGCAGTGACAGATTTTCTTTACGTGGGCTCCAAAATCACTGCAGATGGTGACTGCAGCTTTGAAAGTAAAAGACACTTGCTCCTTGGAAGAAAAGCTATGATAAACTTAGACAGCATATGAAAAAGCAGAGACATTGCTTTGCCGACAAAGGTCCCTATAGTCAAAGTTATGGCTTTTCCAGTAGTCAGGTATAGATGTGAGAGTTGGACCATGAAAAAAGGCTGAATGCCAAAGAATTGAGTCTTTTTTTTTTTTTTTTTAAGAATTGATTCTTTTGACCCGTGGTGCTGGAGAAGACTCTTGAGAGTCCCTTGGATGGCAGGGAGATCAAACCAATCCATCCTAAAGGAAATCAATCCTGAATATTCATTGGAAAGACTGGTGCTGAAGCTGAAGCTCCAATACTTCGGCCACCTGATGCGAAGAACTGATTTATTAGAAAATACCCTGATGCTGGAAAGATTGAAAGCAGAAGGAGAAGGGGATGACAGGGGATGAGATGGTTGGATGGCATCACTGACTTGATGGACATGAGTTTGTGCAAGCTCCGGGAGTTGGTAATGGACAGGGAAGCCTGGTGTGCTGCAGTCCATAGGATCTCGAAGAATCAGAAATGACTGAGTGACTGAATTGAACTGAACTGAAGGTCCTGTACCTGTGTTATCATTATAGGTTGAATTGTGTCTCTCTTCCAAATTTTATATGTTGAATGTGAATGCTCTCTGCCTCAGCAAATAGTCTTATTTGGAAATAGGGTCTCTATAGAGGTAACCAAGTCAAAATGAAGTCATTAGGTACACTTTAATCCAATATGAATTGTGTCCTTACAAATACAGAACATGCACACAGGGAGAACACCAAGTAAACACAAAAGCAGGTGGGACTATATTTCTACCAGAAAGAAATATCAGAGTGCCAACAAACCACCAGAACAGATGAGCAGTCTCTCTCACAGTTCTTGGAAGGAACCAATCTTGCCGATATCTTGATCTTGGAGTCTAGTCTTCAGAACTGTGAGATAATCAACTCTGTTGTTTATACCACCTGATTTGTGGTACTTTGTTACAGCAACCAAAGCAAATAAAGACATTTATGTTGGATATAACCCTTACTGTGGGACTACAAAGAGTGAAAATAGTACAGGGGATTCAGAGAAGTATCATGGTCTTTGGAAGCCAAGGTACATTCATTAAAGGAATTTTATTCAGGGGAAGACCAGTTTCCTCAAACAGCTAAGGAGGATCTGCTCTGTCAGGAAAATGGTTTGGTGGTGGTGGCCAGTGGGTATTCAGGATTTTAAAATTCTTCACCTCATTCACATCTGCCAAAATGAGTCTATCCTATGTCTTAGGGTCTACCTCTTACCCACAAGAATCTTTACTTTTATAAAAGAGATCCTGATAGGGTTGAGTATGTTTTGTTACAACAATAATAATTACATTTAGACCCTGTGCTTGATGTTTGCCTATATTGGCTTTGCAACCTCAAAGCTGCTATGAAGGGTTTTTAATGTTTTACTCTGTTTCTGAATCAATTTGTCCTTTGCCTTTTGTAGAGCCACCAGAAATATCCCAATTCTTTATAATCTCTAAGGTCACCACAGTAGCTACATGCCATTAGTGACTTGATCTCCCAGGGCCTTCAACCTGCACATCAAGCTAGGCTACAACTGATATTTGAGTAATCATGATGCCACTACTCTGTGGATTATCAGTGTTCACTTTCCTTCAGCAAGGTTGGGTAGTCATTGCTTCTCAAGTATGTTAGCAACCTAATCCCAGTGTCTCTTTTTGAAGGAATATTTCCTGGGACCTCTTCTGGTGGTCAAGATCCAGTAGAAAACTGCACATTTAAGTAGAGACATTGAAAAGAGTTTAAGAAAAATATAGGTGTTGACCACCAGAAGTGGTCCCAGGAAATAGTCTTTCAAAAAGTGACAGTGGGATTAGGTTGCTAACATACTTGAGAAGCAATGGCTACCCACCTTGCTGAAGGAAAGTGAACACTGATAATCCACAGAGTAGTGGCATCATGATTACTCAAATATCAGTTGTAGCCTAGCTTGATGTGCAGTTTGAAGGCCCTGGGAGATCAAATCACTAATGGCATGTAGCTACTGTGGTGACATTAGAGATTATAAAGATTTAACAGTTCAATGAGGGAAAGACTAGTGTTTTCAACAAATGGTGCTGGGACAATTGTATCTACACACAAAATAATGATGTTGGGCTCCATTTCAAGCTTCTTCCTTCCAACACTTAATATCCTTCAAACAAAATTAACTCAAAATGGATCAAAGATGTATAAGTAAGAGCTACAACTCTTAGAAGTAAATTTAAACATAAGTCTTTGGGTTAGGCAATGTCATTTCTTAGACATGACATTGAAAGTGTAATCAAGAAAAGAATTTCTGTTTTCATAAAAATTAAAAAGTTTGTGCTTCAAAGGACATGATCAAGAAAGTGAAAGTGCAACCTACAGAATTTGAGAAAATCATATCCAGTGACTAATGCCCAGAAAGTATTTTAAAGAATCTTAAAACACAACAATAGAAAGATGAATAGCCCACTTAAAAATAGACAAAATATCTGAATAGATACTTCTCCAGAGAAGATATATAAATGGCCAACATGCACACGAAAAGATAATCAATATCATTAACCATCGAGGCAATGCAAATCAAAACTACAATGAGATACCACTTCATGCTCCCTACAGTGTGTGTGTGTGTGTGTGTGTGTGTGTGTGTGTGCGTGCATGCGTGTGTGCACGCTCAGTCATGTTTGACTCTTTGCCATCCCCTGGACTGTAGCCCCTTAGGCTCCACTGTCCATGGAATTTTCCAGGCAAGAATACTGGAGTGGGTTGCCATTTCCTACTCCAGCTCCTACAATGGTCATAATAAAAAAGACAGCAAACGTGGTAAAGATGTAGATATTGGAACTCTGCCATGTTGCTGTTGAAAATATAAAATGGTGCATTTGTTTTGGATAACAGCCTGGCAGTTCCTTGTTGGAGAGGATGAAATTTCCTCCTCTACCCATCTTGAGCACTTGTGGCTAGACAAATAATAAAACTGACACAAGACAGGATAACAGAATAAAAGCCAATTAAATTTCACATCCACAAGGAGATCATAAAATGATACTCAGAGAGTGACTTAAAGCAGGGAGCTCTTATATCTTGTCACGTAAGGAAACAATATGGCTTCCCAGGTGGCACTAGTGGTAAACAGTCCAACTGCCAGTGCAGGAGATGTAAGAGACTGGGATTTGATCCCTGGATTGGGAAGATATCCTGGAGAAGGAAATGGCTACCCATTCCAGTATTCTTGCCTGGAAAATTCTATGAACAGAGGACCCTAGTGGTCTAAAATCCATGGGGCCTCAAAGGATAGGACATGGCTTAGTGACTAAACACACACACATATAAAGAAACAAATCATTTGTGAGGATTTGACAGGACAAAATACCTTAGGTTTGTGTGCCTAATTAGTAAGGAATTTAAACTGAGTATATGAGTAAAGAAGTGGTGAGTTTATCTATATAGACTTCTCTGCCTGAACTCCTTGTCGTTGGTGGGTAAGGATGTCTTTCTACCTCTCAGTGCAGGGAGGGAATCTTTCACATTGAGGATTCATTTCCTTCTTTCGGGAAGACAGAGAAGAGGGTCAAGTTGTCCTTCTTACATAAGCAGTATCTTGTAGTTGTTGGTGTTCAGTCTCTCAGTCCTGACCAACTCTTTGCAACCCCGTGGACTGTAGCGTGCCAGGCTTCCCTGTCCTTCACTATCTCCCAGAGATTTCTCAAACTCATGTCCTTTGAGTCGGTGAGTCCATCCAACCATCTCATCAATCTTTCCCCGCATCAGAGTCTTTTCCAATGAGTCAACTTTTTCACATCAGGTGGCCAAAGCATAGGAGCTTCAGCTTCACATCAGTCTTTCCAATGAGTATTCAGGGTTGATTTTCTTTAGGAGTGACTGGTTTGATCTTGCAGTCCAAGGGACTTTCAAGAGCCTTCTCAATACCACAGTTCGAAAGCATCAATTCTTCAGTGCTCAACCTTCGTTATGGTCCAACTCTCATATCCATACATGACTACTGGGAAAGCCACAACTCTGATTATAAGGACCTTTGTCAGAAAAGTGATGTCTCCGCTTCTTAATATGCTGTCTAGGTTGATCATAGCTTTTCTTTCAAGGAGCAAGCATCTTTTAATTTCATGGCTGGAGTCCCCATCTGCAGTGATTTTGGAGCCCAAGAAAATAAAAAGTCTGTCACTGTTTCCATTTCTTCCCCATCTGTTTGCCATGAAATGATGAGACTGGATGCCGAGATCTTCATTTTTTTTTTAATGTTTAGTTTTAAGCCAGCTTTTTCACGCTCCTCTTTCACTTTCATCAGGAGGCTCTTTAGTTCCTCTTCACTTTCTGCCATTAGGGTGGTGTCATCTGCATATCTGAGGTTATTGATATTTCTCCCGACAATCTTGATTTCAGCTTGTGCTTCAGCCAGCCTGGCATTTCACATGGTGTACTCTGCATATAAGTTAAATAAGGAAGGTGACAATGTACAGCCTTGATGTACTCCTTTCCCAATTTGGAACCACTCCCTTGTTCTCTCCTTGGGTTGTAACTGTTGCTTCTTGACCTGCATACAGATTTCTCAGGAGGCAGGTAAGGTGGTGTGGTATTCCCATCTCTTGAAATATTTTCCACAATTTGCTGTGATCCAGACAGCCAAAGACTTTAGCATAGTCAATGAAGCAGAAGTAGATGTTTTTCTGGAATTTGCTTGCTTTTTCTATGATCCAACTGATGTTGGCAAGTTGATCTCTTGTTTCTCTGCCTTTTCTAAATCCACCTTGTACACCTTGTAGTTCTTGGTTCATGTATTATTGAAGCCTAATTTGAAGGATTTTGAGCATGACCTTGCTAGCTTGTGAATTGAGTACAATTGTTCAGTAATTTCAACATTCTTTGGCATTGCCTTTCTTTGGGATTGGAATGAAAACTGACTTTTTCCAGTCCTGTGGCCACTGCTGAATTTTCTAAATTTGCTGGCATATTGAGTGCAGCATTTTAACAGTATCATCTTTTAGGATTTGAAATAGCTCAGCTGGAATTCTATCACTTCCACTAGTTTTGTCTGTAGTGGTGCTTCCTAAGGCCCACTTGAGTTCACACTCTAGGATGTCTGGCTCTAGGCAAATGATCACACCATCTTGGTTATTTGGATTATTAAGATCTTTCTTGTATAGTTCTTCTATGTATTCTTGCCACCTCTTCCTATTATCTTCTGCTTCTGTTAGTTCCATACCATTTCTGTCCTTTATTGTGCCCATCTTTGTGTGAAATGTTCCCTTTGTATCTCTAATTTTCTTGAAAAGATTGCTAGTCTTTCTCATTCTATTTTCGTCCTCTTTTTCTTTGCACTGTTCACTTAAGAATGCTTCTTTAAATCTCCCCTTGCTATTCTTTGAAACCTATATTCAGATGGGTGTATCTTTCTTTTTCTCCTTTGCCATTCACTTCTCTTCTTTTCTCAGCTATTTTAAGGCCTCCTCAGACAGCCATTTTCCCTAGTTGAATTTCTTTCTCTTGGATGGTTTTGGTCTGTGCCTCCTGTACAGTGTTAGGAATCTTTGTCCATAGTTCTTCAGTTCCTGCCCCTCTGCCTGCCTATAAACTGAAGTGTCTTTGTTCAGTTCATAGAGAGATAATCTGACCCTAGCACTTGTGTAGAGAATTAGAAATACCCTCCAAGGCTTGACGGCTTCCAGAGGATTTTGCAAAAGATGAAAGAACGCTTTTTCTACATTGACTTCCTCCTGACTCCTGTCTTTGGTTACTGGATTTACTTTCTCCTCTCATAGGCCTTCCATTGAGCATCTATTTCGAAAAAGAAAGGGTCAGTGTCCCAACAAACAGTACTCTGTAGATGTTGTTAGTTCCCCAAATCTCTTGTCACCACTTTCTGAGCTTCATGTCCATATTCCGATTTGCTCAACCAACTTAGTCTGTCATACTTTCATTTTCGGTCTTTTTATCACTTTTAACTCAGAGTCCAGCATTGGACTTCAGTTAACAGCTTCCAATGAGATACAGGACTTGAGAATGAATGTTATCTTGCATAAGGGGACTTAATGGCCATATCAATCACAACAGGAAACATCAATTCTTGAGCTCACACTTCGTTAGGGGTATTATATCATGTTGGAGAAGCAATCTGTTTGGCCTTTGTAGAGATGATTCTGTATCTAATATTGTTAGTTGATCATAGCATTTACTTTCAAGGACAACATCTTTAAATTTCACGAACACACTCTGCATGATTTTGGAGCTATATATAAAACTTCACTGTTCCATTGTTCCCATCTCTGAAATTGTGTGCCGAAGAACTTCTGCAATTTTTTAAGAGTTTAGCCTCTCTCCACCAAATCCTGTCTTCAACTGTTCTATCGAGGACTCTTTATCTCTTCCTTTCGCAAAGGGTTGTCCATCTGCATTCATTATTTTTGTCCCATAAATCGATTAGCTGAACAGTCATTTCACTGGACCTCAATTAAAAAAATAGCACTAAATGTACAGTTGATGTACCAGGTACATTTCCCAATATTCTTGGGAAAAAAATTATGTTTCACTGACTATTAAGTTTTTGTTAATTGTTAAACTAAGTTTCTAGTTTTGTTAATTAAGGTCTAGTGTTTACTACGACTCACTTCTGAGATAGTTCCTTGTTGTTATGTTATATTGCTGAAGATTTAATTAAGTTATTAAAAAGGACACTCTAAGTTTGTTTCTGAAGCTTATCTCATTAAGTAGTCTTCAGATAAAGATCAGATGCTCCATGATGCACAACCAGGACATTAACACCAGGGTATAGTCATTTAACAAATGAAGTCAGATGACCGGGGGTATACTGGGCTCTACCTAATGAAAGTTCTTGACTTATAATTCTTACTTATGACCTTAATAATAACTGCTAGCTATATTATTTTCTATGTTGCTTGTTTCAGAAGATTGTTCCTCATGTTACTAAATGTGTGACTGAGCCTGTGATAAAATGCTGATATGCAGTTCCATATGCAATCAATGATTGCAATAGTGTAACTCTAGATAAGGATATCAGTCCTGAACATTCATTAGAAGGACTGATGTTGAAGCTGAAACTCCAATACTTTGGCCACCTGATGTGAAGAACTGACTCATTGGAAAAGACCCTGATGTTGGGAAAGATTGAAGGCAGCAGGAGAAGGGGTCGACAGAGGATGAGATGGTTGAATGGCATCACAGACTCAATGGACATGAGTTTGAGTAAACTCCAGCAGTTGGTGATGGACAGGAAGGCCTGGCGTGCTGCAGTCCATGAGGTTGCAAAGAGTTGGACAAGACTGAGTGACTGAACTGAACTGAACTCTAGATATGTAAGGAAGCAACAAGAGGGGATGTTTTCCTGGTCCAAGAGGCTAGTAAGACAGGTATGGTCCAGAGACTTTTGCCGCTTGCAAGGCCTGGTCTAGTAACAACACATTGAGTGGCCATTTGCCACTACAAAGATTATATCATGATCACTGCAAGCTGCTGACCTTCAACATCCCCTGAAAGGAGTTCAGGGTGGAGATCAGAAATAAGGCACTCTGTGCCCTGGGAAAAACCCAGAAGAATCAGCCTTCAGATAGTCAGATGTTTTCAGGTAAAGAATTTATGAGCCAAAATTCTTGCATCTTCTCATACCTAGAGAAATACTAATGTCATGAACCAATGTCTGGTCCTGGTTTTCCTGGCTAGCCCCTGAGCAGCTTTTCTATTTCTATTAATCTTTGGGCCATGTACCTTTAACTTTCTTGTTAAGTTTGTTTCTTCTAGAATACAACAAGTCTAAAGTGGTAGTATGGCAAGAATATTCCCTGACCAACATCTAGACAACGCTGAAACAAGTCACCTTATCATTCCATGGACTCTTGTCTCCCTCTGTAAATGTACCCTGACAGAACCAGCAAAGGGAAGCCAGAGCCCCACAATGCCCCTGTACAGCCTGAAGAAGTCAGAGTGGTCATTGCCCCTTTTTCTTTGAGACTGTGTTTCTAAATGCCTGAGAAGGGAAATAGGTAGATAGTTAAACATGAGTAGGGTATCAACAGGGCCAAAGAATTGGCCCTAAAAATAAAGAGGAGAAGAATGTGGTGACCCAAGGACAAAAGAGCAGATAAAACCCAGCAGGGTTTGGAATGCAGGAACCAAAAAACCAAGCCCTTATTGTCCTTCCCTCCCCCATGTTCTAACTATTAATGGATTTCAGGTCCTCCTGGGCAGTATAACCTGTCTCCCCTCCTACCCCATAAAGAGAAGGTATTTGCCTCATTCTTCCCCTTACCCAGTATACATGCCTCATCCAATCAGCAAATGACCCACAAGATCCCTATCCCACTCCTTGTATCCTGGCTATAAAAGTGGGCCTAGGACCCCTGTTCAACACTGGTTCTCCCTTGAGCTGGCCCACTGTTCTAACAGTGTCTCCCATTCTAATAAACTTTATTTCCCTCTCATTCTGTCTCATGACTGGAAACTCTTTTCCAACCTGCACCCAGACCATAACAGTACAGATCACCCTGAAGTACATTCTTGAGCTGTTTTGCAGGATCCAAACCCCCCTGGAGAACTCAACCACCAGAGTAAGTGGAGTGTAAGAATCGATGATGCTGACCTTTGTTGACCCTCTTGACTTCACTCAATTAGATGTCTGGATTTTGTCAACCTAGAGTAACCTTGCCTCATTTTAATGCTAAAATCTCCACCCCAGGGGCGGGGATAGCTGCTGTGCTTTGTACAGCATCTGTCTGAGTCTATTGTCCCACTGCCCAAGCACCTCTAGAACTTCACCTCTATGTCAAAGATCGCACTTGTCCTTTCATAAATATGCAGCCGTTCCTAGCTTGAAAGTGAAAAAGTTAGTCACTCAATCGTGTCCAACTCTTTGGACTCGGGGACTGTAGCCCACCAGGTTCCTCTGTTCATGGAATTCTCCAGGCAAGAATACTGGAGTGGGTTGCCAATTCCCTTCTCCAGGGGATCTTCCCAACCCAGCAGTTGAACCTGGGTCTCCTGAATTGCAGGCAGATTCTTTTTTTTTTTTTTTAATTAATAAATTTTTTATTGAAGGATAATTGCTTTACAGAATTTTGTTGTTTTCTGTCAAATATCAACATGAATCAGTCATAGGCATATCTATATCCCCTCCCTTTTGACCCTCTCTCCCATCTCCCACCTCATCCCACCCCCTCTAGGTTGATACAGAGCCCCTGTTTGAGTTTCCTGAGCTATACAGCAAATTCCCATTGGCTATCTATTTTACATATGGTAATGTAATTTTTCATGTTTTTCAGGCAGATTCCTTACTGTCTGAGCCACCAAGGAAACCCTTTTGGAACTCCCCTGATCGTGCTGTTTGGAGGGACAGTTCTTTAAGAGATATCTCTTCACCTTTTTGCTTGGCTCAGTTGGTAAAGAATCTGCCTGAGATGCAGGAGACCAGGGTTTGATCCCTGGATTGGAAAGATCCCCTGGAGAAGGGAATTGCTACCCACTCCAGTATTATTGTCTAGAGAATTCCATGAACAGAGGAACTATAGTCATCCATGGCACTTCCATGGCAGGCTACAGTCCATAGGGTTGCAAAGAGTGGAACACGACTGAGAGACTAAGACTTTACTTGTCACAAGTAATCAATGCTTCCACTTTGATGGAAAGTACCTGCCATTGTTAGGGGAAGCACACTGACTGAAATCACTCACCCTGGCCAAGCACCATAGTAACCATTTGCATGAGTTGTTTTACGACAGGAGGTCCTGGTAAGGAACATGGAGCTAATAAGTCACCACCAACTGGAAGAGTTCAGGAAAGGTCAAAAGGAGACACCATATGTCTGACCACCTCCCAGAATCCTTCTCACTGGCATCCATCTTGGCAGAAGAAGGCATGTACCACTTGAAGGGCTTTGAGGCAGAAGCCTGGCTAAAGACAATCTGGAAATGAATCCCATCACCATAAAACCCAAGACTGTGAGTAGGGTAGGTTCCCTTACCCTACTGCTCTCCACCTGGGTGCCCCTTCCCAATAAAATCTCTTGCTTTGTCAGTCCATGTGTCTCCTCAGACAATTCATTTCTGAGTGTTAGACAAGAGTCCACTTTTGGGCCCTAGAAGTGGTCCCCCTTCCTGCAACAAATGGTGACTCTGGCAGGGACTCTTCTCTCCTGCAGCTGACATCCTGACCACTTGGGGTACTCAGGGAGCAGCTTGCCCTCTGATGGACCAGACCCAGAAGCCACAACAGGGACCATTTTGTCCCTGGTCTCCTGATGTGGACAACTGGCCAGAGTGCCCTGACCAGGGAAGGAACAAGAGACTTTATTATTGACCCCTCTCCCCTTCTCTCTCTCTTTCCTCTCCTTACCCCTTCCTACCCTTCCCCATTTTTCTAGTCCCCCCATCTTGGATGCAGGAAACTGGTTGAAGGGCCTCAACCTGAGCTGAGGATTAGAGACTGATCACCTCTTGGCAGAGAACTCGAATTCTGGTTCTGTTCTGGTCTAGTTTCTGGTAGGGCCAAGTTTCAATCCTCCCTTCTCTGGAGGCCCAGGGTAAAGTCCCGTAACGCCTAGGTATCTGCAGGTGGCAGGAGACATCTGTAAGGCCACCCTTTTAGCCCTCTTCTCCTGCCTCCTCTCCCCTCTTCTTTCAACCTGGCTTCTTTTCCTCCCTTTGAAATCTTTGAAGACCTGAGACATTTTCATTTATTCTGTTAGTACTTGGATCTGAAGTTCTGTGTCTATAGGAACTTTTCTGAGAGACTGTAATCTTATATTTAAGGAAGGGTCTGATTAGGACTGCCAGGTCTATGTGTGTGTTTTATACTCTGTGTTCTGCTTTGTGATTTGTGATGGCCATTTTGCTTTGTGTGGCCACCATTTGGTTTAGACCTGGTGCCATTTTGTTAGAATTTGATTTTCATTCCCTCTGCCTTGAGACCAGGTTTCTCAGGAACTCTTATCTAGACCATCTCTAACTCCTGAGACAGAGGAAAAATGGGAAGAAGCCTTTAAATTTTTATTTATTCCAACTGTTATTTAAAAACTAGTGCATGTTATGTTGTAATATTTAATTCATGACTAAGCTTAGAAAATGAAGCTAGATCTTGTGTTATATCTGAATATATGTATATCTCAGTATGTCTTTGTCTCTGGATAATATTTTTGAGATTAATTTGTTTTGTTTTTTTTTTAAAGACCTGATATATTTTATTTTTTTTTAATAAAGACCTGATATACTTTAAAGAAAACAGACTTTATTGCCTAGCAATTAAAATAATTTGAAGATGTATTTTCCTCCATAATTTATTGTGAGATGAACATTAAAATACAATTTTAATTTTTATCACTTGCTTTAATGCACGTCTTCTTGAAGAACTCTTCGTTTTTCCTTCGAAAACGTTGTGTGCCACACCTTTGAGGTAATGAGAGTTTTTAAGCACCACTGCTGACTTGAACATTCATCTGCACATACTCATCTGCTTGTTACATGCACAGCAGTCCTCCTAGTGTTTTCACAGCCATCCTCTTTGACAGGTTTTTGGAAAACATTTATCACAATGATCTTCATCTTCAACTCATAGGCTCTGCTGCACAAAATGCGATTGAGCAGAAGGCACGCAAGAGAGCTCGAGGCGGCGTCAACAGGGTTGGGGAGGGGAAGGTGGCCTCATGGGATGACTCGGAGGCCGCGGCCGCGCCGACCGCTGGGCTGTGCCCGGCAATGGACTGAAGCCACCGGGATGGGGACCCCGGGGGCGGGACGCACAAGCCGGAGGGGCCTGAGGCCGACCTGTAGACCCGGGCACGGAGTCGGGTTCCCGGGAGAAATAAGAAAATGATCTAACTCCGCGGGACCTTCTCCCTCCAAAGAGCTGGGCAACGTGCCCGCGGGCATTGCCGCCACGCCCGTACGGCCGACAGACCCTCAAGGCCCTTCCTCAGCCCGCGGCCAAGCCTTGAGGTTAATTTGTGAATGAACTCTATTTAATTGACTTAAAGAAAAGTAAGCACTTACAAATCAAATAATTTTAAATTAAACAATGAATGCCAGGTTCATGTGAACTGGGAAATATTCAATATTAAATTAATACCTGGTAACATAGACATGTCTTTAGAACCATCAACAAGTGTAATACTTCTGTTGTACCTAGGTTTACTAGACGTCAAATAAGACTGTATTCTGTTACAAATTTGTCAACAAGAAATGTACCTTATTGTGGAAAATACTTTAGGGAAACTAAGATGTGTTTTCAGTAGAAAAAGTTATGAAAAAATACTGAAAAGAGTTATACATGATCAGGACTTTCCAAAATTGGATTACAATTAGTTGGATAAATGGATTTTGTTAGGATTAACAAAGGAAATTTCCAGACATAGGAAAACTGCTTAGAGCCAACTAGGTCCAAGGTGATGGAGTTTACTTTCACTAGACCTTGAACCTCGTATATATATCCATTGAGACATATCAACAAGCTAAATGATACACACATCAGTATTGACTAAATCTGACTGAATGTTCTAAACCCTTTTGATTGATTTTTTTCAAAACTTCCTAAATCAAATTCTTTTGACATTCTTTTGACCTCTAGCTAACTTTGAGTTGCTTCAGAGGGCCCCTGAAACATCCCAAAGAGAGATATTAAACTAATTGTGTTTATTTGGTTGGTTAAATTACATGGAAAATACTATCGAGTGAGTAATAAGTCCTCTCAGGTTATAATGGATGGTAAATATTACTAATACAGATATCCTAGAAAATATATGGAATTCCTAACATTCTGGTATGTCCTGGTATTCTAATGGGAAACCTGATGACTTCACAAAAGTTAGCCAAAGGACTAAATGAATCAGAGAATATGCTTATAACTTTTATGGTTTCTATCTCAAAAATTATGGATTTGAATCTTGTGTTTTCTGAGAGTAGGGAAAACCTTCCTCTCAAGCTAATTATGACAATAGTTTGGTAAAATTATATGTTATAAACAAAACAATTATATTTTCTGTCTGTCTGACTCCTCCAGAGATTGGAAACTCTTAGGTTTCCAATAACTTTATCAGGTGAGTTAGGAAGGTTATCTCACTAACAGGTACAGAAATCTCAAGGAAGTTTTGAGACTTTAAAAATGGAAGAATTCACCTAAATTTGTTAGGTGAAATCTGTTAGAAGCCTTTAGTGTGAGTTTCCCAGCACTGTTTTACTTTAAAAATTCAGTCTGAGATTTTATAAATGTTTCAGCAATGCAAAAAGTCTATGATCAATTATGGTTATATAAATCATCAGGCCAAAATTACTGTGAGCAGACCTATTTTGCAAACAAATTAGCCTTAATTTGGTTATATTTGATAAAAATGAAGGTAATGTTAGGAAGAAAAAGATGTTTCAATGAATGTTAAATCCAAGTTTGTTAATGGAGGTCTGCATCTAGTAAGACTCATTCCCTAGATAGTTCTTTGCTGTTGTACGATATTAATGTAAAACTTAATTGAATTCTTAAAGAACACTCTAAGTTTGTTTCTGAAGCTTATCTCGGTAATCTATCTTTGGATAATGATCAGATACCTCATGAGCTGCAACCAGGATTGGAAAAAGACAATTTAAGGAACTGCCTCTAACCTCCAACCTGGATGGAAGGATCTTTTTATCAGGTACTCTTAACTAGCTCATACAATGAAACTGAAGGGAAATTGACTCTTAGATTAATTCCCATTCCAAAGGCCTCTACACTGGACTGGTCTATAGAAAGTACAGCTGACCTGATCTCACCTTAAAATGACACTCAAACAGGAGAAGTGGCACTATACCAGGATGAAAAGACGACGAAATCAGAGGGAGACAGCTTGCCCAAGAAACTGGACCTAATTTGCATGATCATTTATAATGTTTTCTTGACTTCTTAGACCTTTGTATATAAATCAAATGCTTTTCTATTGTAGGCCTGATCGTATGCTAGTTTTAGAAATCAGTCCAATTATAGGGTTTGTGACCAATTACCTGTGTCTAGTTCTGGGTTACCTTGGTTACCAAGGCTCTAACTAAATTTACTAAATCTATCTATCTATCTATCTATCTATCTATCTATCTATCTGTCTATCTATCTATCTATCTATATCTATATCTATATCTATATCTATATATATAGTCATATTCAGGTCACTATTGATATTACTAGATGGGATCCCCTCACCTGACCAATTAATAATGCCTGCTCTGACTCTGGCCATAAATGTGAGTTTTCTTCTATTACTCAAGCTCAATCAGAGCAACAAGTAAAGTTTCAGCAAAGGAAGAAATTGCCAACAATTATGGGATGGATTGATATATATAACACCAGGCTATGGTAATTTAGGTTTAAAGTCTCCTCTGTGTTGGAAACAATTAAATCATACTAAAGATAATCAATCCAGTAACACTAAAAAACTGGGCTATGTGCCTTATAGACAGTGCCAATGTATCATTTCCCTGGAAGATAAAGATTTGTACAGAGTAGACTAGGTCAGATAACCTGGGATATACTGGGCTACATCTAGTGGAAGTTCTTAGCTTAAGTCTTACTTATGACTTTACTAATACTGCTGGCTATGTTATTTGTATTTCTCTTGTTTTACAAAATTGCTGTTTCTTGTACTGCCAAATGTTTGACTGAAGCCTCTGATAAAATAATATATAGTTCCATATGAGATTGATGATGGTAACAGTGTAAGTCTAGATACGGGAAGAAGCAACAAGAGGGAATATTTTCCTGGACCAAAAGGCTAGTAAGACAGGTGGTCCAGAAAATTTTGGATACTGTTTTATGGGCCTAGTCCAATAACAGCACATTGAGTGGCCTATTAACAAAATCTTTGCCAAACCTGAGAATGGATATTCTCAGCACCATGGGATAAAATGGTCATGAAACGCCCCCCTCAAAATCATGGTCAAGTTTATGACCAAGAAAGGGCTCTGCCAGCTAAAAATTGACACTTGCCATATACCTCTAAAAAGATTAAATCATGGCCACTGAAGCTGCTGATCTTCAACACCTGTGAAAGGAGTTTAGGGTAGAAATCAGGAATGAGGCATTCTGTGCTCTGGGAAAACCTGACAGAACAGGCCTTCAGGCAGTTAGATCTTTTCAGGAGAAGATTTTATGAGTTCCAGTTTTTGCATCTTCTCATACCTAGGGAAACACTGACATCGTTAATGGTGACATCTGCTTTGGCAATTAAGGAAAATTGTATAATTAAAAGTCAAAATAGAGTCACTATGGTTCAAACATCCAAGGAAATAACTAGATGATTCTATGGGTGTAATTTCAGACTGGACCTTGTATTGCTAAACACTTGAGTTTTATGAGTCATGTCAGGTTTGGATGCCACCATTCTCAAAACAATGTCTGTTGGCAACTAGTAACCTTACTTTTTATAAAACTAGGCAACTGGCTACCAGTCTTCCCAAAGTGCCAGGTCCAGACTGGGTTTCAGGCCTATTGTTCTGAAAAGAAACGAGATTTATTTTGTCTATTAAAATTCCAATTGTCACTCCTCCAACTACTTCTAACTGGGTCTGTTATACCAAAATGGCAGGTCAAGGGACTTAGATTTTATTCATACAAGACACAGATACAGGACTTGAAGTTCAGGAATACTTGCAGTTCAGTGTCTATTCTCCAAGCTGAGGCAGTCCTATGTCCCATTTTGACAGAAAGTTATCACATAGTTGCCAGATTCTCTAAATTAAAACTGTGCAGAACTCCATGGGGCTCTAGAGTACAGCTCTGTTCTGTGTTCTCCATTTCTTGTCTGTAGGTTATAGGCGTCATGCAGCCTCCTTGATCTTCCCTGAGTTCCAAAAAGTAGATTCAAACAGTTGCTAATCAGAAAAGGGAGAGGATACAGAAACAGCGAAGGAACAATCAAATGGTGGTACGGCCTTGAGGCAGGGTCCTGGTTCCTACTCAAAAAATATGTATAACAATATGTTTGAGTTCATCTGCAGAGCTGGGGCCCCCACCCCAGTGGAGGATGGTAACTTCAGGCTGAGCACAAGATGCCTGGAGCACTGCTCTGTGGCCTCACCACTAATCAATCAGAACAAAGTCATACACCCTGCAGCCCTCACCCCAAATGTTGCCTTGTTTCTGGGACCCAGTGATGACCATCGTTTTAGGCTTCCTGTTTGGTCTTGTCTATTTCGTCTCTGACAGGGGTCAGCAGTTTTAAGCTGAACTGCTGTTCTTAAAAGGTTGAATGCCGGTTTCAGGCACAGAATACCTCTACTTAGATCAGGTAGAGAGAGATTTCTGCTCTGCTATGCAGGCCTTGGAGAAGGAAATGGCAACCTACTCCAGTATTCTTGCCTGGAAAATCCCATGGACTGAGGATCCTGGTAGGCTACAGTCCATGGAGTCGCAAAGAGTCGGACACGACTGAGCGACTTCACTTTCACTTTCACTATGCAGGCCTACGCCCGTACACAGCAGGAAGAAGTTACAGAAGAAAGAGAACTCTGCCCCAATTCCCAAGAACTATCTTGACTAGAAGTCTTTCAGGAGGTAGTTGTTAGGGGAAGCACACTGACTGAAATCACTCACCCTGGCCAGGCACCATAGTAACCATTTGCATGAGTTGTTTTAAGACAGGAAGTCCTGGTAAGGAACACAGAACTATTAAGCCACCACCAACCAGAAGAGTTTGGGAAAGGTCAAAAGAGACACCACATGTCTGGCCACCTCCCAGAATCCTTCTCACTGGCATCCATCTTGGCTGAACAAGGTGTGCACCACCAGAAAGGGTGATGAGTCAGAATGATTGGCTAAAGACAACCTGGAAACTAATCCCATCATTGTAAAACCCTAAACTTGCAGAGCAGTCCTCCTGGTTTCCCTTACCCTACTGCTCTCCACCTGGGCGCCCCTTCCCAATAAAATCTCTTGCTTTGTCAGCCCATGTGTCTCCTCGGACAATTCATTTCCAAGTGTTAGACAACAGTCCACTTTTGGGCCCTGGAAGGGATTCCCCCTTCCTGCAATAGCATGTCTGTTGGCTATATCTGTTGACTATGAACCCCAAGTGACAGACCCATTGAGTACAGTAACAATCTGACTTTACAAAACTTTAACTGGACTTCTCTCCTTCCTCAGGATTCCTGATCTTTCCTGGACCCTTGTGCTTAAACAAGCCCTGGAAGGTGGAACAATCTCCTTAATGGCATTACCAAGATTGGTGACTGGAAGGAAAACTGTCCAATTATGCCCCCTGCTCAAGGTGCTATCTGCTGATCCCATTCGCCTACACCCTGTTCCTTCTGACCTTGTTTACTCCAACAGAATACCCCAATACAAGTCTTTCTGAAAAAATTTCCTCCTAACCTAGTCTGGATTTGTTTTTGAAAGCTTGTAGTTTAAATGAGGAAATAGGAATGAAAGAGATTTTGTTATAGTGATGTCATTAGTTTATTTAAAGTCTTTCTGAGATATATGACAATAATTATCCATCAGAAAATGTTGATTTCTTTTCATTTTTGGCCATGCCAAGCAGCTTGCAGGATCTTAGTCCCCCCACCAGGGATTGAACCTGCACCCTTGGCAGTGAAACCATGGAATTCTAAACACTGGACCACCAGACAGTTCCCAAATGTTGATTTCTTTGAGAGTGTGAGATAAATTTTAAAAAAATTATTTTATTTTTCTATATTTGGCTACACTGGGTCTTTGTTGCAGTGCTCAGGCTTCTCTTGTGGGAGAACCAGCTCGAGAGTGCTTCCACTCAGTAGTTGTCACACTCTCACTCTCTAGTTGCCGCACACAGGCTTAGTTGCTTCCTGGCATGTGAGATCTTAGTTTCCTGACCAGGGATTGAACCAGAGTCCCCTGCATTGCAAGGTGGAGTCTTAGCCACTGGGCCACCAAGAAAGTTCCCCAAATGTTGAATCTTGAATGTAATTTTGGTTGTCAGCTTCTTTATATCCTCCTTCAATTTTATTGAAAGCAAAGAATTTGGAAACATCTGACTTGCAAAGGATACATTGCTCTATCATTAGAGTCAGTCACTTTCTCAATAGCCAATGCTGTCTTTCAGGTTAATCCTTCCTGGAACCCTGCAGTCTTCCTCTCCCACAAGCAATATTTGTAGTAGATTCATGAACTGGGAGGAGAGTGGATGTGAAAGGGAAGCTGGAAAAGTGGGACATATTTAACATCTGAGAACCAGCATGATGTCTTGACTACAGGTAAGTTCTCAAGCAGATCTAGTTTAAGGGAAAGTATGGTCATTCTTCAGTATCCATGAGGAAGTGATTCTGGGGCCCCTGCAGATACCAAAACACACCTCAGATGTTGAAATCTTTTACAGTTGGCATTCCACATCTGTGTTTTCAACCAATATTGGATCTGATATACAGAAGTTAAAGATATGGAAGCTCATTTTCTTAAAACAAACTGCCAATTGCTTCCTTTTTCTCACCTTTAAAGCAATCATTTTGCTCTTGCCACGTACTAGTATTTAAAGAGCCTCTTGCTTCAGGTTGACTGACAACACAAATCCAGAAAAAGTGAACAGGCTTCCTGCACAGATCTACTAATAGAATAGAACCAGTACACCTTACATTGCAGAAAGAAGGTGGCATAGAGAATGGTAACAGGTGATGACAGAAGCCTCAGAGTTTGTTTGTTTTCTTTTTTTCTTAATGCTTTTTTGTCTGTGTCATGTAGCATGTGGGATCTTAGTTTCCTGACCAGGAACCTGTGTGCCTTGCACTGGAAACTCAGAGTCTTAACAATTAGAAGGTTAGAAAAGTCCCAGAGTTTTCTTTCTTTCTTAAAAAATTAACTAGTTAATTAATTTTTTTGCTGCACACAGGTTTTGTCTAATTGCAGCAAGTAGAGGTTACTCTCTAGTTACAATGGCTTCTCTTGTTGCAGAGCATGGGCTCTAGAGCCCAAGGGCTCCAGTAGTTGTGGTGCACAAGACTTCATTGCCCCTCGGCATGTGGAATCTTCCCAGGCCAGGGATCAATCCCGTGTCCCCTGCATTGGTAGGTGGATTCTCTGGTAGGACCACCAGAGAAGTCCCAGAGTTTTCTTTTTTAAAGTAGCTGTAAGGAATGTTACAGGAGTGGAAGAGAGAAACATAATTAAAGATGAAGAAGGAAAAACTTCCCTTGTGGCACAGTGATTGAGACTCTATGCTTCTGATGAAGGGGCCACAGATTCCAGCCCTGGTCCAAGAACTAGGATCCCACATGCTACACAGGGCAGCCGAAAAGAAAAAAAAAAAAAAAAGATGAAGGGAAAATCCCAGGACACAGGCTTTCTTCTCTAAAACCTTTATAATTATTCTTCATGCAAAGAGCAGAGTAGTCTCAAAAATGTTCCCTGGAAAGTAAAGTCAGCTAGGTACTGACAATGTCGCCTGTTCTAGAATATTGTTAACTAAACACTTTTTCCCAAAGCAAGTGTTGAATAGGAAACGATGAAAACGAGAAGATACTGCTGAGATACCTGGAGTGACAGGCAAATTTGACTTGGAGTACAAAATGAAGCAAGGCAAAGGCTAACAGAGTTTTCCCAAGTGAATGCACTGGTCATAGCAAACACCCTCCTCCAACAACATAAGAGAAGACTCTACACATGGACATCACCAGATGGTCGATATTGGAATCAGATTGATTATATTCTTTGCAGCCAAAGATGGAGAAGTTCTATACAGTCAGCAAAAACAAGACCGGGAGCTGACTGTGGCTCAGATCACGAACACCTTACTGCCAAATTCAGACTTAAATTGAAGAAAGTAAGGAAAACCACTAGACCATTCAGGTATGACCTAAATCAAATCCCTTACAATTATACAGTGGAAGTGAGAAATAGATTTAAGGGATTAGATCTGATGGATGGAGTGCCTGAAGAATTACAGATGGAGGTTTGTGACATTGTACAGGAGGCAGTGATCAAGATCATCCCCAAGAAAAAGAAATTCAAAATGAAAATGGTTGTCTGAGGAGGCCTTACAAATAACTGAGAAAAGAAAAGAAGCTAAAGACAAAGGACCAAAGGAAAGATATACCCATTTGAATGCAGAATTCCAAAGAATAGCAAGCAGAGATGAAAAAAGCCTTCCTCAGTGATCAGTGCCAAGAAATAGAGGAAGACAATAAAATGGGAAAGATTAGAGAAGTCTCCAAGAAAATTAGAGGTACCAAGGGAACATTTCATGCACAGATGGGCACAGTAAAGGACAGAAATGGCATGGACCTAAAAGAAGCATAAGATATTAAGAAGAGGTGTCAAGAATACACAAAAGAACTATACAAAAAAGATCTTAATGACCCAGATAACCACGATGGTGTGATCACTCACCTAAAGCCAGACATCCTGAAATACAAAGTCAAATGGGCCTTAGGAAGCATCACTATGAAAAAAGCTAGTGGGGGTGATAGAATTCCAGTAGAGCTATTTCAATCCTAAAGGATGATGCTGTGAAAGTGCTGCATTTGATACGCCAGCAAATTTGGAAAACTCAGGAGTGGCCACAGGACTGGAAAAGGTCAGTTTTCATTCAAATCCCAAAGAAGGGCAATGCCGAGAATGTTCAAACTACTGCACAATTGCATTCATCTTACATTCTAGCAAAGAAATGCTCAAAACTTTCCAAGTGAGGCTTCAACAATACATGAACTGTGAACTTCCAGATGTTCAAGCTGAATTTAGAAAAGCCAAAGGAATCAGAGATCAAATTGCCAACATCTGTTGGATCATGGAAAAAGCAAGAGAGTTCCAGAAAAACATCTATTTCTGTTTTATTGACTACTCCAAAGCCTTTGACTGTGTGGATCAGAACAAACTGTGGGAAATTCTTAAAGAGATGGGAATACCAGACCATTTTACCTGCCTCCTGAGAAATCTATATGCAGGTCAAGAAGCAGCAGTTAGAACCAGACATGGAACAACAGACTGGTTCCAAATTGGGAAAAGAGTATGTCAAGGCTGTTTATTGTCACCCCACTTATTTAACTTATATGCAGAATACATCATGTGAAATTCCAGGCTGGATGAAGCACAAGCTGGAATCACGATTGCCAGGAGAAATATCAATAACCTCAGACACACAGGTGGCATCACCCTTATGGCAGAAAGCAAAGAAGAACTAAAAAGCCTTTTGATGAAAGTGAAAGAGGAGCATGAAAAGGTTGGCTTAAAACTCAACATTCAAAAAACTAAGATCACGGCATCTGGTCCCATCACTTCATGGCAAATAGATGGGGAAACAATGGAAACAGTGAAAGACATTTTCTTGGGCTCCAAAATCACTGCAGATGATGACTTCAGCCATGAAATTAAAAGAAGCTTGCCCCTTGGAAGAAAATCTATCACCAACTTAGGCAGCATATTAAAAAGCAGAGACATTACTTTGCCAACAAAGTACTGGATAGTTAAAGCTATGGTTTTTCCAGTAGTCATGTATGAATGTGAGAGTTGGACTATAAAGAAAGCTGAGCACCAAAGAATTGATGCTTTTGAACTGTGGTGTTGGAGAAGACTCTTGAGAGTCCCTTGGACAGCAAGGAGATCAAACTATTCAATCCTAAAGGAAATCAATCCTGAGTGTTCATTGGAAAGACTGATGCTGAAACTCCAATATTTTGGCCACCTGATGCAAAGACTTGACTCATTGGAAAAGACCCTGATGTTGCAAAAGACTGAAGGCGGGAGAAGGGAATGACAGAGGATGAGATGGTTGGGTGGCATCACCAACATGATGGACATGAGTTTGAGCAAGCTTCGGGAGTTGGTGATGGAGAGTGAAGCCTGGTGTGCTGCAGTCCATGGGGTCACAAAGTGTTGGACATGACTGAGAGACTGAACTTAACTGAATTGAACTGCTGAGGAAGGCGATTATGGTTTTACAGAAATAAACAAAGACCACTCAAATGTGAACAAGCTAGGGCTATTTATTCTGAGCTGGCTATAGCAAAAAAAAGTCAGCCAGCATCATTGTGTTCTGACAAAAACTCAGAGGTAGAAAGAGGAGTTCAGTTCAGTTCATTTGCTCAGTGATGTTAGACTTTTTGCAACCCCATGAACTGAAGCACTCCTGGAAAGCTTTATAGTGGAGAAAAGTAAAGGCTCTAGGTGTGCTGTGATCGGAGGTTGCTGGTGTAGGAAAACTACAGGTGGACTAACTGGAAGTGAAGCATCCTTGATTAGCGTGCATATTTGGCTTTCTCTACTTGGTCCTAAGTTGAAAGCAGGGGCAAAAACTTGGAAAGCTATCAGATATTAACCAAGTCTTAGACATTTTGGGTCAATTGTTGCAGAGGTTTTTGTTTGTCTTCTTGGACTGTTTGTTAGAGCAGTAGCCTGATTTCCTACATGTCTGACTTGTATATATTAATTTGACTTTCTGGGTTGATTGCTGTAGATTGTGGGCCAGAATTCTATTTTTATATGTGTGGTCTGGCTCTGTCTGTTTGTATATACAGTCTTTCAGTAGATATCCCAGAAATTTTTAGTGTGACATCAAAGAATGACAATAAGATCTTTTCTGATTCTTGGAGTTCACATGGAGTAGATTTAACAAGTCAGTGATTTGACTCCAAAACTGGTAAGAAGCAGAGAACATCATGTACTAACACTTATGTAATACAAATATTTTGTATTTAATAAAGTTTGCTGTTGTTTTTTTTACTTTACATTTTGCAATTACTCCTAGGATATTTGTTTGCTTAAACACAATATGTAGATATGTTTTAAGGGATTATTTCTTATGATTTCCAATTTTGTTTGGAGAGGGAACATTTTTTGGTGAATTCATTTTAGTGAATCTGTGCAAGTGGGTACATGTGTATATGCAGTGAAAATAAATTGAAAAATATTTCTATTAAGCATTCTTCTTATCCAGTAGAAACAAATGTTTACATTTGTTATGCTTCTGCCTATCAATGCCGAGAACTACTGAATAGCTTTGTTAACTTTTGTCATTGAAAAAACCTTTTCTTTTTTGGCTGCACTGTGCACCAGTCAGGGAATGAACCTGTGGCCTCTGCATCAGGAGCACAGACTCTTAACCACTGGACTGCCAGGGAACTCCAGAAAGAACATTTTTCTTTCTTCTTTAAATATTTATTTATTTATTTTTAAAACTTATGTGGATGTGTCAGGTCTTAATTGCAGCACACGGGATCTTCCAGGATCTTTCACTTGTGGCGTGTGGACTCTTGGTTGCAGTGCACAGGCTTCTTTCTAGTTGTGGAGCACAGGCTCCAGAGCGAGCAGGCTCAGTAGTTGCGGTGCGGGCTTAGTGGTCCCACTGCATGTGGGATTTTAGTTCCCTAACCATGGCTCAAACCCTTGTTCTCTGCCATTGCAAGGCAGATTCCTAACTGCTAGACCACTAGGGAAGTCCCAAGACTTTTTTTTTTTTTTTTTTAATTGCCTGGAGAATCCCATGGACAGAGGAGCATGTCCGTCTACAGTCCATAAGGTCGCAAAGAGTTGGACAGGACTGAAGCAACTGCGTTCACATTTTTTAACTGGAGGAAAATTGCTTCACAATGTTATGTTGGTTTCTGCGGTACAACAATACAAATCAGTCACTCCCTCTTGAATATATATATCACCTCCCTCTTGAATCTCTCTCTCTCCTTCCCACATCCCATCAACCCATTTTTTTCTTTAAGGTGCTCGTAAATGAGTAGAGTATGTCTGGTCCAGTTACCTTTGATTTAGTTGCCTCATCAGAACTAGATGAATTTCTTTAACCTTTTTTCTTCCTACTTTTCAACAAGTATATTTCTCTCTTCTTTCATTTTTCAAATAGCTAGGTAACTCTTTGGTAATATGCCTCCTGTTCTTCAACCAGAGTCAGCAACTTATTTCTAAAATACCCAGGTAGTTAATGTTTTAGGCTTGGCAGGCCATGCAGCCTCTGTTGTTAACTACTCAGCTCTGTCATTTTAGCTTAAAAGCAGCCATA
This sequence comes from Odocoileus virginianus, assembly GCF_023699985.2. Lineage (NCBI taxonomy): Eukaryota > Metazoa > Chordata > Mammalia > Artiodactyla > Cervidae > Odocoileus > Odocoileus virginianus. Next base: position 36,475,009 of record NC_069696.1, on the reverse strand, counting down.
GACAATGCATAAATGAATGGCGTGTCAATTTCCCAATAAAACTTTATTTGTAGAAATTCTGATTTTCTTATAATTTTCATATATCATGAACTATTCTTCTCCTTTTAATTTTCCAGTGATTAAAAAATGCAAAAGCCATTTTTAGCTAATGGGTTGTACAAAAATATTCAGAGGATCAGATTTGGTTCACAGGCTATAGTTTGTTAATCATTGATGTAGACTAAGAAAGAAGTGAGATAAAGTGAGTGACTAGGCCTCTCTGTGTAAGGTTTGTTCACTCTTCCTAGCCACCTCATCCACATAGCTTAACTTTTGGGACAGAGAACATTTTCCTCAGAATTTTTTTTCTAGAAAGATGATAAATCAATAACTATTTATTTGGGGGCATTTTTGCAAAGCTAGTTTTATTGAAGTAAGCAATTTGTTCATTTAGTCAAACAGCTCTTCTGTTAGGACAATAGATCACCCACCTGGACAAAAACTTATTTATCAAGTAATAGTTGACTTACCAGTTCTCACTTTGATGTCCTCATCTCACTCTATCCACCAATCCTAAGCTATTATGTCGCAAACTTTGTCCAATCCTAGTCAATTTTTCTTCTTGAAAGATCAGTCTAAGCCACTTGAACTCAAGGCTCCAAAACCCTATAAATATCTTCCTCTGACTGCACTCTTCTGAAACATTACTAAAGTGGTATTCTTCCTCATTGCAGAAAGTCTAGCAAATAAATGTTTGCATGATTAATAGCTTTTTCTAGCAGTCAGTTGACCTGAGGAACAACAGCTCCATCCTCAATTTCTAGTTTTGTATTTCTTTTATTGTTTTTTAGATTTCAAGATGGGCTAACTTGCATGTACTTAACAATTATATGTCATACTCACCCTGGGTTCTAACCATTCTTACTAGCATACACAGTGATGTCTCTTTTTCAGCGAGGTTGAAACTGTGAATGTCTTTTCTTCCTAAGTAGTTTTACTGCTGAAATGTAATTCATACGCCATACAATTCACCTAAAGTGTATCATCAATGGTTTCTAGAGTATTACATTATTACCTTTAAAGGTTGTAGTTTATATATATATATATATATATATATACCATAAAATGTACCATTTTAACCATTTTTAGCATATAATTCAGTGGTATTTTCTTTTTTATATAATTCAGTGGTATTAATAACATTCACAATGTTGTACCATTACCCCTACCTAGTTCCATAACTTTTTCATCTCAAAGAAATACTCTAAGCAATAACTCCCCCAACCTTCCCTCCAGCATCTGATAACTTCTATCCCCTTTTTGTCTGTATCAATATACCCATTCTAGATGTTTCATGTAAATAGAATCATATACTAATTATATATTTGTATCTGGCTTGAATGGTGGCTTGAATGGTGGCTTCCCTAGTGGCTTCAATGGTAAAGAATCTGCCTGCAATGCGAGAGACTCGGGTTCAATCCCTGGGTCAGGAAGATCCCCCCTGGAAAAGGGAATGGCAACTCTTTCTAGTATTCTTGCCTGGAGAATTTCATGGACAGAGGAGCAAAGGGTCTGGTGGGTTACTGTCCATGGACAGACACTGTCCATGTCTGGTGGGTTGCAAAGAGCTGGACATGACTGAGCAACTGACACACACACATCTGGTTTATTTCACTTGGCATTATGTTTTCAAGGTTCATGCAATGTTGTAGCATGTGTCAGAACTTCATTCCTTTTAAGATTCCTTTTATGTTTGAATAATATTCCATTGACCATACATACCATAGTTTGTTTATCCATGCATTTGTTGATGGACATTTGAATTGTTTCCACCTTTTGGCTAATGTGAATAATGAGACAATGAATATTGGTATACAAGCATCTGGTTAAGTTCCTGCTTTCAGCTCCTTCAGGCATATGCTTACTAGTGAAATTACTGAGTCATGCAGTAATTCTATGTTTAGCTTTTTGAGGAAGTGCCAAAGTTTTTTTGTGTGTGTGTTGGCAGTACTATCAACAATGTATAGCAATTTCTCCACATTTTCATTAACATTTGTTAATTTCCTTTTTCCAAAAAAAAATATAGCCATCTAAGTACGTGTGAAGTGATGAAAGTCATTTTGAATAATAATTTTTTAAAAGTTGTAAACTCATACTGTAATACTAACTGGTACAACTAGTGAAAATGACTGACTATTCTACCTTCACATTGGGATTGATCACTCAGCTAGGTACAGAATTTTATGTTGAAAATGAAATTCCCTCAGAATTTTAAAGGTATTGCCCTGATTCTCTAAAAATATTCTTTTTATACTTGTTTTCTTGCAAACATCATCATGGGTCCAAGATAAGAAAATGGAAAGACATGGACATGAAGAAACTATTTAACATTCTGAAGATTACCCTTATCTATGTCCTGAGTCATTTTGGCATATGTGTATAACAGGATACATTTTTTTTTAATAGTGTATTTATATGGTTCAAAGTGCAAAAATTACAAAAAAATACTGAGTGAATAATTTTCTTCCCAGTGCTGAGCCAACTAGTGCCAAAATAATGCTGTATTAAAAAGCCACCAACACCCAGTGGCTTACAACAATGACTTGTTTTTCATACTTGTTTTTCTGTGGGTCAGTGGATAACTCTGCCTCACACTGAGCTTAGCTGCTTGGGCTCCAGGATTCAAGCTAGGAACATGTGTGTTTCCATGTCTTGCCTTAGAACTCAGGCTGAAGAAGAAGTTGCTGTTGGTGTATGTTCTTTAAGCAAACGGTAGAATAAGAACCAAGTCAAATGTATTTCAGACCTCTGCTCTTGTCTGTTTGCTACTGAAATTGAATAGGACCCAAAGCCTTTCTGTGTCCCCATTTCTTCTTTGGAAGAAAAAAGATTTTAGTTTCTAAAACATTCCCTGAGTTCTAAAGACAGATTCAAACAGATTCCCTAATTAGTGAAGGGAGGGAATGCAGAAACAAAGGAGGCGCAGTTAGGAAACAATGCTGCAGGGCTTCCCTGGTGGCTCAGTGATAAAGAATCTGCTGGCCAGTGCAGGAGACACAGGTTCAATCCCTAGTCTGGGAAGATCCCACATGCCTCAGAGCAGCTCAACCTGTGTGCTGCAACTATTGAGCACTGTGCTCTAGGGCCTGGGAGCCACAACTACTGAAGCCTGTGAGCCCTACAGCCCGTTCTCTGCAACAAAAGAAGCCACTGTAATGAGAAGCCCGTGCAACGCCCGGCACTCCAACTAGAGAGTAGCCCTGACTCACCACAATTAGAGAAAAGCCCATGCAGCAATGAAGACTCAGCACAGCCAAAGAGAAATAAACAACAACAACAAAAAAATTGTTTTTAAAGGAAACAATACTACAGTGATAAAGCATGGTCCTGGTTCCTCCTCAAGGGGCATCCATAACAATAGATCTTTGAGCTCCTCTGTAGGAACTAAGGCCCTCACCCAAGTGGGTGAGCACAAGATTCCTGGAATACCACCCTGTTACTTCACCATCCATCAATTAGAAGAAAATTACACACCCGTCAATCATCACTTCAAATTTCACCTATAAAAAATCTTCCATGAAAACCTATATGGGAGTTTGAATTTTTTGAGCACAAGCTGCTTCTTCTTTGGTCCTGCAATAAACCTTTCCCTGCTCCAAACTCTGACATTTTGGTTTGTTTAGCCTCACCCTGTGTAAGACAAATTAACTTGCATTCAAGCAGTACCAATGTTTCATTAGCCAAAGCAAATCACATGACTCAGCCTAAAAGGTATTCTATCTACAATAGAATGGGGAAGGAAATGAATATTTTCTGCATGATAATCCAAAGTATTGTACCAATCTGTCAATGACTAAATAGCATTTCCTTAGACAACTAAAGTTACTGGTGTTTTTGTTACACTTACCTTGATATCCAGACACAAGAATTTACATATATATTCTTACGCCTTTTTTACACAGACCGAAATAGTCAAGACAAATTTTTAATAGCTAGTATAATAGGCCATCTTTGAAATAAATTATAAGAGATTTGAATCTTTTGTATCACTTCAGTACAAGATCACTGTGTAATACACCATCTATCATTGTCTTCTGCCAAAATATTCTTTTACTTTTTAATATATTTTATTGACTTATAGTTGATTTTGGGGCTTCCCCAGTGGCTCAGCGGTAAACAAACCACCTGCAATACAGGAGACACAGGAACGTGGGTTCAATCCCTGGGTCAGGAAGATCCCCTGGAGAAGGGAATGGCAACCAGTCCAGTATTCTTGCCTGGGAGATCCCATGGACACAGGAGCCTTGTGGGCTGCAGTTCACGGGGTCACATAGAATCAGACACGACTGAAGCCACTGAGCATAGTTGATTTCCAATGTTAAGTTAATTTCTACTGCACAAAGTGATTCAGTTATACAAAAAAGTTTTTTCCATTATGGTTTATTACAAGATATAGAATATAGTTCCCTGTGCTCTACAGTAGGATCTCACTGTTTCTCCATTCTATACATAACACTTTGCATCCAAACTCCCAATCCATCCCTTCCCACTCTCCCCCTTGGCAACCTCGAGTCTGTTGTCTATGTCTACAAGTCTGTTTCTATTTCATAGATAAGTTCCTCTGCATCATATTTTAGATTACACATATAAATTATATCATATCATATTTGTCTTTCCGATTAACTCCACTTAGTATGATAATCTCTAGATTCATCCATGTTACTGTAAATTCTGCCAAAATACTCTGATTGAACACTTAAAGTTTGTTGCCAACTTTAAGTTTGTTTACATTGAGGAAATTAGCTACACTTAGTTTCAGAGTCTTCAACAATTGAAATTATTGGAAAATATGAGACATTTTAAAAGACAAATGTAATGACACGTCCAAAAGTAGAACATGGTGAACATGGGGATCAATTTAAGAGATGTTATAAGACAATTTTCCCTGGATCTGCAACACTCCTGTATGTTTAGTCTATGTGCTCCAGAACTATCTGTCCAGGAATGCAAGCAGGCAGCCCTAGGAGGATAGAGTTGGGGCCTCCCTCTACAGCAGACATATTTGCATTTCCAGATAAGTACGGATCAAAAGGGTGACTCCCTTCAAGCAATTTACATATGTCTTTCTCCAGAAACATTTACTTACATTCAGATGAACAATGAACAATGTGTAGATTTGCCAGCATGTAAGATCACAGTCTCCTCAAGCTGGGCTTCATCTTGCATATTGCACCCTGAAAGCATGTGTAGGGCAACTTCTGGTCCTCCCTGTGTCACCGTCTGGAGGTTCGAGCTCAGGGAACTGGAGCTAGGAAGTTACTGTGGCTGCTGCCTTTGCTGTTAGTTCACATTTTTGTTTTTGATAAAGACCTCTCCTGTTTTTTGCCAGTGTGTATATAAAAACCTGCAGTAGAGTAACTTCCTAGCTTGCAAGCAGTTTAAAATCACACCCTTCACAGTTTCTAACTTAAGAAGATGTTAGGAAAAGAAGAGTCAGGAAAGAGTAAATACCTGAGTGTCATTTGAATAAACTGGGGTGTCTGACCCCCTCCAAGAGTGACAGTGACTCTCCTAGTTTAAGAATAATAGGACTCTGGAAGTGAAGGTGGAAATGTGGGAGGATAGTTTGTGTTCCCATTAGGTGATATAAAAGTAAAAAGTATAGTCCCCAATTTAAAAAGTAAATTTTATGATCCCTGCCCACAATGGGTTTTTATTTCACAAATTCAAAAGGTAAACACCTACAGAAGGAAAAAATGGACTTTTTAAAACACCCAGAGAGTGACTAGAATGCCATACTTGTGCTGGGGGAGTGAAACAAGGAGATGAAACCAGCTGCCAGCAAAAATCACTGAGGCATGAACTCAAATACTCACTTGGCAAAACCTTTCCTGCATTTACTCTTTTCTTTGTTTGTTTTCCAAGGCTGCTCTGTTTGTTTTTTGGGGGGTGGGGTGGGGTGGGTGTGGGCAGAGAAGGGGGCTGTGCTGTGTGGCATGTGGGATCTTTGTTCCCTGAGCAGGGATTGAACTCATGTCCTCTTCAATGGAAGCAGAGTCTTAACTACTGGAGTGTTGGAGAATTACTCCAAGGCTTCTCTTGATGTTTATTTCAACTAAAACATAAATTAGCTAGTGTGGATGCTAGGGGTTGAAGTAGAGGTAAAGGTCAAAAGTATTCACCTTACTAATGTGATCTGTCTCACCCAGGTATTCTCAAAAGGGTTCTGCACACAATCAGTTCATGGAAAATGACTGAGTATCCTGAGGCTTGTGAAAGATAAGACCTCCAATTTGAAAAGGATTCATTACAGATCTGAAGGGTGAGGAGGCTTGGTAGACCAAGGAGCAGGGTCTTTCTTTGGGAGTGGGGGTGGTAGTAATAATAACTAAGAGTCAGGCAAATAGGAGGTGGTGGGAGGGAGGAAGAGATCTGAGATCTCCAGGTGGTTGTAAGTCAGCCATGTCCCAGTTATATACTAAGTGCTGGGTAATCAAGAGTTTTCATAATACACATCATAGGTAAAGTTGCATAAGTTTAACAGTATGGACCATTTTTAATCTCCTCTTCATATCCTAAAATATAGTATTTAGAAGAAGATGGAATTCTTTTCCTTCTGGGTGATCATAAGCCCTATAGGTACACCTCTGGGGTTTTTGTGTGTGTGGTTTTACTTTTTATTTAATAATTGCAATTTTGGGAATTTTGGATTCACTGGATCTTAGTTGCTTATCACTGGGCTTTCTCTAGTTGCAGTGAGCAGGGGCTACTCTTTGTTGCAGTAAACAAGCTTCTTATTGAGGTGGCTTCTCTTGTTGCAGAGCACAGGCTCTAGGGCCACAGGCTTCAGTAGTTGTGGCGCACAGGCTTAGTTGCTCCATGGCATGTGGAATCTCCCCAGACCAGGACTCAAACCCATATCCCCTGCATTGGCAGGAGAATTCTTATCAACAGTACCACTAGGAAAGTCCAATAGCAACAATTGATTGATTCTCTCTGTCTCTCTCTCTCTCTCTCTCTCTCTCTATATATATATATATATATATATATATATATATATATCTGTATCCCAGGTGGCACAGTGGTAAAAGAACCCGACTGCCAATGCAGAAGACATAAGAGATGCAGGTTCGATTCCTGGGTCAGGAAGATCCCCTGGAGGAGGAAATGGCAACTCACTCCAGTATTCTTGCTTGGAAAATTCCATGGACAAAAGAGCCTATTGTCCATGGGGTATCTATAGCTCTATGTTTATATATAATTGAAATAATGACTATAATAGTACAAGAGGAGGGAGGGAGGAGTCAGGACTATTGGTATTACAGGTACTTGCACTACACAGGAACTGGTATGGTATATTTGAAAAAAAAAATAAAGGAAGAGCAACAGAAATGGCAAATATTTGCATAAATATAGTAGACTATCATTCCCCTTAAACTCTTTTAAAAATACTTGATTGAAACTGAAAACCATACCATCATCTGATGGGTTTTCAATGCATGAAGATATAATACATAAGGCAAAGGAAAGAGAGTGAAAAACCTGAAGACTGATAAGGTGGCTAAACATCTCATTTGAAATGGTAAAATATGAATTCTAAGTAGACTCTGAAAAATATATATATGAATATTGTAATCTCTGTAGCTTCAACTAAAAAAAACTACCAAGAAACATAGTGATAAAAATCATAAATGAGTCCAAATGGAATACAAAAAATATTCAAATAATCCAAAACAAAGCAGGAAAGGGGGACAAAGGAATGAAAAGGGAGGCACAAACAGAAAATGGAATTAAATGGCAGACTAAAATTCAAGCATACCAGTATTTTCTTTAAATATAAATCCATTAAACACATCAATTAAAAGACAGAGCTTATCAGAAGAGACACACAATCTAACTTTATTTTGTCCAAAGACACTCAATATAAATATAACAATATAGGCAAGTTGAAAGCAAACATCTAGATAAAGGTATACCATGTAAATAGTAAATAAAAGAAATCAGTAACAACTGGGGTATCTTAAATCTGATGTCAGATCTCTTGTGGATATCTCTAGCTTGGTGAACTCTCTTCATTAAGACTTAAGGAAAGCACTAAGGAAAGCATCCCAGTTCAACCATGAGTTACCAAGATGATTTTAATATGTTTGGGGATTGTTTTTAAGGACTTGGGCTTCCCCGGTGGTTGAGACAGTAAAGAATCTGCCTGCGATGCAGGAAGTTTGAGTTTGATACCTGGGTTGGAAAGATCCACTGGAGAAGGGAAAGGTTACCACTCAAGTATTCCTGCCTGGAGAATTCCATCAACAGAAAAGCCTGGTGGGCTATAGTCCATGGGGCTACAAAGAGTCAGACATGACTGAGAGACTAATAATTTCACCTTAAGAACTGTATGTATAAATGAGAGGTGAATGGTCCATCTTTCTCTTGCACTTTACTGATGGCTATTTGCTGTGCAGCTAGCTTACCTAAAATACCTTGAAAACAGTAATAAGATTGCAGATTTCAAGAAAAAAGAGGCTTTTTATCATAATCACATTTTCGTATCACAGAAATGTACTATGTTTTAATAATTTTCACTTGAGAAAGGATCAGGTCCTATTGCTTAGAAATTTACTTGTTTATGAAAGTTAAATTTTATTTACATAATTTAGATTGTAAAGAGCAATCTTTAATCAGTGATCGAGGGAGTGAAAACATAAGTTAAGCAGGGCTTCAAATTAATTTTTAATACCTTAATATGATACAAAATTTTTTAAAACTACAAATGGTAAGGACCTAAGAGAAGAAGAAGATATTAAGGACAGGTGGCAAGAATACACAGAATAACTGTACAAAAAAGGTCTTAATGATGTGGATAACCACAATGGTGTGGTCACTCACCTAGAACAAGACATCCTGGAGTGTGAAGTCAAATGGGCCTTAGGGAGCATTACTACAAACAAAGCTAGTGGAGGTGATGGAATTCCGCTGAGCTATTTCAAATCCTAAAAGTTGATTCTGTTACAGTGCTACACTCAATATTGCAGCAAATTTGGAAAACTCAGTAGTGGCCACAGGACTGGAAAAGTTCAATTTTCACTCCAATCCTAAAGAAGGGTAGTGCCAAAGAATGTTCAAACTACCAGATAATTGCCCTCATTTCACATGCTAGCAAGGTAAAGCAACAGTTAGAACTGAACATGGAATAATGAACTCATTCAAAATTGAGAAAGGAGTAAGACAAGGCAGTACATTGTCACTGCTTATTTAACTTCTGTGCAGAGTACATCATGCGAAATGCTGGGCTGGATGAAGCACAAGCTGGAATCAAGATTTCTGGGAGAAACAGCAATAACCTCAGATATGCAAGTGATATCACCCTTATGGCAGAAAGCGAAGAGGAACTAAAGAATCTCTTGATGAAGGTGAAAGAGGAGAGCAAAAAAGCTGGCTTAAAACTCAACATTCAAAAGACAAAGATTATGGCATCTGGTCCCATCACTTCATGGCAAATAGATGGGGAAACAATGAAACAGTAACAGACTTTATTTTCTTGAGCTCCAAAATCACTGCAGATAGTCACTCCAGCCATGAAATTAAAAGACACTTCCTCCTTGGAAGAAAAGCTATGACAATCCTAGACAGTGTATTCAAAAGCAGAGACATCACTTTGCCAGCAAAGGTCTGTATGGTCAAAGCTATTGTTTTTCCAGTAGACATGTACAAATGTGAGAGTTGAACCATAAAGAAGGCTGAGCACTAAAGACTGATGCTTTTGAACTATGATGCTGGGTAAGACTCTTGAGAATCACTTGGACGGCAAGGAGACCAAACCAGTCAGTCCTAAAGAAAATCAACCATGAACATTCATTGGAAGGACTGATGCTGAAGCTGAATACTTCAATACTTTAGCCACATGATGCAAAGAGTGGACTCATTGGAAATGACTGTGATGCTGGGAAAGATTGAGGGCAGGAGGATAAGGGGTTGACAGAGGCTGAGATGTTCAGAAGGCATCACTGGCCTAATAGACATGAGTTCAAGCAAGTTCTGAGAGACGGTAAAGGATGGAGAAGCCTGGCGTGCTGCAGTCTGTGGGGGTGCAAAGAGTTGAACATGAGTGAGTGACTGAACAACAGCAAGAACTATGTGCTATGTGCTCTCTAAATTGTTGTAAAAACCACTGTGAAATTTTCAAAAATATTTTAAGAATTTTCAATGACATTTGTAAAGAGAAAGACCAATCTCTGAAGCTATCTAAGCTTTCTGCAGACCAGAGATAATTTAAATTTTTCTTCTTGAATATCTAAAATGTAATACAGAAGATGTTTGCTCCAAAACACTGGTTCAATAAAACACTTCTATAAAATTCTCTCTCATTCTTATTTGTAGATAATCATATCTGTGGATAACTATGTTTATCCCTTATATTTTACTCATATTACCAGCATTGTCTTGAATGCAAATGTCTTGCTTGGGCATGTTGCTAAAATACCTTCAAGCTCACTTCAGAGAAATTTCCACGTGGAAAATGAATGTTTTCAATGGGATTCTTTCAGTTTCAAACAATAGAAATCAAAGTCAGAGTAATTTAATTACAAGGCCGATATATTGGTTTGCATATACACATGCTTGCTCAGTTGCTCAGCCATGTCCCACTCTTTGCAACCCCATTAGACTCCTCTGTCCATGGGTTTTCCCAGGCAAGAACACTGGAGTGGGCTGCCATTACCTCCTCCAGGTGATCTTCCTGACCCAGAGATTGAACGAGCATCACCTGCATTAACAGGAAGTCTTTTTACCACTGTGATACCTGGGAAGACCAATATATTGGTTTATTACACTAGAAATTCCATGAGTAGATCTAGTTTCAGATACTTCATAAATCAAGAACTAAACCAGTATTACAGTTTGAAACTGCTCTTTCAAATACTCTGTTTTTATTTTTCCCCTGCCATTTCTCTAACCTGCTTTCCTCTGTAAACTGATGTTGTTCTTTCTCAATACAGATAGACTTTTTCATGGGGACACATTCTCTATTATCTTCATATTATCTCAACTGCAACAGACTGATTTCCATGCTAGTGGTAGATATGTCTGTTAAGTATGTGCCTAGGATACTGAAGTATTAGTTAATGCTTCCATAAAAGTTTACTGATAAAAATCAATCAATAATTAGTTTAATGGAGAAATAAAGAATTCTATTTGAGTCAATATGAGGATTATAACCTGGGAGACAGTTTTTCAGAAGACTTTAAGGACTGTTCCACTTGTTAGAAGTCAAAGGCACAGTCACATACATTTTTGAGATGACACATTGACATCTTATATATAGTTCACCAAAGGTATATAGTCTAAATCTGCATGTAAAATGAGAGCAGCTGGTCACCATGACCACCTGCAGAATAAGGAAAAGAAAAATTATGCTTCCCAATTTCAAAACTCAATACAAAACAACAGTAATCAAAGCAGCATTATACTGGCATAAAGATAGACATATGGATCAATGAGAAAGAATTGAGAAGCCAGAAATAACCTATACATTTATGGCCAGTTCACTTTTAACAAGTGTCAAGGTCATTCAGTGAGGAAAGGATAGTCTGTTCAACAAATGATGCTGGGACAAGTAGATACCCACTTGCGAAAGAGTGAAGTTGTACCTCTACCTCATATCATATTAAAAAACTAAAGTGGATTATTGACCTAAACATGAGTCAAAATTATAAAATTTAAAAGCAAACAGGGTAAATATCCATGACCTCACATTGACAATCCACAAAAAGCACAAGCAACAAAAGAAAAAATTTGAGCTTCATCAAAATTAAAAACTTTTGTACATCAAAGGACATTATCAAGAAAGTGTAAAGACAACATACAGAATGGGTGAAGATAATTGCAAATCATATATCTGATAATAGTTGTGGGAAAACATTCGCCAGATGTCTTTGCAAAACCATGAGAAAAAATAACAGGAAACAGAAATAAAAAAATAACCAGAGTACATGGGCTGATTGGTTGGGGTCAGAGTGACCTATTCTAGCAGATGGAGAGCAAGGAGTGTGGACTTAGGAATGCCAAGTCAGCGCAAGTTAGAAAACTGCTTGCATACACACTCTTTCTGTGATGTTCCTGCCGGGATCTTTTCTCCCAGCCATATGGTGCCCTTTGTACAGAAAATAACATAGAAGTTCAAAAGAAAAACACTAACTGGGGACATGACTGGGAACATGGAAAACTTACGTTATCTCAAAAAACAGATACTTCCTGGATACCAAGAAGCTCAATAAAAGTGATGCGGCACTGGATGTCGGGACTGTTGATCCTCGAGGTCTTGAGTCCCCCTGTCCCATCTTTCTTTCTATTCTGTCTTTGTGTTTTCTTATGTTCTGTGGCACCCATCTCTTGCCCTATGTTGCTGAGCTGGACTCAGCAAATAGTCTTATTCCCAAAATAAAGAACTATTACAACTCAACTACAAAAAGACAAGCAACTCAACTTTAAAATGAGTGAAAGAATTGAGTAAACATTCTAATAAGATATACAAATGGCTTGCAAGCACAAGGAAAGATGCTCGATCTTATTAGTCATTAAGGAAATGTAAATCAAAACCACAGAAAGGTACCACGTCATTCCCACTAGGATGCCTATAATTTAAAAAAAGAAAAAAAGAGAGAAAATAATGTTGGTGAGGATGTGGGGAAATTGCAAACTTCATACATTATTGGTGGGAAATGTAAAATGGTTCAGTCACTATGGAAAATAGTCTAGCTATTCCTCAAATAGTTGAACATAGAACTACTGTATGAAATTCCACTCTTATATGTATACCCAAAGAATTGAAAATAGAGACTGAAACAAATATTTGTGCATTAATGTTCATAGAGGCACTATTCACAGTAGCCAAAATATTCAACCCAAATATTCATCTGCAAATAAATGGGTTTTTAAAACTATATATATATATATATATAGTTATATATATAAAACTATATATATAAAGAGACACAGATGTACAGAACAGACTTTTGGACTCCTTGGGAGAAGGCGAGGGTGGGATGTTTCGAGAGAATAGCATCAAAACATGTATATTATCTAGGGTGAAACAGATCACCAGCCCAGGCTGGATGCATGAGACAAGTGCTCGGGCCTGATGCACTGGGAAGACCCAGAGGGATCGGGTGGAGAGGGAGGTGGGAGGGGGGATTGGGATGGGGAATACGTGTAAATCCATGGCTGATTCATGTCAATGTATGACAAAAACCACTACAATATTATAAAGTAATTAGCCTCTGACTAATAAAAATAAATGAAAAAAAAACAAAACTATATGAATGCAATGGAATATTTCTTGTTTTTGTAGTTAGATGCTAAATCATGTTCAACTCTTTTGTGGGCCTGTGAAATATTACTCAGCCATAAAAAGGAATGAAGCACTATTACCTGTTACAAGTAAATGAACCTTGAAAACCTCATGCTAACTGAAAGAAGCCAGACACACTTGTTCACATGTGGGGACTTCCCTGGTGGTCCAGTGACTAAGACTCTGCACTCCCAATGCAAGGGACCTGGGTTTGACCTGTGTTTAGGGGACTAGATCCCACATACTGCAATTAAGAGTTCCCATGCCACAACTAAGACCCAGTGCACCCAAATAAATGAATAAGTAAATTCACAAAATATTTAAAAAGAGACAGCCATAGGTCACATATGGCATGATTCCATTTCTAGGAAATATTCTGAATATGTAAATCCACAGAGACAGAGAGCAGATTGGTGGTTGCCAGTATGTGGGAGGTGGCAGGGAATATAGGGAAACTGCTTGATGGGTATAGCGTTTTATTTTGGGGTGATGAATTTTTTTTAATATTTCTGAACTAGATACAGCTTATGGTAAATTGTGACACTGTAAATATATCAAAGATATACCAACTGAATGCAGAGTTCCAGTGAATAACAAGGAAAGGTAAGAAGGCCTTCATAAATGAACAATGCAAAGAAATAGAGGAAAACAATAGAATGGGAAAGAAAATTAGAGACTAAGGAAATATTTCATGCAAGGATGGGCATGATAAAGGACAGAAAGACTAAGGACATAACAGAAACAGAAGAGATTAAGAAAAGGTGGCAAAAATACACAGAAGAACTATACAAGAAAGATCCTAATAACCCAGATAACCATGATGGTGTAGACACTTACCTAGAGCCAGACATTCTGGAATGTGAAGTCAAATGAGCCTTAGGACTGCATTACTATTAACAAAGCTAGTGAAGGCGATGGAATTTGAGCTGAACTGTTTCAAATCCCAAAAAATGATGCTGTTAGAGTGCAGCACTCAATATTTCAGCAAATTTAAAAAAACTCAGCCTTGGCCACAGGACTGGAAAAGTTCAGTTTTCATTTCAGTCCCAAAGAAGGACAATGTCAATTGTCTGTACAATTGTGCTCATTTCATACGCAAACAAGGTTATGTTCAGAATCTTTCAAAGCTAGGTTTCAGCAGTGCATGAACCACGAACTTCCAGATGTACAAGCTGGGTTTCTAAGAGGCAAAGGACCAAGAGGTAAAATTGCCAAGAATCGTTGGATCATGGGGAAAGCATAGGAGTTCCAGAAAAGCATCTACCTTTGCTTCATTGACTACGCTAAAGCCGCTGACTGTGTGGGTCACAACAAACTGGAAAATTCTTAAAGAAATGAGAATACAAGACCACCTTATTTGTCTCCTGAGAAACCTGTATGCAGGTCAAGAACAATAGTTAGAACTGGACAAGGAGCAACTGACTGGTTCAAATTTGGGAAAGGAGTATACCAAGGCTGTATATTGCCACCCTGGTTATTTAACTTATATGCAGAGTACATCATGCTGAATGCTGGGCTGGATGAAGCACAAGCTGGAATCAAGATTCAGTTTGGTTAAGTTCAGTTGCTCAGTCATGTCCGACTCTTTGACACCCCACGGACTGCAGCACACCAGGCCTCCCTTCCATCACCAACTCCCGGAGTTTACCCAAATTCATGTCCATTGAGTCGGTAATGCCATCCAACCATCTCATCCTCTGCCATCCCCTTCTGCTCCTGCCTTCAATCTTTCCCAGCATCAGGGTCTTTTCAAATG
Organism: Odocoileus virginianus; assembly: GCF_023699985.2. Classification (NCBI taxonomy): domain Eukaryota; kingdom Metazoa; phylum Chordata; class Mammalia; order Artiodactyla; family Cervidae; genus Odocoileus; species Odocoileus virginianus. The sequence continues at coordinate 36,459,932 of NC_069696.1, read as the reverse complement.
AGACAGCTCTTTGCATTAGGTGGCCAAGATATTGGTGTTTCAGCTTCAACATCAGTCCCTCCAATGAATATTCAGGGCTGGTTTCCTTTAGGATGGACTAGTTGCTGGGAGAAATATCAACAACCTCAGATATGCAGATGATACTACTCTAGTGGCAGAAAGTGAAGAGGAACTAAAAGACCCTCTTGATGAGGGTGAAAGAGGAGAGTGAAAAAGCTGGTTTAAAACTCAACATTCAAAAAACTGAGATCATGGCATCTGGCCCCATCACTTCATGGCAAACAGAAGAGAAAGTGGAAGATTTTTTTTTTCCCGCCTTGAAATCACTGTGTATGCTAACTTCAGTTATGAAATTCAAGGATGCTTTCTCCTTGGAAGGAAAGCTGTGACAAACCTAGACAGTGTATTCAGAAGCAGAGACATCATTTTCCTGACCAAGGTCTGTATAGTCAAAGTTTTCACATCTGTACATGACTACTGGTGAGAGTTGGATCATAAAGAAGGTTGAGCCCAGAAGAGCTGATGCTTTTGAACTGTGATACTGGAGAAGACTCTTGAGAGTCCTTTGGACAGCAAGGAGAGCAAACTTTGTCAACCCTAAAGGAAATCAACCCCAAATATTCAGGGGGTTCAGCCCCTGAATATTCAGCCCTTCCAAGGGCTGATGCTGAAACTGAAGCTCCAAAACTTGGTCACTTGATGCAAAGAGCCGACTCTTTAGAAAAGACTCTGCAGCTGGGAAAGATTGACGGCAAAAGGAGAAGAGGGCGACAGAGAATGAGATGGTTGGATGGCATTGCTGACTCAACAAACATGAGTTGGAGCAAACTCTGGGTGATAGTGGAGGACAGGGAAGTCTGACATGCTACAGTTCATGGATTTGTAAAGAATTGGACATGAATTAGCGACTGAACAACAAAAACAAGAAGAATTAAATGCCATTGAATTGTTCATTTTAAAATGGCTAGTTTTATTATGTGATTTCACTTAAATTAAAAAAAAATTATATGTGTCATATCCAGGATAAGCATTTAATTGTTGAGTGTGAGAAACTAAAGAGCTTTCCTCCCTAATATGGCAACTGCCAGTGTTCAAGATAGTAAGTACTCCATTCATCTAAGTATTTAAACTGAATGGCTATGTGTCTAAGATGAACAAAGGCTCTTGCAGAACCTTGGAAAGCAGGTAAATAGAATGTGAAAACCTCTGTTGTTTTAAGTCGCTGAGATATTGGGGTTGTTTGCCCTGCAACATAACCTAGTCTATCATAATTGATGGAAGTGCTGCTAAGAACTATAAGGTGTTGTGAGATTCATAAAACAAGGGACATAGTCTGAAGGGTTCCTTAGAGAAGTTACATTAAAGTGAACTCTGAAGGGCCAGTCAAAAAGACAAAGAGAACAATTAAAAAAGAAAAACGTTATGTGCCAAAGCTCTGAAGTGGATGAGAAGATGGCACATTCATAAATGTGGTGCAAAAGTTGAAAGCAAAAGGAAGAATGGTATGTAGGCAGTGAATACAATAAGGTAGAAAGGGGAAGACCAGACAGTGTTTTGTAAGCCTTGTTAAAACTTTTGGGCTTTATACTAAGAACAATAGAATGTCTAAATGGTTTTAATGAAAATGTTGACCTAAAATAAGTAGATTTCCAGATATTTCTCCAGAAGAATGTTTTTTGGGTTTTTTTCTTTGTTTGTTTGTTTGTTTGTTTGTTTGTTTGTTTGTTTGTTTTCAGAATCAGTACAGTTCAGGGTCAGCAACTATAGTGAGGCTCAGTGGTAAAGAATCTACCTGCCAATGTAGAAGACAAAGGTTCAATCGCTGGGTCAGGAAGATCTCCTGGAGAAGGAAATGGCAACCTACTCCAGTGTTCTTGCCTATAGAATCCCATGGACAGAGGAGCCTGGGGGCCTATAGCCCGCAGAGTCGTAAAAGAGTCAGACATGACTTAGCAACTAAACAGCAATAACAACAAACTATGGTGAACCACATTCAAGTCCCAAATGGCAAGGGAAGGAAAACTCTTTATATCAGGAGAAAAGGATGTAGGGAGGGCTGTAGTAAACAGAGTCCACAACTTTTCATTGGCTGAGTCCTTGCCAGGAAAGGAGACTTTTCTCCTCCTGTCAGGCTCTGCTATTGTCATAAGCCTGGGGACTCCCTCTTCTGGCATTCTAACTCTATTTAACTGAAGTTTTTGTTGGTTAATTTTACAAAAAGTTATAACCAAACTAGACAACATATTTAAAGCAGAGACATTACTTTGCCAGCAAAGCTCCATCTAGTCAAAGCTACAGTTTTTCCAGTAGTCGTGTATGGATGTGAGAGTCGGACAATAAAGAAAGCTGAGCGCCAAAGAATTGATTCTTTTGAACTGTGGTGTTGAAGAAGATTCTTGAGAGTCCCTTGAACTTCAAGGAGATCAAACCAGTCCATCCTAAAGGAAATCAGTCTTGAATATTCATTGGAAGGACTGATATTGAAGCTGAAGCTCCAACATTTTGGCCACCTGATGTGAAGAACTGACTCGTTGGAAAAGACCCTGATGCTGGAAAAGACTGAAGTTAGGAGGAGACAGGGAAGACAGAGGGTGAGATGGTTGGATTCCGTCACCGACTCAATGCGCAGGAGTTTGAGCAAGCTCCGGAAGTTGGTGATGGACAGGGAAGCCTGACATGCTGCAGTCCTTGGGGTTGCAAAGAGTCGAACACGACTTAGCAGCTGAACTGAATTTTACAAAAATAATAATGATAATAACAACTAATACCTCTTGATTACTATTATGTTTCTGTTACCATTCTAAGAATTTTGCAAGTATTGTTATTTAATCTTCTGCAAAAATTTTTGGAACTATTATTATTCTCACCTACTTTATAGATAAAGACAATGAAACAGAGAAGTTAATGTTTTCTGCCTATTTTTTGCAAAATTTGCAAATGATAAAGCCATGATTTAAAACTAAGAAATATAGTTTTAAGGTCACAACAAGACATTTTATATTATACTTCAATGCCTCAGACCTGAAAACACCCCCTTTTTCCCAGTAAAAGGCAATGATTCCTTTTAGTGAGGAGTCATATTTAGAAACTATAATCTGATCACTAGGTTTGCTCAATGGTACTGGAGAGTCATTGCTTCTAGGCCACTTCAGAGAACAAAATTAGAAAGTGATATCGTTTTCAAATCTAGAATTTATATTGATACTGCCAGTTTAAATTTAATATTATGATTTTCTACTATTTTATGTTTGTATCTCATTTCTCTTGCACTTTACTCTTAATGTGCTTTCTTATTTGCTGTATCCTATAATACATATAAATAGTTAAGTATAGTTTTCAAAGGTCGATGTCAGAAAGAACAAACAAAGGCGGGGCTAGTGTTCTTGATTAAAAATGACTAAAAAACCAGAAAACTAAATATAATAGATGAATATTAACTGGATTCTGGGTAAGAGAAACAAACAAAAAAATCATCAATAAAAAGTTTTGGGTACCCTTGGGGAAAATGGTATTGTAAAATTATAATTAATATTTGTTGTTGGGGTAACAGATTGTGGTTACCCCACAGTCTATAAAGGAGACTCCCCTTCTTCCTAAGAGATGGTTGCTTGAGATATTTAGAGGTGATGTATCCTGGTATGTCCAACTTACTTTCAAACAGTTAGATTAAAAAAGCATAAATACACACAATAACAAGAGAAACATATAAAGTAAAAAGAACCATTTCCATTTAAGAAATCATTTTCTTAAAAAACAACAACAACAACAACAACAACAACAACAACAGCTGATTCCAGGTCTGAAGCAGGGAAATGCCAAATAAAAACAAATTTTGACTTAAGAAAAGACTTCAATTATAAAGAAAATCTAGTGCAAAGGGGAAAACACTCTGATTTCAGGAATCTGTAAATATTTAAAAATGAAACAGAGAGACTTCCCTGGTGGTCCAGTGGTTAAGAATCTGACTTGCAATACAGGGGATGCAGATTTGATTCCTGGTCAGGGAACTAAGATCCCACATGCCATGGAGCAACTAAGCCCAAGCAGTGAAACTACTGAAACTCACAAGCTCTGGAGCCTCGGCCACAACTAGAAAGAGCACGTATGCCACAACTCTTGAACCCTCATGCCACAGCTAGAGAGGCCATGCACCACAATGAATGATCCCACATGACACACAAAGATCCTGCATACTGCAGCTAAGACCAATGCAGCCTAAGAAATAATAAATAAATCTTTTAAAACCAAACATAAAAAAGATTATTCTTTTGTAGGGTAAAGGAAGGGAAGCAGAGATAAGCTGAATTTTTAAGGGAAAGCTGGATGAGCAAGAGGAAAGATGTGACAGGAAAAGAATCTAGCTGTGGTCAGCTGATTGCCATGAGAAGCTGATAAGAGGGCCACGTTCCACTTCTCTTGTACATCCTTGCTCAGGCTTGGGGCAAGGATTCAGGATTCTATAGGGAAAAATGAAAAAATGAAGTCTTACTAAAGTTTGGTCAAGACAAAGTAAAAGGTAAGAAATGGGCAATTATTAAATATTTGATTGGAAATTACTTTCTAAGGTCATTTTTAAAAGTCCTAGTTTTAAATGAAGAACTTACCACTTGAAGTTTGTGAAAATGGCACAACAAAAAAAATTACACACAGAGGGCTTCCCTGGTGGCACAATGGTAAAGAGTCCGCTTGCCAATGCAAGAGATGTATGTTCAATTCCTGGTCCAGAAAGATCTCACATGCCACGGAGCAACTAATCCCTTGCATTACAACCATTGAGCCTGTGCACTACAGCCTGGGAACCACAGCTACTGAAGCCTGTGCACCCTAGAGCCCGTGCTCTGCAATAACAGAGTAGCCTCTGTTCGCCACAACTAGAGAAAAACCCATGCAGCAACAAAGACCCTGCACAGCCAAAAATAAATGAACAAATAATATGACAAAATAAATAAATATTTTTTAAAAATTACAGGCACAGAGACATTAAAACAAATATGGGTAAAATTAATAGTGAATGAATCTATATGAATAGTTATTTATTGTATTGTTTGAATTTTTTTTTTTTTTTTTTTTTTTTTTTTTGCTAATGAAAATTTGGGAGGAATACATCCAAAGAAATATTTTACAAAAAATTTCAAGGGCTTAGGAACAAATCTAACAAAAGGTATACACCTTTTTTGGGGGAGGTGGGGTGGATATAAGCTCATATTGAAATACGTTTTAAAAAATCTAAAAAGAGATGTACCATGATTTTGAATAAGAAGGATTAATTGATTTTCTCTAAAATCTTCTAAGATTAACTTATAACTTGACAAACTGGTTCTAAAATTATTATTGAAGAACAAAAAGGGACAACCACAGTAAAATACTCTGCTTTAAAAAAAATGCAGTATTAGGGAAAAAAAAAAGACCTATATATAGAAAACTGTAAAACACTCATGAAAGAAATCAAAGAGGACACAAATAGATGGAGAAATATACAATGTTCATGGATCAGAAGAATCAATATATTGAAAATGAGTATACAAACCAAAGCAATCTATAGATTCAATGGAATCCCTATCAAGCTACCAGTGGTGGTTTTCAGAAGAAATAATTTCACAATTTGTATGGAAATACAAAAAAACCTTGAGTAGCCAAAGCAATCTTGAGAAAGAAGAATGGAACTGGAGGAATCAACCTGCCTGACTTCAGGCTATACTACAAAGCTATAGTTATGAAGACAGTATGGTACTGGCACAAAGACAGAAATATAGATCAATGGAACAAAATAGAAAACCCAGAGATAAATCCACGCATCTATGGACACCTTATCTTTGACAAAGGAGGCAAGAATATACGATGGAGAAAAGACAATCTCTTTAACAAGTGGTGCTGGGAAAACTGGTCAACCACTTGCAAAAGAATGAAACTAGAACACTTTCTAACATCATACACAAAAATAAATGCAAAATGGATTAAAGATCTAAATGTAAGACCAGAAACTATTAAACTCCTACAGGAAAACATAGACAAAACACTCTCTGACATAAGTCACAGCAGGATCCTCTATGACCCACCTCCCAGAGTAATGGAAATAAAAGCAAAAATAAGCAAATGGGACCTCATTAAACTTAAAAACTTTTGCACAATGAAGGAAACTACAAGCAAGGTGAAAAGACAGCCTTCAGAGTGGGAGAAAATAATGGCAAACAAAGCACCTGACAGAGAATTAATCTCAAAAATATACAAACAGCTCCTGCAGCTCAATTCCAGAAAAATAAATGACCCAATCAAAAAATGGGCCAAAGAACTAAACAGACATTGCTCCAAAAAAGACATACAGTTGGCTAACAAACACGTGAAAAGATGCTCAACATCACTCATTATCAGAGAAATGCAAATCAAAACCACAATGAGATACCATCTTACGCTAGTCAGAATGAATGCTATCAAAAAGTCTACAAACAATAAATGTTGGAGAGGTGTGGAGAAAAGGGAACTCTCTTACACTGTTGGTGGTAGTGCAAACTACTATAGCCACTATGGAGAACAGTGTGGAGATTCCTTAAAAAACTGGAAATAGAACTGCCATACAACCCAGAAATCCCACTGCTGGGCATACACTGAGGAAGCCAGAATTGAAAGAGACACGTGTACCCCACTGTTCATTGCAGCACTGTTTAAAATAGCTAGGACACAGAAGCAACCTAGATGTTCATCAGCAGGTGAATGGATAAGAAATTTGTGGTAGAGGGAGGTGGGGAGGATCAAAAAAAAAGTTTTGGTACATATACACAATGGAATATTACTCAGCCATTAAAAAGAATGCATTTGAATCAGTTCTAATGAGGTGGGCGAAACTGGAGCCTATTATACAGAGTGAAGTAAGTCAGAAAGAAAAGCACCAATACAGTGTACTAACACATATATATGGAATTTAGAAAGATGGTAACAATGACCCTATATGAAGACAGCAAAAGAGACACAGATGTAAAGAACAGTCCTTTGGACTTTGTGGGAGAAGGTGAGGGTGGGATGATTTGAGAGAATAGCATTGAAACATATATATTATCATATGTGAAACAGATCGCCAGCCCAGGTTCAATGCATGAGACAGAGTGCTCAGGGCTGGTGCACTGGGATGATCCTGAGGGATGGGATGGGTAGGGAGGTGGGAGGGGTGTTCAGGATGGGGAACACATGTACACCTGTGGCTGATTCATGTCAATGTATGGCAAAAACCACTAAAATATTGTAAAGTAATTAGCCTCCAATTAAAATAAATAATTTAGAATAAAAAATAAAATAAAATAATGCAGTATTAGCTATAAGACTGGGGGGGGGGGGAAATCAATGGAAAAGAAATGAGAGCCCAGAAGAAAGTCCCTTGCATGTGTAAAACAGCCCTACAGATCAGTGGAGAGAGGATGGCTCCTGAGTAAGTGGTACTGAAACAAAAGAGTTCTAAGTAAATTAAAGCCTTAAATGTGAGAGACAAAATTATAAAACTTTTGAAAGACAAAATAGGAAAGTAGTTTAAGACTTCAAAGTAAGCAAATGTTTCTTAATACAAAACACACACACATACAAAGGAAAAGACTGACAAATTAAATCACATTAAAATTAAGAACATATATTTATGGAAAGACACTATAAGTGAAAAATAATCATAAACAAAAAAGACTGCAAGTCATATAATTGAAAGACTAATGTACAGAATATGCAAAAAAAATTATACAAATAAAAAAGAAAAAATTAACACATAGGAAAAGTAGGTAAAAGGCTTTTTATAAAATAGAAACCATAAACATGTGAAAAAATGCACAACCTCTTAGAAATGAAGGAATGCAAATTAAAAACACAGTGAGATAGCATTTCTTGGGCATTAAACTAGCAAAATAATTTTTAATCTGATGTTACCAAGTGTTGGCTTGGCAAAGTTGTGAAATGAGAACTTTCATTGCTAGTGGAAATTGGTACAACCACTGTGCGAAACAGTTCTGTGTCCCAGAGTAAAGTTGAACACGTGCAGAACCTTAAGCCCAGTGATTCTATACCTAGATCAGAACCCCAAGATGTGCACATGAGCATCAGGAGACAATACAAGAATACTAATGCAATATCAGGTGTGAGTCCCATCTAAAAAATGCCTTGTGTCAATACACCAGTTCAGTTCAGTTCAGTTCAGTCACTCAGTCAGGTCCGACTCTTCCTGACCCCATGGACCACAGCACGCCAGGCCTCCATGTCCATCACCAACTACTGGAGTTTACTCAAACTCTTCTCCGCTGAGTCCGTGATGCCATTCAACCATCTCATCCTCTGTCGACCCCTTCTCCTCCTGCCTTCAATCTTTCCCAAATGAGTCAGGTCTTCACCTGAGGTGGCCGAAGTATTGGAGTTTCAGCTTCAACATCAGTCCTTCCAATGAACACCCAGGACTGATCTGCTTTATGATGGACTGTTGGGTCTCCTTGCAGTCCAAGGGACTCTCAAGAATCTTCTCCAACACCACATTTCAAAAGCATCAATTCTTCAGCACTCAGCTTTCTTTATAGTCCAACTCTCACATCCATACATGACTACTGGAAAAACCATAGTCTGGACGAGACGGACCTTTGTTGGCAAAGTAATGTCTACTTTTTAACACACTGTCTAGGTTGGTCATAACTTTCCTTCCAAGGAGTAACCGTCTTTTAATTTCATGGCTACAGTTACCATCTGCAGTGATTTTGGAAGCCCCCAAAAATAAAGGCTGCCACTGTTTCCCCATCTATTCGCCAGATGCCATGATCTTAGTTTCCCGAATGTTGAGTTTTAAGCCAACTTTTTCTCTTTCCTCTTTCACTTTCATCAAGAGGCTCTTTAGTTCTTCTTCACTTTCTACCATAAGGATGGTGTCATTTCAATATCTGAGGCTATTGATATTTCTCTTGGCAAACTTGATTCCAGCTTGTGCTTCCTCCAGCCCAATTTTTCTCATGATGTACTCTGCATATAAGCTAAATAAGCAGGGTGACAATATACAGCCTTGACATACCCCTTTTCCTATTTGGAACCAGCCTGTTGTTCCATGTCCAGTTCTAACTGTTGCTTCCTGACCTGCACATAGGTTTCTCAAGAGGCAGGTCAGGTGGTCTGGTAGTCCCATCTCTTTCAGAATTTCCCACAGTTTATTGTGATACACACGGTCAAAGGTTTTGGCATAGTCAATAAAGCAGAAATAGATGTTCCTCTGGAACTCTTGCTTTTTCGATGATCCAGCAGATGTTGGCAATTGTTGGAAATGTCTGGTTCCTTTGCCTTTTCTAAAACCAGCTTGAACATCTGGAAGTTCACGGTTCATGTATTGCTTAAGCCTGTCTTGAAGAATTTTGAGCATTACTATACTGGCGTGTGTGATGAGTGCAATTATGTGGTTTAAGCATTCTTTGGCATTGCCTTTCTTTGGGATTGGAATGAAAACTGACCTTTTCCAGTCCTGTGGCCACTGCTGAGTTTTCCAAATTTGCTGGCATATTGAGTGCAGCACTTTCACAGCATCATCTTTCAGGATTTGAAATAGCTCAACTGGAATTCCATCATCTCCACTAGTTATGTTCATAGTGATACTTTCTAAGGCCCGCTTGACTTCACATTCCAGGATGTCTGGCTCTAGGTGAGTGATCACACTACCGTGATTATCTAGGTAGTGAAGATCTTTTTTGTACAGTTCTTCTGTGTATTCTTGCCACCTCTTCTTAATATCTTCTGCTTCTGTTAGGTCCACACCATTTCTATCCTTTATTGAGCCCATCTTTGCATGAAATGTTTCCTTGGTATCTCTAATTTTATTGAAGTGATCTCTAGTCTTTCCATTCTATTATTTTCCTCTATTTCTTTGCACTAATCACTGAGGAAAGCTTTCTTATCTATCCTTGGTATTCTTTGGAACTTTGCATTCAAATGGATATATCTTTCCTTTCCTCCTTTGGTTTTTGCTTCTCTTCATTTCATAGCTATTTGTAAGCCCTCTTCAGACAGCCATTTGCTGTTTTTGTGTTTCTTTTTCTTGGGGATACCCTACATCCAAGGTCAGTAGCAGTGGCCGTGAGGAGATATCCCACGTCCAAGGTAAGAGAAACCCCAGTAAGACGATCGGCACTGAGAGGGAGCATCAGAGGGCAGACAGACTGAAACCACAATCACAGAAAACTAACCAATCTAATCACATGGACCACAGTCTTGTCTAACTCAAAGAAATTAAGCCATGCCATGTTGGGCCACCCAACTCAGATGGGTCTTGGTGGAGAGTTTTGACAAAATGTGGTCCACTGGAGAAGGGAATGGCAAACCACTTCAGTATTCTTGCCTTGAGAACCCCAAGAACAGTATCAAAAGGCAAAAAGATAGGATACTGAAAGAGGAACTCCCCAGGTCGGTAGGTGCCCAATATGCTACTAAAGATCAGCAGAAAAATAACTCCTGAAAGAATGAAGAGATGAAGCCAAAGCAAAAACAGCACCCAGTTGTGGATGGGACTGGTGATAGAAGCAAGGTCCGATGCTGTAAAGAGCAATATTGCATAGGAAACCTGGAATGTTAGGTCCCTGAATCAAGGCAAATTGGAAGTGGTCATACAGTAGATGGTGAGAGTGAATGTCAACATTTTAGGAATCAGCGAACTAAAATGGACTGGAATGGGTGAATTTAACTCAGATGACTATTATATCTACTACTGTGGGCAAGAAACCCTTAGAAGAAATGGAGTAGCCATCATAGTCAACAAAAGAGTCCAAAATGAAGTATTTGGATGCAGTCTCATAAATGACAGAATCACCTCTGTTCATTTCCAAGGCAAACCATTCAATATCACAGTAATCCAAGTCTATGCCCCAACCAGTAATGCTGAAGAAGCTGTAGTTGAACGGTTCTGCAAAGACCTATAAGACCTTCTAAACTAACACCCAAAAAATATGTCCTTTTCATTATAGGGGACTGGAATGCAAAAGTAAGAAGTCAAGAAACACCTGGAGTAATAGGCAATTTGGCCTTGGAGTATAGAATGAAGCAGGGCAAAGGTTAATAGAGTTTTGCCAAGAGAATGCACGGGTCATAGCAAACACCCTCTTCCAACAACACAAGAGAAAACTCTACACATGGACATCACCAGATGGCCAACACCAAAATCAGATGGATTATATTCTTTGCAGCCAAAGATGGAGAAGCTCTATACACTCAGCAAAAACAAGGCCAGGAGCTGACTGTGGCTCAGTTCATGAACTCCTTATTGCCAAATTCAGACTTAAATTGAAGAAAGTAGGGAAAACCACTAGATCACTCAGGTATGGCCTAATTCAAATCCCTATGATTATACAGTGGAAGTGAGAAATAGATTTAAGGGACTAGATCTGATAGACAGAGTGCCTGATAAACTATGGACGGAGGTTCATGACATTGTACAGGAGACAGGGATCAAGACCATTCCCAAGAAAAAGAAGTGTAATACACAGTAGAACTGTTAAATTGTGGTATATTCATCAGTGGAATAAAGGAGAAACACCTGAACGGACTACAGATACTCATACCATGGATAAATGGATAAATCTCAGAAACATTGTTACATAAAAGACACGGATATGTGGTGTGATTCAATTTACTTTATACTTAAACACAGACAAAAGGAAACAACATATTGTTTAGAAATATATATATAGTATAAAGAAACAAAAAATAAGATAACACAAAATTCAAGAAGGGTGTACAATCTGAATGAAGCATAGAAGAGGCTTTTAAATAGGACAGCCATGTGTTCAGTTTGCTTGGGAATGTCTTGTTGGACACATCTTGTTACTGTTTCTTGTCCATTTGACATATCTTTTAACTCTCAAAAGCGTTCCAGTTTAAGAAAAAATTCTGTGGTCATTCTTCCTTAAGGGTACTGGTAATGTTTTGTTTCTTAAGCAGAATTATAGATGTACAAGTGCTTTAAAAATTTTTTTAATGAATTTATTTTTTTAAATGAAGAACAATTGCTTAACAGAATTGTGTTGGTTTCTGCCAAACATCAACATAAATCAGCCATAGTTATACATATGTCTCTTCCCTCTTGAATCTCCCTCCCAGCTTCCTCCGCATCCCACCGCTCCAGGTTGTTACAGAGTCCGAGTTTGAGTTCCCTGAGTCATGCAGCAAATTCCCATTGGCTACCTATTTTACATATGGTAATATAAGTTTCCATGTTACTTTCTCCATACATCCCACCCTCTCCTGCCTCCTCTCCCCCATCCCTGTGTCCATAAGTCTGTTCTCTATGTCTGTCTTCATTGCTGCACTGTAAATAATTTCATCAGTACCATCTTTCTAGATTCCATATGTATGCGTTAGTATATGATGTTTGTTTTTCTCTTTTTGACTTACTTAATTCTGTGTAATAGGTTCTAGGTTTATCCACCTCATAGAACTGACTCAAATGCACTCCTTTTTATGGCTGAGTAATATTCCATTGTATATATGTACCAGGACTTATTTTTTTAATTTTTTTAATTTGCTTTTTTTGTTGAAGGATAATTGCTTTAGAGAATTTTGTTGTTTTCTGTCAAACCTCAACATGAATCGGCCATAGGTCTACATATATTCCCTCCATTTTGAATCTCGCTTCCATCTCCCTCCCATCCCACCCCTCTAGGTTAATACAGAGCCCCTGTTTGAGTTTCTTGAGCCAGACAGCAAATTCCTGTTGGCTATATATTTTACATATGGTAATGTAAGTTTCCATGTTACTCTTTCCATACATCTCATCTTCTCATTCCCTCTCCCCATGTCCATAAGTCTATTCTCTATGTCTGTTTCTGCATTGCTGCCCTGTAAATAAATTCTTCAGTACCATTTTTCTAAATTCTGTATATGTGTGTTAGAATACAATATTTATCTTTCTCTTTCTGACTCACTTCACTTTGTATAATAGGTTCTAGGTTCATCCATCTCTGCATTGCTGCCCTGTAAATAAATTCTTCAGTACCATTTTTCTATATTCTGTATATGTATGTTAGAATACAATATTTATCTTTCTTTTTCTGACTCACTTTACTTTGTATAATAGGTTCTAGGTTCATCCACCTCATCAGAACTGACTCAAATGTATTCCTTTTTATGACTGAGTAATATTCCATTGTGTGTATGTACAATTTATTTATCCATTCATGTGTCAATGGACATCTAGGTTGCTTGCATGCCCTAGCTGTTGTAAATAGTGCTGCACTGAACATTGGGGGACATGTGTCTTTTTCAATTTTTGTTTCCTCAGTGTAAATGCCTAGTAGTTGGATTGCTGGGTTGTATGGTCATATGGTCATATGTTTTATTTCTAGTTTTTTAAGAAATCTCCATACTATCTTCCATAGTGGCTGTATCAATTTACATTTCTACCAACAGTGCAAGAGGGTTTCATTTTCTCCACACCCTCTCCATCATTTATGGTTTGAAGACTCTTTGATGATGGCTATCACATTCTGACTGGTGTGAAGTGGTATCTCATTGTAGTTTTAATTTGCATTTCTCTAATAATGAGCAATGTTGAGCAGCTTTTCCTATGCTTGTATTTAATTTTCTATATATGTTATATTCAGTTTTGTGTGAATGATAGTTCACAATAAAAAAAATTAAAAAACAGAAGGACAGAGATTGCACATCAAAATGAAGTAGAATTGCCAGGAAGTATAAAGGTCATTGTGCTTCCCAAGTGGCACTGTGGTAAAGAATCTGCCTGCCAATGCAGGAGATGCCACAGATTCAGGTTCAGTCCCTAGGTTGGGAAGATCCCCTGGAGAAGGAAATGGCAACCCACTCCAGTACTCCTGCCTGGAAAATTCCACGGACAGAGGAGCCTATAGTTCATGGGATTGCAAAGAATCAGACATGACTGAGCACACACACAAAGTTCACTAGGGTGTGCTGTCAGATTTAGAGTTTATGAACCCATACACCAGTTTTTATTTTATTTTCTCCACCAGGACTTAGGTAAATGATACTCATGTATAAGAAAGAGAAAGAAGAGGTTTGGAGCTAGTAACATGCAAAGAGGACAAAGGGAAGAGGAGTTAGATGCTTGGAAGATACCATAGTAGTGATTAATCAGGGCGTCTAACCTGGACAGAGGTCAGTATAGTCAGAGGTAGTCTCATGAATAAGGAAGAAATATAGAATATTAGTGTCAGTAGAGTCTAACTCTAGAGAAGGCAATGGCAACCCACTCCAGTACTCTTGCCTGGAAAGACGGAGGAGCCTGGTAGGCTGCAGTCCATGGGGTCGCTAGGAGTCGGACTCGACTGACTGACTTCACTTTCACTTTTCACTTTCATGCAATGGAGAAGGAAATGGCAACCCACTCCAGTGTTCTTACCTAGAGAATCCCAGGGACAGAGGAGCCTGGTAGGCTGCCATCTATGGGGTTGCACAGGGTCAGACACTGACTTAGCAGCAGTAGCAGCAGAGTCTAACTCCCAATGAACTGAAAAATAATTGAGTGAAAATATTTATGCAGTGAATATTTATCTTTTTTAATATGGGCTAAGCACTGTGGCAGACACTGAGGAATCAATGTTGAGTCAAAATAGACACAGTTCACCCTCCTATGGATTTTGCATTCTAGTAGGGGACCTAACAGTAATCGAATGGTCACCCGAATAAACAGGAAATTGCAACTGAATTAAGGAATAAGATAAAAAGGACTGAGAATAAGATATTTAAGGAATAGGGCATCTGACAATCAAAGAAAGCTCAGAAGGCTTCCCTGAGGAAGTGACAACTGATTTACTACTAAAGGGTGAATAGGCATTTACAAAGTGAAATAATGGGGCTTTTCTGGTGGTTCAGATGGTAAAGAATCTGCCTGCAATGTAGGAGATGTGAGTTCAAATGAACTGTAATTCAAATGGACTGCAGATGCAAACTATTATATTAATGTATAGAATGGATAAAAAACAAGGTCCTTTTGTATAGCACAGAGAACTATATTCTGTATTCTTTGATGAACCATAATGGAAAAGAACATTTTTAAAATGTGTGTGTATGTATATATGTATGTATGTATACATATGTATATATTTGAATGTTTGCTGTAAACAGAAATTAACGTAGCATTGTAAATCATTATAAATACATCAACTTTAAAAAAATGATTATAACCTATCACTTAGTCAAATGAATCTTTCTAACAAATTAAAAAGAAGAGACATTATTTTACTGGCAAAGTTTACTGGCAAAGTTCTGTCAAAGTTATGGTTTTTCCAGTAGTCATGTATGGATGTTAGAGTTGGACCATAAAGAAGGCTGAGTGCTGAAGAACTGATGCTTTTGCACTGTGGTGTTGGAGAAGACTCTTGAGAGTTCCTTGGACAGCAAGGAGATCAAGCCTGTTAATCCTAAAGGAAGTCAACCCTGAATATTCATTGGAGGGACTGATGCTGAAGCTGAAGCTCCAATACTTTGGCCACTTGATGTGAAGAGTGGACTCATCAGAAAAGACCCTGTTGCTGGGAAAGATTGAAGACAGAAAGAAAAGGGGACAACAGAGGACGAGGAAGTTGGATGGCATCACTGATTCAGTGAACATGAGTTTGAGGAAACTCTGGGAGATGGTGAAGGACAGGGAAGCCTGGAATGCTGCAGTCCTTGAGGTCACAAAGAGCTGGACATGACTGAGCAACTAAACAACAACAAATGATAAGAGACAATAGTCCATGGTGTTAAAAATAATAGATTTGGGTGATAGAGAATATAAACTTAATTTGAGTTATGCATACTTGTGACAACAGGGTTAAAAATTAAGATTCTTCACTGGAATGCAGAAAATTATCTAAATTATCTCTGAAATAGAAATTGTTTACTTTTCACAAAAAGACCTTTTCTTTCCTGTCTGAACACAAATAATAATAAATTAAAATAAGAGGCAGGTAAGTAAAATAAGATTTCCATGTTATTTTATTTTGTTCTATTTATTTAAAAAAAAAAACTAACTGAAGATTATAATAAGTCTTGTAAATATACCGGCATGTTTCTGAAACCCTATTACACAGAATATTATAGCGACTCCCTAACTCTGCCAAAATAAAACAAACAAAAACTGGTGCGACTATACTTTATTATGAGCCAGAAAATTGTTTTACAGATCAGAAATGAAAAAGACAATTTTTCTTTTAGTTAACGTTTTTGCTTTTAGCAATTCTTCCTATCTATCTATCTGTCTGTCTGTCTATCCATCTATCTATCTGTTTTCCAACTTTACTAAGATATGATTGACATGTTTCTTGCTATTTATATTGAGGACACATATTTTGTTACTAGGTCAACTAGCCTGTTTCTATGTGTTGATCTTGGGATGGAAGTTTTCCTTTGAAAATCTATTTCCAATAGCCAAACATTCTTGTCCTTTTAAGGATGACACAAAACTCAGAAGGGAGCTTTTTAAATGATAAATTTTCCCACTGAAACAAGTTATTCATGACATAAGTGAAGGACTTACTAACAAAGGCAAAAGACAAATTAGAAACACATACAGAATAAGAATACCTAGAAACACCTGAGGTCCAGTAAGGTGAATGGGGTGTAGTGTCAACAAGAAAGAACTATACTATGATTGTATCCAAATTGGTAGGATGTCAATTTTACATCATCTAAAAAAGGTTTGCAGTAAGAACAGAGGTCTGAAGAGATAAGTAAAGGATAGCAAGAGAGCAAGATTTTGGCGCTATCTAGCACTATTTAGGGTCCAGAGAAATTGACTATGGTCAACACAAATATTCTGGTTGGGCCATAGTGAGATACTATTATAGGATAAGAATGGTCTACTTTTCTTTATTATAGTTTAGATCAAGAATTCCTTAGTTTGTATAAACTACACACTTCTTGTTACTCTAAATCCATTCTACCCTAAGTAAACTATTGATAGTATAAATGCTTTCCAGTTATGTAAACAGAGTACGTGCAAAATGTATGTTTTCACTACAAATTTTTCTGTCCTGATTTATGAGCAGTTTCTTGTGAGTATCATGGGATTCATGGAGTCTGATCAATTCTGACTTGTTAACAATAAAAATTTTCCACATCTGTGAGCTGAGGACTACACTCTGTTAATTAATGACCCTACTTAACAATTTCACTTTTTGAACCCTTTCTTAAGCCTGTTTCAGTTAACCTTTGTTTTGTAACAAACCACCCCCAAAATTAATAGCTTAAAACAGCATCCAATTATTGCTTTCAATTCTGTGGATCATAATTTGACCTGTAGTCAGCTCCACGTATCTTCTCCTGGTCTTGCCTGAAATGACTCATGTGTCTATAGTAATTTCTCCAAAATAGTCTCTTTCACACACCTGGCAGTCATGCTACCAGTCAACTGATGCCCATCATTTCATGGCCTCATCCTCCAGTAGGCTAGAGTAAGCTTCTTTACATGGTAGTCTCAGTATAGGATTCTAAGAGAGCAAGAGCAGAAATATAAGACCTTTGGAGGCTGACGTTTGGAAGTCATATGACATCATTTCTGCATTTTATTGGTCTAAGTAAGTCATAAAACAAGCCCAGTATTCAAGGAGTAGGTGTGATGGCTAATTTTCTGTGTCAACTTGACTTGGCTAAAGAATGCCCGTATTGCTGGTAGAAATTATTTCAGAATGTATCTGTGAGGATGTCTCAAGAAGAGATTAACACTTGAATCAGTAAACAGTAAATTCTCACCAATTGGGCATCAACAAATCCACTGAGGGCCTGAACAGAACAAAATGAAAGGGTGAATTTGCTCTATCTGCTTGAGCTGAGGGATTCATCTTGTCCTGCCCTAAGATAACTACCCTCATGGTTCTTGAGTGTTCAGAGTCAGACCAGAAATTATACCATCACTCCCCCAATTCTTAGGCCTTTAGATCTGAACTAAATTATACCACTGGCTATTTGGTTCTCCAGTCTGCAGATGGAAAACCATGGGACTTCTTCTTTCTTTTTTTTTTGATTATTTATTTATTTTACTTTACAACAATCTCCATAATCAGGTGAGTCAATTTCATATCTATATTTACATTTATATCTACATCTATTCTATTGGTTCTGTTTCTCTGGAGAACCCTGACTAACACAATGGGGAAACATAATCCACCTCCTTTCAGGAGGTACTACAAATGATTTGTGACTATATTTATTTAATATTTCTAATATAAATTTAGCAATTATTCCAGAAATATACTTTATCAAAAAGATTTTATTTAGGATCACACATTGCATTTAGTTGTATTTCTTTAGTTTCTTTTAATCTGGCATGGTTTCTTAGTTTTTCTTTCATGACATTGACATTTCTAAAATTTTTTTGGAATTATTTGACATTTTGACCTTTTTGTAGGAGATGCCACAGTTTGAGTTTGTCTAATATTTACTGGTGATTAAATTCAGAGCATGTATTTTTAGCATAAAAACTGTGCAAATGATGTTATGGTCTTCTCACTATATATGTGGAAATGATGTCAGTTTACTCCATTATTAATGCTGTTAACTTTGATTAATTGTTTGATTAATTGTGTTAGTCACTTAGTCATGTCCGATTCTTTGAGACCCCATGGACTGTACAGCCTGCCAGGCTCTTCTGTCCATGGGATTTTCCAGGCAAGGATACTGGAGTGGGTTGCCATTTCCTTCTCCAGGAGATCTTCCCACCCAGGGATCCAACTCAGGTCTCCTGCATTGCAGGTGGATGCGTTACTGTCTGAAGTACTAGCGAAGCCCAAAGTACTTAGCTGAGTGATTACTACTCATTTATTTAACTACTTTTTTTTTAAACTGGAATCCTTTAATTTTAAAATTGAGCTTCCCAGGTAGCTCAGACAGTAAAGAGTCTGCCTGCAATGTGGGAGACCCAGGCTTCCATCCCTGGGTAAGGAAGATCCCCTGGAGAAGGAAATGGCAACCCACTCCAGTACTCCTGCCTGGAGAATTCCATGGACAGTACAGTCCATGGGTCGAAAAGAGTCAGACATGACTGAGCAACTAATTCTTTAATTTTTAGTAGTGTGCTGGGAAGACATAAGAAAAACAGATTGTATCCTGGGCCTAACAGATATTACAGTCTAGTCTAGAGCAGATGTCAGCAAACTCTTTTTGTAAAGATCCAGAATGTAAATATTTGAAGAGTTATATAAGCAATACTTAAATGATTGTTTGCTGCTGTGTTCCAATAAAGTTTTATTTACAAAATAAGTTGTGGGCTAGGCTTGGCCCATGGAGTGGCCCTAAGTGGTAAAGAACCTGCCTGCCAATGCAGGAGACCTAAGAGATGTAGGTTTGATCCCTGGGTCTGGAAGATCCCCTGGAGAAGGGCATGGCAATCCATTCCAGGATTCTTGCCTTGAGAATCCCATGGACAGAGGAGCCTGGTGGGCTACAAACCATAGGCTCACACAGAGCCCAACATGACTGAAGTGAATTAGCAGGCACACAGTCTAGAGGAATTAGACCAACAATTAAATTACAAATTATCTTAAGCCCTCTAAAGGAAAAATATAAGCATTAGGAGATTATATAATGATGGCCCCATCTTGTCTAGAATATCAGGGATAATAGTTGAAGAAGTTATATTTACACTAGGACCTGAAAATTTGGTAGCTGTTAACTAAATGAAAGATGGCAGGGAACCTTCTAGGCAGAACAAATGGGGTGTGCTAAGGTGCTGAAAAAGAAAGTTGTGTGGCATTTCTTAAGAGCTCAAATAAAGCCAGTGTGGCTAGAGGATGAAACAGAAGATAAAAAATGTTGAAGTCTTTAAAACAAATGTTTATTAATTTCTTATCACATGTCAGGTATTGTTCTAGCTAAAAAGAATACACTAGTGAAAAGTCTAACAAGCTCCCTTTCCTGAAGGGGCTGATGTGTGGGGGTGAGGTGTGTGTTAAAGTGAAAGATGCTCAGTCGTGTCCAATTCTTTGCAACCCCATAGGCTATAATTCTCCAGGCCAGAATTCTGGAGTGGGTAGCTGTTCCCCTCTCCCAGGCATCTTCCCAGTGGAGGGATCAAACTCAGGTCTCCAGCATTGCAGGCAGATTCTTTACCAGCAGACCCAGCAGACCCAGGGAAGCCCAAGGTAGGTGTTGGAGATAGATAATAAACTCTTATGTAGTGAGTTACACATTTAATATGCAATTGTATGTGTGTATTAAAAAAAGCAAAATGATTGTCTGAGAAGGACTTACAAATAGCTGTGAAATGAAGAGAAGTGAAAAGCAAAGGAGAAAAAGAAAGATTTACCCATTTGAATGCAGAGTTCCAAAGAATAGCAAGGATAGATAAGAAAGTCTTCCTCAGAGATCAAATACGAAGAAATAGAGGAAAACAATAGAATGGGAAAGACTAGAGATCTTTTCAAGAAAATTAGAAATACCAAGGGAACATTTCATGCAAAGATGAGCTCAATAAAGGACAGAAATGGCACGGACCTAAGAGAAGCAGAAGATATTGAGAAGAGGTGGCAAGAATACACAGAAGAACTGTACAAAAAAGATCTTCATGACTCAGATAATCACAATGGTGTGATCACTCACCTAGAGCCAGACATCCTGGAATGTGAAGTCAAGTGGGCCTTAGGAAGTATCACTATGAACAAAGCTAGTGAAGGTGATGGAATTCCAGTTGAGCTATTTCAAATCCTAAAAGATGATGCTGTGAATGTGATGCATTCAATATGCCAGCAAATTTGGAAAACTCAGCAGTGGCCACAGGACTGTAAAAGGTGACTTTTCATTCCAATCCCAAAGAAAGGCAATGCCAAAGAATGTTCAAACTACCGCACAAATGTACTCATCTCACAAGCTAGTAAAGAAATGCTCAAAATTCTCCAAGCCAGGCTTCCGCAACATGTGAAACATGAACTTCCAGATGTTCAAGCTAGTTTTAGAAAAGGCAGAGGAACCAGAGATCAAATTGCCAACATGCACTGGATCGTCAGAAAAGCAAGAGAATTCTGCAAAAACATCCATTTCTTCTTTATTGACTATGCCAAAGCTTTTGACTGTGTGGTCCACAATAAACTGTGGAAAATTCTGAAAGAGATGGGAATACCAGACCACCTGACCTGCCTCCTGAGAAACCTATATGCAGGTCAGGAAGCAGCAGTTAGAACTGAACATGGAACAACAGACTGGTTCCAAATAGGAAAAGGAGTACGTCATGTCTGTATAATGTCACCCTGCTTTTTTAACTTATATGCAGAGTACATCATGAGAAATGCTGGGCTGGAAGAAGCGCAAGCTGGAATCAAGATTGCCAGGAGAAATATCAATAACCTCAGATATGCAGATGACACTACCTGTATGGTAGAAAGTGAATAAGAACTAAAGAGCCTCTTGATGAAAGTGAAGGAGGAGAGTGAAAAATTTGGCTTAAAGCTCAACATTCAGAAAACTAAGATCATGGCATCCAGTCCCATCACTTCATGGCAAATAGATGGGGAAACGGTGGAAAGAGTGGCAGCCTTTATTTTGGGGGGCTTCCAAAATCACTGCAGATGGTGACTGCAGCCATGAATTTAAAAGACGGTTAATCCTTGAAAGAAAAGTTATGACCAACCTAGACAGCATATTAAAAAGCAGAGACATTACTTTGTAAACAAAGATCCATCAAGTCAAGGCTATGTTTTATCTGGTAGTCATGTATGGATGTGAGAGTTGGACTATAAAGAAAGCTGAGTGCCAAAGAATTGATGCTTTTGAACCGTGGTGTTAGAGAAGACTCTAGAGAGTTCCTTGGACTGCAAGGAGATCCAACCAGCCCTTCGTAAAGGAGATCAGTCCTGGGTGTTCATTGGAAGGACTGATGTTGAAGCTGAAACTCCAATACTTTGGCCACCTGATGCGAAGAGCCGACTCATTTGCAAAGACCCTGATGCTGGGAAAGATTGAGGGCAGGAGGAGAAGGGGATGACAGAGAATGAGATGGTTGTATGGCATCACTGACTCAATGGACATGAGTTTGAGTAAACTCTGGGACTTTGGGAGCCCTGGCGTGCTGCAGTTCATGGGGTCCCAAAGAGTCAGACATGACTGAGTGACTGAACTGAACTGAACCTACCTATTAAATGTGTATCTCTCTGCTTAGGAGTTTGTTTATTGTCTATCTCCAACACCCACCTCAGCCCCACACATTAGCTCTCAGTTGGTAAAGGATCCACCTGCAATGCAGGAGAGCCCAGTTCACTTTCTGGGTCGCAAAGATCCACTGGAGAAGGGATAGGCTCCCCACACCAGTATTCTTGGGCTTTCCTTGTGGCACAGCTGGCAAAGCATCCGCCCGCAATGTGAGAGACCTGGGTTTGATCCCTGAGTTGGAGAGATCCACTGGAGAAAGTAAAGGCTTCAGAATACTCCAATATTCTGGCCTGGAGAATTCCATGAACTTTATAGTCCATGGGGTCTCAAAGGGTCAGACATGACTGAGCAACCTTCACTTTCTCTTTCACTTGGGTTTCCCTGGTGGCTCAGATGGTAAAGCGTCTGCCTGCAATGCAGGACACCCAGGTTCGATCCCTGGGTTGGGAAGATCCCCTGGAGAAGGAAATGGCAACCCACTTCAGTATTCTTGCCTGGAAAATCCCATGGTCAGAGAAGCCTGATAAGTTATGGTCCATGGGATCGCAAAGAGCCCAACACGACTCACAAAAGTGACTTCACTTTTGTATGTTGTACATATATGTATGGATGAGTGTAATTACATATTATGGTAAGTGCCAGAAAGAAAATGTGTATCTTATTTTGTTATATAAAGCATATATTAGGGCTTCCCTAGTGGCTCAGATAGTAAAGTATATTTTATTTTTAAAATTAAAAAAATTTACTGGAGTATGGTTGATTTACAATGTTGTGTTAGTTTCAGGTGTACAGCAAAGTGAATCAGTTATACCTACACATGTGTGTATGCTCAGTCGTGTCAGACTCTGAGACCACATGGACTATAGCCAACCAGGCTCCTCTGTCCATGGAATTCTCCAGGCAAGAATACTGAAACATGATGCCATTTCCTACTCCAGGGGCTTTTCCCAACCCAGGGATTGAATCTGCGTCTCTTGCATCCCCTGCGTTGGCAGGTGGATTCTTTACCACTGTACCACCTGGGAAGCCCTATACATATACATATATCCACTTTTTCGAAGGTACTTCCCCATATAGGCCATTACAGAGTACTGAGTAGAGTTCCCTGTGCTGTAGAGGAGGCCTCCATAGTAGTGTGTGTATGCCAATCCCAATCTTCCCAATGTGTCCCTTCTTCCTTTCCCTCTAGTAACCGTGTTTGTTTTCTATAAGCATGAGAGCACTTTAGATGGCATGGTTGGAGAAGGCTTTTTGAGGAAGTGACATTTCACCTGAGACTTGAACACTGAGAAAAGCCCAAACACATGAAAGCCGAAAGAAAACTTAAAAATTGTCAAACAACTAAAGTAGATGCTCTTAGACAATAAAGACCTAGCATTGAGGGAGGAACCCAGATGGAGTCAGAGGGATAATGTTTTGAAACAAGATGGGAGAGGTAGGCAAAGTCCAGGTCATGTGGCCTTGGAGTTCTGGATGAGAAATTTGAATTTTATTTGAAATTCATTGAAAGTCCACTGCAAATTTTTATTGACATTACATTTACATGTTGAAAAGATTATTCTGGTGTAGTGTGATAAATGCCGTAGAGGAAATAGGAATTGAAAGCAGAAAGGCAACTTAAAAGACTGTTGCACTAATCCAAGTGAGAGACTTTGGTGTAGCTAAAAGAAGGTGGCAGCAATACAGATGGAAGGAAATGAACAGATTAGAGTGATATTTAGAAGTTAAAATTGATTGAATTTGGTGATTGATCAGATATGGAAAAGGAAAGGAAAAAGCAGATCTTCAGTTTCCTGAAGGAGGAAATTGGGTGAATGGTAATGCCATTCACTGGGATTTCCAAATGGATGTGTTAAATATCCATGCAGATACTCAGATATGCAGATGACACCATCCTTATGGCAGAAAGCGAAGAAGAACTAAAGAGCCTCTTGATGAAAGTTAAAGAGGAGAGTGAAAAATGGGGTCACAAAGAGTCGGACACAGCTGAGTGACTGAACTGAACTGAATCTCCCTACATGCGTGCTTCCCTCGTGACTCGGTGGCAAAGAATCCATCCGCAATGCAGGCAGCATAATCTTCCCTGGGTCGGGAAGACCCCCCGGAAAAGGGCATGGCAACTCAGTCCAATATTTTTGCCTGAAGAATCCCATGGACAGAGTAGCCTGGCAGACTATGGTCAGTGTGGTTGCAAAGGGTTGAACACGACTTAAAGTGACTGAACATGGCACAGCACTTGTGTACACCTCAAAAGAGGAGAAAGCCCTGGTTGTAATCTCGAAGAGGCTGGTTTTATCTTCTCCACAGGGATCATTTTGATAATTTAGCTTCCCAAGGATACAAACCCAAGACTCCTCTCCTTCTATTCCTAAGGAAAATCAGTTTACATCAAGGACAAAAATGGTTGTGTCTTCCCACGTAAACTCCCAGATTCCTATTTGTGTCCCTCGACTACAGTTTGATCTCTCTGTGTATGTAGGCTTGGCTGCCTGGCTGCAGTGTTATTCTGGCACTGTGGGAAAATAGTGTTTTGATTTCTGATCCAGAGACCTCATGTTTCTACTAGTTTCTCTTTCCCTCCCTCACTTTCCTCCCCATCTCCCTCCCTCTCTTTCTCTCTCTCCCCCCACCCCCCACATAAATAGGGGACTATCTCAGACCCCTCACAGTTTCTGACTTGACATCTTCCTTTAAGAAATAGTGAATTACTTTCTTTAATAGTGATTCAACCAACATTGAGTTTCTAATTTGTATACAACATGACTTATGTATTTTCCTGCCTAAACTGGAGGAAATCTGAAAATGAGGAAACACTGAGAAAATCTACTTCTATCCTAAAAATCTGTTGGTTTGTGTGCTTCAAAAACGTCAGTGCTATATAAGATGAAGTCTGAGGCATTGTTCCAGATGAAGGGAGACAGAAGGGACCCAGGGACAGGAACTAAATGAATTGTGTGAAGGGGAAAGGATTGTTATACGGGTTATTGGAACAATTGCCAAGATTTGCATATGAACTGTGTATTAATAATAACAGGGTGTTGATGTTAAATTTCCTGCATTTAGCAATTACACTGTGATTTTGTAAGATAATATCTTTTCCCCTGGTGGCTAAGACAGTAAAGAATCTGCCTGCAATATAGGAGACCCAGGTTCAATCACTGGGTCAGGAAAATCCCCTGGAGAAGGAAATGACTACCCTCCAGTATTCTTATTTGGAGAATTCCATGGACAGAAGAGACTGGTGGGCTAGTGTCCATGTGGTTGCCAAGGTTCAAACATGACTGAGCGACTAACACTTTTCTTAAATAATAGATGTTAATTTAATTAGATGTGAGAGGTAAAGATTTCTGTGCTGTGCTGTGCTTAGTCACTCAGTCATATCTGATTCTTTGGGACCCCATCATGGACTGTAGCCTGCCAGGCTCCTCTGTCTATGCAGATTCTCCAAGCAAAAGTAATGGAGTGGGTTGCCATGCCTTCCTTCGGGGGATCTTCCCAACCCAGGGATTGAACCCAGGTCTCCTGCATTGCAGGCAGGTTCTTTACCAACTGAGCCACCAGGGAAGCCCAAGAATACTGGAGTGAGTAGCCTTTCCCTTCTCCAGGGATCAGTCTTCATAACCTAGGAATCAAACTGGTATCTCCTGCATTGCAGACAGATTCTTTATCAGCTGATGACATGATGTCTGCAACTCAGTTTGAAATGGAGAGATAAAAGCAAATGGCATAATATTTACTGATAATTGGTGATATAGGTGAAGGGGTTTCCAGAGTTCATGGTACTATTCTTGCAACTTCTCTCTAATGCAATTTTTTTCCAAAATAAAAAGCTTTATAAAACAAACAAAAGTATTCCCATCAGGAAAAAGTATGAGGCGTGGCAGGCACTGAACTAAATATAGCCCTAGAGGTAGACTATAAGACTCTCTAATACTAACACCAAAAAATAATGTCATTTTCATCATAGGGGATTGAAATGCAAATGTAGGAAGTCAAGAGAGATAGAGTAAAGGATGCAATATGTTCCTGATATTCTAGTGAAGGAGATAAGCAAGTAAATTTATACCATGTGATGAAACAAAAAATATGTATTATTTCAGAGCAAGGGGTCCCTGAATTGGTTTCAGTCCGTGGCCTTTTAGGAACCAGGCTGCACAGCAGGAGGTGAGTGGTGGGCAAAACCAAATCCACTTTCTCCACCCTGGCCCGTGGAAAAATTGTCTTCCGTGAAACTGGTCCCTGGTGCCAAAAAGGTTGGAGACTGCTGTTTTAAAGGATGATTTTGACTGTTTTCTTCGCTTAGCTTGTGTGACATCACTCTCCTATCTTGTGTGACATTCCCCTCCTCTCTCACTGACTGCTTCTTCTCAGTATCCTTTGCTAATTTCTCTACATCTCAAACTTCTAAATTCTTGTGTGCCACGAAATCCATGCTTTGAAACTCTTCCTGTCTCTGCCTTCTCTTGCCCCTTAGAGGGACTTTAGTTGTATAGCTTTCAGTTCAGTTTAGTTCAGTCGCTCAGTCGTGTCTGACTCTGCAACCCCATGGACTGCAGCACATCAGGCTTCCCTGTTCACAACCAACTCCTGGAATTTACTCAAACTCATGTCCATTGAGTCAGTGATGCCATAAAACCATCTCATCCTCTGTCATCCCCTTCTCCTCCCACCTTCAATCTCTCCCAACATCAGGGTCTTTTCAAATGAATCAGCTCTTCGCATCAGGTGGCCCAAGTATTGGAGTTTCAGCTTCAACATCAGTCTTAAGTGAACATCCAGGACTGGTCTCCTTTAGGATGAACTGGTTGGATCTCCTTGCAGTCCAAGGGACCCTCAAAAGTCTTTTCTAACGCCACAGTCCAAAAGCATCAATTCTTCGGCACTCAGCTTTCTTTCTTTCTTTTTTTTTTTTTCATTTATTTTTATTAGTTGGAGGCTAATTACTTTACAATATTGTAGTGGTTTTTGCCATACATTGACATGAATCAGCCATGGATTTACATGTGTTCCCCATCCCGATCTCCCCTCCCACCTCCCTCCCCATTCCATCCCTCTGGGTCTTCCCAGTGCACCAGCCCCAAGCACTTGTCTCATGCATCCAACCTGGGCTGGTGGTCTGTTTTACCCTTGATAGTATACTTGTTTCAATGCTGTTCTCTCAGAACATCCCACCCTCACCTTCTCCCACAGAGTCCCAGAGTCTGTTCTGTACATCTGTGTCTCTTTTTCTGTTTTGCATATAGGGTTATTGTTACCATCTTTTTAAATTCCATATATACGCATTAGTATACTGTATTGGTCTTTATCTTTCTGACTTAGCTTTCTTTATAGTCCATCTCTTACATTCATACATGATACTGGAAAAACCATAGCCTTGACTAGATGGACCTTTGTTGTCAAAGTGATGTCTCTGCTTTTTAATATGCTATTATAGCTTTAGAGATCAGCTAAGGAAGCTAATTCCCCAGTTTATATCTCCATGCCTGGGCCTCTCCTCTGAACTCCTGCTGATTCAACATATCTACTTGGATGTCAGACACCCATCAAAAACTCAACTTATCTAAACACAACTGATTACTTCCCAAACCTACTCCTTCTACAGCATTACCTACCTCAGTGAAGAAATTTTCTCTTACATGTTTAGAGCAGAAATCTTGGAGTCATCTTTGATGTTTTTCTTTCTCTCAAACTGTACATGAATCCTTTAATGAGTTTTATTCGCTCTAAATTAAATATGCAATATATCCATAATCTGAGCATTTTGTACCACTGCACTGTTGTCATTTTGCTCCCAATCATCATTTCTTGCCCAGATTTTTGTAATAACTTCCCATTTCATCTCTATACTTCTCTGTATCTATCTTTCCTATTATTATAATGCAAGTCTGACCATCTTATACTGATTCAAAACCTCCAGTAGCATCCCATTTCACTCATAATTTTAAAAACAAAACCCAGGCCTAATCTCCCTGACCTCATTTCTTTATATTCTTCTCCTTGGACTCTCAGCTCCAGCCATCCTGACTTCCTTTCTGTTCCTTGAATACTTCTACCCCAGTACATTTGCACTGAATCATCTTGCTGTTTGGAACACTTTCATCACCTCTCCATATGGCTTCCTTCCTGACTCCCTTCAGGTCTTTATTCAGATGGCACCTTCCTTGTGAAACTTTCCCTGAGCACCCTGTATACTATTTTGTATTACTGCCCCCCAGCTCTGGACTACCTATTCTCCTGGCTCTATCTTTTCTTCACAGCTCCTATTACCGCTCAATATATTATCTATTAATTTGTAGGTTCTTTGTGTTCCCCAGTTGAATATAAATTCCTTGAGAGCAAAAACTTTGTTTCTCATTCACTATCTCTAGACCTGGACATATAGTCTGTCATATATGAGGTGTTCAGTGAACATTTGTTGAACATATGAAAGAATGAATCATAATTGTATGCAAGAAACACATAAAATTGAAAATAATAATTGTGTTTAGTTAAAAGCCTTGAAAAAACAAAGAACAAGGTCATGTAGATGTGGGTATCTGAAGGATTTTCAGTTCTGTGGGAAAATTGCCCTGGTCAGCAACACAGAAAGAGCTGGCTCTCATACATGAGATAAGAGAATGAAAACCAAATTAAGAGCTTGAGACTTGAGAGCAACAGAGCACCAGTAAGTCAAAGACACATTGGAAGCTGACCAAAGAGGTGTGTGAAGTCCACAAAACAGAATTCTCAGGCATGTACTGGTTCCTGTAGAAATGGGTTTCCTCCTGAAGATAATATCATGAGAAATAGTGAACAGTCAACAAAGGCTGAAAAACACATTGGTCTAATTAGTGCCACCATAGACGAAGATCCAGGGGAAATGTTTGAGCAGTAGTCAAAGGATAGGATAAGTAAAGGATAAGATAAGTCAACTTGACTCACTGGAGACTTGGGCTCAAGGACTTCATGGGGATTGAACATCTGTGAACCTTTATCTGACTGATGTGGTGATTGGGGTTTATGTTTATAAATTTGATGTTTCATTCACCAACATGGATTCATTTTGCACTTCGATAAAAGTAAAGTGTCACCAAACCAGGTTCATTTGACTGGCTTGCAGCAAACTCAATACTGAAATGCTGAGGTTTGTAGCAGAGAAAAGGTTTATTTATAAGGCAGCAAGCAAGGAGACAGCAGAACAAGTCTCAGATCCACCTGCATCGAGAGAGAGGATTAGAGTGGTGAGGCTTGGGGGAAGATGGTTGGAGGAAACAAAAGTGAGGTAACTGGTAGTCTGCACTAATGTAGTTGAGCTCATGGCTTGTCTAGGATGTATATTCAGAAAATGTTGGCATTAGCATGTTCTCAGGGTGGGAATTTCTGACCTTTGGAAGTCAAATGTCATCCATTAGACATTCATGCAGGCCCAGATGCATGGTCATAGTCTCAGCCAGCTTGAACTAGGCAAGAATTAGCTCCAAGTTCCTGAAAAACAACCAGGTAATTGTTACCTAAGTTGACATCATGACCCTTAAGTCGAGGTGGTATCTACAGGAGGTGGTTAAAGCAGTCTTATGATAATATTGTCTAAGGTAAGTGAAGCTTGAGGGGAATGCAGTTTGCAAGAACAATGAAAGCAACCTTGATCAGTGAAGGCAGGTTACAACTTACTATTTATTAGACAAGCAAGTTATAGTTTAATGGATCTACTATTCAGTTTCAAAAGTGTTTTTTTGTTTTGGTTTGGTTTGGTTTCTGAAAGAAAATAGAATTTATTCTTTGGGTTGTTAGTGTGCCTTGCTGAGGGGATGAAGTGCCTATGGTCTCTTACTGCTTGGTTTGCTTTCTCTCACCACAGTTGAAAACATAGTATCAAAGAGGACAGCAATGTGAATTCACAATTAATATACTGTGTGATAGTGCCTCAACATACCAAAGACCTTCAGTTCAGTTCCGTTCATTTCAGTGGCTCAGTTGTGTCCGACTCTTTGCGACCCCATGAATCACAGCACACCAGGCCTCCCTGTCCATCACCAACTCCCAGAGTTTACTCAAACTCATGCCCATCGAGTCGGTGATGCCATCCAGCCATCTCATCCTCTGTCGTCCCCTTCTCCTCCTTCCCCCAATCCCTCCAAGCATCAGGGTCTTTTCCAATGAGTCAACTCTTCGCATGAGGTGGCCAAAGTATTGGAGTTTCAGCTTCAGCATCAGTCTTTCCAATGAACACCCAGGACTGATCTCCTTCAGGATGGACTGGTTGGATCTCCTTGCAGTCCAAGGGACTCTCAAGAGTCCTTTCTAACACCACAGTTCAAAAGCATCAATTTTTCGGCACTCAGCTTTCTTCACAGTCCAACTCTCACATCCATACATAACCACTGGAAAAACCATAGCCTTGACCAGATGGACCTTTGTTGGCAAAGTAATGTCTCTGCTTTTTAATATACTATCTAGGTTGGTCATAAGTTTCCTTCCAAGGAGTAAGTGTCTTAATTTCATGGCTGCAGTCACCATCTGTAGTAATTTTGGAGCCCAGAAAAATAAAGTCTGTCACTGTTTCCACTGTCTCCCCATCTATTTGTCATGGTCAGCATATTAGCAATAATTATTATGAAATAGTTGTATTTCCATAATACTTTTAAATTCAAGTATGTACTATACACTCTAATTGTCACAACCACTTCGTGAACTAGTGTCAACTCTCTCATTTTACAATGAAGAAACTGAGGCTCAAGCAGGTTACTATGACTTACTGAAAGTCATTCAGTTGTGACCTAAGTCTAGAGAAAATATATGTCCTGGTGTGTCCAAGACAGTCTCAGTTTATTTCTATAGTAACAGTATAATTATTAATAACATCTCTTTCACTCTCCAAAGTCTCCTCATTTGACAATAAATTATATAGTCATCCTACTATGTAGCTTCAGGGAAATTAATGTGGGGAAAAAGTTAGCCAGAGCACCATAAGCTTTGCATTTAATTTTATCAAGAAAATGTTAGGCTTGAGAAGCCTCCTGAAGGAGCTAAAGAATGGTTTATCTTGGGGAAAGAAGGAGCAAAAATTTTAAAGAAGTTTATCTAGGGTGGGGGAGGGGATTGTCAACAAAAATTCAGCTAATCTGGGGAATAGTTGGTCAGAAAAACTTCTTGGAAGGGAAAAGAATTGTTTCAGATTAGCAGCCAATATTTGGGTGACAGATCCATCAAAATGAGTGGGAAGAACAGTTAGGGGCTAAGTTTCTGTGCAAAATAAAAATAGGAGGAACAATTTCAGGCAGAGACAACACAGCAGCCATTAGGAAAATTCTCAGGACTTCAGGGTCACTTACATTAACCTCTCCAAGGCCTATTTTACAGATTTATAGGGTGGTTCTGAGGATAGTACAAAAATGTTCAGTAAATGGCAGTTGTCATTTCTTTGAACCTCCTCCTCCACCCCACCACCAACCCCCACCTTGTTCCTGGTGTAGTAGGTAAGGGTATGGATTCTGAAGCCACACTGCCTGGGTTAGAACCCTGGCTCAACCAGTACTTAGCTTGGTGACTATTAGCAGAAGGGACCCCAAGCTATAAAGAGTACAAAAGGGCAGGTTATTTGGGGTCTTAGAATAGCAGTTTAAAGATCTCAGATTCCAGAGGAACCAAGAATAGCTCCTTCCACTTGAAGAAAGTGGGTGAGCATTTTATGCTAAAAAGGGGGGAAGTTCATGCAGGCTTACATTTGTTTACCTAGAGTTTGTATTGGAGAGTAAAATTGTTTTACACATACAGTTGGGTTATGGAACACATTTCATCCTTAGTCCAGACAAAGTACAGTTCTCAGCATTATTCTTTCCTTTTGGCAACTCAGCAACTATCCAGTAGTTTAATTTAGAGTGTTCAGCAAAAGTCCAGCCCAGGTGTAAACATGGAAGTCCTCATGAAACAGGAATCCGAGTTCTTGTTCACAGAGCCAAAGAATGAACTTCACAAACATGCAAAACACTCATGGTTGCAAGCAGACAGAATTTATTTTGAAGAGAAGAAAAGTACAATGCTCTCAGCATAGACACTGAGAGGGGGTGAGGTGCCCGAAAAAGTGGGAATTGCAGCAGTTTATATGCTTGTTAGTATTGAGCTGTACATTTTGTCAGCCCCTTTTCTTAATATATGTCCTTTTTAACCAATCATTTTAAAGGTTACAATGTTTAACTTGACATCTTTATGGCTTCCTTTGATCCTCAGTTTCTAAATCTCCTCAGATATTGAGTTGCCATCCTGTGACCCTTTCTCATGACCCCAGGCCATAGTTTAAGGACCAGATGTGTGGGCTAAGAGTTAATGGTCCACCTGGTATTTTTCTTCTTGATAAGTTGGACAGCAGTTAACAGATGTCCTGTCTTGTTTCTGGATGTTTTATGACCTACCAGACCAGGGAGGCATTCTTCTGAAAGCCAGGAAACTGGAACAGAATATAGCTTTAGATTAATGGAGTGAGATGTTTATTGAAAAAAAAAGACTGAGATCTCAGTGTCCTAGGCTGCCTGCCTAGCAATTTCTA
Organism: Odocoileus virginianus; assembly: GCF_023699985.2. NCBI lineage: Eukaryota > Metazoa > Chordata > Mammalia > Artiodactyla > Cervidae > Odocoileus > Odocoileus virginianus. The sequence goes on along the minus strand of NC_069696.1, from coordinate 36,427,330 downwards.
CTTCACTCAGGTCCCATGTCAGTTATTCCTGACATAGCTTTTTAACAGTGACTTTAAGCAGGCTACTTAGCTTGTCTGTACCTCAGTTTCCTTATCTGCAAATAAAACCAATTATAGTTCATATCTCCCAAATTGTTGAGAAGAGTAAATATGTTGTTAAATAAAAAGCAGATATAATAGCATCTGACACACACTAAGTGCTTAATAGATATTATTATTATTTTCTTTCTTCACTTACCTCTGCCTTCTGAAGGAGGATAGAACAGAAATAAGGGTGAGGATATATTTGCCAGAGAGGTTTACAGCAGTGCCATCCCCAGAATTTTTATGTAGTTGGGCTTGGGGCTGACAATTTGTTTGGAAGGGGTACAGTGACAAGAGGGGGATTCAACTGGCATTAGTGCCTCCATAAATTTAATGAACTATCCCATATACATCCTTTGATGTGGGCAAAAAAGTCTTTTTTTCTCAAAGAATTAGCCCAACACAAATTTCCATCATGCTGCACTGTTCACCACTTATCTCAAGCCAACCAAACTGCCATTCCTAAACATCAACATTCTTGATCTGATAGGGAAGGCAACGGGACTTTTTCAACAATCTGTTGTATTTGCACAAAAAATTCACTATTATCTACTTGGATTACAGATTAATATTTATTACTTGGATTATAGATCAATAAATATAACAGCATACTAAAGAAACTTTTATTTACATTTTACATAAGTTTGAGGAAATTGTTTATGACAGAGGATGAAAACTCTAAGAGGCATCTGGGTGGGGAGTGTGCACAGAGATTACAGAAGCTGGCAACCTCCCAAACTGGATTTGGACCTTGCCCACCCAGCAGATTAGAGTGGTAACTCATGGTAGTTTGAAGGTGCTTTATTTGTTACAAATTATGCAGAGATTTTACTATGTTTTCCTTCTTTTGGAAATATCTTCCTTTTTTGGCTTTTGGAAAATGAGGTAGATTTCTTCAGATGTCAAAAGTACTAATGCTTATTCCAACAGCTTTTCTTTAGCCCTAAGACTAAAAGAATAGTGATTAACTCACATGTACTGTTTAGTAGTTTCATTCCCTGCATTCACAAAATTTCCATTAGATTCTTCCTGGAACTGTTCAGATTCTGTCTAAATCCAAAGGCTATAGTAAATGCTGACAGTTTCTATCATAAGTATCAAGATTCTACCCATTTTTCTCTCTCTTTACAATAGTAACTTCCCAGATAGTTCAGCTGGTAAATCATCCACCTGCAATGCAGGAGACCCCAGTTTGATTCCTGGGTTGGGAAAATCCCCTGGAGAAGGAATAGGTTACTCACTCCAATATTCTTGGGCTTCCCTTGTGGCTCAGCTTGTAAAGAATCTGCCTGTAATGTGGGAGACCTGGGTTCAATCCAAGAATCCACCTGCAATGCGGGAGAACTGGGTTCAATCACTGGTTTGGAAAGATCCCCTGGAGAAGGGAAAGGCTACCCACTCCAGTATTCTGGCCTAGAGAATTCCATGGACTATTCCCATGAGGTCGCAAAGAGTTGGACAACTGAGTGACTTTCACTTTCACAACAGTAGCAGTGCTTTGTAGAGATATGTGCTGCTATTAATCAAGGCCCAGACAGGCTGGCTATTTTTTCCCATGTTTCAACAAGGAAATCAGCCCCTTCTGAAATCAACAGAACCAGCACAGGCACATTTCTAAAAGTTGAAAAGTAACCTAACAAGAAAGATACTTCATGTTTTATTCCATGGAACAAATATTTATATAAATGCAACACTTCTACAAAGTCAAATGTTTCCTAAATATAAGATCTATACATTTTGGCATCAGACTAGAGGACCCTCATCTATACCAAGATAATACAAATATTCAACTAGCTTTCTTTGGTATTTATTGTTTTACTACAAGTGTTTCAATATTTCATTTTGTTCCTTTCTACTTTTGTATTTTAAATTGAAAATTTTACTTTTATAAGAAAAAATAATTACAAAAGAATAAGAAAAATACAAATACATATAGGATGTGCATAGTGTCAAATAAATAATAAAGTAGACTATAAGGGCAGAAAGAGTTAGGGGGAAAAGGATGAAAACTACAAGGGCTAAGAAGACTTGGTGAAGAAAGAGGAACTGAAATGGGCCTTAAGGAATGGAAATGATGTAGGTTAAGAAGAGAGCAGAAGGATCAGGGGAAGGGGAAATACAACAAAGAATTCAGAAGATTATCTTAAGAGGGAAATAAGTAATTTTGTCTCATGTATAATATTTAGGCAAAGGAGAAAACTTTAGGGTCCACATCAGAAGAACTTGGAATTAGGATTTAAGGGTTTTTGCACTTTATTATGCAAAACTCAGAGACAAATTGAAGAACTGACTACAGTTTTAACTTACATTTGCAAAGGAGATGTAATCAAGAACATAAGAAGCATTTCTGTAAAAAAATCACAAGGTCAGGTGATAACTCAGATTGTTATATGATAGTGGGCAGTTCTGATTGGGTAAATTTTGGTTCCATTTTGATAAAAAGAGAAAAAAGATGTTTCTGTCTTTTGAAAAAAAAAAAAACAACTTTATGGCTTATCTTGGAATTCAAGGCTTTTAGAATATTCCTGTTTTTCATGACTTATCTTAGCATGCAAGGCTTTTAGGAATGTCAGCCTTTTCCAGGCTGTGGTACAGGATGTGCTTCATTAGCTGTTATGGTAGGCAAGGTGAGACAAGATATCAGTTTTCTTTCTCATATTGTAGAGATTAGAGTTTAGACAGATTTCCCCAGCTGTCCCATGGTTAATATTCTGCTCTTCCATTGCAGGGGGCAAGGATTCAATCCCTGGTCAGGGAACTCAGATCTCACATGCTGAGCAGGGGGAGAAGAAATTATATATATAGTATATGTGTAGAGCCTCAAAGGTCCATAGGTTTTAGCTGGACTACCAGGTTGAGTAGTGCTGATTGTGCAGATTGTGTATTGTACAACTCTAGGGGGTGGTATATGCATTGTCCCTCTGGAGTTATACAGTTAAGTCCGCTCAGTCATACTTGGAAACCTAGAGACCAGGCAAGTAACAAAAGTCAGTGAAGCATCTAAAGGATTCCAACTAATTAAAAAACAATGTTCCTGACTTCCCTGGTGGTCCAGTGGTTAAGAATCTGCTTAGCAGTGCAGGGGACACAGGTTCAATCCCTGGTCTCAGAAGATTCCACGTGCTGTGGGGCAACTAAGCCTGTGTGTCATAACTACTGAGCCCAGGCCCTAGAGCCCATGGGCTGCAACTATTGAGCCTGCATGCCACAACTACTGAACTCTGAATGCCTAGAGCCCAAGTTCCACAACAAGAGAAGCCACGGCAATGAGAAGCTTGCACACTGCAACTAGAGAGTAGCTCTCGCTTGCACAACTAGTCCATGTGCAGTAACAAAGACCCAGCAGGGCCATAAATAAATAAAATTTAAAATAAAACAAGACAAAAACACAATGTTCTGAATACTGGAGAGTTTTAATGCAACAAATTTGCAGATTATATCCAACCTTGAGGCTCCAGTTTGAGGCCTCTGCTATAGAATGTAGAGTCAGTCAATATTTTTGAGGAGGGTAATGATACATTAAAGAGGTTTATAAGACAGATTAAAGAGCAAAGAAATTAGAAAGAAGGAATCCAGTCAAAAACCACCTTCAATGATCTAGAGTGAGGAAACAAGAGCCTGGGAATAGGTATAGAAAGAAAAGAATTAATAGAATTCAGATTTGATTCAGAATCAAGTCAATTCAGGTAATTCTCCATAAGAAAAAAAGAGTTCAGAGTAGTGCAAGGGTTTGAGCTTGAGTTCTTAGAAATATACTTGGAGGAAAAATATTTAACTTTGAAACAAATTCAGATATTTTCTAGAAAGACTTTTAGACCTTAGCTCTAAAAAGGAATTAGATTTTACAAAGAAAAAAATTGAGTTTTGAAAGATTATATAATGTTATGGTACTGCTTATAATTAAAAATGTGGTGACTTCCCTGGTGGTTCAGTGGTTAAGAATCTGCCTGCCAATGCAGGGGACATGAGTTGGATCTCTGGTCCAGGAAGATTACACATACACAGGCAACTCAGTCCATGTGCCACAACTACTGAAGTCCCTGCACCCTAGAGCCCATACTCTACAACAGTAGAAGCCACCACAATGAGAAGTCTGCACCCCACAACTAGAGAATGGCCCCCAAGTGCAGCAACAAAGACCCAGCACAGCCAAAAATAAATAAAAAACGAGATGTAAAAATTGTATTTAAAAAAAATGAGGAAGGAATTCCATGCTGGTTCAGTGATTAGGACTTTATGCTGTCATTGCCAGGGACCAGTGTTCAATCCCTGGTCAGGGAGCTAAAATTCCACAAATTAAGCAACTCAGCCAAAAAAATTTCACAAAACCAAAAGACTAAAAAAAAAAAAAAAAAAAAAAACCCAAACCACCCCAGATTTCAAATTAAGGTCTTCCATTTCCAGGACCTATAACTGTTTCTACAGATTAAGAATGGGAAACCAAGAAAATCATGTCTTGCTCATTGGGTTAGACCTATCTCTGAAATCACAGTGGAGCCTGTTAATCTTGCCACCTTGGCACAGCCTCATGATCTGGTCAAGCACCAGGCTTTCACCATGGTCCAGCCTGCTCCAACCTAGTGAAATCCAAAACACAATAAGGAAAATAGAAAGTGGTTAAAAACTCTCTCATTAAGGAAAAATCCCACATTCTTTAGCTATTTTTTAAGGCATATTCGGTATTCAAAAGTTGGCACAATGGCTTATACTAAAATGAAGACAAGAGTAAAGGTCTGAGATAAATAATGGAAATAGCTGAAAAACTTACAAGTTTATTACTGCAATAAGTCACATCTCAGTTCAGTTCAGTAACTCAGTCGTGTCTGACTCTTCACGACTCCATGGACTGCAGCGCAACAGGCTTCCCTGTCCATCAGTGATTCCTGGAGCTTACTCAAACTCATGTCCATAGAGTCAATGATGTCATCGCCTTCAATTTTTCCCAGCATCATGGGCTTTTCCACGAGTCAGTTCTTTTCATCAGATGGCCAAAGTATTGGACTTTCAGCTTCAGCATCAGTCCTTCCAATGAATATTCAGGACTGATTTCCTTTAGGATGGACTGGTTGGATCTCCTTGCAGTCCAAGGGACTCTCAAGAGTCTTCTCTAACACCACAGTTCAAAAGCATCAATTCTTCAGTGCTCAGCTTTCTTTATAGTCCAACTCTCACATCCATACATGACTAATGGAAAAACCATGGCTTTGACTAGGTGGATGTTTGTTGGCAAAGTAATGTCTCTGCTTATTAATATGCTGTCTAGGTTGGTCATAGTTTTTCTTCCAAGGAGCAAGTGTCTTTTAATTTCATGACTGTAGTCACCAGCCCAAAATCTACTGTGACTTTGGAGCCCCAAAAATAAAGTCTCTCACTGTTTAATTTTTATGCTCAAATCTTATACTTTCACAAATGGTTAAAAGGTGAGCACAACTCTCTTGAATAATCTGAAGCAGAACATCAAGAATCACCTTCAGTTCCACCTGGTTACATACTCAAAATTAGTTTTCCCTTCATACTTTTTTAGTATGATCCCATTTGGCAGTTACACACACTTCGTGGAAGAATTTCTCCTTGTTCTATGATCAAGGGTATTCATTTATCTTAACTGGTATTCTACTGTGCATTATGAAAACACGATTTTTTGATACATTCTCAGATTTTACTTCACACATGTGTGAGTTTTTAGTATATCTATATCTGCCTGGATAATTCCCATGTATGCTGTCTGGGTATTTGTCCATGCTTTTATGCTAACACCCTTACCACTTTGTTCAATAAACCCTTATTGCTGGATAATTTGAATATCCTAGAAAATGGCTCACCTATCACTCTACTAATCACTTTAAAAGCAACACTGCTTTCTCTAAAGTTTATAATAATGTCACACAATACATCTTCATCAAATGAATGATTAAGTGAAATGAATATCAGCTAAGAAAAGAAGTATTATGGTCAACTTTGAGTGGATGTTACAAAAAGTAGGAGCTTCCAACATTTTAAATATTATTTGAAGAGCAATAAAAATGGTTTAAGTCTAGTTGTAGGTTAGAATTTGAGACATTTTAAGAAATGATGCCTAGGGACTTCCCTGGTGGTCCAGTGTTTAAGACTCTGTACTTCCAAAGCAGGGGATGCAGCTTCCATCCCTGGTTAGGGAACTAAGATCCCACATGTCTCAAGGCACAGACAAAAGATGAAAGAAAGAGAGAAAGGGAGAAAGAAAGAAATCATGGCTAAGCAATAAAGTGTAGATGTAAAGAACAAAAACTTGTAAAAATGACCAGCTTCGATAGCTTCCCAGAGGAAGCAGAGTCCATCCACCTGCCCAAAGCCAAGCTCTCCTGTATTATTTATCTCTTTCTGCTTTTGGAGTTCAAATATGACACCTTTGTATGTTGAATATTTTGAGCTGAAGAAGATTGAGAAAACAGGAGTAGCAATAAGGTTGTTCTGACCTTCCTTCTGCCATTTATCATAGAAACAAGTTATAAAACCTCATGTGCAAAGTGCCTTCCCTATACCCAGAGGAAAGAAGGATCCTTATCTCAAGACAAAAGACATCAAAAATAATTCCAACAAACAGGCTTTCCTAAGTCACCCCTCAGTTCAGTTCAGTCGCTCAGTCGTGTCCGACTCTTTGCGACCCCATGAATCACAGTACGCCAGGCCTCCCTGTCCATCACCAACTCCCAGAGTTTACTCAAACTCATGCCCATCGAGTCAGTGATGCCATCCAGCCATCTCATCCTCTGTCGTCCCCTTCTTCTCCCACCCCCAATCCCTCCCAGCATCAGGGTCTTTTCCAATGAGTCAACTCTTCGCATGTCACCCCGAGTTTACTACAAATACCTCATACTCCTTAACCTACCATATTTTCATAGGGTGCCCACACTCTCCATCGAACCTAGCATAAAGGGGGCTTCTTTGGTGGTCCAGTGGTTAAGAATTCACCTCATAATGCAGAAGACACTGGTTTTATCCTTGGTCAAGGAAGGTCCCACTTGCCTCAGAGTAACTAAGCTTTTGCACCTCAACAGCTGAGCCTACCCTCTAGAGCCTGTGAGCTGCAACTACTGAGCCCATACACCTAAAGCCTTTGCTCTGCAACAAGAGAAGCCACTGTGATGAGAAGCCTAAGGCCCGCAACTGGAAAGTAGCCCCCACTCGCTGCAACTAGAGAAAGCTCCTGCACAGCAATGAAGACCTAGCATAGCCAAAAAATAGATAATCAAAAATTTAAAAATAAAAAACCTAGCATAAAATACACAGGTCTGTCTCTTTGGGTCTTCATTTCCTCATGAAGGCTCCTGTGCCACATAAAACTTACATGAAATAAATGTTTATGCTTTTCTCCTGATAATCTGTCAGCTGGAATTTTCAGACCCAGCCAAGGATCTTAAGAAGCCTGAGAAAATCTTTTTCCTCCCCTGCATTGTACAGCAAATTACTTTATTATTAATGTCTCACACCATTTGAGATGGTAAGGTCTGGGAACAGCTTAACTGAGTGTTTCTGGCTCAGTGCATCTCATGTGGTTACAACCAAAATGTCAGCCAGGCTGTAGTCATCTGAAGGCTTAGCTGAGCTGGAGGATCCACTTTCAAGCTCAGTCACATAGTTGCTGGCAAGAAAGTCTCACTCCTTCACCATCTGTGCCTCTCCATAGGGCTGCTTATGAAATGGCAGCTGGTTTTCCTCAGAGCAAGTGTTGAGAGACAGAGTGAGAAAGAGAAATGGCACTAAAACAGAAATTAGTGATGCCATATTCCAGGCAGCACATCCCTGGTACAAGATGGGAGAGACACCAGAGGGGAGAACCAGCAAGCAGGGAACGTTGGAAGCCGTCTTGGAGTCGGACCTCCATCAATCACCCTTCTGCTCCCACAACTTGGAGTACTTCCACTTTACTAGCTCTTTCCCTATTTTGGTTGTAGATGCTCTGAAGTTATAGTCCTGAAGCTTCACTTGTATACCTTCTTGTGAAAAAAAAAAAAGAAAGAAACCAAAATCCTTCTGTTCTGCTCTAGTTACCACTTTATCTGTAAGGCTGAGCTCCTGAAAGAGAAGTCTTCATACATCTCTCACTTCCTTACTTCCCTTTTTTTTTTTTTTTTTTTGGTCCATGGAGATTTGACCTGCACCCCAACTTCTCCAATGGAATTGCCATCCCAGGGTCACTGGAACATTGCAAGGACTTCTTGGTTGAAAACCCCAATACATTTTTCAGTCCTTGCTTAATCTCTGTAGCATTTGTTTTCCATGAATCTATTTCCCCATGACTGTGCTGACACCATTCTTTCCTGGCTTTTGTTCTAATCCTTTCATAACTGTTTCTCTGCCTCCACTGCAGATCTCCTTCCTTTACCCCTCTTTACGTATTGATATTCTCCACAATTCAAATCTCACTGGTTTTTTTCTTGTTATTCTAAACACTTTTCTTTATAATGTCTTCTATACCATTCTCTTCAGCTACTCTCTGGATGCTGCTAACTGCCAAATCAAAATTCCCAAGTTAGTTCCTGAGTTCTACCCCATCATAAAGAAGTGGAGCAGGACCATATGGCCCTTGCCCCCCACCATGTTCTCTGCCTGCCTTTTACCTGTGGAAAACTTTAATCAACGAATAAGCTTAATCAGAGAAGTGAGAAATGCTGAAACAAAGGAACACAGTCAAAGGAGACTAAATAATAATAGTGTAATCATTAAGCATAGTCAAGGATATTTAGTTCTTTCTCAAGGGCTATAGATAATATTCTGAGCCATAACCTGTGAGCCTTCTTATAGATACCAAAACACCAGGTGGATAAACCAGGATGACCAGGCTATACCCAGGACTTGAGCTGCCACAATTCCAAGAATTGACTGCAAAGAAACAGGAGCAAATGCACCCCGGAACTGAAGATTAACTGTACCTGAAACAACCAAGATGATGCTAGTCAGGCAACTCATGATCAGTTGAAGATGACTGTTAGAAATGACTGTTCTCTTTCTGCATCTTTCTCCCCGGCCCCCCTTCCCCGACTCTGCCTGTTTAAGCTCTCATCCCCTGCTTGTCGGGGATGGGGGAAGTTGGCCTTTGGACAGATGTCTCTCACCTTCCCCTCAAGTTGCTGGCATCTGAAATAAAGCAAAATTTCCTTTCCACTTTTGGGTAGTGAGCAGCTGGAGCCCCCAACATACACCTCCTTTTGGTAACAGATTTTGGGCTCCTGTGCTTTCATGACACCTGACTCTCTTGGGTCTTTCTGGGGCGTGCTGTGGCTATGACAGTGTATTAGCCTGCAGCTTGTAGCTAGCTAGCCCCAGGTAGGAGATTTGGAGAACGTTCCTAGCAGCTACTGAAACTATTTGTTTTGGGGATCCTCCGTTTTTGCCTTGCTCGGCACTGGCTGCCAAATTACGCTTTTCTTGGTGGAATGGAAACTTGCATTTGGGATGAGCTGATGCGCTCCAAGACTGGCTAAGTCCACCGGTGTGCGCATGGGCAACTTTTCCATTGGTGAGTGCTGGTGCTATTTGGGCATTCTTGCCAATTGGTTCTGACTGCTGTTGAGAACTGTGAGCACCAGGGCTATTTAGTCATTCTTGCCAGTTGCTTCTTTCTGACTTGTGTCTGATGTTGAAGATCATTTATGAACACTGAGTACTATTTGGGCATTTTTGCCAATTGGTTCTGATGTCTGTCTGCCATTGAGGATGGTTTATGAGCATAAATGCTTTTGGGCATTCTTGCCAATTGGTTCTGACATCTGACTACTGTTGAGCACCCTTTGTGACCAAGTGTCATTTAGGTATTTTGCCAATTGGTTCTGATATTTCACTACCACTGATGACCATTTGTGTCTGGGAAATGTTTGCTTGGAACTCTGTACCAGTCACCCTTGGAGAGGGTTTATGACAGATCTGTCGTTTGGTGTGTGAGTGTGTATTCCATTTGTATGACTGGTATCCTTATTGCCTTATGTAAAATGGGAAATTCAGGTTAAATTCATTAAGAAAAATTTTAGCTGTGGAATTATGACTTCAGAAATGATGACTAAAAAACATTTTAGCTGTGGAATTATGACTAAGGAAAAAAGCTGTGGAATTATGATTCTTTTTTATCAATGTAAGGCAACAATATTCTTTAGATTCCAGATTGGTTAAGATGAAACTCTTGAAATTAAAAAAAAAAACAAGATCTTTTTGCATATGCAGTTAGGGAGAACTAGCTTGTTAAAACTTTTTTTTTTTTTTTCAGATCCTGAAGAAACAAAAATATACTTAGGAGAAAATTTGAAGTTAATGCTTCTCATGTCCTTGAAATACAACCACAGTCCACATAGCCTGGAACTCTAGCCTCTGGTTAATTGTAAAACTTCAAGCTAAGGGATAAAAAAGAAGGGAAGTCTTTTAAAATCGAGTGTGTAATTTGGATATTCTGATTGTTATCCATAAAATGATAAGTTTAATTGCAATACCTAATTCATGAAATGTAAAAAGATGAAACAATGAGATCTCTGTTTGTCTGGATGTTTGTATGTCTCAATGTGTGTTTTGTCTTTGGATAATATCTCTGAGGTTAATTGTAAATAAACTATTTAATTGGCCTTAAAAAAGTATTCATAAATCAAACAAATCTAAATTTACCTACCTTTGTCTTCTTGTAAGAGGGAAACTAAAGATGTTTGGGTTTATAAAACATATACGTTGTACCACTGAAGAATGAAATGGATCAGGACCATATGGTCCTTGCCACCATGTTCTCTGCCTGCCTTTTACCTGTGGAAAACTTTAGTCAACGAATAAGCTTAATCAGAGAAGTGAGAAATGCTGAAACAAAGGAAAACAGTCAAAGGAGACTAAATAATAATAGTGTAATCATTAAGCATAGTCAAGGATATTTAGTTCTTTCTCAAGGGCTATAGATAATATTCTGAGCCATAACCTGTGAGTTGTCTTATAGATACCAAAACACCAGGTGGATAAGTTAACTACAGGATGACCAGGCTATACCCAGGACTTGAGCTGCCACAATTCCAAGAATTGACCGCAAAGAAACAGGAGCAAGTGCACCCCGGAACTGAAGATTAACTGTACCTGAAACAACCAAGATGATGCTAGTCAGGCAACTCATGACCAATTGAAGATGACTGTTAGAGATAACTGTTCTCTTTCTGCATGTAATCCCCTCTCCAACTCTGTCTCTTACCCTCTGCCTGTCAGCAGGGGTGGGGTAGGGGGAGTTGGCCTTTGGACAGATGTCTGTCGCCTTCCCCTCAAGTTGCTGGCATCTGAAATAAAGCAAACTTTCCTTTCCACCAAGCTGGCCTGCTCACTGGCTTTTGAGCAAAGAGCAGCCAGACCCCCTATGCATAACTTTTGGTAACAATAAGAACTTCTGTTATTACTAAAATCTATGAAAATTTCTCAACTGATGGATGTGTTAGCTCAGTTTGAGGGGATCCATTACTTCTGAGAATTTCTTCTTTATCTTTTAATTTTTTGGCTGTACCAAGTAGCATGCAGGATCTTAGTTCCCTGACCAGGGGTCAAACCCACACCCTCTGCAATGGAAGTGCAAAGTCTTAACCACTGGACTGCCATGGAAGTCCTACTTCTGAGAACTTCTGATTGGGAGGAGTACTTTTTAAAGAATATTCTAGAGAGAATTTTATCTCTAAAAACTGTTTTATCCATTTGCTACAATCCCTAGTGCAAAGGAAGGATGGAATGTGGATCCAGCAAAGGATTTCCCCCTCTTCCCAAAAGAAGCTACCAATATGTTCACCAAGCCATTATTTATAGCTTCAGTTCAACATAAAGAAGAATAGAAGGCTCACCCTAATAATTAGTTCTTGCTGAGAATGGTAAAAATAAGAACTGTACTAGCTTCTTATCAACTCCTATGTGCCAGCACTTCCTTCAGACACTTTCTGGTGGCTGTCCCAAGACTCCCAGAACCTTGCTGCATTCAGTCCTCCTAGACACAACTGCTCAAGTAAGACCAGCTTCTTCCTGGAATGCTTAGGTTTTCAGACCTAAACTTCTCCTCAACCAATGTTATGAGACCAAGTACTAAGAGTTATGTCCTACAGTGTGTTAGCATAGACACTGAGTCCATATCCTGCAGCTGGTACTACTGCTCTTACTCCTGCTGTCCTACATTTCTACCATATAAACATGCTGCAAACGAGAGTTCACCATGCTCATTAATACCGTAATGCCCAGTCACAGGGTACCAGGCAACAGCTTGACAAACAAGATCAGAAAATTCCAAGATTTCCATGTCAATATGTGCCGTTCCTCTAGGTGAAATCAGATGTCAAATGGACTGGTGTTTCCTCTTATTCAAGCCATAATCCTTATTTTTGCCAGAGTAATCACTAGCCTTGAGACTGTGCACTCAAAACTTCTTGTGCTGCACACTCCAGAGCCTTCATTCTAAGACGGATGAAGCCATCCCTCTACTTCAAGCCCAATTAGTCAAAGACACTGCCCAGAAGCCAATCAGCAGTGCGACTGCAGTCCTGAGGTTTAAAACTGACCAGGAGCAACAAGAAGAAACTCACATTTCATCCAAGAAAAATATCTAAACACTGAAAAACTTCAGTAGTGCGCATGTGTGCGTGTGTGGTGGGGGGGGGAGTTGATTCAAAATAAAATGAAATTCCAAGTAGAAAAAAAAAAAACTGAAACACATATATATACTGAGAAAATACTGTGTCTAACAAAATTAATGCTAGTCCTAGATTATTTTCGGAGTTTTAAAAAGATAGAGAGGAAAGAAGGAAGGAAGTGGGGAGGGAGAGGAAAGAAAAACTATAAAAAGGGAGCATTTTTATACAGAAATCAATGAGAAAGCTATAATCCTTGGTTCTAGATACACTGAAACTACCTTTTCCAATTAGTTAACATTCCTTCACAGCATAGTACTTCTTCTTTATCATTGGGATTGCATAAATTTATGGTTGATGTTGTTTTATACTGGTATGGTTGTATTTTTGTTTTGTTGAGAATGCTTCGTGGACGCTTTTGTGACTAAGACTTAATAATTCACATTTTTTACTACATAAATTATTTGTATCCATATGTAATCTGATGTTTTGAAGATTGACTGGGAAAAAGGCACAAAAAATTTTCAAATAGTATCTCTGGTGCCAGGACAAACCAGGAGCATTATGATCCTAACAGTTGTTCAAAGACTGAATAGTTCTGACTTCCACTGCATACCAGAAGCCCACAAAAAGAAGATAAACTACCAGATTTGACCTTAAAATCTGACATCATCAAATCAGGAGGAAGAATTTCAGCAGCAGAGCACATTAAAACCTCATTCCATTGATCTCCCCAGTTAACACTGTATATTAGAATGGTGTCTATGTGCAACAGGAACCATGTCAGTATCACAAACACTTGCTGTAGGATGTAGATAATGGTAAGAAGACCCTGGTTAATGTTATAAATTTGAGATGGCTTTAATTATGTATTTTTTTTCGAAAAGTTATTCCTACAAGCATGGCTAAGAAACTATGATACCGACATGAATCACAAGGTCAATAAAACCTTTCAAGACTCTGCAAACCTGGTACCTCTGTCTCCTTGACATTCTCCTATTACAATCGAGACAGGCTGTTGAGACTGAGGAGGAGGCTGAATGGACAGCCTGAAGAACATTGTAAATGTTCGTTAAAATCTGAAAGGATTTTGGAGAAGCAGACGGCTCAAAGCAATAAAAATATTGCCAAGTTCTATTGGAGGTTCACCTGAGTTTAGAGGTCACAGATTGATTGTGGTGATTGCATGCCAGATCCCTTAAGTTTGTTTGCACATCTAATCTTCATGACTTTCATATATGTAAATATAATTTTCTTGATTTACAGAATGTAAGTCACTAATATAAGCTTCCATAGCTAGCTAGTTAGGGTTTTGTGGTTGCAGACAATAGAAAATTACTCTGGCTAATATAAGGTAAAAGAAATTTCTTTGAAAGGATGTTTGAAAGCTGACAAAACATATTGGCTAATGAACCAATATATAAAGGATGAAACCAAAGCATTTTCATAGGTCTCACTAGTAGAAATGGATAAACTAACTCTTTAGGACATAGCTGCTTATGTAAATCATTTAATGTCTTTGGATCACTCCACTCAATTAACATTGCTGCATATTATATACAAAAGTTGTCAGGACATGTGAAGTGAAAGTCTCTCAGTGGTGTCCAACTCTTTGCGACCCCCATGGACTATACAATCCATGGAATTCTCTAGGCCAGAATACTGAAGTGGGTAGCCTTTCCCTTCTCCAAAGGATCTTCTCAACCCAGGGATCGAACCCAGGTCTCCCGCACTGTAGGTAGATTCTTTACCAGCTAAGCCACAAGAGAAGCCCAAGAATACTGGAGTGGGTAGCCTATCCCTTCTCCAGCAGATCTTCCTGACCCAGGAATTGAACCAGGTCTCCTGCATTGCAAGCAGATTCTTTACCAACTGAGCTATCAGGGAAGCCCCAGAGCATGCACCTATGATGAATTAAATTTATGACAAAGGAGGCAAGAATATATACTGGAGAAAAAAAGTGTCTCTTCAAATAAGTCGTGCTTGGAAAATTTGACAGCTACACGTGAAAGAATGAAATTAGAACATTCTCTAATACCATACACTAAAATAAACTCAAAATGGATCAAAGACCTAAATGTAAGGCATGGGTGCTAAGTTGCTTCAGTTGTGTCTGACTCTTGGTGGCCCTATGGATTATAGCCCGCCAGTCTCCTCTGTCCGTGGAATTCTTCAGGCAAGAATACTGGAGTGGGTTGACATGCCCTTCTCCAGGAGATCTTCCAGACCCAGGGATTGAACCTGCATCTCCTCTGTCTCCTGCATTGGTAGGTGTATTCTTTACCACTAGTGCCACCTGGGAAGCCCAACTGTGAAGCTCTTAGAGGAAAAACAGTCAGAACACTCATACAAATTGAAGCAATATCTCTTTCAATCCACCTCCCAAAGTAATGAAAAGCAAAAATAAACAAATGGGACCTAATTAAACTTAAAAGCTTTTGCATAAACAAATTGTTTGCAAAAACAATATTTTCTTCCACAAAATGGAAGAGAACATTTACAGATGAAGTGACCAAAAAAGGGTTAATCTCCAAACTTATACTAACAGTTCATTCATACTTCTCCCCAGGGGAATAGGAAGGACTAGTTGGACATGTGAGTTGGGGAGAATAAACAGCTCAGCCCATCCCACCCTTTCTATTAATAGGCCTATGTTTTGCAGAAAGTGGGTCTGATCTCCTCACATGGGCCTCTATTGTTCTATTGGTAGCCTGTGGTTTTCAACTATGCCAGTGACCAGTGAGTAAGTCTGGGAAAAGTGTGTGTCCACGTGGCCATGTCTTCCAGTCAGCTTTATTAAGATAATATTTTGACCTTCATCTTTGTGGCTCATATCTCAATTGATTCTGAATTCAGAAGGAAGAATGGGACAATGTTTATTAGGTACCTGGTACTTGCAAGGGAAAGATTTTCAGCTGGTGTGAACTCTTAGGTCAGGCCCAGGGACCCTGGAGGTATGACCTTAGATTTGCCTTCTTGCTACTTTACTCTCCAGAGTGTAGTGATGTGAGATAAATGTGGAATGTTAGCAGATCAGACCTCACCTGGTTCCAGGAGCATTCTCTGTGAAATCTCTGACTCATGAGTTGCAGCTGCACTGGGAGGCAGGCATGTGACTTGGCACCCATTCCTAAAGAGACTGGGCAGCAAGCGTAAGACATACCCAGGCTGGGGATAGGAAGGGAGGCTGCCCCAAGGTGAAGTTGTCTGAGCCGGCTCTACCTCATTCTTGGGACTGAACCCTGGGGAGTGGAAGAAAGTGGAAGCTGAACCTAACTTGTTGCCAGATGTCAGGAGGCCTCTGCTATTTGGCTTTGTGCATTATTACAGTTTATCTTTCAAAGTTAAGGAAACTGGTGTGGAGGTGGGGAACATGTCTTTGTTGCAGAAGTCGGAAGGTGAAGGAGGGTGAAGAAACCAAGCACCACACTCTGAGAGTTGGAGATAGGACATCGGGCCCAGAGGAGTTAACACTTCCAGCTCTGAGCCCCAAAAAAGCAGTTACAGTTTTTATAGGCAGTGCATGACATCAGACTATGGTGAGCAGTGCCCACTGTTAACAGGCCAGTTTAAACTAGGGGCTCTGCTCACCCCTGAGAACAGCTGTTAGGACACAGCAGGGGGGATGCCTGACCTTTACATAAACAAACATGGTTAAGCGGTATTACAGGAGCTGGGTAATTGACAAGGGTGAGTGAGGTAAGTTTCAGTTCCTAACATTAAGTTTCCATTTCCTGGAAACTATGTAACTTACCTGACTTTGCAAAGAGTAAGCTACAGCAGCAGAAGGGAGCATGAAGTTATTTCTAGCTGGATCTAAGTTTTAAATTTTCCTTTTCATCTTGACTTTTTGTCAATTTTGAGCCAATAAGACCAACCAATATTGAGTAACACAATAAGCAGTCCAGGAAAATTCTAATACTTGGTACCTGCTTTTCAATAATGAGATGAAGTCTTTGTAAGTTCACTTGGTTTTTGCAGTCCATCTATCATTCATTTCAACCCTTATTTCAATTTTCCTTCCTTTTTAATTTTTTTACTTTTATTAAAATATTTTTTTGGCTACGAGTGACATGTGGAACTTCCCTGCACAGGGGACCTAGGACCAAACCCATGCCCTCTGCAGTGGAAGCATGCAGACTTAACCACTGGACCACAAGGAAAGTCCTTTCCTTCCTTTTTCAGAGAAGCAGGATAATAATTAAAAAAAAAAACTTTCCCTCTCATATTTCCTTTCTGTTAGACTCAATTCTGGCAGATGAAATGAAAACTGATTTTCTTCTGGTACAGCCCCTTCTAGTTCATTATTCTTCCCTAGAACACAAGTGATGCTTGAGGCCTGGCAATCATTACTAAGTATGGTAGAGCACAAGACAAAAGGGATTGGTTTCCTTGATGGCCTTATTGAGCAACCATGACTGTCTTAAATTTCCCCTTTCCTAGATTTACTGGTACGTGAGACAAAGAAATTCTTTACTGTTTTTGGCAGTCAAGTGCTGTCTTAATTGATACATTCATCCATTCCATTTCCATGTATGGTAGGCAGAAAAATGGTCCCCTAAAGATGGTGATGGACAGGAAGGCCTGGAGTGCTGCGATTCATGGGGTCTCAAAGAGTCGGGACACGACTGAGAGACTGAACTGAACTGAACTGAAAGATGTCTGTGTCCTAATCTCTTGAACTTGTGAATGTATCACCTTTCATGGCAAAAGGGGCTTTGCAGTCAGGGTTAAGTAAGGATCTCCAGGTGAGAAAAGCATCCTGGATTCTCCAGGTGGACCCAAAGTGATGATAAAAGTCCTTTTACGTGCAAGAGGATGGCAGAAAGAAGATCTGAGAAAGAGATGTGACAACAGAAAGGTCAGAGAAATGCTATGTGCTGGCTTTGAAGGAAGAAGAAGGCCATAAGCTAAAGAATGTGGGTGTCTCACTGATCCCGTTCTTGATGCCAATTGTCTCACCATTCTCACCGTTCACTCAGTTCACTAAACCCAGGGTAGGTAAGGCATGAGTTAAAGAGTCTGGAAAAAGACTTAAGGAGCTGTAGGAACTGCAGACACATTTATTCTCTCCTGGCTGAAGTGGCAGTCATAGCAGCAGACATAACATAACCTAACACACATCACCTCTCTCCTGGCTGACACAGCAGCCATAATAGTATTATCTCCTGGCTGATGCAGCAGGTATAGCAGCAAACTTGCTATATTCTCTCCTCTTGTGGCTAACCCAATGGACACAACCATGACACAGCACTAATGCTGCCACATTCTAGGTGGAGCTCATATATCCCTACAGTACAAAGTAGCTTGTAACCAAGCGAGTACCTCGTGACATGCATGCACAGTGCTACAAATGATTTCAGCTGTTACATAGTCACTATTTACAAAACTGTGGGCTGAGAGAGCCTGAACACACCATCTTGGCTAATTTGCTTTCTCCCCACATTGGGCATCCCCTAGAAGCTGAAAGAAGAAAGGAAATATTTTCCCCTAGAGGCTCCAAAAGAAAACAACATTTATAAAAGCCTGATTTTAACATAGTGAGGCCCGTGTCAGACTTTAACCTACTGAACTGTAAGATAATGAATTTGGGTTAAGCCACTAAATTTGTGGTAATCTGTTACAGCAGCAATAGAAAATGAATGCACTATACTAAGGTCTCTTAACAAATTATGGTTAAGTCCAAAGAAATTGCTTCTTCTCAGTGCAAGATTCCTCTAGCCTTTTTAAAGTCAAGAACAAGGAAAAAAGAGATATAACTTACTTTTTAAGAATTAAAGAAAAAAAAAACCCACCAGCCTAGGAAAAGAATGACAGTTTTTTATAGCCATGGTGTGTGTGTGCTAACTCACTACAGTCATGTCCGACTCTGTGAAACACTATGGACTGCAGGTCGCCAGGCTCCTCTGTCCATGGGGATTCTCCAGGCAAAAATACTGGAATGTGTTGGAGTCGAACCCACATCTCTGAAGTCTCCCGCATTGGCAGGTGGGTTCTTTACCACCAGCGCCACCTGGGAGGCAAACACCAAAGCTGATTTTAAACCTGTTTAATCAGTGACAACTTGCTTCAGTAAACACCTCAGTAACAGGAAACAACTTTCTGTAATCCATGCTTCTAAGACTGATTTTCAACTACTTCTACTTCGTATAAGTATTTTCTCAAACAATAATTTTCATAAACCCTGTATTTGCAAGTCAAGTCAACTTGACTTTTATCATCATAAGCTTTCCCTTACTTAAATGGTAAATTCAGTTTCTAGGTTTCAGATTTTGGGTGATGGTCTCATATTTTGATATATTGTACATTCTTCTAAGGAAAAGACAGTCTTGTTCTTACTTTAACAAGAGTCAAGTAACACAGAGTACTACTATTAAGTGAAGGGAAGTGGGAAGTGGTATGTGAGAATTTGTTGTAATAATGTGAGCAAATAACTTTATATGTTTGTTGTTTAGAACTCTAGATTTGGTAAAGAATCCTCCTACAACCCAGGAGACCCAAGTTCAATTCCTGGTTCAGGAAGATCCGTTGGAGAAGGGATAGGCTACCCACTCCGGGATTCTTGGGCTTCTCTGGTGTCTCAGCTGGTAAAGAATCTGCCTGCAGTGAGGGAGACCTGGATTCAATCCCAGGGTTGGAAGATCCCCCGGAGAAAGGAAAGTCTAACCACTCCAGGATTCTGGACAGGAAAATTCCATGGACTGTATGGTGCATGGGGTTGCAAAGAGCATGACTGAGCGACTTTCACTTTGTTTGACAAACAAAAACCCTAAAAATAAAGTCATTCATGATCCCACATTTTAGTTTTGAAATATTGAAAGTAAGTCCTTATATGTATGTATAGCTGATTCACTCTGCTGTGCAGTAGAAACCAACATACAACATTGTGAAGCAATGAAGTGTATGTGTGTACGCGTGCATACTCAGTCATGTCCTACTCTTTTCAGCTCCATGGACTGCAGCCCACCAGGCTCCTCTGTCCATGGAGTTTTCCAGGTAAGAGTACTGGAGTGTGTTGCCATTTCCTATTCCAGGGAATCTTCCTGATCTAGGGATTGAACCCAGATCTCCTGGGTCTCCTGCATTGACAGATGGATTCTTTACCACTGAGCCACCTGGGAAGCAGCTATACTTCAATAGAAATTAATATTAAAAAATAAAGTCTTCCCTGATCTACTTCCTACCAATCCCATTCAACAGAGGTGATTGCTAATAACAATTTTGTGTGTACTTTTTCAGATATAGATTTAGGCACAAGATGTTATAATAAGCCTATTTTAACCAATTGCCATGGTGTTGCTAGGGTTTTTGGAATATATTTTATATATTTGAATATAGTTTAGTATTTTAGCATGGTTGTAAACTTCTTGAGAATGATAGTCACAATATATTCATGTCTACACAACAGATTACATTACCTAATAGGTTTCAAACTGTGGTGTTGGAGAAGACTCTTGAGAGTCCCTTGGACTGCAAGGAGATCCAACCAGTCCATCCTAAACGAGATCAGTCCTGAATATTCATTGGAAGGACTGATGTTGGAGCTGAAACTCCAATACTTTGGCCACCTCATGTGAAGAGCTGACTCATTTGAAAAGACCCTGATGCTGGGAAAGATTGAGGGAAGGAGGAGAAGGGGAAGACAGAGGATGAGATGGTTGGATGGCATCACTGACTCGATGGACATGAGTTTGGGTGAACTCCGGGAGTTGGTGATGGACAGGGAGGCCTGGCGTGCTGTGGTTCATGGAGTTGCAAAGAGTCGGACACAACTGAGCGACTGAACTGAACTGAACTGATGATAACTTTTCCTGTGCAGATTTTTTTTAAATATATGACTGCATTTCTCAAGCTTTTCCTTAGTTTCTTTTGAGCTTGTGTTGCAATTAAAAGGATAAAAGAGAAATGAGTTTTTCTTTTCTTTCCTGAGAACAAAGAAGATAACAGGAGGCAGGCATGATCACTCCTAGTTTTTACTTTGTTCCTAATCTGTAGTCTGTGACTAAATTTGCTTTTCTGTCCCCTAACGCTGCATGAACTACATTTTGAACCTATTGTCTTTTGACGCAATGCTAGTTACATCCTGTATCTGGTGCTCACCTTTATAGCACTTTCTTTGAAGATCACGCCTTGCAGCTTTTTCTCTTTTTGCATTACAGAAAGAAGGCTACAGAACAATACACAAAAGACAATGGGCCCAACTATCTGGCTACCAGATTGCCAGATCCAATTACTGGGCCACCTGACACCAACCTATGACTGTTTGTGAAACAATGCAAAAGGAAGAATACAAGATCCTTACACCTTTGTTCCTCATCAGCTACCCCTGTCTGGGAGCCATCTTCTTATATAAGCCCCTGCAACCCCTCATGGAGAGGGGAGAGGCACAGTTCTTGATGCATGAGCCTCCACTGGCTTAAGATTAAAGCCACCTTTCTATTTCTTCCAAACTCTGTCTCTATGGTTTTTTATTTGGCTTTGGTAGGCAGACAAAGTCAAGATTTTAGTGGCAACAATGTAGGAAACTACATTTAAATTTCTCAGAAGATTTATTCTAGTATTTGGATAATTGCATTTTTTCCATCTTAATTTTTTTTACATTTAAAAAATTATAGTTGATAAGCAGTGTTTCCATTTTAATCTTTGATTACCTGGGATCTATCTTGGTTATAATGTGAAATATGGATCCAAGTTTTTGGGTTTTTTTTCACACCAGTTATCCTCAAACAACACTCAACATCCAACAACTGCCAACATCAGCTGGGTCATCAAAAAGCAAGACAGTTCCAGAGAAACACCTATTTCTGCTTTATTGACTATGCCAAAGCCTTTGACTATGTGGATCACAATAAACTGGAAAATTCTGAAAGAGAAGGGAATATCAGACCACGTGACCTGCCTCCTGAGAAATCTGTATGCAGGTGAGGAAGCAACAGTTAGAACTGGACATGGGACAACAGACTTGTTCCAAATAGGAAAAGGAATACGTCAAGGCTGTATATTGTCACCCTGCTTATTTAACTTATATGCAGAGTACATCATGAGAAACCCTGGGCTGGAGGAAGCACAAGCTGGGATCAAGATTACCGGGAGAAATATCAATAATCATAATCTCAGATATGCAGATGACACCACCCTTGTGGCAGGAAGTGAAGAACTAAAGAGCCTCTAGATGAAAGTGAAAGAGGAGAGTGAAAAAGTTGGCTTAAAGCTCAACATTCAGAAAACTAAGATCATGGCACCCAGTCCCATCACTTCACAGCAAATAGATAGGGAAACAGTGGTAGACTTTATTTTTTTGAGCTCCAAAGTTACTGCAAATGGTGAACTGCAACCATGAAATTAAAAGACTTTTACTCCTTGGAAAAAAAGCTATGACCAACCTAGACAGCATATTAAAAAGCAGAGACATTACTTTGCCAACAAAGGTCCATCTAGTCAAGGCTATGGTTTTTCCAGTAGTCATATATGGATATGAGAGTTGGACTATAAAGAAAGCTGAGCACTGAAGAATTGATGCTTTTGAACTGTGGTGTTGTAGAAGACTCTTGAGAATCCCTTGGACTGCAAGGAGATCCAACCAGTCCATCCTAAAGGAAATCAGTTCTGGGTGTCCATTGGAAGGACTGATGCTGAAGCTGAAACTCCAATACTTTGGCCACCTCAGGCAAAGAGCTGACTCATTTGAAAAGACCATGATGCTGGAAAAGATTGAAGGCAGAAAGAGAAGGGGATGACAGAGGATGAGGTGGTTGGATGGCATCACTGACTCAGTGGACATGAGTTTGAGTAAACTCTGGGAGTTGGTATTGGACAGGGAGGCCTGGCATGCTGCAGTCCATGGGATTGCAAAGAGTCCGACATGACTGAGAAACTGAACTGAACTGAACTGATCCTCAAACATGCATTGAATAGTCCATAGTACTTTAAAATATCACCTTATCACAGGCTAATTTATTCATGCAATTGCATCTATTGCTGGATTCCGTTCTGCTCTGTTGATGTGTCTATTTGCACACTAGCCCATACTGCTATAATTACAGCTCTAAAGCAGGTTTTCGTCTCTGGTTTTACTAGCTCGCTGTCATTTTTCTTCTTCATCAGACATGTTCTCATTTAAATTTTTTCTCTATAAATTTTAGAATTAGTCTGTCTCTTAAAATTTTTTCTTAGAATCATGGTAGATTTTATAGATTAATTTAGAAGAATGTAAGTTTTATGATATTAAGTCATCCTATCCTATGCTTTTCCATTTATTCAAAGCTTTTGTTTCCCTTGGTAGTTAGTTAAAAGATTTCTTTGTGTATTGCATTTTCTAATAGCTTATTCCCAAGAATTCAATCTTTTGTGTTGCTATTGTAACTAGATGTTTTTGAACTGATTGTTGTTTGTATCTATGAAATGGAATGATTTCTGAATATTCAAATTTAAGGACTATATTTTCCATTTCTGAAAAATAGGCTATTGGAATTTCAATAGATTGATTTGGGTGCATATCATCAATTCATAAACACAGGTACCTTTTCAATTTCAAGTTTTCTTTAATATAGAATTGCAGGGGGCTCTGAATAGCCAAAACAATCTTGGAAAAGAAAAGTTGGAGGACTCACACTTCCCCACTTCAAAACTTATTTCAAAACTACAGTAATCAGACTGTGTGGTACTGGCATAAATAGAATAAATTGAGAAATAACCTATATAATTATGATCAATTCATTGTTAATAATGGTATTAAGGCAATAAACAGGAGAAAGAACTGTCTTTAGCAAATAATTCTTTAATTTCTTTCAGTGGTGTTTTGTTTTTTGACTATAAACCATCCACTGTTTTTGGTTAAGTTTCAGTATTTTACTCTTCTTGATGCTTTGTGAATGAAATTGTTTTCTTAATTTCATTTTTGGATTGTATTACTACCTTATAGAAATACAGCTATTTTATATATTGATATTATATCTCTGCAACATTGCTAAATTCATTTATTAGTCCTAGTAAATTTGTAGTTTCTTCAGAATTGTCTTTAAATAAGATTGTTATATGCTGGGACTTCCCTGGTGGTCCAATGATTAAGACTTCAACCTTGTAGGAGACAGGCCTACTAAAAGGCCTGGCTAAAGAATTAGGCAATCTTGATGAGAGGATATGACTCAGCATGTAACTCCTGAAGGAATCCAAGAAGGAACAAAAGAAATCTTGAAAGCAGGATGTAGGCCTGGGAGTGGAAAGCCATCAACAGACTGTTCCTATCTTTAGCACCTGGGAGGTACTTAAAGATTAATTAGAATGGTAGCACTGACATCAGGAAGAAGGCTGCTTGGCCGTGGAGGCATATTTCTGGAACTGCAAAGCAGCCACGGGGTGACTTCTGTGATGGGGCTATTAAGGCGATTGATGAACCTTCTTTTTCGCACGTGGTGAAAGGGTCTTCACCACTTGGCCCCACAGGGCTGGGACTGGAGGAGCTGTCATCTGCTGCGATGACTGCAGCCCGAGAGGTGGTGCACGCAGTGCCACGCCGTGCTCACTGACTGTGTTCACCTCGCCTGGGACCTGTTGCAGTACCTCGGGCTGTGGTCTTCTCCAGAGTCACAAATAATGTAGTTTTGGAGGCTCCGTTCCTAGTAGGCATTGAAGGTCACTCAAAGGCAACACTTAACCTTTTATTCTATAGTTCCTGTGAAATTCCCATTGGTTTCCACCTGTATTCTACCATGCTGCCCTGGTTGCCTTGAGAGGTCACTTCTGCCTTTCCAGTGACAAAATGGTGTGCTTCAGTTCAGTTCAGTTCAGTTCAGTCGCTCAGTTGTGTCCGACTCTTTGCAACCTGGTGAACCACAGCACACCAGGCCTCCCTGTCCATCACCAGCTGCCAGAGTTTACACAAATTCATGTCCACTGAGTCGGTGATGCCATCCAACCATCTCATCCTCTGTCATCCCCTTCTCCTCCTGCCTTCAATCTTTCCCAGCATCAGGGTCTAATCAAATGAGTCATCTCTTCACATGAGGTGACCAAAGTATTGGAGTTTCAGCTTCAACATCAGTCCTTCCAATGAACACCCAGGACTGATCTCTTTAGGATGGACTGGTTGGATCTCCTTGCAGTTCAAGAGACTCTCAAGAGTCTTCCCCAACATCACAGTTCAAAACCATCAAATCTTCGTTGCTCAGCTGTCTTTATAGTCCAACTCTGAAATCCTTACATGACCACTGGAAAAACCATAGCCTTGACTAGATGAACCTTTGTTGACAATGTAATGTCTCTGCTTTTTAATATGCTGTCTAGGTTGGTCATAACTTTCCTTCCAAGGAGTAAGCGTCTTTTAATTTCATGGCTGCAATCACCATCTGCAGTGATTTTGGAGCCCCCAAAAATAAAGTCAGCCACTGTTTCCACTGTTTCCCCATCTATTTGCCATGAAGTGATGGGACCAGATGCCATGATCTTAGTTTCCTGAATGTTGACCTTTAAGCCAACTTTTTCACTCTCCTCTTTCACTTTCATCAAGAGGCTCTTTAGTTCTTCACTTTCTGCCATAAGGGTGGTGTCATCTGCATATCTGAGGTTATTTATATTTCTCTTGGCAGTCTTGATTCCAGCTTGTGCTTCATCCAGCTCAGCGTTTCTCATGATGTACTCTGCATATAAGTTAAATAAGCAGGGTGACAATATACAGCCTTGACATACTCCTTTTCCTGTTTGGAAACAGTCTGTTGTTCCATGTCCAGCTCTAACTGTTGCTTCCTCACCTGCATACAGGTTTCTCAAGAGGCAGGTCAGGTGGTCTGGAATTCCCATCTCTTTTGGAATTTTCCACAGTTTATTGTGATCCACACAGTCAAAGGTTTTGGCATAGTCAATAAAGCTGAATGAAAACTGACCTTGTCCAGTCCTGTGGCCACTGCTGAGTTTTCCGAATTTGCTGGCATATTGAGTGCCTATTTAAGTTATATGGAGAGTACATCATGAGAAACATTGGGCTGGAGGAAGCAAAAGCTGGAATCAAGACTGCTGGCAGAAATATCAATAACCTCAGATATGCAGATGACACCACCCTTATGGCAGAAAGTGAAGAACTAAAGAGCCTCTTGATCAAAGTGAAAGAGGAGAGTGAAAAAGTTGGCTTAAAGCTCAACATTCAGAAAACTAAGATCATGGCATCCGGTTCCATAACTTCATGGCAAATAGATGGGCAAACAGTGGAAACAGTGGCTGACTTTATTTTTGGAGGCTCCAAAATCACTGCAGATGGTGATTGCAGCCATGAAATTAAAATATGCTTACTCCTTGGAAGGAAAGTTATGACCAACCTAGACAGCATATTGAAAAGCAGAGACATTACATTGTTGACAAAGGTCCATCTAGTCAAGGCTATGGTTTTTCCAATAGTCATGTATGGATGTGAGAGTTGGACTATAAAGACAGTTGAGCACCAAATATTTGATGCTTTTGAACCTCGGTGTTGGAGAAGACTCTTGAGAATCCCTTGGATTGCAAGGAGATCCAACCAGTCCATCCTAAAGGAAATCAGTCCTGGGTATTCATTGGAAGGACTGGTGCTGAAGCTGAAACTCCAATACTTTGGCCACCTGATGTAAAGAGCTGACTCATTTGAAAAGACCTGATGCTGGGAAAGATTGAGGGCAGGAGGAGAAGGGGATGACAGAGGATGAGATGGTTGTATGGCATCACCGACTCGATGGACATGAGTTTGGGTAAACTCTGGGAGTTGGTGATGGACAGGGAGGCCTGGCGTGCTGCGGTTCATGGGGTTGCAAAGAGTCAGACACGACTGAGCAACTGAACTGACTGATAAAGCTGAAATAGATGTTTTTCTGGAACTCTTTTTGCTTTTTTGATTATCAAGCGGATGTTGGCAATTTGATCTCTGGTTCCTCAGCCTTACCTCTTAAAAAAGAAATCCATAGTAAATTTATCTGAGATGGATATCCCCAATGTACCTCTACAAGAAAAGATTGCAGAGCTGAAAGAGAAGATAGTGTTAACACATACTCGCTTAAATTCACTCATACAGATTTGAAGGAACTGCCTCTTGACCAGTCCAAGCTAACTAATTCAGAATCAAAGCTTGAGTATCAGAGGCAGGCCTTATTGCTATCTTTTGTCCAGGTTTCATAGCTATTTGTCTTAAGAATTCATTTTGGCTTCTTATCAGTTTCATAATATTTATTTTTGAAAACATTCTGATTGCAAATTTAAGAATTAAGAGCCAAGATCCCATGAATGCTCTAACCTAAAGATGCATGATTGGCCTGAAAATAGAGTTGTACTTCTGTTAATTAATTATTATTTCTACATGGAGCAATTGTCATATGAATACTGAGAAATCATTTTTTTCTTACATGAAATACAAGTACATACATATTCTTTAGGTAATGTTTAATAAGTTAACTGCATAATATATATTTATCTTTACCTTTTCAGTTTTAAACTGAACTTAGCAGGATAGTAATAAAAGGAATGATAAAAACATCAAATAATCACTGAATGCTGTTTTTTCATTATTTTGCTTTATTTAGCACTGTGGCTCAGTAGCTTATCATAGTATTCATTTAATAAATAGCTATAAAATATTATGCTAGCTGCCGGAAATAAGCAAAAACACCTATTCTGTATCTTTGGAGCTTAAAATCTAGTTAGAGATGGACATTCAAATAACCACATTAAGGCATTTAAAATTATAACTGTGGTAAGAGTTTTGAAGAAAAGGGACATAGAGAAATAAACACATATAGCAGGTAACTGACCTGGTTTGGGGGTCAGGTAAGGTCTTTCTGTGGAAGTGTTTCAGCAGTGGTCTGGAAGATTAGTAAGGGTTAATAAGCTGATAGAGGGACGGCTTATATGAAGGCCCTGTGAGGCCCCTAAAAAGGCATGTAGGAGTTGTAATAATGTCCAGAAACCAGAGCAAAGCCTTATTGGCCTCATGAAGGATATTTGTTTTTATCCCAACAACAATGAAAAGCTCTTGAAGAATTTTAAAGGAGGAAGCCTATGACAGAATGAAATTTTCTTTTTCAGAATCTCCTTATGATTGTCCTGTGAGGAACAGGTGAGAGGGTAGCAAGCAGACCTGGAGGGGCTGGCACTAGTACAGTCAAGAGACGATACAGCCAAAGGGTGGTGTGCAGACAGGGTAACATGGTTCAGACGTGGCTAGTAGATTTAATTGCAAGTTCTTTCCCTTTTTGACTTCATAAAGGATATTTTCCTTTAAAAGTATGTTAGAGAGAAAATTCTGACTTGCTTTATGCTTTTCAGTTTGCAAAATTTGGTTATGTAAGGAGGAAGCCTCTGGCAACAAACAGTACCAGAAAAGCTCTTTCTACTCCTGAAGAATGAGACACAATAATAGTCTCTATTGAATCATCCTGGGATTTGTACTGTGTATGGGTATGTCTACCTCAACATATTTTCTTTACCTAAATTAAGCTCTTCTTACGTAGCTATTTTCCTTAACCTTTGGATTTGCTGTTTTGGTAAGCTTTCAATGGAAAATTTGGAGAAGGCGATGGTACCCTACTCCAGTGCTCTTGCCTGGAAAATCCCATGGCGGAGGAGCCTGGTAGGCTGCAGTCCATGGGGTCACTAGTAGTTGGACACGACTGAGTGACTTCACTTTCACTTTTCACTTTCATGCATTGGAGAAGGAAATGGCAACCCACTCCAGTGTTCTTGCCTGGAGAATCCCAGGGATGGGGGAGCCTGGTGGGCTGCCGGCTATGGGGTCGCACAGAGTCGAACACGACTGAAGCGACTTAGCAGCAGCAGCAACAGCAGCAATAGAAAATTAAATGCTTGGATTTGACATCGGAAAAAAAAAGATAACTAGGTCCTTGTCCTTGAGGAAGAAAAACAGGAATACAAAAATTTTAAATGTTAACTGCCCAGCGTTACCATTGAAGGCCATCTGACCTGCTATGCTCATGTAAGCACGTACAAGCAAGTCTCAAAAAGTATAATAAAGCAGACTTGAGATCAGTTTGGGCACCTTCACCTCGTGGTGGTGTTGGTCCCCTAATCCACTCTGTAACTTTCTTGAGTGTTTCTCATTCTTTCCCTATGCCGTGCTTTCAGGAACCTGTGCTGTTGAGCTTGACTCGACATCACCTTCCAGTGCAGGGGATCCGGGTTTGATCCAAGATCTGGGAGCTAAGATCCCATGTGCCCTACAGCAAAGATGCTAGAACATAAACAACAGGAGCAATACTATAAGTATGTGTGTGCTAAGTAGCTTCAGTCATGTCCGACTCATAGTTTTTTTGGCTATGCTGCTTGGGTCCCTCCATCCATGGGGATTCTCCAGGCAAGAATACCTGAGTGGGTTGCCATGTCCTTCTCCAGGAGATCAAACCAGTGTCTATTTCTCCCACATTGGCAGGTGGGTTCTTTACCACTAGCACCACCTGGGAAACCCCAAGAAATATTGTACAAATTCAATAAAGACGTTTTTTTTTTAAAAAAAAAAGATTGTTATCTGCAGAACAAGAATGTTATTTATTTCATCTTCTTGCATAATTGCCCTGACTAGAAACTTCAGTACAATGTTGAATAGAACTGACAAGACCAGGTATACTTTATACTTTTAATTTTTCCTGAAATTATAAAGGTAGTTGTATTAGCTAGAAAGTGTTAGTGGAAATAGTAGTCATCCTTTTTTAAAACTTTTGTTAATAAGAGTGCCTGTAATATTTTCCTATTGAACATAAGCTAGTTTGGGGGTTAAAATAAATTCATGTTAAGGAAGTGCCCTATATTCTTATTCTTTTAATGACATTTTTGATTCAAAAATAGGTGTTACATGTTTTATCAAATTATTTTCAGTCTGTGGAATTGATCTTTCTCAGATCTATTCACAAAATATATGTCCTGAGAACTTCCCTGGTGATCCAGTTGTTAAGAATTTGCCTGCCAATACAGGGAATACATGTTCCCTAATCTGGGAACTAACATTTATTCACATGCTGCATTTACTGAGCCCATGGACACTAGAGACCATACTTTGCAACAAGAGAAACCATTATAATAAGAAGCCCGGCACCACAACTGGAGAGCAGCCCCCACTCACCAGAGCTAAAGAAAGCCCCTAAAGAGCAACAAAGAGCCCTTGAATTGCAACAAAGACCCAGCAAAGCAAGAAAGAATAAAGAATTTAAAATATATATCTGTCATAAGATTTAATCATTCTTGTATTCCTGAAATAAACTCCATTTTGTCGAGTTATTGCTTTATAATATTGCAGAATTTGTTTCCTAATATTTTATTTAGTATTATTTCATCCATATTCACAAGTGAGGTTAATAATTAGTTTTTTTCCCCCTCCAGTCTTTGTCAGATTTAGTATTGAAATTATTCTTGCTTTGTATAACATATTTGGACAGTTTGTTTCTTTATGTGATGGGATAGCTTAAATAATTTTGGCATTGTGTGTTCCTGAAAGGTGCAACATAACCACCTATGAGAAGCACTTGGTGCTTTTTTTGTACTTTCTTCTTTGAATTTAAAAAAAAAAAAAATCATTTATCAAAAGTCATTTTACTGACAAAATAGATATATTTTGAAATATATCAATATATTTTGAAATATATTAGTTTTATATTCATATAGTGGCGGCCTCTAAACTTTTTACAGAAAATGTACAGACTGTTTATCTTTGGATATGTACATATTTTACACATTTTGCAATTTAACAAATAATTATATTAGTAAATACATCCTCTAATGTATTTACTCAGGATGTATAGTTAAGACATTTCTTGTTTGTTTACTTAAGGCATTTGCCTGGTCATCATTGTTGTTGTTGTTTAGTCAATAAGTTGTGTTGACTCTTTTGGGACCTCATGGACTGTAGCCTGCTAGGCTCTTCTGTCCATGGGATTTTCCTGACAAGCATACTTCAGTGGGTTTCCATTTCCTTCTCCAGGGGATCTTTCTGACCCAGGGATCAAACCCAGGTCTCCTGCATTGTCAGGTGGATTCTTTACCACTGAGCCACCTAGGAAGCCCTTGCCTGGTCACTAAGGATACCCAAACTGTGCAGTCTCATTAGGTCGGGGTCATCTTTCCTCTAGGATGTGTTAGGAATAATAGTTTATGCAGGAGAGTTGAGGGAGAAAACTAGGTCCCTCATTTGTACGTTCTTTTATGGTAATTAAATTGTTTAGATTTGTTTTGAGATCAGTGTCTGTACATGATATTTTCTTGAAAAAGAAACCATTTTATCTAGAATTTCCAGCTTTTTGCTTTTGTTCTTAATTAACTTAGCCAACAGTTTGCTTTTTCAAGCAACCAGCTTTTGGGTTATTTAATTCTATAGTTTTTTGGTTTTATTTTCCAACTAACTGGTTTCTTTTATCTTTTTAATCCCTTCTTTCTGTTTTCTTGGGACTAATTTTGCTGATCTTTCTTTAATTTCACTTGGACACCAATTTCATTTGTTTTTATTCTTTCTTATTAGTTAATATAGTGAAATTTTCTAGCTGCTTTGTGATTTACTCCCCTGTGAATAAGACCTAGCTTGGAATATTTGTAGGGCTAGATTCTAGGATATGTTTGTGTCAGAATAACTTGGAATATATGCAATTTATATATGCTTAAAAATAAAAATTATTTAAGCAGGCACTGATAAAAGGTTGGTCAAACTTATTGCTTGACATAACTTTTGTCTGTTAAAGGAAGTAGACCTTGAACTTTATGCAAACTTTCTTTGCTGTAATTTGCTCCGCCTAAGACCCAAACTCCACCCCACGTACCTAACCACTGACTAATATTTCCTCCCATGATCTTCCTGTTTTTGCAATGTTTGCCATGGTTCATTAAGGTCAGGACTTTCCTTACCAATTTTAGCATACCACTTCCTCTTTTCACAGCCACCTGCCCCATGGTCTCTGCATATAAAGCTGTGCTTGGGCATTCCTTCTCATAGATGTTTCTGGCTTAAATTTTGAGTATCTCCATATTGCCGTAGTCTCTTTTAACGAAGTGTTGCCTTGCTAATGTCCAGACTCACAGTTCTGCTTTGAAATCAAAACAGTTTGAAAAATACTTTGATTCCTCGAATTACACTGACTTTTTAAAAAATTGAAGTATAGTTGGTTTACAACCAGTCCATCCTAAAGGAGATCAGTCCTGGGTGTTCATTGCAGGGACTGATGTTGAAGCTGAAACTCCAATACTTTGGCCACCTCATGTGAAGAGTTGACTAATTGGAAAAGACCCTGATGCTGGGAGGGGTTGGGGGCAGGAGGAGAAGGGGACGACAGAGGATGAGATGGCTGGATGGCATCACCGCCTCAATAGACATGGGTTTGGGTAGCTTCTGGGAGTTGGTGATGGACAGGGAGGCCTGGCGTCCTGTGATTCATGGGGTGGCAAAGAGTCGTACACGACTGAGCAACTGAACTGAACTGAACTGAGTTGGTTTACAATACTAAATTAGTTTTAGGTACACATTCTAGTGATTCAGTATTTTTTTGGTTTATACTGCATTAAAAGTTATTGTAAGCAAATAGCCATAATTCCCTGTACTATACAGTAAATATATCCTCATTCCCTTACCACTTTATGCATAGTAATTTGTATCTATTAATTTCATTCTCCTAATGTCTTTCCTCCCTTACTTCTCCCCTTTGGTAACCACTAGGTTGTTTTCTATATCTGTGAGTCTGTTTCTGCTTTGCATATACATTTATTTGTACCATTTTTTTAGATTCGACATATGAGTGCTATCACAAAGTATTTGTCTTTCTCTGTCTGATTTATTTACTTAGCATAATACCCTCCAAGTCAGTCCATATGGCAAAGGACAAAATTTCATTCCTTTTTATGGCTGAGTAATATTCCATTGTGTACATATATACATAGTACATCTTCTTATCACAATTATATATATTTATAGGCTGTGCTTTTTTTGTTGCAGCACTCAGGCTTCTCTAATTGTGGCAGGCAAGCTTAGTTGCCCCACAGCATGTGGGATCTTATTCTCTGACTAGGGATTGAACTTATGTCCCCTGCACTGGAAGGATTCTTAACCACTGACCACTAAGGAAGTTCCAATCCAATCATCTGTTGATGGGCATTTGGTTTCCCTCCATATCTTGGCTATTGTAAACAATGCTGCTATGAACACCAAGGTGTATATATCTTTTCAAATTAGTGTTTTTGTACATTTGCTGGATTATACAGTAGTTCTTCCCTACCATAGGATTTCCCTAATGTCTCAGTTGGTAAAGAATCTGCCTGCAATGCAGGAGACCTGGGTTCAATCCCTGGGTCAGGAAGATCCCCTGGAGAAGGGAATGGCAACCCACTCCAGTACTCTTGCTTGAAGTATTCCATGGACAGAGGAGCCTGGTAAGCTACTGTCCATGGGGTCACACATGAGTATGACACAAAAGAGTATGACACAACTGAGTGATTAACACTTTCATGGCAGTTCTATTTTTCATTTTTTAAGGAACCTCCATACTCTTTTCCATTGTGGCTGTACCAATTTCATTCCTGCCATGTATAAGGGTTCCCTTTTCTCCGTATCCTCCGTAACTCTTATTATTTGTAGACATTTTGATGATAGCTTTTCAGACAGGTGTGAAGTGTTACTTTATTATTGTTTTGATTTGCATGTCTCTAATAATTAGCAGGTTGAGCATCTTCAGCTTCAGGATAAGTCCTTCCAAAGGATCAGTCCTTTAGAATTGACTGGCTGGATCTCCTTGCAGCTCAAGAGACTCTCAAGAGTCTTCTCCGGCACCACAATTCGAAAGCATCAACTCTTTGGTGCTCAGCCTTCTTTATGGGCCAACTCTCACATCCATACATGACTCCTGGAAAAACCATAGCTTTGACTAGACAGACCTTTGTTAGCACAGTGATGTCTCTGCTTTTTAATACACAAGTTTGTCACACATTTGTTATAACTTTTCTTCCAAGGATCTAGTGTCTTAATTTTTTGCATGATTTTAGAGCCCAAGAAAATCTATCACTGCTTCCACATTTTCCCCTTCTATTCGCCATGAGTTATGGGGCCAGATGCCATGATCTTAGTTTTTGGAATGTTGAGTTTTAAGCCAGTTTTTCACCCCTCTTTGACCCCCATCAAGAGGTTCTTTAGTTCCTTTTCACTTTCTGCCATTAGCGTGGTATCATTGCATATCAGAGGTTGTTGCTACTTCTGCCAGCAATCTTGAGTCCAACTTATGGTTCATACAGTCCAGCATTTCACATGATGTACTCTGCATAGAACTTAAATAAGATGACAAGATAAAGCCTTGTTGTACTCCTTTCCCAATTTTTTAACCAGTCAATTACAATTATTGATATGAAAGACATGTTTAGTCATGGTTATACCATGTTATGATTCATGTTTTCAAGGTTTAAAAATAATTTCCCATGTGAGATTTTGTATGGTTATACATGCCTGTCTTCCAATGATTATGAATGTTTGCAATTTTTTGTAATGTCTAATCTCTATTTCCTTAGACATTATAAGTGCTCTATTCTAAAGAATAATTGAATTGATAGCTTTTCTCTTCCTTCTCTCCTTTCTCTCCACAGCTTTCCAATCTTAGTTAATTATATTATCTTTTTTAATATTTATCTTTCTGTTTAATAATAATAATCCCCACATTTGTTTTATTTTTAGTCTTAATTATCTGCAGTCTTTATGCTGTCTCCCCTATGCTTGCTTTCTAGTCATCTCTTTAATAAAATGTGTCCACTGGCAGATTGTTCAAGTGAGTTTATGGAAACAATACCCCTAAAACTTTGTGTTTTCAATTTTTTTTTTTTTTTTTTTTTTTTTTTGCTTTTTACTCAAGAAACAATTTAAGTGGTTATAGAGTTTCTGGGTCACATCTCTTTCCTTGAGGATTTTGTCTGTATTGCTATATCTACAATGTCTTCTAAAAATGAATATTGTGATACAATACAAAATAAGCCTAAGTCTTCCTCATTATAAGTAATTTTTTAACTTTCAGAGAATGCTTTATTTTTGAACATATATTGGCATTAACCATATGGGATCATTTTTTAGATTACTGTATGTCCTTTTACACTTTCAGACTTAAGTCTCCTTTTATTCTGCAATTTTTTCTTTAATTATTTTTTCCTGTTCCATTATTTTTTTCTTGTTTGCTTTAAAGATGTAGGTTTATGTTTTTCATCAGTTCTCGCAAATTGACAGCCATTATCTGTTTATATATTACCTCTCTTCCTTCCTCATTATTCTTTCTACTTAGAATGCTATCAAATTGTAGGATCTTATTCTATCTTCCATGTCCTTTAATCCTTTAATCATATTTCCCATTTTTTATTGTTACTTTTTACTGCATTCTGGGTCAGTTCTTCAAATATAACTTTTGATTCACATATTCTCACTTGAGTTATCTAATCTAGTTAATCTCCCCACTGAGATTTTTCTGCTGCCAACAATTGTATTTCTTATTTCTGATTTCTTTTGGATTGTTTCCAAAATATTTCTAGTCATTCCTAAGTGTTTCTAGTTGAATGTTCACTTTTTAAATTACATGCTTTACTTAAAACACTTCCCACATATGTGTTTTAATGTCATGTGTGTGTAATTATATCTTCAATATTTGAAATCTTTGGGAAATTTAAAGCTGATGCTTCTTGTTTCTGCTGACTCTCATTTATGGTTATTGCCTTCTTGTATGTTTGATAGTACTGTTTGTGAGTTCATTGCTTGATCATAATCTATAGGAGTTCTCTGAATCAAACTTGGAGAACTCTTGTCCAGACAAGGTTTGTTTCTATTTCTGTTGGTAACCAAGACCATCAGTTCTTGGAGTTTTGGCTTAAAGTTTATCCAGGTTCAGTTTATATATAACAACTGTCATTCCAAGGTTTGGTACCAAAAAGTGTGTTGTTATAGGAATACTTCTTCAGGTCAATACTGTATTTTCTGGTTTCCTGCTCACTTAGGCAGCTTTCTGCTATCCTGGCTGTCTACAGTTTTTTAAGCCATCAGGGATTTGCTTATGACCCTGTAACTTGTGCATAACTCTGTTTGACTTTGACTACACTTCGGCCAATGGAAATAGGTCATTACAGGGATGTTTACAATGTAAAGTCTCTTCTCCCTGACTGTCACAGATGCAGACTGTTTTCTGTAAATGCAACTTTTCCATGTGATAAGTAGGTTGCTATACTTTCTCTGCTTCTTGGAACTGTAAAGGGTCTAGAGAAGCTCCAGCAACCAGCCTATGAATCTCATTCCTGCTTCTGAAATAAAAGGTTTATTTCAGATTTATTTATTTATAAATAAAAAGATTTATTTATCTCGTCTCTAACTAGAGATTTAAGTTTCCTTTCAGCAGTATATTAAGTTAGCCTTGCAGAAGTATATTTTGCTACTTAATCCTAACCCTGACCCGTATCCAATCCCAAACCCCAAATCTAACAAGATCTTTCTAAAATATACATTCTTAACATCCTTCCATACTCAGTCCTTCTGCTTATTTGTAATTCAGGGATTTGTCTCAGTTTCTTCTCCTCATTCTACTAGTCACTTTTGAGTGATACTCCCCCCAAAAGGAAACATTCTAACTTTGCACTACTGTTTTTAAATCTTATGTCCCATTACATCTTTTGAGATACTGTCATTTTTGAGGGTACAAGATGCACTTTAAAACTGTGCTTTGTAGTTTGTTACCACTAACATTCAACTACCAGGTGCAACTCACCTTGGTTTAAAATATTTTCACATTATTTTAACTTTTTGTGTTATGACTATTATGTGGCTTTATATCTTCAGTGTTTTTAAAAAAATGTTATTGAGGACTTCAAAAGTGTTTTACTAAAACAAAGACATAATGATGAAAATATAAATGATGTAATACATTATTATATTATATTAATTATTACATTATTACAAAGACATAATGAGTAATATAAATATTAAAGTTCAGAATGTCATAAATGTAAAAATATGAACAAGACTTCCATTTCCAGGTAAATGAAGATACAAATGTGATAATTTCATAGAAAAAAATGAAAAAATATAGACACAAGTATAAGAGTGATATCTAAAAATTAGCAATCCAGCTATTTTTTTCCTCACTGTGTTATCTTCTAAGAAACTTCATCGAGTTTTGGCATGAAGTTAATACTTTCATTTCAACACACTGGGCCTTAGAGTAACACAATAAAATTTTTTACTGCTAAAACAAAAAATATGGTATAAAATTAAATAATTCTTTTGCTAAAGTCAAAAGGAGGCCAAAACTGAAGATATTTTATTCAAAGTTGCACTCCTTTTACACTAAAATAGGTAGCTCTTACTGTCCTTAAAAAATCTGTAAAAATCAGCTGCAAAGTTATTGAAAATCTCATGAGAGAAAGCAAAATGAACTACTGGCAAAATTCCATTTTCAGATTACGTATCATTGCATTATGTCAATGCCATTCATTGTGAAAGAGGAATTACGGTCGTGTATGTATACTAGGAATAGGAGTACCTCAAGGCGTGTATATTTTCACCCTGCTCATTTAACTTATATGCAGAGTACATCTCATGCGAAAAGTTGACTCATTGGAAAAGACTCTGGTGCTGGGAGGGATTGGGGGCAGGAGGAGAAGGGGATGACAGAGGATGAGATGGCTGGATGGCATCACCAACTCGATGGACATGAGTTTGAGTAAACTCCGGGAGTTGATGATGCACAGGGAGGCCTGGCGTGCTGTGATTCATGGGGTCACAAAGAGTCAGACATGACTGAGCGACTGAACTGGACTGAACTGAACTGAGAGTACATCATGAGAAATGCTGGGCTGGATGAAACACAAGCTGGAATCAAGATTGCCAGGAGAAATATCAATAACCTCAGCTATGGCAGAAAGTGAAGAACTAAAGAGCCTCTTGATCAAAGTGAAGGAGGAGAGTGAAAAAGTTCGCTTAAAGCTCAACATTCAGAAAATTAAGATCATGGCATCCAGTCCAAACACTTCATGGCAAATAGATGGGGAAACAGTGGAAACAGTGGCTGACTTTATTTTTCTGGACTCCAAAATCACTGCAGATGGTGATTGCAGCCATAAAATTAAAAGACACTTACTCCTTGGAAGGAAAGTTATGACCAACCTAGACAGCATATTAAAAAGCAGAGACATCACATTGTCAACAAAGGTCCGTCTAGTCAAGGCTATAGTTTTTCCAGTAGTCATGTATGGATGTGAAAGTTGGACTATAAAGAAAACTGAGCATCAAAGATGATGCTTTTGAACTGTGATGTTGGAGAAGACTCTTGAGAGTCCCTTGGACTGCAAGGAGATCCAACCAGTCCATCCTAAAGGAAATCAGTCCTGGGTGTTCATTGGAAGGACTGATGTTGAAGCTGAAACTCCAATATTTTGGCCACATGATACAAAGAGCTGACTCATTTGCAAAGACCCTGATGCTGGGAAAGATTGAGGGCAGGAGGAGAAGGGGAAGACAGAGGATGAGATGGTTGGATGGCATCACCAGCTCATTGGACATGGGTTTGAGTGAACTCCGGGAGTTGGTGATGAACAGGGAGGCCTGACGTGCTGTGGTTCATGGGATTGCAAACAGTCAGACACGACTGAGTGACTGAACTGAACTGAACTGAACTGATGTATACTAGAATATATTTTGTTGAAGCCTTCCCTGGTGACTAAAAGAGTCCACCTGCTAATGCAAAAGGCCTGTGTTCAATCCCTGGTCCAGGAAGATCCTATACGGCAGATCCGCTGGGCCTGTGCACCACATCTAATTGAACCTGTGCTCTAGAGCCCGCTGCCCTAGAGCCCATGCTCTGTGGCAGAAGAGGCACGAAGGTGAGCTGCCCATGCACCACAACTGGAGAGCAGCCTGTGACTGATGGCAGCTAGAGAGGAACTGGTGCGCAACGAAGACCTAGAGCAACTGAGAAGAAATAAATACATTTACATTTTTAAGAAAGAGAAGATTTTGTTTAGAGTTGGATGAAGCCACTAACCACTAGAAAATGAATCAATTCTTGGCATGTGTGGTATATGAAGAAGTGGTAAAGTGTTTTTCGTTCTGCTCATTACTAAAAATTCAGTGCTTCTGGAGAAAAAAAAAAGAATTTTTTTTTAATGTAGATTTTCACTGTGTTGTAGGCCATAACATAGACTGGAAAGGGTATGTTGGATTCAGTTCAGCATTACACCAGCTAACTAGATGTAACAATGAAAGTTGCACTTGAAGGGCAATGCATGCATTGCTTTATAAAGAAAAATGGTTGGTCAATAATATGCCTGCTGATCTTATTTAAAGGAAACTGTAAAAAATGTGAATAAACCAAAGGTTGGCGGCTTGTTCATCTCCCCAGTGTGTATAAACCAAATCAGGCTTTTTCCTGTATCACTTATACCTATAGCCCTGCCTCCCTCACTAAATTACAGATTAATTTACCCAATTACTTGAATTCTCTGGTTGGATGTTGAAAAAGGATACTTAAAATTAACATATCCTAAAGATAATTTTGTTTCTTCCCCCCTCAAACCTTGGTCTTTCTGCATTCATTACTATCTCAGTTATGGGACCACCACCAACCCTTTGCTTCAGCCAAAAACCCATGGAACCTTCTAAACTGTGCTCCTGATTTGTCTCTTATTCCACTACAATTTGCTCTCCACATACAGTATCCAATCAATTATTTCCTTTTATACTTTTAAATCTATGAAATATTGTTTACATACAGAAGAGTATATATGATATGTTATAAAGCAAATGTTCATGTATCTACACACAGCTTTAGAATTTGAACCTTATATACAAAAGAAATATCAGATTTTCTGCCTCACAGTAAATATAAAATTTAACTTAAAATGGACCAAAAATATGAATGTTTGAGCTAAAACTGTAAAACTCTTGAAGAAAATATAAGGATAAATCTTTGTATCTTTGGGTCTAACAAGGATTTCTTAAATATGACACCCAAACTGTAAGCAACCAAAGGGGAAATATATACAAATCGAACTTCATCAAAATTAAAAGCTTTTGTGCTTCATAAAAATGGAACACTTTCAGGGTTTCATGAGGCTACTTCCACTTATATCTCCTCTCTCCTATTGAGATAACCATAGTCCTTTTTTTTTTTTCTTTTCTCTTTTTTTGGATCATTCACTTGCTTTACTTCAGTTTCACCATATATATATACATATAGGTATACATATCTATATGTATATATCTTTATATAAATGGAATCCATTGTATGCGTTCTTTTGTGACTTTCTTTTTTCTCAATATTATGTTCGTGAGCTTCATCCATCCTAATGGATATAACTATAGCTCTGTATAAAATTTTGTAGTATATATCATAATTATGGGCATATTTATACCATACTTAACGGGCTTCCCTGATGGCTCAGATGGTAAAGAGACTGCCTGCAATGCAGGAGAGCCAGGTTCAACCCCTGGGTTAGGAAGATCACCTGGAGAAAGTAATGGCTACCCACTCCAGTGGAGAAACCCATGGACAGAGGAGCCTGGTGAGCTACAGTCCATGGGGCTGCAAAGAGTCAGAAACAACTGAGCAACTAACACACACACACACACACACACACACACACAGAGTCATGGACTTTGGGCTGTTTTAAGTTATCAACAGTGCTACAATAAACACTCTGATACATGAATCTTGGTACTTTTGTGCGAGTTTCTCTAAGACCTATATCGACGTGGCTGTAGATATTGGACTGTCTCATAACCATGAAGGTATGCATCCTCATTTTCCCAAAATAGTTATACCAATTTAATACTCTGACAACTAGTAGAGGGTCAGTTTGCATTGATCTCTTCAATGTTTTGGTAATGTGTTTTTTTCTACTTTTTACCAAGCTAGTGGCTTATACAATTGTTATTGCAGTTTTAACATGTATTTCCCTGGTTAATTAATAATACTGAACATTTTTCATGTCTTTATTGACCGTCTGAATTTCCTCTTTTGGAGAACAACCTTCTCAGATATTTTGTTAATTTTCTAACTATGTTCTTTGTCTTTTACTATATTGATTTGTAAGTACTTTTAATACTCTGGATGCTAAGGCCTTCAGTTATTTGTTTTGCAGATACTTTTCCCAAATTTATGGCTCCAAATTGATCTGATCTGTTAAAAATGCCAATCAGATCTAGTCACATGCTTGTTTAAAGACTTCTAGCGGCTCCCAACTGCATTTGACTATAAAATCTAAACTTTCATGATCCTCAAGGCCCTATATGATCCAGTCCCTACTAATCTCCTGCCTCCCTAAGCTCCAGCAATACTGGCTTTTTTCTTATTCCTCAATTGCTTGTGTGAGGTATGTGTGTGAATTCCTTCTCTTGCTCAGCTTTGAATAAGTGCAAATTCTTGGCAAATGCTCACTTGCACTTCTGCAGAAAGTTAGATAGGCTGAGCTGCAAGGTGCATAATACTAGCACTGATAAAAAATGTTTTCTTGCAATTTTGTAAAACCAGAGAGTAAAAACAACAAACGTAATCTCAACAACAAAAGAGGAAGACAGAAACTAACTCAAGTAATGTCTATTGTTAATGATTGTATCCAACGGAAATTTTTCAACTTACATAGTAGACCAGATGTTACATATGAGGAGAATTATATAAATCACAGTGGAAGCCCTTCAGATGAGGCCAAGTCCAACCTACTACTGGCCGCAGGTCTATTGGAGACCACACTAGCTGAGTGACTTGAAGGTTGCATTCCTGGGAAGAAACACCAACTGGGAATATCACACCTGAAAATATAGGGAATACTATTTCTCTGTCTTTTCTTAGAATTTCTGACATTGAGTTCCATACCCCTCATTAATAGATGTAATGTGATTAAGGTCTTTCTCTGAGAAGTCTCCACTCAATGTGACTCAGTGAAACAAAAAGTTCTTATGACCAAGTTTGTCTAGTCTCAAGGCATTTGTATTTACTGTTTTTTTAAAACTACCAGCTTTGAGATATCATTCATATATTGTGCAATTAATCCATTTAAAGTATATAGTTTAATAAATTTTAATATATTCAGAGTTGTACAACTAATATACAATCAATTCTGGGACATCTTTATCACCCTCAATAGAAACCCTGTAGCCATAAGCAATGAATTTGCTCTTTATGCCTGAGTGTTAGTCTCCAGGTTTCATAAGACTGACAACTTCTTGACAAGTCTCAAGTGAAACATTACCATTTCCAGGAAAGCTACCTTACCTCTCCTTTTATTCCCTGACTTTCTGTGGATGACAGTGTTTGTTGCTTACAGTAACTCCCTGTCCCCTCCTTTTCTCTTGTTTAACAGAACTTTGATTTTGTTCAGGTATCAGGTAGCCATAAGCTACAGAGGCAGTCAGGCCCATACCCATCCCAAGACATAAAGCACAACCAACCTAAGTCAAAGGTGATGTCTCATTTCCCTTGATTGGTTTAGTCATGGTAAGTGCTATAATACAAGGGTACTGCTGGGGATTCTTCTAGCTATCTATTTTGTGCTTTTAGAAAGGGAGATGTGAGGGGGGGCGGGGGAAAGTCCATTTCCCCTACCTCCAGACTCTTTAGTGCAACAATGTATTGTTTAGACCCACAGAGCCATCTTACAAGCCTGAGAGGAAAGCTCAAGAGAATCAAAGAGTGACATTCACAATGTCACTGAGCCACTGAGTGACCAGCCCTGGAACCATCTTACTCTGACAACCCATAGTCGAGTTGGGGAGGTGGGAGCGGAATACTGACAGATCATTTCTGTGTGAGAAATGAGGAATGCAGAGGTGAGTGTGGTGGTCTGGGTGGGTGGAGAACTGCACTTCCTATTCCAGCTGCACAGAAGACTAGGTAAGCAAGGAGCCCCTCTCCTCTGTGCTCTGTGTGGTGGTGGATTTGTATGAACGCTTCACTACATAGGCACAATTGATTAAATCATTGCCATTGGTGATTGATTCTGTCACCCACCCCTCTCTGCTCCTCATAGGTTGGGGGGCAGTGGGCTGAAAGTTCCAACCATCTAATCTCACGGCTGTTTTCCCTGGCAGCCAGTCGCCATCCTTAGGAGCTTTCTAAAAGTCAGCTCATTAGCATCAACTCAAGCGTTAGTCCAAAGGGGCTTGTTATGAATAGCAGTGTTACCAAACTCAAGTCCCTGTGCCTAACTCACAGTGAGGCCAAAACAATAGAAGTTTGGAGCAAAGATAGGTTTATTGTAAGGCCAAGCAAGGAGACAGGTAGCTCCGGCCTTAAACAGCCGGAATGCCCTTGAAGGCTTTCAGCAAAGTCCTTGTAAAGGGAAGTTGAGGGAGGGGCATGGTTAGTTGTTGCAAACTTCTTGGTGTTGGTTTTTTTGTTCTTGCAACTGTCCACGTAGGTCATGTCATGATGTACCTGTAAAGCTCCAACAAGACAAATGTTATTCTCTGTTCAGGTCAGATCATGGTCAGTTAGCCCTGTATATTTCAGGTCATAGGCAAATTCTTCTACAGAAGGTGCAGAGCCAGCATGACTAAGCACAAGCAACAGAGCAAAAAGGTTAAAGTAAGGTTAAAGTGAAAGGAGCAGATCTAATATGGTGTCAGATTTGTTCTTCCCTATTTAAACAAGATTTTCCTCTGGAGGTATTTCAGGAACAAAGACCAAATACTATTGACAGAGTCAATTCCTCAGTTCAGTTTAGTTGCCAAGTTGTGTCAGACTTTTTGCAACCCCATGCACTGCAGCATGCCAGGCCTCCCAGTCCATCACCAATTCCCGGAGTTTACTCAAACTCATGTCCATTGAGTTGGTGATGCCATCCAACCATCTCATCCTCTGTCATCCCCTTCTCCTCCCTCCTTCAATCTTTCCCAGCATCAGGGTCTTTGCCAATGAGGCAAATCTTCACATCAGGTGGCCAAAGTGTTGAAGTTTCAGCTTCAACACCAGTCCTTCCAATGAATATTCAGGACTGATTTCCTTTAGGATAAACTGGTTTGATCTCCTTGCAGACCAAGGGACTCTCAAGAGTCTTCTCCAAACCACAGTTCAAAAGCATCAGTTCTTTGGTGCTCAGCTTTCTTTATGGTCCAACTCTCACATCCATACATGACTACTGGAAAAACTATATCTTTGACTAGACAGACCTTTGTTGGCAAAGTAATGTCTCTGCTTTTTAATATGCTGTTTAGGCTGGTCATAACTTTCCTTCCAAGGAGCAAGAGTCTTATAATTTCATGGTGGCAGTCACCATCTGCAGTGATTTTGGAAGCCCCCCCCCCCCCCCCGCAAAAATGTCTGTCACTGTTTCCACTGTTTACCCATCTATTTGCCATGAAGTGATGGGACTGGATGCCATGATCTTAGTTCTCTGAATGTTGAGCTTTAAGCCAACTTTTTCACTCTGCTTTTACTTTCATCAAGAGGCTCTTTAGTTCTTCTTCACTTTCTGCCATAAGGGTGGTGTCATCTGCATATCTGAGGTTATTAATATTTCTCCCAGCAATCTTGATTCCAGCTTGTGCTTCCTCCAGCACAGCATTTTTCATGATGTACTCTGCATATAAGTTAAATAAGCACAGTGACAATATACAGTCTTGATGAACTCCTTTGCTGATTTGAAACCAGTCTGTTCCACGTCCAGTTCTAACTGTTGCTTCTTGACCTGCATATAGATTTCTCAGGAGGCAGGTCAGGTGGTCTGGTATTCCCATCTCTAGGAATTTTCCAGGTTGTGATCCACACAGTCAAAGGCTTTGGCACAGTCAATAAAGCAGAAGTAGA
The DNA here is from genome assembly GCF_023699985.2 of Odocoileus virginianus. Classification (NCBI taxonomy): domain Eukaryota; kingdom Metazoa; phylum Chordata; class Mammalia; order Artiodactyla; family Cervidae; genus Odocoileus; species Odocoileus virginianus. The sequence goes on along the minus strand of NC_069696.1, from coordinate 36,382,899 downwards.
TGTTTTTCTGGAACTCTCTTTCTTTTTCGATGGTCCAGTGAATGTTGGCAATTTGATCTCTAGTTCCTCTGCCTTTTCTAAATCCAGCTTGAACATCTGGAATTTCATGGTTCACAAACTGTTGAAGCTTGGCTTGGAGGATTTCGAGCATCACTTTGCTAGCGTGTGAGATGAGTGCAATTGTGTGATAGTTTGAGCATTCTTTGGCATTGCCTTTCTTTGGAATTGGAATGAAAACTGACATTTTCCAGTCCTGAGGCCACTGCTGAGCTTTCTAAATTTGCTAGCATATTGAGTGCAGCACATTCTCAGCATCATCTTTTAGGATTTGAAATAGTTCAACTGGAATTCCATCACCTCCACTAGCTTTGTTCATAGTGATGCTTCCTAAGGCCCACTTGACTTCTCATTCCAGGATGTCTGGCTCTAGGTGAGTGATCATACCTAGAGCCATATCTGGCGCTAGCTCATATCTGGGTCATGAAGATCTTTTTTGTATAGTTCTTCTGTGTATTCTTGCCACCTCTTCTTAATATCTTCTGCTTCTGTTAGGCCCGTACCATATCTGTCCTTTATTGTGCCCATCTTTGCATGAAATGTTCCCTTGGTATCTCTGATTTTCTTGAAGAGATCTCTAGTCTTTCCCATTCTATTGCTTTCCTCTATTTATTTGTGTTGATCACTGAAGAAGGCTTTCTTATATCTCCTTGCTATTCTTTGGAACTCCACATTCAAATGGGTATATCTTTTATTTTCTCCTTTGCCTTTGAGTCTCTTCATTTCACAGCTATTTGTAAGGCCTCCTCAGACAACCATTTTGCCTTTTTGCATTTCTTTTTCTTGGGGATGTGTCAGGGGACATTCAACTTTAAGGAATCCAATATGTTGTTTTCTTCCTTTATGTGCTGTTTCTCAAGGGCCCTCTGTTCCTTATCAGTTCCTGGAAAATAGGAACAAGCAGAGCTGCACGCAGTTCTCAGGACTGAGGTCATGAGACAGAGCACATACATGGATTCCCTTCAGTGACTTTTTACTTTAATATAAGCTATTCAGTCACGTCCCTATTGCTCAGGATATGGATTGTCTTTTGGTCCTGTGACGATTGCTATTCACCTGGTTCTGTTTTTGCTCAACTTTGTTTTTGCTGCCTAAAACTTCCTTGTATAGAGATATATAAACATACACTGCTACAAATAAAGCAACCTTGTTTCACTCGAGTCTTGAGTCCCCTGTGTCCTTCTTTTCGTCAACTCCAGTCCCCAGGTCCTGGTCTATAAAGACTGTTATGGGGATAGTCTTGATCACTGCCTCCTGTGCAATGTCACGAACCTCATCCATAGTTCTTCAGGCACTCTGTCTATCAGCTCTAATCCCTTGAATCTATTTGTCACTTCCACTGTATAATCATAAGGGATTTGATTAGGTCATATCTGAATGGCCTAGTGGTTTTCTCCACTTTCTTCAATTCAAGTCTAAATTTGGCAATAAGGAGTTCATGATCTGAGTCAATTCCTAGGAGAGTTGATAAGAAGTCCGGGGTCTCCGAGGATGAGAAAGAGGTCTGGGGTTCTCGAGGAGGAGATAGGGGTCTGGAATTCTCAAGGAGGAGAAAAGGACAAACATCATTTTTTTTTTTCTCTACATTCCTTAGTCTTAGTCACATAAAACATTTTTTTCTTTAACCCCAGAACTGATGATTACACAACAACACAACTCAGCTTAAACTCTGTACTAAGGATTATATAACAACAGTGTGTCCTGCTTGAGGACAGATTCTCCTTGAAAACCTTCTGGCTAATTCTGTCATCTGAAAGCATAAATCGTGGGAGTGGGTCTGGTAAAATCTTTACAAATTTGAGACGTTCTTTTGATTTATTGTAATAGCTAATTTTAAAAGTATATAACTCCCTTGCTTAGAGTAGGGAGGAGGGCACTCTCTGTCCCCCTTCTGAATGTCTATGTCAGAAGTTTACCTGTTGTTTTTCACTTTAATAAAACTCTGCTACACAAAAGCTCTTGAGCGGTCAAACTTGGTCCCTGGTCCCGAAGCTAAATCTTCAGAGATCATGAATCCAACATCATTCACTGTAAACTATCACTATAATGAAAGATGCTTCCATTACTTCTTACTGCTTAGGAATTCAGAGGGTTTTAGGAGCTCTTTGCCAGAACAGGACAAAGAACAAACATATATATATATAAAGTATATAAATATATATATTTCTTATCATAAATCACAATTTCCCAGTCACCTCAGGCTAAAATAAGGGTTCAGACTCTGAGATCAGAGTTCAAGCTTTTAGCTATATGCAGGGTCCACAGTTCAGAGATTTAGGGGTCCATAATGAAGAGATTCCAAGTGTTATTACTGCTGTTAGGTAGGAAGTTAGGTATGAGCAATGAGGGGTGGCCTAGCTGAAAATGATGCAAGCTGATCTCTAAACCCCACCCCAGTCAGGCTCAGGAGAGGTCACAGATATACTATGAATATAACCACAGGGGCTTCTCCAACTCCAGCATATGCACACTTGATGCACAGTTCCATCCTCAAGTAACCTTAGGCAGCCAGGAGCCCATTAATATTCTATACGTATGTACATCTGATTGTAACAGACTGAATTATGGGAAAGATGTGCAATAGAGCCTCTTGTTATGTAACCTGCAGCTGTCACTTGGCCTTGAGCATATGCCCATTTGCATTCCCTTTCCTGACTGGTGGCAGGCACAAGCTCTGTTTTGCACATGACAGAGCCAAGAGGAGGAGACAGAGATTACAAAGGGAACCCAAGAAGGATCACGGCCTCTACTTCAGGGTTGGCCAGCTCCCACATCTCAGGAGTGTACTATCTGCTGTTTGATAAAAGATCTGTCTGCTTGAGCTGTAACCAGTCTATTGTTTTGAATCCTTGCTACAAGAAGACAGGAGCCAAGAAATCCTGCCTGCTTGAGCTGTAATTATTATATTGTTCCAAATCTTTGTGATGGCAAGACAAGAACTGAGGAAGAGGAGTAAACCAACCTGACACTGCCATGACAGCAACCCACAGTCAAAGACTTCAGAGTCCCAGGCACTGAGGTTTTGCAGGTACACATCCTGCCTGCTGCCACTGTAATAAGGAAGAACAAATCTGACTCTATATTAAATATTTTCCTTTTTACTTTAATGTTTGTGCTTTGTTCCCTGTGCTCAGTCAAGCTGGCTTTGCACATGTTGCCAAACTCAGCCTCTGTTCACTGGTGACAAAGTTTTGGGTGAAATAAAAAGAGTAGCTTTTATTGCTTTGCCAAGCAAAGGAACCCAATACCCTCAAGTCTATGTGACCCACCCTGGAGGGGATAGTGAGGAATTTTATAGTGTTCAAGGAGCAGAATGTGATCAACTTGTAGACAATTCTTGGATTGGCTGGCATCAAGGTGAAATTTCAAGCATCATCAATCTTCAGGTTTCAACCAGTGTAGGATCTATCATTTTGTGGTCAGCAGTTTTCATCAGAAAGGGATCTGCTTCCTGTAAAAGCAATTTAAGAATATGTGTCAGGCTTTTATCTATATCTTTCAGGGAACTGGGAGTTCAGTGATTCTGCTATGTAGCAGAACTGTAGTCTAGATTGTTACCAGTTCCCTAGCCCAACAGCTATTCTTTGTTTCTACATCTTCATACTTCCCAATCATTTACTCAAGTCAGCATTTTACTTCAAAAGACAAGGACACAGGGGATTATACACAATTTCACAATTTTTTGGTAAAAGAATGTTGCCTATAGCCTGAGATATACAATGTAGCCTATCTCAAGCCTCTGACTTTTAAGAATCCATTCATGTAGAGATAAAAAGTTGCAGAACAGCCTGTAATTTATCCCATTGGAGGTTTACAGGAACATTGTGACCTGCCCTACTGGACAACTGGCATAACAAAGGATCCAACAACAACAAGTTTGCAAAACTAACCATGCCCCTCTCTCACCTGGCCTTTATTTATTTTTTTTCCCATTTATTTTTATTAGCTGGAGGCTAATTACTTTACAATATTGTACTGGTTTTTGCCATACATTGACATGAATCAACCATGGATTTACATGTACTCCCCATCCCAATCCCCCCTCCCACCTCCCTCTCCACCCGATCCCTCTGGGTCTTCCCAGTGCACCAGCCCCGAGCACTTGTCTCATGCATCCAACCTGGGCTGCTGATCTGTTTCACCCTTGATAGTATACATGTTTCGATGCTGTTCTCTCAAAGGATCCCACCCTCGCCTTCTCCCACAGAGTCCAAAAGTCTGTTCTGTACATCTGTGTCTCTTTTTCTGTTTTGCATATAGGGTTATCACTACCATCTTTCTAAATTCCATATATATGCGTTAGTATACTGTATTGGCCTTTATCTTTCTGGCTTACTTCACTCTGTATAATGGGCTCCAGTTTCATCCACCTCATTAGAACTGATTCAAATGTATTCTTTTTAATGGCTGAGTAAGATTCCATTGTGTTTATGTACCATAGCTTCCTTATCCATTCGTCTGCTGATGGGCATCTAGGTTGCTTCCATGTCCTGGCTATTGTAAACAGTGCTGCGATGAACATTGGGGTGCATGTGTCTCTTTCAAATCTGGTTTCCTCAGTGTGTATGCCCAAAAGTGGGATTGCTGGGTCGTATGGCAGTTCTATTTCCAGGTTTTTAAGGAATCTCCACACTGTTCTCCATAGTGGCTGTACTAGTTTGCATTCCCACCAACAGTGTAAGAGGGTTCCCTTTTCTCCACACCCTCTCCAGCATTTACTGCTTGTAGACTTTTGGATAGCAGCCATCCTGACTGGCATGTAATGGTACCTCATTTTGGTTTTGATTTGCATTTCTCTGATAATAAGTGATGTTGAGCATCTTTTCATGTGTTTGTTAGCCATCTGTATGTCTTCTTCGGAGAAATGTCTGTTTAGTTCTTTGGCCCATTTTTTATTGGGTCATTTATTTTTCTGGAGTTGAGCTGCAAGAGTTGCTTGTATATTTTTGAGATTAATCCTTTGTCTGCTGCTTCGTTTACTATTATTTTCTCCCATTCTGAAGGCTGTCTTTTCACCTTGCTTATAGTTTCCTTTGTTGTGCAAAAGCTTTTAAGTTTCATTAGGTCCCATTTGTTTATTTTTGCTTTTATTTCCGATATTCTGGGAGGTGGGTCATAGAGGATCCTGCTGTGATTTATGTCAGAGAGTGTTTTGCCTATGTTCTCCTCTAGGAGTTTTATAGTTTCTGGTCTTACATTTAGATCTTTAGTCCATTTTGAGTTTATTTTTGTGTATGATGTTAGAAAGTGTTCTAGTTTCATTCTTTTACAAGTGGTTGACCAGTTTTCCCAGCACCACTTGTTAAAGAGAGTGTCTTTTCTCCATTGTATATTCTTGCCTCCTTTGTCAAAGATAAGGTGTCCGTAGGTGCATGGATTTATCTCTGGGCTTTCTATTCTGTTCCATTGATCTATATTTCTGTCTTTGTGCCAGTACCATACTGTCTTCATAACTATAGCTTTGTAGTAGAGTCTGAAGTCAGGCAGGTTGATTCCTCCAGTTCCATTCTTCTTTCTCAAGATTGCTTTGGCAATTTGAGGTTTTTTGTATTTCCAGGGCAGAAATAAATGCAAAAGTAACTAAAGAGACCATAGCAAAAATCAACAAAGCTAAACCTGGTTTTTTTAAAAAAATAAACAAAATTGACAAACTGTTAGCAAGACTCATTAAGAAACAAAGGGAGAAGAACCAAATCAACAAAATTACAAATGAAAATGGAGAGATCAGAACAGACAACACTGAAATACAAAGGATCATAAGAGACTACTACCAGCAGCTCTATGCCAATAAAATGGACAACTTGGAAGAAATGGACAAATTCTTAGAAAAGTATAACTTCCCAAAATTGAACCAGGAAGAAATAGAAGATCTTAACAGACCCATCACAAGCAAGGTAATCAAAACTGTAATCAGAAATCTTCCAGCAAACAAAAACACAGGAACAGATGGCTTCACAGCTGAATTCTACCAAAAATTCAGAGAAGAGCTAACACCTATCTTACTCAAACTCTTCCAGAAAATTGCAGAAGAAGGTAAACTTCTAAACTCATTCTATGAGGCCACCATCACCCTAATTCCAAAACCAAACAAAGATGCCACAAAAAAAGAAAACTACAGGCCAATATCACTGATGAACACAGATACAAAAATCCTCTTTTGTGTGTGTGTGTGTGTGTGTGTGTGTGTGTGTGTGAAGTGGGCATGTTCAGCCTTTATTATAAAGTGAGGCTGGCTGTGAAAGGGCCCCTTGACAGAGTAAGCACCTCAGAGCCCACTCCAGCCCCCCCTGCCCCCGAGATCCTGACATGCTCTCGGGCCCACAGGCTCAGGGCCAACCCCCGCACTGGCAAGGCCCCTTCCTCACCGCAGGCTCCAGGGCTCCATCCGTGGTCCGCTGTCACCTGGGGGCTTGTTCCCCAGTGTGTGGTCCCTCGGGCAAGGCTGGCCTGACACGGTGGGTTCACTCTCCCGACCCCCCTGGTGGGCTGGTATCAGCAGAAGTCATGGGTGGCACTTTCTGCCCGCTGCTGATTCTGCCAGGTCAGCCCTGAGGTCCTGCCTGGGGGCTGCTGGCTTGAAATTCGTGACCCTCGCTGCCTTAAGGTGAACAGGAGCGGAGAGCCTGGCGGCTGAGATGCCTCGGGCCCAGCGGTAACCACAGCAAGGCACTTCAGCTGTTCTCCCCACGGTTCACAGAGCTGAGCTCCAGGAGCTGGGCCTGCACTCTAGGGAGGAGGACTTCAGGGGCCCTCGCGTGAGGTGTCCTCAGCCCCACCCTTGACCAGGCCCTGGCTCTTCAAGGCCCAGACCAGCCTGCGCTGTGCCTCATTCTTGCACTGCCATCTGGGGCCGGGCACTGGCCAGAGCTGCCTTCTGGGGTGCAGCCTCAGTGCCCCAGAGGGGGTGAGGCAGGAGGCTCTGTCCCAACACCCAGTTCCCAACATCAACCGCAGCCCCCTTGCCCAGACCCCGGGGACAGAGGACCAAAGGTGAGACCGGGAACCTGGCGAGAGGAGTGGCACCGAGGATACCACCAGAGACTACTCTGGCCCGGCGCCCACCCGGGCTCCGAGTCCACTCCCTCGCAGGGCCCTGCAGGACAGAGGCCCCGCAGGCAGGCTATGGTGAACAGGCGCTCTCGCCCGGGCCCCTGACGGTATGACATGCAAGACATCCTGAGGCCAGAGGCGCGGGCCGGGTGCAGGCCTGCCGCAGCTGCTAGTGGAGTGAGGGCAGCAGGTGAGGTGGAGGCTTTAGCCGGGGCTGGTGGCCATGCCTCCCTTCTCGCCTGGAATCCTCTGCACCATCCATCAGCTTTCAGATCGGACATATACACGTACATGTGTGGGTGTTTTGACTAGAGGTGGTTCCAAGGAAGAGCTGACATCTTTGCTCCGGGGGCACCCCCGTGGCCCTGCCACCATGCATGGCCCTTCCCTCCCAGAAACACATCACCTGGGTGTGGCCTCCACAGCCCAGGAGCACCAGGAGGCGGGGGCAGGTGAAGAGGAGGGCAGAGCACCGAGGCAGGCAGCAGCACCTCAAATCCAGCCCTCCTCAGGGCTCTGGGCGTCTCTGCCGGGCAGCCCCTGGGAGACCTGGGTGTCTCAGCCTCAGGCCCCCAACAGGGTCCTGAATCTAGAGCTGAGTGGAGCAGCAAAACAGTGTGGGAGCTGGAGGGTCACACGGAGCCCTCGCCGCCTCCTTTCAAGCCGTGCCACCCAGAAGCCTAATTCATGGCCTGTGGGAAACGGCTCCTCAGCTACGCCCCTGGCAGTGCCGGGAGCCGGGCAGCCTTGGAGGGGAGCTAAGGCACTGAGGGTTGTCCTGGCATGGCTGGCGGTGCCACAGGGGTGCTCCGAGAAGACAGCATGGCTCCGGGCCCTGAGGCTGCTGGGGTGTGGGGCAGGGGCCCAGGTCTAGTGCTCCTCAACCCTACAGAATGAAAGCTGTTTAGCATGGCATTTCCTTAAAGACAAAAAACACAGGAACCTTGGCTGCACCCAGAAACTCAAAGCCCCATCCTTCTTTCCCAGCCCCCCGAGCATCTGCCCTGGGACGTACAGCGGAGCAGGACCTCCCGTCGCCCCGCCAGGGTGGCCACAGCCGCCGGCCAAGGCGGGCCTGCTGGGGAGACAGCTTCCGTGAGAGGCCCTGACAGGGGCGTGTAGATTGCCGCGCCAGTAGCACCGCTCGGCTGGGCCTAAGGTACTGTGGCAGGTGGGCCAGGGGCCCGGGGGGTGGGCTGGCGGGCTCCTTGGCTGCGACGGGGAGGGGCGGCGCATGGGCCGTCCAGCTAACCGCGGCATCAGATGGCGGTGCATACGTGGTGGAGTGCCCCTTACCTAACGGCCCTGCCAGAACCAGCCGTGGCTGGCCTTGAAGGTAACATCCTGAGCCCGTGGTTGGGCTCAGCGGAAGGCTAGGCAACGGATCTCTGGTCTGTCCGCCCCACTGCCGGAGATGGCCCGGCTGGGGGCGGCTCCGGAGCGCTTGGTACACGCCGCGTCGTCATCCCCCTCGTTGGCCAGCGCACTCTGCCCTGCGGCCCACCGGCACCAGTGCTGTCAGGACCAGGCACTGGGTCTCTAGCCAACCGCGCAGCTCCACCCCGGCAGGCCGGTCGGCCAGCCCCCTGGCCTGCGCTGGCCGCCCTTGACGCCCGATGGCTTGCAGCTCTACTGATGGTAGGCCTGCTGCAAGGCCATTCTTCCGGCCGCCGGGCGCGGGCCTGGGCAGGGAGGCGCGGGTTGCTACGGGGACCAGGCGGGGATCGGCGGCCGCGCGCAGGGCTCTGGCGGCACGGTCGGCCGCCCCAGTACGTAGGCTGTGCGCCACCTCGCGCACCTGCGGAGCCGAGCGTGTAAACCATGGCCCGTGCCGAGGCGCTGAGCCGCCTGGGGCCCCAGAATCCTTACAATTGGTAGCAAACAGAATCCCAACACTTAAAGCCATCGGCCGAAGGGCTACCCAGCATGCAAGGATCTTTAGAGCGCATCAATCAATGTCACCGCCTGCACCAGGTCCCAGGAGAGGCCGGCCAGGTAGAGCATGTCCTTGAGCATGAAGCTGCGCATGAAGTCCAGCGGGGATCCCCCGGCGCAGGACACGGCCAGCCGCAGCAGCTCCCGCTTGTACAGCTGCTTAAACGCGACCACCACCCCCTGTTCTAGGGGGGCGGGTATGTGCACCCGGCCGCTGCCCCTGCACAGGAACAGCACCCGCACGGCCCCGTCGGGGGTCTGCAGCTCCTCCGGGGGACCGATGGGCTCGGGCCGGTACTTCCTGCGGGTCTCCTCGCTCTCCTCCAGGGCGGGCATCCTGGCCCCAGAGCTGGGGCAGGGAGGGTGGGCCACCAGCAGCACGGCCTTCTGCTGCAGGCAGCTGCGGCGCAGGTAGCGCCTGACACCCGGGACGAACTCCTCGAAGAACCAGCCGCGCAGCAGCGGACGGCTGAGCCAGGCGTCGGGGCTGTAGCGGTAGGAGGCGGGGAACTTGTCCTGGTTGTGGTGGCGCAGGCTTGGTGGGTCTGGCAGCTGCCCGATGACCAGCGGCTTCAGTTTGTGGCTGCCGGTCAGGTTAGCGGCCAGCAGGACCGTCACCCGGTCGCCCCGCCAGCGGTGGCCACAGCCCCCCGCGCCCACAGGCGCAGCCTGCTCCGGGAGCAGCTTCCAGTAGAGGCCCGTGACGTTGGCGTTGTAGATCTGCTCGTCGCCGTAGCCGCCCTCGGCGGGGGCCAGGGTACTAGCGGCGAGGTCGGGCAGGGGACCGGCGCGGGTGGGCTGCGCGGGCTCCTGCTTGACGGGTGGGCCAGGCGCGGGGCCGGCGGCCGCGGGCTCGGCCTCGCCGTAGATACGCTGGCTGGAGATGCCGTGGCGCTTCTGCCAGCGCCAGAACCAGCCGTGGCTGGCCTTGAAGGTGCATTCGGGCCCGTAGATCTGGCGCGCGAAGGCTTTGGCCTGCGCCTGGATGAGCGGCCCCGACAGCGGCATGCCGTGCTGGCGCGGCGCCAGGAACCACGAGTAGACGGCGCGGTCGATCTCCTCCTCGTTGGCCAGCCGCATCTTCTTGCACTGCGTGCCCACCTCGCCACCCAGCTGCTCCAGGAACCAGCGCAGCTTGGGTTCGTCCTTAAGCCAGCCGCGCAGCGTGCCGCCAGGCACGCCGAAGTCGCGGCACACGCTGGCCTGCCGCTCGCCGCCCTTGACGCGCTCGATGGCTTGCAGCTTATCTTTGATAGAGTAGGCCTTGCGGAAGGCCATCTTCACGGCGACGCGGGGCCGCGGCCCGGGCGCGGGGGTCGGCGGCCGCGCGGCGGGGACCGGGGCGGGCGCGGGGGGCCGCGGCGGTTGCATAGGGCGTCCGGGCGGGGGTCGGCGACCGCGGCGAGGGGCCGGGACGGCCGGGGGTCCCGCAGGGTACATGGCTGCTGCGGTAACCGCGACGGCAGCGGTGCCGCTGGAGCCGGAGCCATACGCCCTCCCGGCCGGCGGCGCTGGGCCGGCGCCGGGGGCCACAAAAATCCTTAACAAAATTCTAGCAAACAGAATCCAACAACATATTAAAAAGATCATACATCATGACCAAGTGGGCTTTATCCCTGGAATGCAAGGATTCTTTAATATTCACAAATCAATCAATGTAATATACCACATTAACAAATTGAAAGATAAAAACCATATGATTATCTCAATAGATGCAGAAAAAGCCTTTGACAAAATTCAACATCCATTTATCATTAAAACTCTCCAGAAAACAGGAATAGAAGGAACATACCTCAACATAATAAAAGCTATATATGACAAACCCACAGCAAGCATTACCCTCAATGGTGAAAAATTGAAAGCATTTCCCCTAAAATCAGGAACAAGACAAGGGTGTCCACTCTCACCACTACTATTCAACATAGTTTTGGAAGTGTTGGCCACAGCAATCAGAGCATAAAAAGAAATAAAAGGAATCCAGATAGGAGAAGAAGAAGTAAAACTCTCACTGTTTGCAGATGACATGATCCTCTACATAGAAAACCCTAAAGAGTCTACCAGAAAATTACTAGAGCTAATCAACGAATATAGTAAAGTTGCAGGATATAAAATTAACACACAGAAATCACTTGCATTCCTATACACTAACAATGAGAAAACAGAAAGAGAAATTAAGGAAACAATACCAGTCACCATTGCAACAAAAAGAATAAAATACTTAGGAATATATATACCTAAAGAAACAAAAGACCTATACATAGAAAACTATAAAACACTGATGAAAGAAATCAAAGAGGACACAAACAGATGGAGAAATATACTGTGTTCATGGATTGGAAGAATCAATATTGTTAAAATGGCTATACTACCCAAAGCAATCTATAGATTCAATGCAATCCCTATCAAGCTAGCAATGGTATTCTTCACAGAACTAGAACAAATAATTTCACCTGTCCTTTAAAAAAGCTTCTCTGAAAGCCTTTGGGGAGTTCAGGCTTTCTCTGATGCATGAGCCATCTTTTTCTTGGCATGGCCCTGAAAAAAGCCTTTCTTTGCACCAAATTCTGACATTTCAGTGTTATTTGGCCTGTGTCAGGTACAAAGCTTGTGTTTGGTTAACACCACCACCACCACCATCTCTAGCAGTACCACTGCCACCAGAAGCACCACTGTTCTTTTTCCCTGGAGGGCATCTTCTGCTTGGTTGCAAGGGAGCTGAGAATGCTAGGTGGGGGCTCTGGAGAGATATAACCTTTGGGAAAACCACCACCAGACTCAGCTCTGTTCAAGACAGGTTGTGATTCACTCCCCACATCTTCCTCCATTCTTCACACTACAGCCCGAGTGATACTAATTCCCTTTAAACCGTTAGCGGTTTCCATTTCTTGTGTGTGTGTGGGGGGGGGGGTGGTGGGGAGGGTGGTGGGAGCGGGGGAGAGGGCAATTGTTAGTTCTGCCTTTATTCACCCTACTTCATTAAAAATGTACTTTAAAAAATATTTTACTTTTTTTATTTGGTTACTCCAGGTCTTAGTTGTGACATGTGGGCTTTTCGATTTTTGTTGTGGCATGCAGAATGTTTAGCTGTGGCTTTCAAACTCTCAGTTGCAGCATGTGGGATCTAGTTCCCTGCCTGATGAGGGATCAAACCTAGGCCCTCTGCATTGGGCACTCAGAGTCTTAGCCACCAGACCACTAGGGAAGTCCAAAAAATTTATTTATTTTAAAGGTCCTGTAATTAGAGTGAGTACCCACTAATGTGCTTCCCAGGTGACTCAGTGGTAAAGAATCTGTCTGCCAATGCAAGAGACACAGGTTTGATCCCTGGGTTGGGAAGATCCTCTGGAGTAGGACATGGCAAATTACTCCGGTATTCTTGCCTGGAAAATTCCATGGGCAGAGGAGACTGGCTGACTACAGCCCATGGGGTCACAAAAGAGTCAGACACAACTGTGTGACTGAGTACACATGTACACTTTGACTAATGTGGGATATAAGTCACTCCTCTTAGCTCAGTATTTCTGTCTTTAAAAAGCAGAATTCGTATAGGATTCTTATTGATCACATGGTAGTCGCAAGAATTTCAGATATAATGATGTATACAATCTAAGCAAGATAGACTGATTAAAATTTATATAATGTAAAAATATATTTATTTAAAGTTACCCATGAGGACAGATGTATGCAGTGGGAAGAATAGTTGATTGGGATTGAGGGCTCATATGCAGTAATATTGCTTTTTCTTCCTCCATTACAGTCACTGCTACTAATAGATACAGGTATTCCACAGGTATTCCATCTAGCTTCACAAGGGTAAATGGCAACCTGCTACATATATGATCTAAAGTGTGTCTGTGAATCTTCTGTGGTAACTCTCACAAAAATAGTACATAATGAACCCTATGCAGGTAGTAGAGAGCACTGGTTATTTATTCTAGTTAGACTTTGAAAGTGTTTAAATTTTGACTTTAATAACTGTGAAGAATATCTTTCCTCCTGCATTTTCAAAACTGACACGCACATAGAGTGGAGGAATTTCGATGTTTGTTTGGCCACAGTGATAACTGAAATATACTTTAAATACTTTTTAATAATATATTTTAGTCACACACAACATAAAACATAGATCATCTATAGCTTTAAGCTGAAAAGTAGAAGTGCATCTGAATTTTAATGCTTTTGGTTTCAGTAGTCTGTAGTTTTCTACCTTTCTCCTAAAAAATGAAACTGATGTAACTACTTGCTTAGCTTCCATTTCCTTTTGAATAATATTCAGATTCAGTTCTTTGGTCATCATGATTTTGCCTCACCTGGCTTCTGGCTTTTCCAATCTTATCTCCTACCACTCTCTCCTCCATACTGACCTCCTTTGGTCCTTCAAACTTTACTAAGCACATATTTTTGCTTCAGATTGTCAACTGAAAAAATAATGCAGGAGGCTGCAAATAAGAAAAGAGTTTATTTGGAGTCTTAAGAATTGCAATTCATGAGACACAGATTTAGGTAAACCCAAAGGAGAGTTCTAAGGAAGAGAGTTAGAAGCTTATAAAGACAAAACTCAAGGCTATTAAAAATTGCCTAAGAAGAACTGTGATTGACTTGGATGTGAGTCAGAAAATATTTGTCCTTAGGAATCATAAGTTGCTTTAGGGTAGTGGTCTAATAAGTAAATAGACTATCATGAATTGTTTTATGGTAAGGATCCAACAAACATCTTCAGTTTCTGGCAGGTGTTCTGGATTACTTCATCAGGTCAAAATGTCAGATTTCATCCAGGCTGAAATGTGCAAAAGCCATACTTTCTTAATGATTTCCTGGCTCCATTTTAGAGAGCTCTCTTAGACATACTGACTCTATTTTTATTTTCCTTTCACTAGAGTCTCCTCCCTCAGTCCCCAGATCTCTGCATTGTTAGCTCCTTTTTATAGTTCAAGTATGAAGTGTAAAACAAATAAATAGGGAAACAACTAGATTGTGATTGACTCTAATGCCATGGGGCTTCCCAAGTGGCTCACTACCAGTGCAGGAGACACAAAAGACACAAGTTCGATCCCTGGGTCAGGAAGATCCCTTGGAGTAGGAAATGGCAGCCCACTCCAATATATCTGCATGGAAAATTCCATGGACAAAGGACCCCGGTGGGTTACAGTTCATGGGATCACAAAAAGTCAGACATGACTTAGTAACTGAGCACTCACACACGCTAGTGCCATGGCAACCTATTTAAGCAAACCAAAATCTAAGCCTGTGAATGTCAAGATTATATCATAATGCTAAAGATAACCAATCACAAATAGCTAAAGATAACCAATCACAAATAGCTTTTAGCTAGAGCCAATCAAATAATTTCCTTCTTTGGTTCTGCACTTTCTCTGTGTAAGTCTCTCATCCCAAATCCTATCAGCAGAACACTCCTAACAACTTCTGGTTTAGCACTGCCTAAAGCTAATCAATTTTTTTTCAAATAAACTCTAAAGATTTTTAATATGTTTCATTTTATCTTTCAATAGGTTTTGGAAAAAATGTCACAGTCTCAGAGATGCCTCCCATGACTACCCACAGCAAAAGTAATCCCTCTATCATCTCTCCCCTTCCCCCGACACCCTCTCTCTCCTTGATCCTACCCTGCTGTTTATCGTCCTCATCTCCACACATTGTTTGTTTGTGTGCTTGTTTTCTATCTCTCACACTAAAATCTAAACTCCAAGAGGATATGTTTGCTTACTAATATATGCTACCTGGCACCTAGAAAGCATTAAATATTTGTTTGAATGAATGTAATGAATGTATTTTAAAAAGTCTGACTGTATGACAGAAATATCAAGCATTTGCTTCCATTGTAAGTGACTGATAAATATGAGTTAGGAGTCATGTAATATTGTAAAAATAAAAATAACAGATGAAGCTAACGAGAAAAAGACAAGGTTATCTTTGCAGTGGCTCTCAGCATACTGATGAAGGAAACCAACTGCCATCTTCTCTCTGTTACAAAACTGATCATTGTCATTTAGGCTTTATTTAACTATTATTCTTATTAGTGTTCAAAATGTTAGTGATATTTAATTACTTTATCCAAAAATCAGTGGTTTATTTATGAATTGGATATTGTCCACTCTGTCTTGTAGGAACTTCCCTGGCGGTCTAGTGAGGTGATGATCAAAATCATCCTCAAGAAAAAGAAATGCAAAAAGCAAAATGGTTGTCTGAGGAGGCCTTACAAATAGCTGAGAAAAAAAGAGAAGCTTAATGCAAAGGAGGAAAGGAAAGATATACCCATCTGAATGCAGAGTCCCAAAGAATAGCAAGAAGAGATTAAAAAAAAAAGCCTTCCTAAGTTATCAGTACAAAGAAATAGAGGACAACAATAGAATGGGAAGAACTAGAGATCTCTTCAAGAAAATTAGAGATACCAAGGGAACATATCAAGCAAAGACAGGCACAATAAAGGACAGAAACAGTATGGACCTAACAGAAAAAGAAGATATTAAGAAGAGGTGGCAAGAATACACAGAAGAAATATACAAAAAAGATCTTCATGACCCAGAAAACCATGATGGTGTGATCACTGACCTAAGAGCCAGACATCCTGGAGTGTGAAGTCAAGTGGGCCTTAGGAAGCATCACTACAAAGTTAGAGGGGGTGATAGAATTCCAGCTGAGCTGTTCCAAATCCTAAAAGATGATGCTGTGAATGTGCTTCACTCAATATGCCAGCAAATTTGGAAAACTCAGCAGTGTCCACAGGACTGGAAAAAGTTGGTTTTCATTTTAATCCCAAAGAAGGGCAATGCCAAAGAATGGTCAAACTACCACAGATTTCACTCATTTCACATGCTAGCAGAATAATGCTCAAAAATCTCCAAGCTAGGCTTAAACAGTGTGTGAACTGAGAATTTCCAGATGTTCAAGCTGGATTTAGAAAAGGCTTTTCAGCAGAGATCAAATTGCCAACATGTGTTGGAGCATATAAAAAGCAAAAGAATTGTAGAAGAACATGTACTTCTGCTTCATTGACTACACTAAAGCCTTCGACTGTGTGAATCACAACAAACTGTGGAAAATTCTTCAAGAAATGGGAATACCAGACCACCTTTCCTGCCTCCTGAGAAACGGGAATACCAGATCATATTACCTACCTCCTAAGAAATGTGTATGCAAGTCAAGAAGCAACAGGTAGAACTGAAGGTGGAAAAACGACTGGATCAAAACTGGGAAAGAAGTACATCAAGGCTGTATATTGTCACCCTGCTTATTTAACTTATATGCAGAGTACATCATGCGAAATGCTGGGCTGGATGGAGCACAAGGTGGAATCAAGATTGCCGGGAAAAATATCAATAACCTCAAATATGCAGATGATTTCACCCTAATGGCAGAAAGCAAACAGGAACTAAAGAGCTTCTTGATGAAAGTGAAAGAGGAGAGTGAAAAATCTGGCTTAAAACTCAACATTCAAAAAACTAAGATCATAGCATCTGGTCTCATCACTTCATGGCAAATAGACATGGAAACAGTGACAGACTTTATTTTCTTGGACTCCAAAATCACTGCAAGTGGTGACTGCAGCTGTGAAATTAAAAGATGCTTGCTCCTTGGAAGAAAAGCTATGAGAAACCTAGATGGCTTATTAAAAAGCAGAGACATTATGCTGCCAACTAATGTCCATATAATCAAAGCTATGGTTTTCCCAATAGTCATGTATGGATGTGAGAGTTGAACCATAAAGAAGGCTGAGCAACAAAGAATTGATGCTTTTGAACTGTGGTGTTGGAGAAGACTCTTGAGAGTCCTTTAGACTACAAGGAGATCAAACCAGTCAATCCTAAAGGAACTCAGGCCTGAATATTCATTGGAAGAACTGATGCTGAAGTTCCAATATTTAGCCACCTGATTCAAAGAGCCAACTTGCTGGAAAAGACCCTGACTGGGAAAGATTGAAGACAGAAGGAGAAGGGGATGGCAGAGGATGAGATGCTTGGATGGTATCACCGATTCAATGGACATGAGTTTGAGCAAGCTCAGGAGATGGTGAAGGACAGGGAAGCCTGGCTTGCTGCAGTCTATGGGATCTCAGAGTCAGACACGACTGAGTGACTGAAGAACAACAATCCTTCTGTACTCTGGGCTCTAATAAGCTGACCTTGATAGATTGTGTAAACTTGGATCCCTTGACCTCTAACCTCTGGTTGGGTTGAAGGCATGATGGCACCAGCAGATCAAAAGAGAAGATAGAGAATGAGTTAGACTGTTTATTTTTCCAGTTCCCTCCTGTCTGGGTTGCACATGCCAACTGTGTTCCCTTATTGACCCAAAGGCCATAGCTCCTTTCTGGTGGCCCCACCTATGTTAATTCTCTCTAGATTTTGGTAATTGCGCCCTTCCTATCCTTTCAGGGCTAGGAGAGGTAAGGGCTTCCTGCTATAGTAGTTCTAAGGTATTGAAACATTATTACTCCTGTACCCAAACCTTGTAAACAATCTCTTCATTAAGGTCTTGCTTTTCTTGTTTGAGTTTGCCCAGCTGTTTCCTGCCTTAGATACAGAATCAAACACTGTATGCCTCAAATCCATGAGAATTAGAAAGACATGAATTTATAGCCTAGAAACAAATTAAATCAAGGATCAAGATAATGGAAAATTTTAACAATGCAGAAGAACCTATGATCATGAGCTCTACTGTTTACAACTTGGAGTAAGACATGAGTGAAGTGAAGTGAAAGTCACTCAGTTGTGTCTGACTCTTTCGGACCCCATGGACTATACAGTCCATGGAATTCTCCAGGCCAGAATCCTGGAGTGGTTAGACCTTCCCTTCTCCAGGGGATCTTCCCAATCCAGGGAGAGAACCCAGGTCTCCCACATTGAAGGCAGATTCTTTACCAGCCGAGTCACCAGGGAAACCCTCAGAAAAATTTTCCTGCTTCTTATTGGCCATGAATGAATCTTATGCCCATGTGACCATTCTTGAATCAATTTAGATGGATAGAGAATATTGTAATTTCTTGATTAGTCTAAGCCTGCTAACCCTTGAATCAATTACTACAATAATCACTGATTAGCATTAATCTAGACCCATCTCTGAAGATGGGGTCAGTCCCCAAACCATATAGCTGGTAGAAAATAAGAGAGGAATGAGATGAGTATGTTAAGGCAATTATAATAGACATCAGACCTATCTTATTCAGGAGCAAGATATTCATATTCTTGATATAGTTGTGGCAAGTATCTGAGAGGCTAGTTTGCAAATTGTAGGCCCTAAAATCTGTAGGAAATTATTGTAAAATCCATTCTAGTTCTAAGAATTGTGATATCATGAGGATTTATACATCTTTGACGTTTAAAATAATTGGCTAGAAATAATTAGGACTTTTTTATCCCACTTTTTTATATAACTGACATTTCCTTAAAAAAAAATTGTGACATCTTCTTTGACTATTCAGAAGAATATAGTTAATCTTGAAGAATGCAGGCACCCAAAGTTGAACACCTCATAAGACTGGAGCAGTGACCTGCATTATTCTGGTATTGAAGAATGAAGTAATCAATGGGAAGACCTAGATGGACAGCTGTGTAGCACTCAAGCTGGGGAGCCCTCAACAAACAGACAGGAAGAACCATGAAGTCTGCTGTTATCTGATCTGTCAAGGTCTTCTGAGGTCTAAATGATCAGAGAAGCAGAGGATTCTTCCCCCAGATTACTGAATTCATATGTAAATACATATACTATTGCTGGTATTCAATATTTCTGCTAAAAGCAAACCAGCATAATTTCCAGATCTACAGTGCCAAGCCTATATTTTCCATACCCTACAAAATTCAGAAATGGAATGGACCTAACAGAAGCACAACATATTAAGAAGAGATGGCAAGAATAAACAGAACTGTACAAAAAAGATCTTAATGACCCAGATAACCATGATAATGTGATGACTACCCAGAGTTAGACATCATGGAGTGCAAAGTCAAGTGGGCCTTAGGAAGCACCACTACAAACAAAGCTAGTGGAGGTGATGGAATTCCAGCTGAGCTATTTCAAATCCTAAAAGATGATGCTGTGAAAGTGCTACATTCAATATACCAACAAGTTTGGAAAACTCAGCAGTGGCCACGAGGCTGGAAAAGGTCAGTTTTCACTCCAGTCCCAAAGAAAGAATGTCCAAAGAATGTCCATACTACTGCACCATTGCACTCATTTCATGTGCTAGTGAGGTCATGCTCAAAATCCTTCAAGATAGGCTTCAACAGTACATGAACTGAGAACTTCTAGATGTACAAGTTGGATTTAGAAAAGGTAGAACAACCAGAGATCAAACTGCCAACACTCACTGGATCATATAAAAAGCAAGAGAGTTCCAGAAAAACATCTATTTCTGCTTTATTGACTATGCCAAAGCCTTTGACTGTGTGGATCACAAGAAACTGTGGAAAATTCTGAAAGAGATGGGAATACCAGATCACTTTACCTGCCTCTTGAGAAACCTGTATGCAGGTCAGGAAGCAACAGTTAGAACTGGACATGGAACAACAAACTGGTTCCAAATAGGAAAAGGAGTATGTCAAGGCTGTATATTGTCACCCTGCTTATTTAATTTATATGCAGAGTACATCATGAGAAACACTGGGCTAGAAGAAGCACAAGCTGGAATCAAAATTGCTGGGAGAAATATCAATAACCTCAGATGTGCAGATGACACCACCCTTATGACATAAAGTGAAGAGGAACTAAAGAGTCTCTTGATAAAAGTGAAAGTGAAAAGTGAAAAAGCTGGCTTAAAACTCGACATTCAAAAAATGAGGATCATGGCATCTGGTATGATCACTTCATGGCAAATAGATGGGGAAACAATAGAAGCAGCAGTGACAGACTTTATTTTCTTGGGCTCCAAAATCACTGTGGATGGTAATGGCAGCCATGAAATTAAAAGATGCTTGCTCCTTCGAAGAAAAGCTATGACAAACCTAGACAACATATTAAAAAGCAGAGACATTACTTTTCTGACAAAGGTCCATCTAGTCAAAGCCATGGTTTTCCAGCACTCATGTACAGATGTGAGAGTTGGACCATACAGAAAGCTGAGTGCCAAAGAATTGATGATTTCAAACTGTGGTGTTGGAGAAGACTCTTTAGAGCTCGTTAGACTGCATGGAGATCAAACCAGTCCATCCTAAAGGAAATAAACACTGAAGATTCATTGGAAGGACTAATGCTGAAGCTGAAGCTCCAAAACTTTGGCCACCAGATGAGAAGAGCTGACTCACTAGGAAAGACCCTGAGCTGGGAAATATTGAAGGCAGGAAGAGAAGGGGACAAAAGAGCACGAGATGTTTGGATGTAATTACCAACTCGATGGACATGAGTTTGAGCCAATTCCAAGAGATGGCAAAGGACACGGAAACCTGGTGTGCTGCAGTCCATGAGGTCACAAAGAGTTGGACATGACTGAGTGGCTGAACAACAGCAAAATTCACATGTCCAAAATTTAACATCACTGTCTCTTCAAAAAAGCTCTCTAATCCTCTCAACTCATTAAATGCACCACCATATGTCCCTCAGTTCTCCAAACCTAAATTCTAGATATTAGCCTTAACTCATCTCTTTCCCCTTCACTCCAACCAATTGCTAGTGAAATTCAAAAAGAAGAAGTATTGTTCAGCTTTCAGAGGCGGAAGAGCAGGCCTGTAACCTGCCTGGACACTGCCCACAGTCTATGCCTGTCTGCAAGTGCATCAAGTCAGGCAGTTCTTCAGATAAGAAAGGGAGTGCGTCTTGGAATTCTTCAGACCCTGGAGGCCTAGCCAATCTCCTGGGATCTAAGAAGTCTTATGACTCACAAGTGAAACAAACAGCATTGTAAAAGTTTGAGTAAAACCATAGCTGCATTTTTGTAACCAAACTGATGATGATAACAATTTGTAGTCTGGGATTATAAATTGGAGCCTCCCCCAAACTGAAATTTGACATCTCATCCATGGAGTAGACACACTACTTGGACCCCTTTCTCAGTTAAGACTCCAGATTGCTGTTAATGTGGAACTTCCCAGTGCTGTACAAGTCTGGATGTAGGTGTTGACTCAATTTGGTGATGAATACACTGTTCAGTTCAGTTCAGTTGCTCAGTCATGTCCAAGTCTTTGCGACCCCGAGAACCGCAGCATGTCAGGCCTCCCTGTCCATCACCAATTCCCAGAGTTTACCCAAAGTCATGTCCATTGAGATGGTGACGCCAGCTAACCATCTCATCCTCTGTTGTCCCCTTCTTCTTCTGCCTTCAATCTTTCCCAGCATTAGAGTCTTTTCAAATGAGTCGTCTCTTCACATCAGGTGGCCAAAGTATTGGAGTTTCAGCTTCAGCATCAGTCCTTCCAATGAACATCCAGGACTGATCTCCTTTAGGATGGACTGGTTGGATCTCCTTGTAGTCCAAGGGACTCTCAAGAGTCTTCTCCAACACCACAGTTCAAAAGCATCAATTCTTCGGCACTCAGCTTCTTTATAGTCGAACTCTCACATCCATACACGACCACTGGAAAAACCATAGCCTTGACTAGACGGGCCTTTGTTGACAAAGTAATGTCTCTGCTTTTTAATATGCTATCTAGGCTGATCATAACTTTCCTTCCAAGGAGTAAGCGTCTTTTAATTTCATGGCTGCAGTCACCATCTGCAGTGATTTTGGAGCCCATAAAAATAAAGTCAGCGGCGGCGTCAGCGGCGGCCGGGGCGGTGGGAGAGGAGCGCCGGAAAAAGATCGCGCCGGCGGAGCGGCCTCAGTCAGCGGCTTCCTGCGGCGGGCCAGCCCCGGCAGCCTCCTGCCCGGGCTCCAGAAATTGACATCTTCCAATAACAGACCTCGAGAGGACAGCTGGTTAAAATCCTTGTTTGTCCGAAAAGTTGACCCAAGGAAAGATGCTCACTCTAATCTCCTAGCCAAAAAGGAAACCAGCAGTCTGTACAAATTACAGTTTCACAATGTTAAACCGGAATGCCTAGAAGCATACAACAAAATTTGTCAAGAGGTGTTGCCAAAGATTCATGAAGATAAACATTACCCTTGTACTTTGGTGGGGACTTGGAACACGTGGTATGGCGAGCAGGATCAAGCTGTTCACCTTTGGAGATATGAAGGAGGCTCTCCAGCCCTCACAGAGGTGATGAGTAAACTCAAAGAAAATCAGGAATTTTCAGAATTCCGTAAGGCAAGAAGCAACATGCTTCTCTCGAGAAAGAATCAGCTGCTGTTGGAGCTCAGTTTCTGGAATGAACCCATCCCACGGTCAGGACCGAACATATACGAACTCAGATCCTACCGGCTCCGACCAGGAACTATGATTGAATGGGGCAATTACTGGGCTCGTGCCATTCGCTTCAGACAGGATGGTAATGAAGCAGTTGGAGGGTTCTTCTCCCAGATTGGGCAGCTCTATATGGTGCACCATCTTTGGGCTTACAAGGATCTTCAGACCAGGGAAGATATACGGAATGCAGCATGGCATAAACATGGCTGGGAAGAACTAGTATATTATACAGTCCCACTTATTCAGGAAATGGAATCCAGAATCATGATCCCACAGAAGACCTCGCCCCTCCAGTGAAGCAACGGACTGGAGATGTGCCTACAGAAGTTTAGGTGACATGTGCTTGTCATCAATCAACTTGAACTGTGTTACAGTGAGAGAGAAACACTGAAGTGTCAACTGCTGTATACAGCTTGTAAAAGACCTCTTTTCTTTAAAATTTACATAATCACAGGACAGGAAACTGTTAAAGTTCGGCTGATTGTAAAAGTGCACTGTAGTCCTCTGAAATATCCCTAGGTTTGTCGAATGTACCGTATAATATTAACACCAAGACACCTCTCCCCACCCCCCCAGAAAAAGAGAGCCCAGTTGAAAATTGGAGTCATCTCCAAGTAAGAATCTAACCATGGGAAAAAAAAGTTAGCCATTTCTTTATAAAGAGCAAATCTGTTTTATAATTACAGATTTTTTAGACAGATTTCTTGTATCAGGAAGAAATATAAATTTCATCATGTTTCTGTAGCATTTTTTTCCTGAGTTTCAGACTAGGAACAAATTATAAGTGTACTCAATACCTGGAAATGTTTTGCTTCACTCTCATTTTTAATGTCAGCATAGTAAACTGTGTCATTACTGAGGGGGAAGTGGTTGATCAGTAATTCAGTCTCCACTTTATGTATTGTGATGTCTTTATACACGAGGAAAAGATGGCTTGAACCTGTGTATCATATGTGACTTTGATGAACACCTTGAATAGCACTAATTTTTATTTGTAATGTTTTTCTACAACAAAACGAGTAGCACTAGGAAAAGAGGTTTTATTTTGTAAACAGTCATCTGTGCCCTGCATTTTAGTAAGCTCACAGCAGATTCTTCCAAGATCATGAATGGGGGGAGGGGGGTGTGCATGTTGAGATTTAAATTGACATAAAACTGCATACTTTGTCTAGCTCTGATTTCATTTTTTAATAGTGCCAATTTTGTGACTGTAATCATGTGAAAGTCCTGTTGAAATGAAAAATTATGTCTGACCCCCAGATCAAAGAATTTATGTTAAAGTGTGAATAAATCTCATATCAAATGTCAAGCTTTTACATGTGAATGGTTTTCTCCAAGAACATATAAAAATTAATAAAAATCCTCTTAATTTTTAAAAATAAATAAATAAAGTCAGCCACTGTTTCCACTGTTTCCCCATCTATTTGCCGTGAAGCGATGCAACTGGAGGCCATGATCTTAATTTTCTGAATGTTGAGCTTTAAGCCAGCTTTTTCACTCTCCTCTTTCACTTTCATCAAGAGGTTTTTTAGTTCTTCACTTTCTGCCATAAGGGTAATGTCATCTGCATATCTGAGGTTATTGATATTTCTCCCAGCAATCTGATACCAGCTTGTGCTTCATCCAGCCCAGTGTTTCTCATGATGTACTCTGCATATAAGCAGGGTGGCAATATACAGCCTTGATGTACTCCTTTCCCTATTTGGAACCAGTCTGTTGTTCCATGCCCAGTTCTAACTGTTGCTTCCTGACCTGCATACAGGTTTCTCAAGAGGCAGGTCAGGTGGTCAAGTATTCCCATCTCTTTCAGAATTTTCCACAGTTTATTGTGATCCACATAGTCAAAGGCTTTGGCATAGTCAATAAAGCAGAAATAGATGTTTTTCTGGAGTTCTCTTGTTTTTATGATGATCCAATGATGGTTAGCAATTTGATCTCTGGTTTCTCTGCCTTTTTTAAACCCAGCATGAACATCTCGAAGCTTATGGTTCACGTATTGCTGAAGCTGGCTTGGAAAATTTTGAGCATTACTTAACTAGCATGTGAGATGACTGCTATTGTGCAGTAGTTTGAGCATTCTTTGGCATTGCCTTTCTTTGGGATTGGAATGAAAATTGACCATTTCCAGTCCTGTGGCCACTGCTGAGTTTTCAAGATTTGCTGACATATTGAGTGCAGCACTTTCACAGCATCATCCTTTAGGATTTGAAATAGTTCAACTGGAATTGCATCACCTCCTTAGCTTTGTTCATAGTGATGCTTCCTAAGGCTCACTTGACTTCATATTCCAGGATGCCTGGCTCTAGGTGAGTATTCACACCATTGTGATTATCTGGGTTTTGAAGATCTTTTTTTTTTTACAGTTCTTCTGTGTATTCTTGCCACTTCTTCTTAATATCTTCTGCTTCTGTGAGATCCATACTATTTCTGTTCTTTATTGTGTCCATCTTTGCATGAAATGTTTGCTTGGTATGTCCAATTTTCTTGAAGAAATCTTTAGGCTTTTCCATTCTATTGTTTTCCTTCATTTCTTTGCATTGACCTCTGAGTAAGGCTTTCTTATCTCTCCTTCCAATTCTTTGGAAATCTGCATTCAAGTGGATATATCTTTCCTTTTCTCCTTTGGTTTTTGCTTCTCTTTTTTTTCACAGCTATTTGTAAGGCCTCCTCAGACAGCCATTTTGCTTTTTTGCATTTCTTTTTCTTGGGGATGGTCTTGATCCCTGTCTCCTGTACAATGTCATGAACCTCCACCCATAGTTCATCAGGCACTCTGTCTATCAGATCTAGTCCCTTAAATCTATTTCTCACTTCCACTGTATAGTCATAAGGGATTTGATTTAGGTCATACCTGAATGGTTTAGTGGTTTCCCCCACTTTCTTCAATTTAAGTCTGAATTTGGCAATAAGGAGTTCATGAACTGAGCCACAGTCAGCTCCTGGTCTTGTTTTTTCTGACTGTATAGAGCTTCTCCATCTTTGGCTGCAAATAATATAATCAATCTGATTTCGATGTTGACCATCTGGTTATGTCCATGTGTAGAGTCTTCTCTTGTGTTGTTGGAAGAGGGTGTTTGCTATGACCAGTGCGTTCTCTTGGCAAACTGTATCAGCCTTTGCCCTGCTTCATTCTGTAATCCAAGGCCAAATTTGCCCATTGCTCCAGGCGTTTCTTGACTTCCTACTTATGCATTCCAGTTCCTATAAAGAAAAGGATATCTCTTTTGGGTGTTAGTTCTAAAAGGTCTTGTAGGTCTTCATAGAACTGTTCAACTTCAGTTTCTTCAGCATTACTGGTCAGAGCATAGACTTGGATTACCATGATATTGAATGGTTTGCCTTGGCAACAAACAGAGATGATTCTGTCATTTTTGAGATTGCATCCAAGTACTGCGTTTCGGACTCTTTTGTTGACTATGATGGCTACTCCATTTCTTCTAAGGGATTCTTGCCCACAGTAATAGATATAATGGTCATTTGAGTCAAATTCACCCATTCCATTCCATTTTAGTTCGCTGATTCCTAGAATGTCAACATTTACTCTTGCCATCTCCTGTCTGACCACTTCCAATTTGCCTTGATTCATGGACCTAACATTCCAGGTTCCTATGAAACATTGCTCTTTACAGCATTGGACCTTGCTTCTATCACCAGTCACATCCACAACTGGGTGTTGTTTTTGCTTTGACTCCATCCCTTCTTTCTTTCTGGAGTTATTTCTCCACTGATGTCCAGTAGTATATTGGTCACCTACTGGCCTATGGAGTTCATCTTTCAGTGTCCTATCTTTTTTCCCTTTGATACTGTTCATGGGGTTCTCAAGGCAAGAATACTGAAGTGGTTTGCTATTCTCTTTTCCAGTGGGCCACATTCTGTCACACCTCTCCACCATGACCTGTTACTTCTCTCTATTTTTTTTCTATATCTTTTTTTCTTCTAAGGACCATGTATTGAAATTAGGTTAAATAATCCTCTATTAAAAGTTGAAATCATTTATTTTTGTGTAATGAGTGGTTTCTTTTGTTAAGGAATCCTTTAAACCTAAAATAAACTAAAACTTTTGGCAAAACTAAATTGGTGCTGTGAGCCAGATTCATGAAACCAAATGCTACTTTTTTAAAAAATGAAAAAATAAATAAGAGGTTAATACTAATCAAGTTTTTATTCCCAGATGGGATGATTTGCTTACTGCTTAAGACCCTAGATTAAGGCAGGCTGAATCTTTAGAAGTTATTGAATGTTTGCAGCTGTGCCAATTGAGAAAGGAAAAAAAAATGTACCACGCTGGGTTGGAGAGGCTGGATCCTCCTCCCTGCCTACCATGAGGTACATGATTAAAATTGGTTGAAGAAAAATTAAAATTGGAGAGAAAGTAATGTGATTTGCAAGTATGATTGTTTATCTTAGAATGTCAAAATTACATTTTAGCTGACCAAATCTCCACTTTCTAGTGTGTAACTGAAAAAAGCTGGTGTAAAGTTTGCACAAGGTAAGTGTCAAAAGTGGTATGGTAAGGTTAACAAAAGAAAGTTCATTCTTGGAAAATGATGGGAGAAAAAGCAAAGAGACCAAGAGATATTTTAACTCTCAAACAGAAACTATGAAATCTCCATCTGTCTGGATATATGTATATGTCTCAGTATGTATTGTTATCTTTGGAAATATTGCTAAGGGTAATTTGTAAATGAACTCTATTTAATTCCTTAAATAAAAGTAATTGCTTACAAATCAAACAATTATAAATACAAAAGAACTAAGCTAAATGAATTTCAGGTTCACTGGGAAATATTTAGTCTTAAATTAACAGCTGGCATTATGATTGTTCATGTAATTAACATAGACATGATGTGAAGGTGCCGTACTCATTAGGTCATCAAATTTGGAAAACTCAGCAGGGGCCACAGGACTGGAAAAAGTCAGTTTTCATCCCAATCCCAAAGAAAGTCAATGCCAAAGAATGTTCAAACTACCGCACAATTGCACTCATCTCACACACCAGAAAAGTAATGCTCAAAATTCTCTATGCTAGGCTTCAACACTACACGAACTGAGAACTTCCAGATGTTCAAGCTACATTTAGAAAAGGCAAAGGAAGCAGAGATCAAATTGCCAACATCTATTGGCTCATAGAAAAAGCAAGAGAGTTCCAGAAAAACATCTATTTCTGCTTTATTGACTATGCCAAAACCTTTGACTGTGTGGATCACAATAAACTGTGGAAAATTCTTCAAGAGATGGGAATACCAGACCACCTTACTTGCCTCCTGAGAAATCTGTATGCAGGTCAAGAAGCAACAGTTAGAACCACACATGGAACAATGGACTGGTTCCAAACTGGGAAAGAAGTATGTCAAGGCTTTATATTGTCACTCTGCTTATTTAACTTCTATGCAGAGTACATCATGTGAAATTCCAGGCTGGATGAATCACAAGCTGGAATCAAGATTGCTGGGAGAAAGATCAATAACCTCAGATATGTAGATGACATCCTCCTTATGGAAGAAAGTAAAGAGGAACTAAAGAGTCTCTTGATGAGGTGAAGAGGACAGTGAAAAAGTTGGCTTAAAACTCAACATTCAAAAAACTAAGATCATGGCATCTGGTCCCACCATAGCATGGCAAATAGATGGAGAAACTATGAAAACAGTGACAGACTTTATTTTCCTGGGCTCCAAAATCACTGTGAATGGTGACAGTAATGTGAAATTAAAAGATGCTTGCTCCTTGGAAGAAAAGCTGTGGCCAACCTAGAGAGAAAATTAAAAAGCAGAGACATTACTTTGCTGACAAAAGTCCATCTAGTCAAAGCTACAGTTTTCCCCGTAGTCATGTATGGATGTGAGAGTGGGACCATAAAGAAAGCTGAGTGCCAAAGAACTGATCCTTTTGAAATGTGGTGTTGAAGAAGACTCTTGAGAATCTTTTGGACAGCAAGGAGATAAAACCAGTCAATCCTAAAGGAAATCAGTTCTGAATATTCATTGGAGGGACTGACGCTGTAGCTGAAGCTCCAACACTTTGGCCACCTGATGCAAAGAACTGACTCATTGGAAAAGACCTTGATGCTGGGAAAGATTGAAAGCAGGAGGAGAAGGGGATGAGAGAGAATGAGATGGTAGGATGGCATCACTGACTCAACCAACATAAATTTGAGCAAGCTCCAGGAGTTGGTGATGGACAGGGAAGCCTAGTATGCTGCAGTCCATGGGGTCGCAAAGAGTCAGACAGGACTGAGCAACTGAACTGAACTGAGACAAGTCTTCGTAGTCATTGATATTAAGTGTAATACTTTCACTGTGCCTATGTTTAATATAATTTAAATAAAATCTTATTATATCTGTTACAAATTTGTCAGAAAGTAACTCAATGTGAAGAAACTTTTAAGGAAAGAAAATGTAAATGAGATAAGAGCTTTTAGGTTAAACTCTACTAAGAATAATTGGGCTTTAGGAATATCTACCTAAAATTGTTTTTCCAGATTTTGGTAAATTGAAATTCTAGGATTTTGGTAAATTAAGTTAAATGATGCAAGTTTATTAAATAACTAGGCCACTTGCAAATAAGATGCTAAAATATTAATTAATAAACACTAGTTTCCTTTTATGGAGAAACAAAAAGTTTAAAACTAATAGTGAGTATGTTTGGGATCATCCTGAGTTGTTCTCTATAAGAAAGTAAATATTTTTAGAAATTATCACTGATGTTTATGTTCACCAATCTACTGAGTGCTAATATAAAGGACAGTTTATGGTTACTTAAGGAAAGTGGGATATGTGTTTTTAGAAAAGAAGGTATGATGAATGGAACTGCATTATGTTAAGGGAAACAGAAGTAGGTCTGACTTAC
The DNA here is from genome assembly GCF_023699985.2 of Odocoileus virginianus. Classification (NCBI taxonomy): domain Eukaryota; kingdom Metazoa; phylum Chordata; class Mammalia; order Artiodactyla; family Cervidae; genus Odocoileus; species Odocoileus virginianus. The sequence goes on along the minus strand of NC_069696.1, from coordinate 36,353,716 downwards.
ATGTGTCTATTTTTCAATGGGAAAATAAAGTTATGGGTACAGAAAGTAAAAGAAAGGTTTGTGGAAAGTGGACCCAGGAAAAGAGTTTTATTCATGGTACAAGTTTTCTTGGGATGTTGAGCTTCCTTTGATAACAGATTCTGTTTCTTTACCTCTTAAGTGGTCTGTTCTGTATTTGCTTTGAAAACTTTTATTGTTACTTTGGCTGAGTGAATAACTATTGTTTCATAGTGACTTGTGATTTTACCTGACTGAGTGTTCTTAACCCTTTGATATTTTTGATCAAATATAACCTTCTTAAATAACTCTTCCTAAAATCAAATTGTAATGAAATTCTTCTGACTTCTAACCACTTTGGGGTGCTTCAGAGGATTCCTGGGGCATCCCAAAGAAAGATACTAATCAATTAATTTCATTTGGTATGTTAAAGTATATGGGAAGTACTATAAAATAACTAATAAATCTTCTCAGGTTATATTATATGATAAAAGTTACTAATATAGATATTCTAGAAAGTAAATAGAAATAATAAAGATTTGATATGTTCTGGTAAAATTTTATCAATCATAACTCTAGTTACTATACTAAAGTGTTACATGTCACAGTAGTAACCAAGTTACTTTGTCAATTGCATTGTAATCAGATTTTAAAAGTGTTTTTTTAAGTCTTTTTGTTATTATAGAGAGTTATGGTTTCACCCTGATGCCTTGCAAAAATACTGCCTCTTCAAGATTTATAGAAAGGACTTTCTAAGATTAAATTAAAATTAACCAGATAAACAAATATTTTTATTACCAGTAAGCTACTATCAGACTGGAATTTGGTTTTCTCTGTTAAGGCAACAAAGTTTTCTTGGCATGCAGCATTTGATAACACATTAGGTGAATTTCTCTGTCTTTAAATAATTTCTACATGTTTTTAAAAGCTTTTGTTACTTTGTTAAAGTAAATAAATATTATTTCACAATGATCTATGAAGTTTGTAGCACACATAAATAAAGCTCATTCTGTTTCTACAAAAAATTAACACCTCATTGTCAGACTTTCCCTGGCAGCTCAAATGGTAAAGAATCTTCCTTCAGTGCAGAAGACCTGAGTTTGATCCCTGGGTCAGGAAGATCCCCTGGAGAAGGTAATGCCTACCCACTCCAGAATTCTTGCCTAGAGAATTCCATGGACAGAGGAGGCTGGCGGGCTACAGTCCATGAAGTTGCAAAGAGTCAGACACGGCAGCGCTATTAACATTTTCACTTTCAGTTTCATGTCCTTAGGACATGGCAACGGTCTACTCCGAAATCAAGGAATTTTGAATGGATAAGCAATAGCTGTAGATCAACAGTCAGGGCTGTGGGAAATCTAAGATAGCTGCTGGACTTTTTCTGGCTCTCTGGCAAACTTCATTTTTTTTGTTTTTTAATTTGATGGTATCAAACCTTCCCTGGCTTCAAGGTTAATGCCCTCACAAAATTTTTTGTTTCATTGAATGGAAAGTTTCTAGTTTTGTTCATTGAGATCTATGTTGACCAAGACTCACTCACCAATAGTTACTTGCTGTTATGTTTTATGGCCAAAAGTTTTAATTGAACTATTCTAAAGCTTAACTCAGTAAACTATCTTTGGATGGAAATCATGAACTACAACCAGGGGACATAAAATTACATGTATCTTACAATGAATTATATGCTAATTGGAGCTTATGGCAAAAACAACAAGGCGAAAGAGAGCCTTTAGGTCTCTGGGACAGGGAAACTTCCAGAGGTGAAAAGAGTTATACTAAGAGGAGTCAATTTGCTCAACTATATGTAATATATCAGGTTCTAAAACATTAACAGAATGTCAAATTTATACAGATTCTTATTCAGTAGCCAATGGATTGGCCACTTAGCTTTCCATGTGGGTAAAGAATAATGTAAATTCATTGCAAGGAATTATGGGGAAAGGAATTAAGGTCCAACATTTGGGAACCTGTTCAAATCTCTAATGTTTCAGTCTTCAATGTAGAAGCTCACAGTATTCCAAATCTATGGAACAATGGTATAACTCTATTATAGATGAATAAGCCCAAATCCAAACAGTAGAAGTTGACTGAGACTCTGGCGACTTAAAAGATTTGACTTTATGGGCACGCCAAAAAATGTGGCCATCTGGGGGGAAAAAAAGCAAGATACAGGTGGGCTCAGGATCAAGGTATTTCTTTAACTATCAATCTCATTAAACCTGCTGTTTTACAATGTCCAATTTGTCAACATGTTAAGCATAGAAGCTTGCCACACCTATCAAAGGACAATTGGCATGTGGGCAAATATGGCAAATTGATTATACTGGATCCATTAATTTGAGATAAAGGATGTCAACACATGTGTACTGCTGTGGACACCTATTCTGGATATTTAGTGGTCATTCTCTTCAGGAAAGCCAATTAGGCTAAAACTATTAAAACATTGGAGATAATTTATATTATGGTGTTCCATTTCAATTTGAGAGTGACAATGGGTTACATTTTAAAGGTAAGTTAATGCATGAGTTTGCCCAGGAACATAACATACAACAGATTTTTCATATTCCGTATTATCTGCAAGCTGCTGGTTTGATTTAAGGAAGGAATGGTCTGCTTATACAGTGATTCGTTAAACTTGGAGAGGGCTTTTATAAAAACTGGAGAACAGGTGGCTCTTTGGTAAAGAACCTGCCTACTAATGCAGAAGACACGAGTTCAGTCCCTGGGTCAGGAAGATCCCCTGGAGAAGGAAATGGCAACCCACTCCAGTATTCTTGCCCACTCCAGAAATCCCATGGACAGGAGGTGCCTGGAAGGCTACAGTCCATGAGGCTGCAAAAGAGTCAGACATGACTTAGCAATTGAGCATGAGCATGAGGAGAATCAGAAACTCCTTTGATGAGGATGATTATTCCAAATTTACAAATTCATAAAATACACTTCTTTCCTGGAAAAACTGAGTATTGGGAAATTTGGAAAAGGAAATGACAACCCACTTCAGTATTCTTGTCTGAGAAATCCTATGAACAGAGGAACCTGGCAGGCTACAGTCCCCAGGGTTGCAAAGGAGCCAGACACTAAAACTGAGAGACTAAACAACAACAAATTGGAAAATTAGCCCAGGAGAATTAGCTCCTTTCCGAGCTACTCCTGAGGCCACTGGACAGGATTTGTACTCTATATCTGAACACAGACTTACTGAAAGATTGACATGTGCTATTTCAACTAGTATTGTAATTAAAATGCCTCCCAGACACTTTGGATTAATCAAAGAGTGTTCCAGTGTAGCCAAGAGGGATCTGTGTCCATAGGGGAGTTATAGATCCAGATTACCAAGGAGAAATCTTAGCAGTTTTACAAACTGAAGGAAAAGATGATCTATTTGTTAATAAACATAATAAAATTGCCAAATTGCTGATTTTTCTGATGTAATTGGAAAAGTACAAAAAGGAAATTCTCCTACAGTACTAACAGAGGTGATAGAGGGTTTGGGCCCACAAATGAAATACATGTAATTGGAGCTAAAGTTTGGGTGAAGCAGCCTAACAGTCCTCCTATACCTGCTGATGTGATTATACAGGGAAAGGATAACACTGTATTAGTGATGATCCTTGGACAGGAAAGATGGAAATATGTGCCATTAACCCACTGTTAATTCTCACAAATAGATTATTCTTAGAAACCTGACTGCAATGCAGACTGTCATTTGCACCTCCACCTTCAAGGATCTTTAGCTGGAGAAACATGAGCTGGACCTGAACTCAGGATAACTTTTCCTGCCCAGCAAGTAAGCTTGTCTTTCTTAACTTTGACTTTCTAAGGACAAAATTTATGTTTGCTAGATTACACAGCATTGGTCAAGACATAGCTCAAGCCTTGACCATTAATGCTAAGTGGATGCCTATAACATTAAAACCACATGAACTTAACTTTTAACTTACTACAAAGACTTTTTACAGTTGTTTTAATGACTCAGTAATATTTCAGCTATAGCAAACTAAATCCTTGACTGACATGTTTGATTGGATTGTTCTATGCACCTGTTATATTACCTTGCTCAAAAGGATAAGGCCCAAGGAATTTTAATGTCTACTAATGCATATGAGTGGAAAAATTATTTAGAGAATTGTTCCTAAAAATCATTGGGTATTTATCCCTGAAGGCATTACCAAATGCACTGACACCTGAGGCCAAGGAACTCTACACCATTATGGTTTAGTCAATGTGAGTTTAATGTGCCAGTTTTACCTATCCTTTTTGGAGAACACTGGCTACCTCATTTCACTGGAAATTATTTGGATGTTAATAATCGCACTCACTTACTGATAGACTGTAACAAGGCTACTGAGGGACTGCTATGTGGACCAACTTTTCACATTTGGGATCCGTGCTTATTAGAGAACTCCATCAACTACTGTGAATGGGCTGTCTTCCCTAAATCCTATGTTTTTGAAATAGCCCCTCAATTTGTATGTATCATAACCAATGATATAGAAATTACTTTTACATATCAGTTAGGAACCCCTTTTCTCAGATGCCTAACACATGTTGATCATTTATATTGGAAGTGATAGTAGTGTGAAAGTGTTAGTTGCTCAGTCACGTCCAACTTTTTCTGACACCCCATGGACTATAGCCCTCCACACTCCTCTATGAGATTTCTCAGGTTACAATACTGGAGCAGGTAGCCATTCCCTTCTCCAGGGAATCTTCCTGAGTCAGGGATCAAACCCAGGTCTTCTGCATTGCAGGTGGATTCTTTACCATCTGAGCTACCAGGGGAAGCACTTATATTGGAAGGGATTCACCTATTTATTTTCTCTTACTCCCCCAGGAGAACTCAGGTATTGTGGACTTATATGTTATTCCCTACTCTTTCTATTCCCAATATTAGCTTCCCCTTAAGTAAGATTTTTCAAGGAATCAGAGTCACAAAATTTCATAGATAAACATAATTGTACCTTGACAGAACATTCTGTTATTATTACTATTGCTGCAAATAAGTTAATAGATGCAGGAGTTGATGTACAAAAACAAACTTCTCATTCATGGGATTTTTTCCTTTACTAAATCCCCTACTGCTCAAAAATTGTTTTCTGCATTGTTTAACCCATACTTGTTTCTTTGATCATTTGTTTCTATTGACTATTTAGAACTGCTATTAACATTTGATTTATAGAATTAAGAAGACTGCTCATTTTATCTGCTTTATTTCTGTGCTCTACAGCCTAAACAATCTTGAGGCTGACTGTTAGGAAATTAAAATGGAGGAAGTCGTGTTCTGCCTTCAGAAGTAGGAGAGCAGGCCTCTGACCTGCCTGGACACTGCCGGGATTATGTGCCTGCCTGCAAGCTCAGCAAGTCAGAAGGCACTTTAGATAAGAAAGGGAGTCGGTCTGGGAACTCTTGAGCCCCTGGAGGTCTGGCCAACACCATGGGGTCGAATAAGTTTTATATCTCACAAGGTCAAACAAATAACATAATGTTGTTTAAATAAAATAAAACCAATCCCTCCCCTACAATTAAGATTCCCCAAACATCAGTCATCCTGTTACCTCACCACTGACCAATCAGAAAAAATTTCCTCAAGCTGATCACACACCTGCTGCCCTCATCCTTTATTGTTGTTTAGTCACCAATTGTGTCTGACTCTTTTGCGACTCCATGGACTTTAGCCCACTAGGCTACTCTGTCCATGGGATTTCCCAGGTAAGAATACTGTAGTGGATTACCATTTCCTTCTCCAGGGATCTCCCCAACCCAGGGATCAAACTCATGTCTGCAGCATTGGCTGGCAGATTATCACTGAGCCACCTGGGAAGCCCACCCTCACCCCCAGGGTTGTCTTTAAGAAATCTTGCCTGAAAGCCATGAAGAAAATTCTGATGTTTGGCACATCAGCTGCCTGTTTTCCTTGCTTGGAGCCTTGTACTTTCTCTCACCACAGTCCACTGTCAGTAGATTGGCTTGGCTTCAGGTAGGATGAGCAAGAGCTCAGTTCGATTCAGTGACAAAGAATGTCCCACAAAAATGAAAATATGTACTATTAATATCTTACCCTTCATAGAAAAAGTTTGCCTATTTCCTCCTCTATACTTGCCTCTCGCCACTTTCCATTGTAGCAAACCCAAACTATTTTCAGTCCCTAACAGACTGTTTTTCTCTCTGATCTGCTCTCCTCTCCCACCCCTCCATGGTGTTTCAACAGAACTAACTCCATTTTCACATTTAACAGTTGCTTTGATTGCCCTTTTTTATTTGTCTGGTTCAAGTGTTCACCACTGAATCCTCAGCACCCAGCACAATTCTTGCCCTTCTTCAGCACTGGTAAAAGTGTGGTGATTGAATTAGCAGCATCTTGAAGAAATGAACAATACTGTGTTCCAACTTTCAAAAGTCTGCAAAGGAAGACATATAAATGACAAATTAATTTACAAAGGAGAATTAAAAAGCATCAAAGAGTAGCAAGTATTCTGCAGTATAATCAAGTAGAGAGAATTTCACCAGGTGAAAGTTTCCCCTTCTTTAAAATTCTTCCTGATTTGAACACAAGACCCCTCTATGATGAAACTCTTACTGAGCTTTTTGTAGTCACATACTGTTCTCATCTGTAAAATAAAGCTAAATAATTCCAATTACCAAGGGAACATTTCTGCAAAGATGGGCACAATAAAGGACAGAAACGGTATGGACCTAACAGAAGCAGAACATATTAAGAAGAGGTGACAAGAATACACAGAACTATACAAAAAAGATCTTAATGATGCAGATAACCATGATGGTGTGATCACTCAGCTAGACCCAGACATCATGGGGTGCAAAGTCAAGTGGGCCTTAAGAAGCATCACTATGAACAAAGCTAGTGGAGGTGATAGAATTCCAGCTGAGCTATTTCAAATCCTAAAAGATGATGCTGTGAAAGTGCTGCACTCAATATGCCAGCAAATTTGGAAAACTCAGCAATGGCCACAGGACTGGAAAAGGTCAATTTTCATTTAAATCCCAAAGAAGGGCAATGCCAAAATTGTACAAACTACGACACAATTGCATTCATTTCACATGCTAGAAAGATTATGATGAAAATCCTTCAAGCCAGGCTTCAACAGTATGTGAACCGAGAACTTCCAGATGTACAATTTAGATTTAGAAAAGGCAGAGGAATCAGAGATCAAATTGCCAACACCTGTGGGATCATAAAACATCCACTTCTGCTTCACTGACTATGCTAAAGCCTTTAACTCTGTGGATCACAACAAACTGTGGAAAACTCTTAAAGAGATGGAAATACCAGACCACCTTACCTGTCTCCTGAGAAACCTGTATGCAGGTCAAGAAGCAACAGTTAAAACTGGACGTGAAACAACTGTTTCAAAATTGGGAAAGAAGTACATCAAGGCTATATATTCTCAACCTGTTTATTTAACTGACACAGAATACACCATGCAAAATGCCCGGCTGGATGAACCACAAGCTGGAATCAAAATTGCATGAAGAAATATCAACAATCTCAGATACAGAAATGACACCACCCTTATGGAAAAAAAGGAAGAGGAACTAGAGACTCCTGATGAAGGTGAAAGTGGAGGGTGAAAAAGCTGGCTTAAACTCAGCATTCAAAAAACTAAGATCATGCCATCCACTCCCATCACTTCATGGCAAATAGGTGGGGGGAAAATGGAAACAGTTCAGTTCAGTTCAGTGGCTCAGTCACATCTGACTCTTTGTGACCCCATGGACTGCAGCACAATAGGCTTCCCTGTCCATCACCAACTCCCAGAGCTTGCTCAAATTCATGTCCATCAAGTTGGTGATGCCTTTCAAACATCTCATCCTCTGTTGTACCCTCCTTCTCCTGCCTTTTATCTTTCCAAGCATCAAGGCCTTTTCCAATGAGTTAGCTCTTTGCATCAGGTGGCCAAAATACTGGAGTTTCAGCTTCAGCATCAGTCCTTCCAATGAAAGTTCACAGCTATTTCCTTTAGGATTGACTGGTTTGATTTCTGTTGGGCTCCAAAATCACTGTGGATGGTGACGGCAGCCATGAAATGACAAGACACTTGCTCCTTGGAAGAAAAGCTATGACATACCTAGAAAAGGTATTAATAAGCAGAGATATCACTTTGCCCACAAATGTCCATAAAGTCAAAGCTATGGTTTTTCTAGTATCATGTATGGATGTGAGAGTTGGACCATAAAGAAGGCTGAGCACTGAAGAGTTGATGCTTTCAACCTGTGGTGTTGGGAAAGACTCAGACTCTTGAGAGTCCTTTGGACAGCAGGAGATCAAACCAGTCAATCCTAAAGGAAATCAATCCTGATTATTCATTGGAAGGACTGATGTTGAAGCTGAAGCTCCAATACTTTGGCCACCTGATGCAAAGAGCCAACTCATTAGAAAAGACCTTGATGCTGGTAAAGATAAAAGGCAGGAGAAGAAGGGGCCGAGAGAGGATGAGATGATTAGATGGCATCATCAATTCAATGGACCTGAGTTTGAGCAAGCACAGGGAGATGGTGAAGGACAGGGAAGCCTAGCGAGCTGCAGTTCATTGGGTCGCAAAGAGTTGGACACAACTTGACTAACAAAAACAAATTCCAATTTCACAGGATTAAAGGAATATGGTTAATTTTTTACTATTTTTGGTTATGCTGGGTCTTCGTTGCTGCACGCAGGCTTTCACCAGTTGCAGTAGGGGGTAGGAGGCTACTCTTCCTTGTGGTCTCTTCTCTTCTACTGGAGCACAGGCTCCAGTAAAATGGGCTTCAGTAGTTGCAGCTCACGGCCCTAGTTACTCTGATGCCTGTGGAATCCTCCCCGACAAAGGATTAAACCCATGTCCCCTGCATTGGCAGGCTGATTCTTATCCACGGTACCATCAGGGAAGACCAGAATATGGTTAATTATTGAAAGCAGGTAGTTCAGTGCTCGATAAACGTCACTCTCCAGTCCCTAAAACACGCCCTTTGACGGTCATGGTTTCTGTATCTAAGAGGGTCTCCGGTGTGCATCCACTAATGCTGGGCCCAGCATGGAATGCACCCATGTAGTAATAGCGGCCACGCGCAGAGCCGCGAGGTTCCAGGGGGTCTTGGAGAGGTCCGGCGCCTGGCTAGCCCACCAGGGAAATCGCCCGAGCCGCGCCGGAGGGACTGCAGAATGACAACTCCCGCAGTCCTTCTCAGAGCCCAAGACTTCTCTCTAGTTTATCACACTGTCGCTCCGGCGCAGCGTGCAGGGCTCCGCCCCGAGGGGGCTACGCCATCCCTCTGTAGTCGCGAGCGCGCCGGCGCCTGGTCACCGGAAGAGCCGGGTGACGTCACGAGGGACTACGCGTTGCGCTGGAGGCGGGAGTTGACAGACGGTCTCTGGCTGAATCTCCGCGGCCCGGGGACCGCGGAAGAGGCTCCGAAGGGCGGCCGCGATGCCCAGCCCCCAGCGGGTCAGTCAGCTCCTGGATCTGTGAGTCCGCCCCGGCCCGCCTTCCTCTCGCCCCGCCCCGGCACAGCCCGCGCCCGCCAGCCCTCAGGGCACCCCATCCCCGCCCCCTTCCTGCCTCCCCTCGAGGAGGTTCACAGGCTGTTTCTGCTCCTGGGTTCGTGATTTGTCCTGTCCTGGCTGAGGACAATCGTGTCAAGTGGGCTGCCCGGCAGGCTTGCCCCTCTGACCTCCGATAGGTGTCCGAACTCAGCCTTGACAGCTCCTCGCCCAGGCGATTCCTGGCAGTGGCCTGTCTCTGACGGGAGCTAAAGCCTTAGTAAAATAAAACAAAACACTGGATGGGGCTCTCAAAAGCCTTCAGCAGAGTTACAGCCAGTTACTGTGATGGGGGTAATTATTGATTCTTTGACACAGTGCTTAAATCCCTGATTGCGCTTGCTGGGTTCAGCTCCCAGGGTCTGCCATTCTCCAGCTGTATGACTATGGGAGAGTAGCTTAACCTTACTGTGCCCGAGTTATTGATCTACAAAATTAGTATAATAACAGTACCTATCTCATGGGTTTATGTGCTGTGCTTAGTCGCTCGGTCGTGTCTGACTCTACGAACACATGGACTGTAGCCAGCCAGGCTCCTCTGTCCGTAGGGATTTTCCATGCCTGTGAAATATTCATATCAAGTTAAGCTCTCTGCAATTTCTTTTAATACTAAGTAGTCTTCTAAGGATTTAAGTGTGTTAAATTTACCCTCCCGGTAACGCTATGGCCTGTAACTGCCTAGTATTAAAAGAAATTGCAGAAAGCTTAACTTGATATGAATACTTTATAGGCATGTCATTATAGGATGGTTTATAAAGTGAGCATAAGGAAGTTCTTTAACCTTTGCAATGGTTTATGACATTAGGAGTTTACAGATGGTAGGAGATTGGTTAAAAATGCTTACTTTAGGCTATTTTAAGAAGACGATTTAAGTTGATTGTCAGAGGCATTTACAAGAAATAAGTTTCACTTATGTTCATGATATAAACTAGATTTGGTTTTGGTTATGTGACTTAACTGGTTTGGTCACCTTGAGGGATTTTTTTCAAGCCTGGTCTCGATTTATTTTATTTTAAAAAAATCCCCGACTTTCAGTCATTCTCTCAGCAAGCTGAGAGTGAACCAATATAGTGTTACTCTCACTACTCCTTCAATGTAGGCCCTGGGATGAATGGTCTTGTAGTTGCCCTTACCAGCAGTTGCATAGTCACCCTGGACACTGGCAGTAGGATCTTCTTGTTCTTCCAGTTGTCTAACACTAATGGATAACATTTGATGTGTGAGTAGCCACTGAAGACATTTAGAACTCTAGAGAGGATACACTGCATTAAGGAGGCTAATATGATGACTATCAGGAGAATAACAGCCAAGTATTGAAAAGGATTCTCCAGAGCAGAGATTTCCAACTAAATAATCAAGAGAAGCATGTGTGTGTTAAGTCACCTAAGTCATATCCAACTCTTTGCGACCCTATGGACTGTAGCCTGCCAGGGTCCACTGTACATGGGATTCTCCAGGCAAGAATACTAGAGTGGGTTGGCATTTCCTTTTGCAGGAGATCTTCCTGATCCAGGGATTGAGCCCGTGTTTCAGAAGTGTTGCCTGTTTGATAAAAGATTGGCATCTAGTCTTCGGATTTTTTTTTTTTAACCAGTTATTCTGTTAAGTCCGTGTGCCCAGTGAGGCGCATTAATACTAAAACACTAGAGTTTGAAACAGAGATTTATTACAGATTCATATAAGGAGATGGGTGGTTCATGCCCTAAGAAACCCAAAGTTACTGAAAGCTTTCAGCAAGCCCCTTTAAAAGTAAAAGGTGAGGGAGGGGCGTGGTTAGTTGTTACAAACTTCTTGTGTAAGATCCTTTGCTCTTGAGGTCAGGTCATGGTCAGGTAACAACACTCCTGTAAATCTCTACCAAATGAATGTTATTCTGTGTCTTGACAAAAAAGGGCAAGGTCCCAAGGCATAACTTTTACCCTCCAATAGCCCAGTCCTGGCTAATAGGAGGCAGATCTCAGTTGGCAGCTCTCTCAGGGACAGGTTCCCACATCCTGCCCAGATGTCATCTCTGAGGGAGCCAGGCGCCCAATCCAACTGGCCCTCAGTCTCCTCAAGCCACCCACATAGGGAGACCAGGTTCAAGGCCTGGGCCAAGGCTGGTGGAGGGCCTTAGTAAGGGCTCTAGAGCCCTATAGAAGAACGTATTTCTTAGTGTGTTCCCTGGGCGCTCCAGCTCACCTGCTGGGCCAAGGCTGAGTGAGCTGGAGGGCCTCCAGGAGAAGGCTTGAATCTGCCTTTTACCTCACTCTCCACCTAATGACCACCACACCAATGACCCTTGGGTAAATCACTTCCCTAATGGTCCCTCACTGACAGTTACTTGTGGGCAGGGCCCACTGAGGCACTGAGCAATGACTATGCAAGACCTGTTGCCTAGTAACAGGGTGCATAGTAGTGAGGCACAGCAACGGCTGCCTGCTAAGGGCTGTGCTCATCTTGCTCTCTCATAATAGTACATACACCTCCGTCTTGGGTAGTCAGGGTGTCTAAGGCTATGCAGTTGCCTAAAATAACTCTGGCTAAACAATGTCTAGATTCTTGCTGTGATTATAGGGATTTTGCATAGGATAAGGTCTCACCTAGTGAGATTTAAGTGCAGTTTTTTGTTGGTGTCTTTTCCAGTAAACTGAGTTTCTAGGTTTTAATATATGTGGCATTGTCTTGTTTTAGAAGCAGACCACAGAAAGCTTTATGGACCTGGTGGAAATAAGCCTTTCAGTATTACATTAGTGTCTTATAGTACTGAACTTTGTTATGGTTACTTAGGATGGGATTAACATGAAGATGCCTTATTTTAGGAAGAAGTGTGATAGGTAAGCTTCCATGTAAGTAAGCTTTTATATGGTGTAAGCAATCAGTTATTTAATAAGTATTACTATGGAAACAAAAGAAAGGCAAAGATTAAAGATTAGTTGGAACAAAGTATAAATGCAGTTGTTGAGTCTAGAGAGCAGCCAGTCAAGAAAATTTGGAGAGCTGAGCCTAGATTTTTAGATGGTGGAATGAAGACGGCAGTTTTAAACTGATAGATTTTCCTGGTTTGCAGTTTGAATGTCAGTGATGATGTCATCAGGTGTTCTGCTGAGGTCTGAGTGGCCTACATAGAAGGAAGTATGAAGGTTGTTTTTTTGTTTGTACATGATCCATTGTGGTGAATTCTCTGAAGTCTATATCAAGACCTATAGCTTTATCTTGTAGGGTTTGAGGAAAAGAACAGTTTAAGTTTTAATTTCAAGTCAGAAGGGTGGGAGAAAATTGAAAATATTCATTTGGAGAGTTGTAGCCAGATGTTAGAGAAAACCATAAGAGTTCAGGATCCAGTCTAGTTTACAGTTAGAAACAAAACCCCAAAGAAAATAAGCAGGACTAGAATTTGATTATGGGTATGCCAAAGATTTCTGTTTAAACATAATTTTTCTCTCTATAGTCATTTTTACCAATGATAATCATAGTAAGTAATTTGTTTGTAACATAAGTCCAATCTCTTTAAACTTGATTTGTTATTTACAGAAGTACAGCAAGAATAGATTTTATGTGCATTCTCAAATATGATATTCCAAGCAAAGCTTTGGTAATATCCAAGGGCCTTTATTGACTCTATAAAGTAAACTTTAGGGACTTCTCTGGTGGTCCAGTGGTTAAGAATCCACCTTCCAATACAGTGGACCCAGATCCGATCCCTGGTCAGGAACTAAGATCCCACAGGCCCTAGGGCAAATAAGCCCCTATGTACCACAACTGCGGAGCCCACTATCTCTGAAGCCTGTGTGGCAACAAACGATCCCTCGTGCAAAAACTAAGACCCATCACAGCCAAAAACGAACAAACAAATATATATATTTTAAAGTCAACTTTAGATACTTAAAACTGACTTAACAAGGAAACTCAGGTTACATCTTTAAAAGCCTCTTTATGCTAAGAAGCCAAGCCAAGGACTTAGCAGTTATGTCCTATTACAGGGAGAACAAATTCTTATTGAATTTGTGCAAATGTCTATTGCCATGAAAATAGGAATACTCAATAACAGGGTTTTTAAAATTTGTTTTAATTCTGAAGGAATCAGATAAGGAGAAAAAGAAAAATGTTTCCTTTTTGTTTACAAAAGTATACCAAATTGTTGTAGGTTTAGATAACTTAGAAGGAGAGGGAAAAAAAGATTTTAAATCTGGAAAACAAGCATTAAAGAACCACAGTGTTTCAAGGAAAGTCATAAAAGTTAGTTATTTTCATCAGTTCATTTGGTTCCTTGGAATTAAACTTTATTTTCCCTTATCTTGGGTTAGCAGTTTTATGAATTAAGCAGTTTCTCCATTAGAGTTCTAGAAATTCTTACTCAGTTTACTGGTGTCATCTTAAAGTTATCAGAAAGCAATATTCTAGAGTACTTGTCAGGGTCCTTTCTGTGAATCTCCACAAAGACAAAGCATTCTGGGCTACAGTTGATTGTAAATACTTTCTGAGAAGAATTGAGAGTAGAACAATAACTCTCTGTGAATGACAAAAGACTTAAAAATAGCCATGGTTAAAGATCTGATGAGAATTCCCTGTTAAAAAAAATGATGAAATTGTCAGATAAATTCAGCTATTTCTATGACAAACGATATTTTAAGATGACTGATAACATTATACTAGGATGTGTCAGATTTCTAAGAATTTCATGCAATTTCTGGAACACATATTAATGACATTTTGCTGTTGTCCAGTCAGTTGTGTCCGACTCTTTGCAACCCATGGACTGTAGCACACCAGGCTTCCCTGAAGTCCATCAGCAATTCCTGGAGCTTGCTCAAACTCATATCCATCGAGTCAGTGATGCCATCCAACCGTCTGATCCTCTATCGTCCCCTTCTCCTCCCGCCTTCAATCTTTCCCAGCATCAGGGTCTTTTCCAGTGAGTTGGCTCTCTGCATCAGGTGGCCAAAGTATTGGAGCTTCAGCTTCAGCATCAGTCCTTATAATGAGTAATCAGGATTCGTTTCCTTTAGGATTAACTGGTTTGATCTCCTTGCAGTCCAAGGGATTCTCATGAGTCTTCTCCAACACCACAGTTGAAAAGCATCAATTCTTCTGCGCTCAGCCTTCTTTATGGTCCAACTCTCACATCCCATACAGGACTACTGGAAAAACCATAGCTTTGACTAGATGGACCTTTGTCGGCAAAGTAATGTCTCTGCTTTTGATTATGCTGTCTAGGTTGATCTTAGCTTTTCTTCCAAGGAGCAAGCATCTTTTAATTTTATGGCTGCAGTCATCATCTGCAGTGATTTTGGAACCCAAGAAAATAAAGTCTGTCACTGTTTCCATTGTTTCCCCATCTACTTGCCATGAAGTGATGGGACAAGATGCCTTGATCTTAGTTTTTTTTTTTTTTTCATTTATTTTTATTAGTTGGAGGCTAATTACTTTACAATATTGTAGTACAATTTTGTCATACATTGACATGAATCAGCCATAGATTTACATGTATTCCCCATCCCAATCCTCCCTCCCACCTCCCTCTCTACCTGATCCCTCTGGGTCTTCCCAGTGCACCAGGTCAGAGCACTTGTCTCATGCATCCAACCTGGGCTGATCTTAGTTTTTTGAACGCTTAGTTTTAAGCCAACTTTTTCACTCACCTCTTTTATTTTCATCAAGAGGCTCATTAGAGAACCCCATGAACAGTATGAAAATTCAGACAGAAATTAGTGTAAATAAATAATTTTAAAAAATAAAGCCCAAAAGCCTTATCTCTTGTCATGTTGCAAAGGTTCAGTTTTCCTAACTAATTACAGACCTGATAAAGATAACATGAAGCATAGGAAATTATTTTGCTAAGACACAAAATCTCTAGTTTCTAGATAGATTATACAAAAGGTAAAGAAAAACCTTTTGTAATATTAAGAGCAGACAAGTAATCTAAGAAACTTTTTAACACGGGGGGCAGGGAACCTCCAATTTGTATCAGTTTATTACTGAGCTCATTTTAAAAACCCTTATAAATAAATCTATTTATGTTTAGCTAAATTTGACCTTTTAACATAAAATTTATAAACAAGCAACTTTCTGTATTCACTTAGACTTTGTATTAGTCCTTTTTTTCATTTTGGAATAATCAGTAATTTTACTTTACAAAGTTACTGTATAAAATTACTCCCATTCTTTCCATAACAAAAACACAACCTATATTCTTTACATATTCTTCCCTGATAGCTCAGTTGGTAAAGAATGCACCTGTGATGGGGCGACCCCAGTTCGATTCCTGGGTCAGGAAGATCCCCTGGAGAAGGGATAGGCTACCCACTCCAGTATTTTTGAGCTTCCCTGGTGGCTCCATTGGTAAAGAATCCACCTGCAGTGCAGGAGACCTGGGTTTGATTCCTTGGTCAGGAAGATCCGCTGGAGAAGGAAGCAGCTACCCACTCCAGTTTTCTGGCCTGGAGAATTCCATGGACAGAGGAGCCTGGCAAGCCAACATCAGTGGGATTTCAAAGAGTTGGACACAACTGATCGGCTTTCCCTTTTGTATAAAAATACATCCCATTTCTGTCTCGTACCTTGTATACAAAGTTGTTTTCTTTCATTTTTGTTTCTAGTATTTATTTTTATATATTGATTATTAAATTTAACTTTTATTAACTTTTATTTTCCAGTGGAAACTCAGAAGCATGCAGCTGTTGAACTGTCATATAGCAGCATCCTGTAGTAGATTAGCAAATTCATGAATACGTAATTACAAAACATACTTTTAGAGACATGTTTTTTTACAGTACAACTTTTTCTCACAGTTTTTTTGAGAAATAATTGACATGCAGCACTGTGTAAGTTTGAAATATACTGCATAATGACTTGATTGACATATACAGTTAAGTTCAGTGAACATCCATCATCTTATATAGATACAAAATAAAATAGAAAAAAAAAGATTTTTCTCATGATGAGAACTCTTAGGAATTATTCTCCTAACAACTTTTATATGTGACATACAGTGTTAGCTGTATTTGTTGTGTTGTGCATTCCATCCCTAGCACCTATTTATCCTATAACTGCAAGTTTGTACCTTTTAATGCCTTCATCCAATTCCCCCAGCCTCTGGTAATCACAAATCTGATATCTTTCTATGAATTTGTTTTTTGTTTTTAAAGTATAATTGTCCTACAACACTACATTAGTTCCTGTTACACACAATAGTGATTCAGTATTTCTACACATTTCAAAGTAATAATCACAATAAATCTAGTTACATGATCTCACCATATAAAGATATTTTATAGTTTTTTATTATATTCTATACACTGTGTATTTCATACCCATGACTCATTTATTTTGCAACTAGAAGTTTGTGCCTCTTAATCCCCCTCATCTATTTTTTCCTCACCCCATCCCCTCCCCTCTGACAGCCATCTGTTTGTTCTCTATATCTGTAGCTATATCTGTTTTGTTATGTGCAGTTTTGTTTTTTAGATTTCACATATAAGTGAAATTACATAGTATTTGTCTTTCTCTGTCTGACTTATCTCACTTAAGCATCATGCCTTCTAGGCCCATTTATATTGTTGCAAATGGCTATATTTCATTCTTTTTAATGGCTAAATAATATTCCATTTTGCAATATATTTCACATTATCATCTCTTGATGGGTGCTTAGGTTGCATCCATATCTTTATTATAAGTAATGCTGCATTGAATATAGTATAGTATATATCTTATTAAATTAGTTTTTGTTTTCTAAAGATAAATACTTAGGAGTGGAATTGCTGGATCATATGGTGGTTCTATTTTTAATATTTTGAGGAATCTCCATACTGTTTTCCATAGTTGCTGCAGCAATTTACATTCTCACCAGCAGTGCACATGACTTCCGTTTTCCCCATTCTAACAGGTGTGAGTTGATATCTCGTGGTTTTGATTTGTATTTCCTTGATGATTAGTGAAACAATCATCTCTTCACATGCCTCTTGGCCACCTGTGTGTCTTCTTTGGAAATAATCTATTCTGGTCCTCTGCTCATTTTTTAAGTTGTTTGTTTTTTAATGTTGAGATGTATGAATTCTTTGTATATTTTGGTTGTTAACCCCTTATCAGATATATTGTTTGCAAATATCTTTATATTCACTAGGTGGCCTTTTGTTTTGTTGATAGTTTCCTTCACTTTGCAAAACCTTTTTAGTTTAATTTAGTCTCATTTGTTTATGTTTGCTTTTGTTTCCCTTGCCTGAGGAGACATAACCCTACAAGTATTGCGAGGGCCAGTGTCAGAGAGCTTAACTACCTATGTTTTATTCTAGAATTTTTATGCTTTCAGGCCTTTCATTGAAGTCTTTAATCCAATTTGAGTTTATTTTTATATATGGCATGAGAAAATGTTCTAATTTTACTTCTTTAAATGTAACTGTTCAATTTTCCCAGCAATGATTATTGAAGAGAATCTTTTCCTCACTGTATATTCTTGCCCCTATGTCATAGTTTAACTGACCAAAAATGTTTATTTCTGGACTTTATCTTATGCTCCATTTAACCTAATGTGTATGTTTTTGTGCCAGTACAATACTGTTTTGATTTCTGTAGATTTGTAGTACAGTGTGAAATCAGGAAGCATGATACTTCCATCTGTGTCCTTCTTACTCAAGATTGTTTTGGCTGTTGGGGGGTCTTTTGTGTTTCCATACAAATTGTCAGATTATTTTTTCTAGTTCTATGAAAAATGCCAGTGGTGTTTTGATAGGGATTGCATAGAATCTATAGATGGCCTTGAGTAGTATGATCATTGCAACAATATTAATTCTTTCAGTTCATGAACACAGTGTATCTTTTCATCTATTTGTATCATCTTCAATTTCTTTCATCAGTGCTTTATAGTTTTCTGAGTACTGATCTTTTACCTCCTTAGTTATATTTATTCCTAGGTACTTTATTCTTTTTGATGTAGTTGAACATGGGATTTTTTTTTAATTCCTCTGTCTGATGGTTCATTGTTAATATACAGAAATGCAACAGATTTCTGTATATTGTATCCTGCAAGTTTACTGAATTCATTGATCAATTATGGTTTTTTAGATGGTGGTTTTTGGATTTTCTAAGTGTAGTATCATGTCATCTGCAAACAGTGATGGTTTTAATTCTTCCTTTCTTATCTTGATTCCTTTTATTTGTTTTTCTTTTCTCATTGCTGTGGCTTACAATACTATGTTGACTAGAATTGGTGAGGGTGGGTATCTTTGTCTTGTTCCTTATCTTAGAGGAAATGCCTTCAACTTTTCACTGGTATGATGTTAGATGTGGGCTTGACATATATGGCCTTTATTATGTTAAGGTACATTACTTCTATACCAACTTTGTTGAGAGTTTTTATCATAACTAGATGTTGAATTTTGTCAAAAGTTTTTCTGCATCTATTGAGATGATGATATTTTTCTTCAATATGTTAATGTGGTATAACACATTGATTTCTTTGTGGATATTGAACTATTCAAGGATGAGATTGATTCATCCCATCCCTGGAATAAACCCCCATTGATCATTGTATATGACTCTTTTAATGTTCTATTGAATTCAGCTTGCTAATATTTTGATGAGGATTTTCACATTTATGTTCATCAGTGATGTTGGCCTGTAATTTTCTTTTTTGTGGTATCTTTCTCTGGTTTGGGTATCAGATTGATGATATTCACTCACAGAATGAGTTTGGACGTGTTCCTTGGTCTTCAATTTTTTGGATTAATTTGGGAAGAACAGCTGTTAACTTTTTTCCTAAATGTTTGGTAGAATTCACTTATAAAGCCATCTGGTCCTGAAGTTTTGTTTGTTGGGAGATTTTTTAATTACTGATTCAATTTAATTCAAATTCATAACTGGCCTGTCCATATTTTCTATAGTGTAATTTTTTAATATTCAAGAGGTGTGTTTATTACTAAACCTCAGTAGGGACTTCTCTGGCTGTCCAGTGGTTAAGAACCAGCCTCCCATGCAGGGGACTTGAGTTCAATCCCTGGTTGGGAAACTAAGATTCCACGTGCTGCAGGGCAATTAATTCTGCACGCCACAACTATTGAGCCCACACACCACAACTAGAGAGAAGCCCTCATACTACAATGAAGAGCCTTTGTGCCACAAGCAAGGTCCCAAGTATTGCAACTAAGATCCAACATAACTAAAAATAAAATAATAATAATTTTTTTTAAAAATTAAAAAATAAACAATTGTAAAAATTAAAAAGCCAAAAGTAGGTAAAAATTAATGTTTCAGTATATTATCATATTTAGAAGCAGCTTAGAAAAGCTATGCTAGGTAATGACTATCCATCATTTAATTTAACTTAGTATAGATTTTTATCTTACATCTATTTACTCTACTTGTTTTTAATAAATATGCTTGGCCTTAAACATTAAACTGCTAATAATCATCTTATATTGTTTTTCTTGCTGACAAATCTTATAGCATAGAAATAGCACAAACTTCTTTGACTATTAAACCTGGGTAGACATGGTTGTGTGTTCACATTATATTTAATATTGACAACCCTGAAGAAGCCTGTTTATTAAACCGACACATTTAAGTTGGCTTTTATTTAGCAAAGTTTATTCCAGATTATACAAACTTGAAAAACATGTGGGTTAGTCTCTATAATTTATATAAGTGCTTATTTTCCTTTAAGTAAATTAAATAGAGCTCTTTAAAAATTTTCATAATGCATCTATATGCATAAATAGACACAGAGATCATATAACTTTCATTTTAAAATTTTAGCCATGCGTCAGGTACAATAATATAAAGCTTAAAAATTTTTTTTTTTTAAATAGCTGAATCTAAATTGTTTCTGACAGATGGAATAAATTAAGGTTACCTGCTTATGGCCAGAGTTTATTTTACCAAAATTTTTCTGTTTGTGTGCTGTAAGGATTCTTTTAGGGAAGCTATTTTTGGTGTCGTTTTGTCTTTTAGAAGTTTTTGCCTACCATTGTCTCTGAGAAGTTTGGGATATTCTTTTTTTAAGGGTGTCACTAAGGTAGACTATTATATCTAAATTAAAGATTCCCCAAAGTGGCCACTGCAAATCCAGTTATCCTTCATAGAGTTCACCCATTTTTTCAAAAAGTCTCAAGATCTTGGTCTGTGATTTGGACCAGGTAGAACCCATCTTCACCTTAGATTCTCTAGGACATCTTAACTCTGAGGGGTCCTGTTTTTGAACAGCTGTTCTGAAATCAGGGGATTACTCCTCCCCACCCCCCACTTTTTGAATAGAGTCAGGTACTTACCAAAAAGTTTCAGTAACAATTCTTAGTAAAATTGGAGAGCTAAAAATAATAATAATAAAAAATAAATAAAGAGCTAATAATAATAATAATAATTAATAAATAAATAATATAATAAAATAAAATTGGAGAGCTCAACACAAAAGGGAGTGATGCTTGGATCCAAGAGAGATTTACCATGAAACTCCGCGGTCAATGAGAAAATAGTGAGCATAATGAACTCTATTAGTACTGGCGCTTGTTTACTCACCAGGCTCTTGACTAATCAGGGATTGTCTATAGGTCTCACTTCTGACACCAAAAACTGTCAAAAGAAAATAAGGAGAGATTTATTTGTTATGAATATTTTTTTGAATGAAGGAGAAGCTATCCATGAACAGAGACTTCAAACTGAAAGTGGTTAGAAGTTCAGAGTTATGTAGTTACAGGATGGTTTATAAAGCAAGAATGAGAAAGTCATTAAATATTTACAATGATTGGTTATTACAGTGGAAGTTTACGGATGACAAGAATTTGGTTAAAAATATTTATCTTATACTGTTTTGGAAGATGATATAAGTTTTGCCTATTGTTATCAAAAGTATATACAAGAAATAGCCTAAGTTAGCTTTTGCTTAAGTTCATGAAATAATCTAAAGTTTCACTTATGTAGCATAACTGGTTTTGTTTTCTTGGAGGATTTTCAAGCTTGGTTTCCATTTTATTTTAACACTAGCAAGTAATATATACTACTAAATGCTAGTTATTGTTATTATTAATTATTTCACACCAGAAATTGTGCTGGAAATTGCAGTTATAAAGGCAATTGTTTGTCTCTAGGAACTTTCACTCTATTAATATTGCCACAAAAAAAGACTGAGAAGGGACTTCCCTGGTAGTCCAGTGGTTAAGAATCCGCCTTGCAATGCAGGGGATGCATGTTCAATCACTGGTTGGGGAACTAAGATCCCACATGCTGCAGAACAACTAAGCCCATGTGCCAAAACTGGAGAAGCATGGGCTGCAACTGAAAGATCCTTAATGACACAATGAAGATGCCATGTGCCACAACAAAGACCTGATGCAGCCAAATATACAAGTTAAATAAATAAATGTATTTTTAAAAAAAGACTGAGAAGAACAATTGCTTTAATCTACCAAATTCCTTCTAAAAGAACAAGATATGACATTTATGTTATATCTCATAAACTTCTGACCCTCAATCCACAATCGCTTTTCATAAAAGAGAAATCTGTTGATTCTCCTTTATGTAGACTCAGACTTGTATAGAGTCTTGAATAAAGTATCTTGGTTTAGTTCTTGGCATAGTTTTTATATTTCATCTGAACAGAATATCTTTTCTATCAGTAAAGAAAGAGTGGTTCGGCATCTGAGAAAGCTGAGCAGCCATGGCACCTCAAAGGGTTCATGGGGCCACTTCAGAGGTTTCCCAAGGCCCATGGAGGCCTCAGAGGTCTTCTCCACCCACCGACACCTCAACCTTCCTCCATAGCATCAGCTTCAGGCTTCACAAAAGTGAAAAAAAGCCAGGAGTAAGACAAAACCTGTACAAATAAATCCACAAGTCAAAACAGCTGCAGTCAAATTCATGGAAAGCAAAGAACTTGATAAGCAAAAGTTACCAGAAAGATGGCAGAGTAGAAAGACATGCATTCATCTTCTCCTATGAGAACTCCAAAGTTGCAACTAATAGCTGAACAACCATTGACAGGAGAATGTTGGATCCCACCAAAAAAAGATACCACATGTCCAAGGGCAAAGGATAAGCCCCAACAAGACAGTAGGAGGGGCAAAATTGTGTTTTGAATCAAACCCCATACCCACCAGGGAAGCTCGGAGGGCTCAAACAAAACATTATGCACACCAGGACCCAGGGACCCCATAAGAGATTGAGCCAGACCTGCCTTTGAGTGTTTGTCTCCTGTGGGGGCATGGATCAGCAGTGGCCTGCTGTGAGGACAGGGACTCTGGCTGCAGCAGACCTGGGAGGCGTGGCATGTAAGCCCCACCATAGACCCACAGAGCAGAACAATTATACCAAAGAATTTCTCGCACTGTTGCAAAAGTTCTAGGGCCACAACATATTTCCCAACCTGGGGATCCAGTAAAGGGACTGAGAACCCCCAGAGAATTTGACTTTGAAGGCCAGTGGGATTTGATTACAGAACTTCCACAGGACCAGGGCAACACTCTTGGAGGGCACAAACAAAACCTTGTGTGCACCGGGACCCAGAAGAAAGGAGCAGTGACCCCAATAGAGACTGAGCCAAACTTCCCTGTGAGTGTCCAGGAGTCTCTGGGGGAGGCGTGGATCGACAGTGGCCGGCCATGGGGTAAGGAGCACTAAATACAACAGTCCTGGCATAAGCCCTTTTGAAGAAGGTCACCAACCCCATACCATAGTTGCCTAAGACCAAACTACAGGGAGGAAACACAGCTCCACCCATCAACAGAAAATTAGATTAAAGATTTATTGAGCATGGGCCATCAGAGCAAGACCCATATTCCCCCACAACCAGGCCCTCCCATCAGGAAGCTTCACAAGCCTCTTATCTTTATCCTTCAGAGGGCAAACAGAATGGAAACCACAATTACAGAAAACTAAGCAAACTGATCACTTGGATCACAGTCCTGTCTAACTCAGTGAAACGGAGCCATGATGTGTAGGGCCACCCAAGACAGATGGGTCATGGTGGAGAATTCTGACAAGACATAGTCCACTGGAGAAGGGGATGGCAAACTACTTCAGTATTCTTGCCTTGAGAACCTCATGAACAGTATGAAAAGACAAAAAGATATGACATGGAACGATTAACTCCCCAGGTCAGTAGGTGCCCAATATGCTACTGGAGAAGAATGGAGAAATAGCTCCAGAAAGAATGAAGAGGCTGAGGCAAGGTGAAAACAATGCCCAGTTTACACAATTATATGTGAAAGTGGCAAATAGAGTCAAGAGATTAGATCTGGTAGATAGAGTGCCTAAAGAACTATGAACGGAAGTTTGTATCATTGTACCAGAAGCTGTGATCAAAACCACCCCCAAGAAAAAGAAATGCAAAAAGGCAAAATGGTTGTCTGAGAAGGCCTTACAAATAGCTGGGAAAAGAAGAGAATCAAAAGACAAAGGAGAAGAGGAAATATATATCCATTTGAATGCAGAGTTTCTAAGAATAGCAAGGAGATTAAGGAAGGCTTCTTAAGTGATCAATACAAAGAAATAGAGGAAAACAATAGAATGGGAAAGATTGGAGATTTCTTCAAGAAAATTAGATAAATCAAGGGAACATTTCATGCAACGATGGGCACAATAAAGGAGAGAAACGGCAAGGACTTAACAGAAACAGAACATATTAAAAAGAGGTTGCAAAAATACACAGAAGAACTATACAAAAAAAGATGTTCATGACCCAGATAACCACGATGGTGTGGTCTCTAACCTAGAGCTAGACATCCTGGAGTGCAATGTCAAGAGGGCCTTAGGAAGCATTACTACCAGTGGAGGTGATAAAATTCCAGCTGAACTATTTCAAATCCTAAAAGATGATGCTGCACTTAATATTGCCAGCAAATATGGATTAATCAGCAATGGCCATAAGACTGGAAAAGGTCAGTTTTCATTCTAATCCCAAAGGAAGGCAATGCCAAAGAATGTTCAAACTACTGCACGATTGCACTCATCTCACACACTAGCAAAGTAATGCTCAAAATTCTCCATGCTAGGCTTCAGCAGTACATGAACTGAGAACTTCCAGATGTTCAAGCTGGATTTAGGAAAGTCAGAGGAACCAGAGATCAAATTGCCAACATCCATTTCATCATAGAAAAGCAAGAGAATTCTAGAACATCTACTTCTGCTCCATTGACTATGCTAAAGCCTTTGACTGTGTGGATCACAGCAAACTGTGGAAAATTCTTCAAGTGATAGGAATATCAGACCACCTTATCTGCCTCCTGATAAATCTGTATGCAGGTCAAGAAGCAACAATTAGAACCAGACATGGAACAATGGACTGATCCCAATTGGGAAAGGAGGACGTCAAGCCTGTATGTTGTCACTTTGCTTATTTAACTTCTATGCAGAGTGTATCATGTGAAATGCTGGACTGGATGAAACACAAGCTGAGATCAGGATTGCCGGGAGAAATAACAATAACCTCAGATGTGTAGATGATATCACCCTTATGGCAGAAAGCGAAGAGGAACTAAAAAGCCTCTTGATGAAAGTGAAAGAAGAGTGAAAAAGCTGGCTTAAAACTCAAAATTCAGAAAACTAAGATCATGGCATCTGGTTCTATCACTTTATGGCAAATAGATAGGGAAACAGTGGAAACAATGACAGACTTTATTGTCTTGGGCTCCAAAATCACTGCAGATGGTGATTGCAGCCATGAAATGAAAAGACGCTTGCTCCTTGGAAGAAAAGCTGTGACCAACCTAGACAGCATATTAAAAAGCGGAGACATTCCTTTACTGACGAAGGTCAGTGTATTCTAAACTAGGGTTTTCCCAGTAATCATGTATGGATGTGAGAGTTGGGCTATAAAGAAAGTTGAGTGCCAAAGAATTGATGCTTTTGAACTGTGGTGGTGGAGAAGACTCTTGAGAGTCCCTTGGACAACAAAGAGATCAAACCAGTCAATCCTAAAGGAACTCAGGCCTGAATATTCATTGGAAGGACTGATGCTGAAGCTGAAGCTCCAATACTTTGGCCACCTGATGCAAAGAACAATGAGCAATCATTGGAAAAGACCCTGATGCTCAGAAAGATAAAGGCAGGATGAGAGAGGATGAGATGATTGGATGGCATCATCGATTCAATGGACATGAGTTTGATCAAGCTCTGGGAGTTGGTGAAGGACAGGGAAGCCTGGCATGCTGCAGTCTATGGGGTCATTAATAGTTGGATACAACTTAGTGGCTAAACTGAACTAAACTGAAAGACACAGTAAGTTAAGAGTAGAAGTTAGAAAAACAGACTACCAGGGTTCTATACATACATGTAACATTTACTAGTTATATAGCCTTATGCAAATGATATAACTTGTTTAGGTTTCAGTTTTCTCATCTGTAAATGAAAGATCATGGTAATATTGCCTGCCTTATTGAACTGCTATGAAGATTAAAAGTCAGTACATGTAAATTCCATGAAATAGTGGTTGGCACATAGTAAATATTCATTTATATTAGTTATTAATCTTATTTCATACTTACCATGGAATGCAGTGTAACAAGGACTTTGTTACCTAAGGCCTGACCTTTCTTTCCTAAGATGTGGCTTAATTCCTATCTCTTAGTTCTGAACTGTATTCTAAGGTTCCGTGAGGGTTCCATGCAAATGATCCTCTGAACCTCTGTGGGTAGAATCAAGTGTTCTGTCTCTTTGTACCTATAGTTTTTTATTTTTAGGACTTAGTATTCAGGTAAGCACCCTCTTCCAACAACACAAGAGATGACTCTACTCATGGCCAATGTGTAGATGGTCACCAGATGATCAATACCAAAATCAGATTGATTATATTCTTTGTAGTCAAAGATGGAGAAGCTGTATACAGTCAGCAAAAACAAGACCAGGAGCTGACTATGGATCAGATCATGAACTCCTTATTGCACAATTCAGACTTAAATTAAAGAAAGTAGGGAAAACCACTAGACCATTCAGGTATGACCTAAATAAATCCCTTAAGATTATACAGTGGAAGTGACTGACAGATTCAAGGGATTAGATCTGATAGAGTGCCAGAACTGTGGATGGAGGTTCCTAACATTGTACAGGAGGTGGCCACCAGAACCACCCCCCAAAAAGAAATGCAAGAAGGCAAAGTGGTTGTCTGAGGAGGCCTTAGAAATAGCTAAGAAAAGAAGAGAAATGAAAGGAAAAGGAAAAAGGGAAAGATATACCTAACTGAATGCAGAGTTCCAGAGTGTAGCAAGGATAGATAAGAAAGCCTTATTAAGTGAACAATGAATGCAAAGAAGTAGAGGAAAACACTAGAATGGGAAAGACTAGAGATCTCTTCAAGAAAATCAGAGATACCAAGGGAACCTTTCATGCAAAGATGGGCACAGTAAAGGAGAGAAACAGCAAGGACCTCACAGGAGCAGAAGAGATTAAGAAGAGGTGCAAGAATACACAGAAGAACTATACAAAAAAGGTCTTAATGATGTGAATAACCACAATGGAGTGGTCACTACCTATAGCCAGACATCATGGAGTATGAAGTCAAGTGGGCTTTAGGAAGCATTACTACAATCAAAGCTAGTGAGGGTGATGGAATTCCAGCTGAGCTATTTCAATTCCTGAAAGATGATGCTGTGAAAGTGCTGCACTCAATATGCCAGCAAATATGGGAAAAACTCATCAGTGGCCACAGGACTAGAATAGGTCAGTTTTCATTCCAATCTCAAAGAAAGGCAATGCCAAAGAATGTTTAAACTATGCCACAGTTACATTCATTTCACATGCTAGCAAGGTAATGCTCAAAATCCTTCAAACTAGGCTTCAACAGCATGTGAACTGAGAACTTCCAGATGTACAGGCTATATTTAGAAAAGGCAGAGGAATCAGAGATCAAATTTCCAAACACCTGCTGGATCATAGATAAAGCAAGAGAGTTCCAGAAAAACATTTACTTCTGCTTCACTGACTACACTAAAACCTTTGACTCTGTGGATCACAACAAACTGTAGAAAATTCTTAAAGAGATGAAATACCAGACCACCTTACCTGCCTCCAAGAAACCAGTTATGCAAGACAAGAAACAACAGCTAGAACAGGACATAGAACAACAGATTGTTTCAAAATTGGCAAATGAGTATGTCAAGGCTGTAGTCACTCTGCTCATTTAACTTATGTGGAGAGTACATCATTGAAATGCCAAGCTGGATGAAGGACAAGCTGGAATCAAGATTTCGGGAAGAAATATCAGTAACCTCAGATATGCAGATGACACCACCCTAATGGCAGAAAGTGAAGAACTAAAGAATCTCTTGATGAAAGAGGAGAGTGAAAAAGCTTGCTTAAAACTCAACATTCAAAAAACTAAGATCATGGCATCCAGTCACATTTTGCATACAGGCTAAGTCGCTTCAGTCGTGTCCGACTCTTTGCGACCCTATGGACTGTAGCCTATCAGGGTCCTTTGTCCACCGGATTCTCCAGGCAAGAATACTATAGTAGGTTGCTGTACCCTCCTTCTGGGGATCTTCCCCAGCCAAGGATGGAATCCACATCTCTTGCAGCTCCTGCATTGCAGGTGGATTCTTTACCACTGAGCCACCAGGGAAGCCCCCAGTCATGTCACTCCAGGGCAGGTAGATGGGAAAACACAAAATCACTGCAGACAGTGACTGCAGCCATGAAATTAAAAGATGCTTGCTCCTTAGAAGAAAAGCTATGACAAACATAGACAGCATCTTAAAAAGCAGAGACACCACTTTGCTGACAAATGTCCATATAGTCAAAGCTATGATTTTTCCCATATTCATGTATGGATGTGAGAGTTGGACCATGAAGAAGGCTGAGCACCAAAGAATTGATGCTTTAAACTGTGGTGCTGGGGAAGACCCTTGAGAGTGCCTTTGACAACAAGGTCATCAAACCAGTTACTCCTAAAGGAAATCAACCCTAAGTATTCATTGGAAGGACTGTTGCTGAAGCTGAAGTTCCAATACTTTGGCTTCCTGATGCAAAGAGCTGACTCATTCTAAAAGACCCTCATGCTGGCAAAGATTGAAGGCAAAAGGAGAAGGGTTGGTCAGTAGAGGATAAGATGATTAGATAGCATCACTGACTCAGCGAACATGAGTTTGAGCAAACTCCGGGAGATAGTGAAAGAGAGGGAAACCTGGCGTGCTGCAGTCCATGGCGTTGCAAAGAATCAGACACAACTGAGTGACTGAACAGCAACAAATTCAGTTAAGCATGCATTTAAAAACACATGTGGTGTATGAACCACTATGCCAATGATTGTTGGGAATAACTAGCATGAAAGAGGTATAGTCTCATGGGACTAGCACAAGTATATAAATAACTATAATATAGGTGGAGTAATGACAAAAAGAGGGATTAACAAATGGAAGTACATTCAAGATGAAGTAATAAAAACAAAGTCTGACAAACAGAAAAGTTAGAAATATGTGAGAAGACAGAAAGTAGTATTTCTGTCTGGCTGGAAAATACAATATTAATAGTAGAATAGTAAGACATAAAACCAGGTAATTAGGAGCAGAATGTTGGCCACCAGAATGAAATGAGTGTTTAATTATGTAGCAATGGGAAGTTATTGAAGGTTTTAGAACTGTGCTGGGAGCAGAGAGACAGTTGAATTAGGGAGCATAAGGATAAGAATAAGGAGACAGGAAACTGTTTTAAAATTTTGGAAAGGGGTAGAGAGAGCCCAAACCAAGAAACATATGTGATGATGGTCATTATAAAATTTATCCTGGTAGAAGAGAATTGGAATGCCCATCACTGGGAGAGGTGCCATGAAGTAGTATGCAGTTGCTAGGAGAGTAAAGAATAGATGTGTATATGTTCACTTGGATGGAACTTGAAAACATAGCACTTAGTGAAAAAAAATGAAAAGAGAACATATGAAGAAAAATTATCTCAAACGTTGATTTAAAACAAAAAGACTGACTCCATGACCTTCATTGTCATATTGGAGTGTTGTCTCCCATGTTAAGTCCCATATTTTCGGATAATATTTTCTAACTTTTTGGGGTCAAAATATGTTCAGACTAGTTATTCAGCAAGCTACTTCTGGGGTTACCTTGGTTTTTTTTACCTTCTAACAAGGTAAGAAATTTGTTATTTGCTATCCAGAATAGCAGCCAACTGTTTCTGAGTGCGCTGTTTAGTCCAGAGGAACGGGTCTTCTCCATGATGTAAACTGCTTGGTTTACATCCTTACGTAAGTTCCTAATATCCTCATTGGGCCAGCATTTTAATAGCACTGCCTTTGGCTCTGAGATATGGTGAGCAGTTTTGAATAAAGGGAACAAAGAAAGGCAGAAGTTAAAAATTACTCTGAAGTTTTTAGCTTTGTTGACCAGGAATATGGTGATATCATTAGATAATTATGGAGGAGTGCCTTATCAGGAAAATTAATCAGGACATCCAGTTGAAATAACAAATAGGCAGTTAAAAATATAATTTTTAAGAATTTTAATTCGATTTATTTAAACTAAAAAAAGCCCACCAGTTCACCTATTTCTCCCCAGCCCCTAGCCCCAGCCTCCACCTCCAAGAACCACCAGTTTATTTTCTGCATCTATGAACTTTTGTTTGGGTTTTCTGTTTTGTTTTTATACTCCACAAATAAGAGAAGTCGTGGTATCTGGCTTTCTCTGTCTGACATCTCACTTACCATAATGCTCTCTAGGTCTATCCATGTTGCTGCAAATGGCAAGATATAATTCTTTTTTATGGCTGAGTGATATTCTATTGTATATATGCCACATACTTCTTTATACATTTATTCATTGATGGACACATAGGTTATTTCCATATCTTAATATTGTAAATAATGTTGCAATGAACATGGTAGTGCAGATACCTTTCAAATTATTATTTTCATTTTCTATGCATCAGTTCAGTTCAGTCACTCAGTCATGTTTGACTCTTTGCGACCCCATGGACTGCAGCACACCAGGCTTCCCTGTCCATCACCAACTCCCAGAGCTTGCTCAAACTCATGTCCATCGAGTCAGTGATGCCATCCAACCATCTGATCCTCTGTCGTCCCCTTCTCCTCCTGCTTTCAGTCTTTCCCAGCATCAGGGTCTTTTCCAGTGAACCAGTTCTTCTCATCAGGTGGCCAAAGTATTGGAGTTTCAGCTTCAGCATTAGTCCTTCCACTGAATGTTCAGGTTGATTTCCTTTAAGATTGACTGGTTTGATCTCCTTGCAGTCTTTGCATAAATAAATATTTCTTTGCATAAATACCTAAAAGTGGAATTCCTTCCTGGATCATGTGGTAGTTCTATTTTTAATTTTTTGGGGAACTTCTATACTCTTTTCCACAGTGCCTGCATCAATTTACATTCCCGCTAACAGCGCACAAGGCTTCCCACTTCTCTACATCCTCTCCAATACTTGTTATTTCTTGTCTTTTTGATAGTAGCCATTCTGGTAGGTATGAGGTGGTATCTCATTGTGATTTTGATTTGCATTTCCTTGATGATTATTGATGCTGAGCATCTTTTCATGTGTTGGTTGACCATCTGTGTGTCTTCTTTGAAAAAAATATGTTTTAACTTGAAAGAGGTATCAAGGATTACGCCTAAGATTAGGAATAAACTCTTTATAGATGGTAGGTGAAGCCATGGTTAAGTTTAAAGAAGAGGATATAGAGAGAAAAGGAGGCCAAAAGCCAAATTTTATGCAGCACTTGCATTAAAAGCAGGCATTTTGCCTGCAGTCATTTCTTTGTTAGATTAATTCACCATATAACTGATTGGCTAAATATTAATAAGTTTTAACTATAAAGCTTAGGGCAATTTATTGGATGAAAAATCTATCTCTCCTCCCATCTCCCACTCCACCCCCCTTTTTACAGCTTTTGCAGCTTTATTAAGTTTTAGCTGACTGCTTTTTATTTTTATCTTGAGAATTGAGACCACCTGTGTTAAGCTTAGGGATTAAGAACTAAAATGATTTATGTCAATATAGCTTTTTTCTCCAGGAAATTTTTGCCATCAGTTGGTTATGAGGATTAACATTTTGATTGGTATGGCAAATATTATGTTTATTAGGATAGATTTTTCAAAAGGCTTACTTTAAGACCCCATGTCCATCAGTGTTAAACTATTATGTCACAAATTTTGCTTAATCCTATCCCATTCCCTATCTGGGATGGGGAGACCTTCTTAAACCACTCAAGCTTACATCCCCAAATCCTGAATGTACTCTTCTCTAGCTTTCCCCTGAGGGCTTCCCTGATAGCTCAGTTGATGAAGAATCTGCCTGCAATGCAAGAGACCCCAGTCTGGGTAGCTTTTCCTTTTTAGCTTTCCCCTATTGAAACATTATCAAAACCCTGTTAAACCCTCACTGCAGTTAATTTAATAACCTTGCTCTGTTTGACAGATTTTTTGGATGGTCTTTGTGAGCCATTTAATAATTCTCATAGCAGCATTTTAAGAAATATTTCATTTGTTTCTGTCCCAGATCTCTGCTAGTGCTGCTGGAGGGAACTGGAACAGAAAAAGGAAACCATTTACCATGTGGAATGCATGGCACAGCCTGAGTTCAGAGAAGAGGCAAAAAACAAAATGAAAAAGACCAAGAGAAAGAGAGGGGGGAGAAAAGGGTACTATTATTGAAAAAATTAAAAATATAGATGAATTGTGTATAAAGGAAAATATAAGAGGAGTGATGATGGAATTTGATTTTTCTTTTCTTCAAACTAATGTTTTTAACTTGGTCTTGTTTCATGGATGTTGGTAGAAGATTTGGGTCTTGGGTCAGAGATACCAAGAACTTTGTTATTCATTGCACAGCAAGCAGCATGAGCCTTAGCATGCTTATGTCACTTCCCCTTGACCTCCAAGACACACAGCAGCAACATAGAAGGTCAAGACAGATGCTTACCCAAAGGATGGGTTGTGTTACAGGAGAGAAACTCTGAATTTGGAAATTCTGTATTTTATAGCAAGCAGTAATAACCTCTTTGTCCTGGAGGGAGACATTACTTTATCCCACAGGTTGCTCATTGTAAAGAGAACCCTGAGAGAGGCCCAGATAGAGTATCAGGGTTTTGTTTTCTTGTCATTCTCAGCAAAACAGGCAGGGCCATGAAAAACTCACAGGGTAGTGCCCTTCCCAACATTTCACCTTTTTGCCCTACCACCTTGGCATCTGACAGATTATCACATGGGCATGACACTTCTTTATCATGCTGATTAATTGGCAGAGGCTAGGACCAAATGTATTTAATTTATGGCATATAGAAATCAACTAAGGCTATTAATATTGCTCTCAAAAGGATGATGAGCCAACCAGCAATATTGACTTCAAGTATGCCTCTAGAATCCCAGACTCAAGCAACTGGGAATAATCGCAGGGGAGACCAGTAGGTCTTATTTCAGACAACCAAGACGGCATAAGCCCAGGACAGTCTCCATTTATGACCTGCACAAGGACATTTAAGTTTTCCTGTTAATTTTGGTGCTATTATCAGTAATGACAGGAACAATAGATGGGCCAAAAAAGAAATCCAACTGAGAGATATTCCATGGCCTATTCTGTACATAGAAACATATAAAATTGATTTGGATCACCATGACATTGTTTTGTTTTTATCACATGGGAAAACATCTCTGAGTAGTTGCAGCCTTGATTGTTACACGTAAAATATCCCAAGATCACTTGAACATCAGGGGAAATCTGTGTTTATATCTGTCATATTGAAACAAGATTATGTTGGTCCATGTTTTCATACCCTTATAAAGAGAGGCTAGGCAAAGCAGAATAGTTCAGGGTCTTCCATACTCACATGAATTTTTCTGTAATCATAGCACAAACACAATGATGAGAAATCTAGTAGTGGGTCAGATTGTCAGCTGCAGCTACTACTTGCCCCAGGTGGACCATACTAATTGTTTTGCCAAGGTGCAGTGGTGAGTCTACAGGATGCTGCTGCTGCTGCTAAGTCACTTCATTCATGTCCGACTCTGTACGACCCCATAGACGGCAGCCCACCAGGTTCTCCTGTCTCTGGGATTCTCCAGGCAAGAACACTGGAGTGGGTTGCCATTGCCTTCTCCAGTGCGTGAAAGTGAAAAGTGAAAGTGAAGTTGCTCAGTCATGTCTGACTCTTAGCGACCCCATAGACTGCAGCCAACCAGGCTCCAATCCCGTCCATGGGATTCTCCAGGCAAGAGTACTGGAGCGGGCTGCCATTGTCTTCTCCCTAGAGGATGAATGGAACATGAATTTCTTCCCTTCCTTAAGTACTTCCCAGAATCTAAAGTGTTCCTTCCCCAGGTTCTGGAGTTATTGCTATCCTTATGATCACAAAATTGGTGTGCCCCTTACCAGTACACATGCTATCACTTTTTTCCAATCATCTCCTACTCAGCAGAGGTCAAGTGCAGAAGGGATAAGAGTATTTTTACAAAAGTAAAAGAAGATCCATTATATTTCCCACCATGATGGGCATGGGCTACTGCAGGGAGACTTATTAAGCAGTTTATTCAACCAAGTGGTCATTATTTGCATAGGACAGAGGTTGGCAAACTTTTCCTATAAACGGCCAAAGAGAAATATTTTCAGCTCTGTAGGAGAGCTTTTGTAGAGTGAAAGCAACCATAGATAATATATAATAAACTGTCATGGCTATGATTCAGTAAAACTTTATTTATGAAAACAAGCAAAAGATCAGGCTCAACCCATGGGTTATAGTTTGCTGATCTACATCTAGACTCTAGTGACTCTGATCTAGTATCAGTTCAGTCTGAAAGGAGAAACCAAGTGACTAAAACCAGATTAAGTTTGAATTTCGTAAGCTCCTTTTTGGCCAGGTTGCCACTCAGGTGTACCAACTGGGCTGGTTTGGGGTGGCTGTTAGAGAAAAGAAAAATGCATCATGTTCAGGAAATGTCAGAGTAAAATTCTATTTCTTTTTTGAGAGTGACTAATAAATATTAAGGTAATTAGTTAAGGTAATACTGGCTGTTATTTATAACCAATAAACTCCAAGGGTTTAGCAATGTCACACACAATATGCTTATTTCTCATTCATGTAAATACCCAGTGTGGATAGTCTAGTTGGCTGATGGCTTTCCTCCACATGGTAATTCAGGGTCCCAGGCATCTCACATCTTGTAACTGTACTATCATCAAGGACCTCAGAGTTTTCTGCATCTAGCTGCTAGTATTAGAGGGTCTCCTCACTGCAGATGGTGATTGCAGCAATGAAATTAAAGCACACTTACTCCTTGGAAGGAAAGTTATGACAAACCTAGACAGCATATTAAAAAGCAGAGACATTACTTTGCCAACAAAGGTCTGTCTAGTCAAGGCTATTGTTTTTCCAGTGGTCATGTATGGATGTGAGAGTTGGACTATAAAGAAAACTGAGCACCAAAGAATTGATGCTTTTGAACTGTGGTGTTGGAGAAGACTCTTGAGAGTCCCTTGGACTGCAAGGAGATCTAACCAGTCCATCCTAAAGGAGATCAGTCCCGGGTGTTCCTTGAAAGGACTGATGTTGAAGCTGAAACTCCAGTACTTTGGCCACCTAATGCGAAGAGCTGACTCATTGGAAAAGACCCTGATGCTGGAAAGATTGGGGGCAGGAGGAGAAGGGGACAACAGAGGATGAGATGGTTGGATGGCATCACTGACTCGATAGACATGGGTTTGGGTGAACTCCGGGAGTTGGTGATAGACAGGGAGGCCTGATGTGCTGCGGTTCATGGGGTTGCAAAGAGTCGGACACGACTGAGCAACTGAACTGAACTGAACTGCAGAGGCAAGGGGAGGCTCTGGCCAATTGTGAGAACAAAGACATTGGAAGCAGCAGTTCTAAGAAGTACTCATCATTGTGAGCCCTCCCAGAAGCCACTGTTAGCCCCACCAAACAGCCTGTAAAAAGTACAATTCTAAAATTTCAAAGTAGGTCAAAATAGGTCAAATTTCAAAATATCGTCCTGATCTTTGTCTAGAAGGTGGCCAAGAAGATGTGAACTCTTTCAGTGGATGCTTACATTTAGTGACCAAACTACCTCATTAAAACGTATGGACCAGGAGAAGGTGAAGCAGGTAGAGTTAGAAATCTCTCAAGCTGGCTTTTTTAAAAACTCCATTTATCTCTTACTGAAACCAACAGCTCAAGGATGATAAAGGATATAAAGTGTCCATCAAATACCTTGACTGTTGGTCCAGTATTGAGTGGACCTTTGCATTAAAAGATATCACACAGTCTGACGGAATATGGTCTAAAAGGCCAAAAACATAATACATTTTATGTTACGGTCATTGTGGCTGGAGTTGGTTGATCAGATTGGAACAGTGACACCTTAAACTGAAAAGATATCAACAAGAGGCATCAGTGGAGACGCCAATACAAGTGGTCAAAGGCCCAAAATAATCAGCTTGTCAGAAGTGAGAGTGCCTATTTCACTTGGAGACAAACAGGTTAACTTTGGAAAGGAGGCACAAGACTGGCATGTAATGGTAGTTTAAACATCAGGCACATGTAATCCTTACTTTCCTAAGCCATGATGGTAGATGTGTCACCATGTTCAGTATAATGATGAATTTCCAGTAGAAATGACAGGGATCTGGGTAGGGCATACTTAATTAACAGTGTCATACCATTAGAGAATGAGCCATTGCCATATATATATCAGCTATAATTTTGTTTCTATAGTTCACAGTCCTAAAGAGGAATATCTTTAATCTGCCCATCTGTAGTCTTCCAAATTGCAGACCAAGTGACTAGGCAGTTGGCAAAAGTCCCAAAGTCAGTAAAAACACATGGCTTAATCTTAGTAGTATTACATTATCTAAGGTGAAGTGAAGTGAAGTCACTCAGTCATGCCTGACTCTTTGCGACCTCATGGACTGTAGCCTATCAGTCTCCTACCTCCATGGGATTCTCCAGGCAAGAGTACTGGAGTGGGTTGCCATTTCCTTCTCCAGGAGATCTTCCCAACTCAGGGAGCAAACCGGGTCTCCCGCATTCCAGGCAGACGCTTTAACCTCTGAGCCACCAGGGAAGCTTATCTAAGGTAGGTATTGGCAAACTGCTTGTAAGTTATAGACAGTAAATATTTTCAGCCTTTCAAGAAATACAGTCTCAGCTCTGTCATTATAGTGTGGAAGCAGCCATAGACAACACATAAATGAACAGACTTGGCTGTGTTCTAAGAAAACTTCATTTATAAAAGCAGATAACAGGCCAGATTTGGCCCATAAGTCATAGTTTTCTGACCCCTGGACCTAAGGGAGGCCCAGGATAATGGTAACAGCTTTTATTTACCAGAAACTACCTTTAAGAGGACTCAGATGTTGGACTTGGCAAAGTCTTAAAGAAACTACTATAAATATGTTCAAAGAACTAAATTATGCCATACTTACAGAAGTAAGGGTAAAAATAGATTGGCAGTTCCTCAAAAAGTTAAACATAGATTTACCATTTTTTACCCAGAAATGCACTCTTAGACATATACCCAACATAATTGAAATTGAGTACTCAAGTATTTCTACACAAATATTCATAGCAACAGTAATCACAGCAATCCAAAGGTGGAAACAACCAATATGTCCATCACCAATGAATCAGTACACAAAATGTGATATGTCCATACAATGAAACATCATTCAACCATTAAAAGGAATGAAGTACTGATACATGCTACAATGTGGATGAACCTGAGAAACATTATGCTAAATGGAAGAAACCAGACATAAATTTTCACATTTATATGAATAAATTTATATGAAATACCTGAAACAGAAAATTCCATAGCAAAGGAAGCATATTGATGGTTTCCAGGTACTGGGGAAAGAGAGGAATGGAAACTGCCTCCTTAGTAAATGTAAAGTTTCTTTTGGACTAATGAAACCATTTTATAAGTGGATAGAAGTAGTGGTTACACAACATGAATATCCAAAATGCCAAAGAATTTTACACTTTAAAAGGTTAATTTTATATTATGTGAACTTCACCTCAATTTCAAAAGAAAAGGAAAATAAAAGAAGTAAAGGTATGATGACAATGTCTCATGATATAGATAAAATCGTCATCGTCATTCAGTTGATCAGTGGTGTCTGACTCTTTGGGACCCCATGGACTGCAGCACGCCAGGCTTCCCTGTCCTTCACCATCTCCCAGAGTTTGCTCAAATGCATGTCCGTTGAGTCAGTGATGCCATCCAACCATCTCTGTTGTCCCCTTCTCCTCCTGCCTTGAATCTTTCCCAGCATCAGGGGCTTTTCCAATGAATCATCTCTTTGCATCAGGTGGCCAGAGTATGGGAGCTTCTGTTTCAACATCAGTCCTTTCAATGTATGTTCATGGTTGATTTCCTTTAGGATTGACTGGTTTGACTCCCTTGCAGTTCAAGGGACTCTCAAGAGTCTTCTCCAGCACCACAGTTCAAAGGCATCAATTCTTTGGTGCTCAGCCTTATTTATTGTCCAGCTCTCACGTCCATACATGACTACCAGAAAAACCATAGTTTTGACTATACAGACCTTTGTTGGCAAAGTAATGTCTCTGCTTTTAATATGCTCTCTGGATTTGTCATTGCTTTTCTTCCAAGGAGCAGGTGTCTTTTAATTTCATGCCTGCAGTCACCATCTGCAGTGATTTTGGAGCCCAAGAAAACAAAGTTTGTCACTGTTTCCATTGTTTCCCCATCCATTGCCATGAAGTGATGGGACTGGATGCCATGATCTTTGTTTTTGAATGCTAAGTTTTAAGCCAGCTTTTTCACTCTCCTCTTTCACCTTCATCAAGAAGCTCTTTAATTCCCCTTCACCTTCTGCCATAAGAGTGTTGACATCTGCATATAACAGATAATATTGATATTTGAGGTTATTGATATTTTTCCCTGAAATCTTGATTCCAGCTTGTGCTTCATCTGGCCCAGCATTTCACATACTGGGCATATATGTACTCTGCATATAAGTTAAATAAACAGGGTGACAGTATACAGCTTTGATGTATCCCTTTCACAATTTTGAACCAGTCTGTTGTTCTATCTGGTTCTAACTGTTGCTTCTTGATTTGCATACAGGTTTTGCAGGAGGCAGGTAAGGTGGTCTGGTATTCCTGTCTCTTTAAGAATTTTCCACAGTTTGTTGTGATCCACATAGTCAAAGGCTTTGGTGTAGTCAGTAAAGCAGAAGTAGATGTTCTTCTGGAATTCTTTTGCTTTTTCTAGGGTGCAGCAGATGTTGGCAGTTTGATCTCTGGTTCCTCTGCATTTTCTAAATCTAACTTGTACATCTAGAAGTTCTCAATTCAGGTACTATTGAAGCCTAGCTTGAAGGATTTTGAACATTACTTTGATAGCATGTGAAATAAGTGTAATTGTGCAGTAGTTTGGACATCCTGTAGCATTGCCCTTCTTTGGGATTGGAATGAAAACTGACCTATTCCAGTCCTGTGACGACTGCTGAGTTTTCCAAATTTGCTGGCATACTGAGTGCACTTTCACAGCATCATCTTTTCGGATATAAAATAGGTCAGCTGAAGTTCCACCATCTCCACTAGCTTTGTTTGTAGTGATGCTTCCTAAGGCCAACTTGACTTCACACTCCAAGATATCTGGCTCTAGGTGAGTGATCACACCATCATGGTTATCCACATAATTAAGATCTTTTTTGTATAGTTCTGTGTATTCTTGCCACGTCTTAATTGCTTCTGCTTCTGTTGGTTTCATACATTTCTCTCCTTGATTGTGCCTATCTTTGCACCATAGAGGCTATTACTTTAGAGGTACAATAGAGACTGTTAATAAAGAAATATAAACTATATATAAAAAAGAACCAAATGGAAATTCTGGGATTGAAAAAGTATAATAACTGAAATTTAAAAATACTTGAGGGACTCAGTAGTAGATTTGAACTGGCAGAAGAAAAAGTTATGAACTTAAGATAAATAATAGTATGCAATCTGAAGAATGGAAGGGAAGTAGGATGAGGAAATTGAGCAGAACCTCAGAGAAGTACAGGATAAGCATGTCTACATACATGTGATGGGAACATGAAAACAAAAAGAAAGAGAAGAAAACAGATTCTTTGAGAAATAATAGCTAAAAGCCAGATTTAATGAGAAATATTAATCTACACATCCAAGGAACTCAGTGAATTGAAATTAACTGAATGAATTTTTAGGATAAATACAAAGAAATATAAACATACATATCAGTAGAATTCCCTGGTTGTCCAATAGTTAGGACTCCACACTCTTACTACTGAGGGCCCAGGTTCAATCCCTGATGAGGGGACTAAGATCCTGCAGGCTGCATGGCATGGCCAAAAACAAAACAAAAATATCATAGTAAAAATGCTGAGGCCAAAAGAAAATCCTGAAAACAGTAAGAGAAAAATTACTCATGTATAAGAGAACCTTAATAAGATTAACAATGAACTCCTCTTCAGAAACGATGAAAGCAGAAAGCAATGGGATGACATGTTTAAAGTGCTGAAAGAAAAACCTCAACTAAGAATCCTATAAACAGCAAAACCCAACTTAAAAGTGGAAAGAGGATCCAAATAGACAGTTCTGTAAAGGAGATATACAGATGGCTGACAAGCACATGCAGAGATGCTCAACATCATTGACTAGCAGTGAAATGTAAGTCAAAACCATAATGAGCTATTATTACTTCATAGCCACTAGGATGGCAATAATAAAAGACAGATAATATTAAATATTGGAAATATGTTGAGAACTTGGAATCCTCATATACTGCTGGTAGGAATATAAAATGTTGTAGCCACTTTGTAAAAATAGTTTGGCAATTCCTCAAATGTTTATACTTAGAGTTACTGTATGATTCAATAGTTTTATGTGACCCAGCAAGTGAGCTCTTAGATATGTCCCCAAAATAAATGAAAACATATGTCCACCCAAAAACTCATACATGAACATTTGTATCAGAATTATCCATAATAGCCCCAAAATAGAAACAACCCAAATATCAATAAACTGGTGCATGGATAAACAAAAGGTGGTGTATTCACATGATGGAATATTATTTGGCAGTAAAAATGAGTGAAGTGCTGATACATGTTACAACTAGATAAACTTGAAAATGTTAAGGAAGCCAGTAATAAAATATCACATATTTTATAATTCCATTTATATGAAATGTGCAGAATAGGCTAATCTAGAGAGACAGAATGTGGCACCCTGTCTCTATGTGTCCTCACATGTAGAAGGGCTTGAGATTTCTCTGGGGCTTCTGATAGTTCCCTGGGCTATTGAACGTGGGGGGATTGGGAGGTGACTGCTAATGGGTATAAAATTATTTTTAGTGTATTGAAAGTTCTCTGGAATTAGATACTGATGATGGATACACAACTCTGTAGATTCACTAAAAATCACTGTTATGTCAGTTATATCTTAATAAAGCAGTTACTCTCCAAATGACCCTTTTTTGCTAAGCTTTTAACTTTTAGAATAAATGACATAAATTTATGTTAATGGTAGAGCATCTGATTTCAACATCATAACAGAGTTGAAGAGAATGAGAGCTGAGAGTGTCTAAACTTGTCACCCTTCTTATTCCTTGCAGTCTGTTGAATATGAATTACTTAAAATGTACAAATATAATGATACATAGTTTTGGTAAGTGAGAGTGATATCCATGGAGTTGTGCTACCCAGATCACCCTTCAAGGAAGGACTTTCTGCCCACCTTCAGAATCTACCTCTGCTGACTCTGCAGTCTCCTCACTTCAAGTCACACTCTTCCAAGAGCAGCCCACATCGATGGCAAGGATATAAAATCCCAGTCAAAACTAGAATTCCTGTTTGAAACCAATACAGTATACTAACACATATATATGGAATTTAGAAAGATGGTAACGATAACCCTATATGCAAGACAAAAAAAGAGACACAGATGTACAGAACAGACTTTTGGACTCTGGGAGAAGGCAAGGGTGGGATGATCTGAGAGAACAGCTTTGAAACATGTATATTATCAAGTGTGAAACAGATCGCCAGTCCAGGTTGGATGCATGAGACAAGTGCTCGGGGCTGGTGCACTGGGATGACCCAGAGGGGTGGGATGGGGAGGGAGGTGCAAGGGGGGTTCAGGATGGGGAACATATGTAAATCCATGGTTGATTCATGTCAATGTATGGCAAAAACCACTACAATATTGTAAAGTAATTAGCCTCCAACAAATAAAAATAATTGGGAAAGAAAAAAAAATAAAAAAATAAATTACAGTTAAAAAAAAAAAAACCTAGTGTCTCATGCCTTTATTATGCACAGGTATATGGTCTGAATTTTCACTGTTAATATCCTCAGATGGAAAAGTACCATTTAACTATGCTTTGGAATTTGTGAATATTCATAAGGCCCTATTATGGTCTAAATGTTTTTGTATTATATGTTGCCCTCCTACCCCTAAAGGTGATGCCTTTAGTAACCGGAACCTTTGGGAGGTGTTTAAATCACGAGGGTGGAGCTGTTACCAAAAAGTGTGGGGTCTGGTTGCTCACCGCCCAAAATCCAGTAAACAGGCCAGGTTGGTAGAAAGGAATGTTTGCTTTATTTCAGATGCTGGCAACTCGTGGGGAGGGCGAACATATGTCCAAAGGCCAACTCCCCACCCCAACAAGCAGAGAGTAAGAGCTTTTATACACAGAGTCGGGAGTGGGGGTTGCTACATGGAGAAACAGAAGTTATCTCTGACGGTCATCCTCAAATTGGTCATTAGTGGTCTGACCAATGTCATCTTGGTTGTTTTCAGTTCAGTTCAGTTCAGTCGCTCAGTCATGTCTGACTCTGTGACCCCATGGACTGCAGCATGCCAGGCTTCCCTGCCCATTACCAACTCCCGAAGCTTGCTCAAATTCATGTCCATCAAGTCGGTGATGCCATCTAATCATCTTATCCTCTGTCGTCCCCTTCTCCTCCTGCCTTCAATCTTTTCCAGCATCAGAGTCTTTTCCAGTAAGTTAGTTCTTTATATCAGGTGGTCAAAGTATTGGAGCTTCAGCTTTAGCATCAGTCCTGCCAATGAATATTCAGGACTGATTTCCTTTTGGATAGCCTGGTTGGATCTCCTTGCAGTCCAAGGGACTCTCAAAAGTCTTCTCCAACACCACAGTTCAAAAGCATCAATTCTTTGGCACTCAGCTTTCTTATGGTCCAATTCTCACATCCATACATGACTCCTGAAAAAACCATAGCTTTGACTATATGGACCTTAGTTGGCAAAGTAATATTTCTGCTTTTTAATATGTTGTCTAGATTTGTCATAGCTTTTCTTCCAAGGAGCAAGTGTCTTTTAATTGGTTTTAATTGTTTGTTTTAGGTACAGTTAATCTTCAGTTCCAAAATCCATTTGTTACCATTTCCTTGAGGCCAGTTCTAGGAATTATGACAGCTCATGTCATGGGTACAGTCTGGTCATTATGTAGTTAACTTCTTCGTGCCTATGTTTTAATATCTATAAGACAGTTCACAGGATATGGCTCAGAATATTATCTGTAGCCCTTGAGAAAGAACTAAAGGTCCTTGACTGTGCT
Organism: Odocoileus virginianus; assembly: GCF_023699985.2. Classification (NCBI taxonomy): domain Eukaryota; kingdom Metazoa; phylum Chordata; class Mammalia; order Artiodactyla; family Cervidae; genus Odocoileus; species Odocoileus virginianus. The sequence continues at coordinate 36,310,720 of NC_069696.1, read as the reverse complement.
TAATGCCTACATTATTATTTGATCTCTTTTGACTGTTTTTCTTTGTTTTCCACATTTCTCACTTCTCTGATTAAATTCTCATTTCTCACTTTCTCTTTGACTAAAGTTTTCCACAGACAAAAGGCAGACAGAGGACATGGGGTAGGGGTAGGGATGATAGGGTCCTGCTCCACTTCAAAATCTTACAAATTGGATTAGTGTCTTTACAAAGAAGCTCCAGAGAAATCCCTAGCCCCTTCTACCATAAGAGGACACATAGAGAAGGTGCCAGCTGTGAATCAGGAAGAGAGCCCTAACTTAACCACTTTGATCTTACACTTCTAGCATCCAGCACTGTGAAAATTAAAGTGCTTTTGTTTAACAAATCTATCCAATCTATGGCATTTTGTTATTGCGATTCAACCAGACAAAAACAATGTCCTTAAGAGGAGGAAAACTCAAACTTTCACCATGAGGTTTGCTTTCACAACACAAAGAACACAGGATTCTCACGCAAACTACTTCTGCCAAAGAAGTGTTAACAGTCAAAATTTACAAAGTACCTAAAGAACAAAAATAGCATGAAAGAGACCCAACAGAAAATAGGACAATTGACACGTTATTAACTACAGACAATAGAATAACTTGAAAAATATTTTAAAACAAATATATTGGAAATGTTCAAAAACAAAGGAACAGTTATCCTTAAGAGATGAATATAGATAAAATAACAGATAAAAACAATTAAAAGCCCTAAGAAAGAAAAATGTAGTCATTGACATAACCACCTAAATTCCCTTGTATGTTTCATAAGAGGTGATAGACTGGACTTTGACCACATCCTGTGTGTTGCAAGTAAGACCTACTGGTTCCCTTCCCCCACTCCACACTTTTTCACAGTTAGCTGAATCTGGGGCCCAGCAGTTACTTTTGAGGTCATTACTGCAGGTTAGCCTTATCCTGCTACTTGGAGTACTATTGATAGTTGTTCACTCACTAAGTCATATATCCAACTCTTTGTGACCCTATGGACTGTAGCATACCAAGCTCCTCTGTCCTCCACTATCTCTGACAGTTTGCTCAATTTCATGTCCATTGAGTCAGTGATGCTATCTAACTACCTCATCCTCTGCCACCCATTTCTCCTTTGCTTTCCAATATTTCCTTGGATCAGGGTCTTTTCCAATGAGTTGGCTATTGATAGTAGCTTTAATTAAGTGCTTTAAGAGACAAATTGAACAGATTAGGTTTTAGCCTCTGTTGGTCAAATTAAAGTAGCTGATAGAGTGGCATACTTCCATGAATATTTGAATTCAGCCAAGAACTTATTGGGATGGATTGTTGGAAGAGGCAACACATGGACCTGCACATTCTTGCTGGGTATACCAAGAATGCAGGGCCTTGATTACCTAGGCCATTTCTCAAGGTTGCATTAGTAGTAAACAGCCTTGAAAGATGAAGTATTTTCTCCTTCCAAAAAGAGCAATCTTGCTTCAGTTTGCCATAAAAATGATGAACCCCCTCAAGCTCAGTGTTTCTGTCTTGTAATACAAACCTACTACATGAGTAAACATCTATCTGGACCAGCCTTCCTACTGTAGGGCCTGGGGCGTGGAGAACCAACACAAACACGAAGCTCCAGCTACTACTCTTTTTCTTTTTTTAATTTATTTATTTTTGACTGAGCTAGGTCTTTGTTGCTGCCCATGGGCTTTCTCTAGTTGCTGCAACCAGGGGCTACTCTGCTCATTGCTGTGGCTTCTCTTGTTATGGAGCACAGGCTCTAGGGTGCACAGGCTTGTGGTTGTGAAGTGTGGGGTTAAGTTACTCAGCAGCATGTGGGTTCTTAATTCCTGGACCAGTGTTCAAACCCCAGTCCTCTGCATCGGCAGGCAGATTCTTAACCACTGGACCCCCAGGGAAGTTCCCTGGCTACTGTTCTTATCATGAGTAATATAGTTGTTTTTCACTGACCCAGCATTCTTCTGCCAGCATTCATAAAATGGTATTAAAGCTAACTCATAAACTAGTAAGTAGGATCAACTCTCAGATTCTGCACGACTCTTGACAATTACAAAAATCAATTACAAGAGAGTTTTTAAGTCAAAAATGAAAGGTAAGGGACTTCCCTTGTGGTCCAGTGATTAAGACTCCACATTCTCACTGCAAGCGGCATGGCTTCCATCCCTGGTCAGGGAACTAAGATCCCACATGCCGCAACTAAGACCCAGCACAGCCAAATAAATAACTATTTTTTAAAAAATACAAGTATTGCAAACTAAGAATTCTACAGATATAGTAGAAAGAATAAGAACATAGAAGAATTAAATGATACTAATCAATGAATAATCACATACACAGTGGCTCAGATGGTAAAGAACCTGTCTGCAATGCCAGAGGCCTGGGTTCGATCCATGGGTTGGGAAGATCCCTTGGAGAAGGAAATGGGTTCTTGCCTGAAAACTCCCACGGACAGAAGAGCCTGGTACGCTACAGTCCATGGGGTTGCAAAGTGTTGGACACAACTGAGAGATTAACACTAACACACATAATATATTTGTGTGCACATACATGTACGTACATGGAGAGAGATATTTAGACATGCATATATAAAACACAGAAAGAGAACATTACAACTCTCAGAAAATATACATTTTCTGAATATTTATAGAGCATAGTATACAAAATCAGTCATGTATTTGACCACAAAAATAGCTCATAAATTTAAGTAAAAAACATAGCAAAATAGGTAAAGGATATGAATAGATTATTTTGAGGAAAGAATATCTAGATAGCCAGCAACTTTATGAAAAGATGTTAAATTTACTAGCAATTAGAGAAATAAGAATTAAAGTGGTAATGAGATACTACTTTTCACCCATGATATCTGCCAACATTTAAGAGTAAGCAGATCTTAAAAATAGTGTTCAGTGAAAAACTAAACAAATCTATGACAAATATCACACACATAAATTAGAAATACTTCCATAGAACATTAGAATGATTTCCTAAAGCGGGGGGATGAGATTGGGAAATGGACATAATGAAAATAAATGGAAAAATAAATAAGTAAAATGAACAATAACATCTGTTGCTTAGCGATATAGAAGAAAAGGAACTCTCTAACACTGCTGATGGAAATATGAAGAAAATAATCTGACGACATTGTTAATATATCCTAGAAACAGTGGAATGCTCCTCAACAGGGGATGACTAAGTCATCCACCCTATAAAATTTAGCCACTAAAGGAGAATTAAAACTATACTTGATACTTTGAAGAATTATTATTAAATGAAAGAGTTTGTAGAAAAGTGAGTATACACTGATGCCATTCTAAGAAACAGTGATCTCTCCCCACCCCCAACCTAACCTTTAAATGTATGTGTGAGAACATAGATACATGTATGAATGAATGTGTGTGTGTGTGTACAAGCACAGAGAAAAAATAAGAATATACAAGGAATAGCATGAGGAACTAAACTAATGGAAGGGGGAAAGATAGGAGAAAGAAAGGCAGAGGCAAACAAAAGAAAAGAAAAGACTGCACTAAAAAAATTGAAGTGTGTATATGTGAAAATATTTATGGGCAGAAACTAAGAAATATTTGTATTTATTTAAAATACAAGTATCTCAGATAGTTGGAATTTCAGGCCACATATCAATATGAAGTATGTTGGTTGTATGGGTCTTGGTTGTTGCCTGCTATAAATCTGTGATATATAATACTGGCACTAAGGTTACTCTCTCTCTGATTTGTACTGTTTGTGGAATCTTTGTGGTTACAGTTCTTTCTTGGTTCTTATACCTGTACAATTTTTAAGAAAAATAGTGAAAGCAAGTTTGTTGGATTAACACATAAAATTTGTCAATTAATCAGCCCTAGTTTAGTGTGTACTTAGGAATATATGTGACTGAAAGCTTGGTGGTAACTGCATATCTTAGGAATTAGAGAGACTGACTTAAGAAAAATTTTTTGTCATTTAGAATGCATTTTAGTAAGTGATGGATGCTGAGAAAAAGTTATAGAGGTAAAGGGCAACTTGTTCATAACTGAGGCTTTTGAATCTTATCAAACTTAAGTTGTAAATATTCATATAAAATATACACCCATTTTTTCTTTCTTGTTTATGAAAGAACTAAGTACTAACAACTGCATTAAACAAATATTAGGAGTCAATATCTGTATAGTGTAATTTACTGTATTGTATTTGTATTTCAGATGCCTTTGGTGCTTCATGAAGAATATTTCTAGATATATCACAGACATTAAGCCTTTGCCACCCAACATAAAAGATAGACTCATCAAAATTATGAGCGTGCAGGGGCAGATAACAGATTCAAACATAAGTGAGGTAAGAATATATACAACTGTAAAGCAAACTTATTATATTTTACTGTTCAGCTATGGTTTCAGATTTTTGGAACAATGTTTTATATTAGGATGAGTAATTTTAGAATATACTAAAGTTCTTTTTTCTCCAGATAACCATAATGTCCTTGTGTAATAGCTTCTAAAAAAATCTCCCATTGACTTCCTGGGGGAAATCTCTCGACTTCCCTGGGGGTCCAGAGGTTAAGACTCAGCGCTTCCAATTCAGGGAGTACAGATTTCATTCCTGGTTGGGGAACTAAGATCCCACATGCCGAGCAGCCAAAAAACAAATAAAATAAAAATTAAAACTCTTCTCCCACTGTTCCTTCAGTTATTCCCCTTGTCTTCATGGTATCAACATCCATGAACTGCATATTTTCAAGAAATTTTAAACTTTTTGGTTAAGTATACCTTAGTAAATCTACAAAAAATTAAAATGCAGAGTGAAAAAACAAATGACAAAAAAAAGACCCATAAGAAGAAATAGGAATGTTACATTGTGACTCTAGGACACAAACCACACCTACGTGTAACAGTACAGTGTGCAGTACACTTAGATATTTTCTATTTTATTCTAGTATGTCTTATTTCAATTAAAAAATGTTGATCATAGCCTACTAGATTGATTTTATCCATTCAGGGATAACAATCAGTTAAAAATCATTCTTCTAAACTCTTCATTCTTCTTCTGGCTACCTCACTCCATCTAACTTATACTTACTCTCTTTCCCTATATATATATATATTAGTTGCTCAGTTGTGTCTGATTCTTTGCAACCCCATGGACTGTAACCCACTAGACTCCTCTGTCCATGGGATTCTCCAGGCAAGAATACTGAGTGGGTTGCCATGCCCTTCTCCAGGGGATCTTCTGTATCCAGGGACTGAGCCCAGGTCTCCCACATTATAGGCAGATTCTTTACCAACTGAGCTTCCTAGGAAGCCCTTTCCCTAATTAAGCTAAAATTAACAATTCTATAAGGGAGAATGTATAGTAAAGCTTCTGACCTGAATAAAAATACCAGCTTTGCCACTCTTTCTGACACTGAACCTCAGTTCTCTTAACTGTAAAATGAGTTTGCAACTATCATCACTCCCTGCCTACAGAAATTAAAGAGTCGTACCTGCTGAGCAAAGAGGCACATAGCTAGACTCTCTCATAATAGTCAGAAACTACTGGAAGAGGATAAGCACCCCACTACCTTGGTTCTGCTTCCATATCTAATGTGTTCTTATTCTGTACCAGCTGTCTCAGTAGAGCTCTGTGTCACAATAAGACTTTTGGGACACTATAAGCTGCACCCTCAGTTGGAAGTAGACTTGACTTGATTTTTTTTGCTTTTTGTATCTGTCTTCACACAAATGCATTTCTGTATTCTTTGCTATAGTTTTCACCTGCCACTTCTCTGTTATGACCATGTAAACACTGAATATGGAATAAATATTTATGTTTATAGGAAATTTTAATTTTTCAAAATAATGTATGTATTATAGATTTTACATCCTGAAGTCCAAACTCTAGATCTACGAAGCTGTGATATTTCAGATACTGCTCTCCTGCACCTATGTAACTGCAGAAAACTGAAGAAATTAAATTTAAATTCCTCAAAAGAAAACCGAATTTCCATAACTTCAAAAGGTATGTTTGTTAACACTGAACGAATTGGTAGAGAACTATTCACCATAGTTTTGGAGCAGAGAAGGGGAAAATATGTTAAAAGATAGTATGAAGATGTCAGTCAGTCAAGTTCAGTCACTCAGTCGTGTCCAACTCTTTGCTACCCCATGGACTGCAGCACACCAGGCTTCCCTGTCCATCACCAACTCCCAGAGCTTGCTCAAACTCATGTCCATTGAGTCGGTGATGCCATCAAACCATCTCATCCTCTGTCGTCCCCTTCTCTTCCCACCTTCAATCTTTCCCAACATCAGGGTCTTTTCCAATGAGTCAGTTCTGAGAACCCCATGAACAGTTTGAAGGTGTCAAAGAAATAGAAACTATATTTATCAATAAAAATATTCAAAATAAACTAGAGAATCCTAATTAGAATTCTTGCTTATAATCAGTGCTGAAAGTTAGGAAATACATTGTCACTACTTAAATTTTAAACATATTTAAAATAAACATGACTAGATAAATATTTTAAATGTTTTGCCTAGTATAGTGAAACAAGAAATGACCAGTTCATAACGTTGTTAAGACTTTTTTGTTGTAATATTACAACAGAAAGTTAAATCATTAGCAAATATTTACTAGGTTCTCTCCTATCAGCCTGCATAACACATAGTTTTGTAGCCAGAAATGCCCCATCTTGAGCTGCACAAAACTTGAAATGTATATTTTCAAGTTGCCCCATTTTGAGCTGCACAAAACTTGAAACATGTATTTTCCACTCCTGCTGACCTAAGCATGCCTCAAAACTATTTTAGACAATGACTAATTGACTAAGAAAGAACTAATCTTGCTTGCTTAATTCCAGATACCAACCTCAAGGACATGGGCAGGGAAGCTGAAACAATTTAAACTATAAGCCAGTCACATAGCAAAATCACTAAATGCCCAGTTCTCTGAAAGATATAAAGATCTAACACACACTCATAAGTTGTTTTCACAGGAAGCAGACCAGATGAAAACTGCTGACTGCAAGCATGTAGACCCCAGACCAGTTGAAACCAGAAGACTGGTGATGTTTGAAACTTTACCTTGATGCCAACCAATCTGAGAACTGTGTATGAACTGCTTGTGTACCTTGCAGCCCCCTCCCTCACACAGTCTTTAGAACCTTTATCTCCCAACTGGCAACTTGGAGATGCTCTTAAGGACGTCAGTCTACCATCTGCCCAGCTTGCCGGCTTCCTGACTAAAGCAACTTTAAGTTTTCCACCAACACTTGTCTCTCTTTTTTTTTTTTTTCCATTTACACTTGTCTCTTGAGTATTGATCTTCTGAGTGGCAGGAAGCCGAAATTGGGTTTGGTACCGACCTTGTCTAGTTACAGTGTTTTATAACCAGGCACACTGCATGTATCAGTGTGACTGTTACATGAATTAATGAATTTTTACCATTTTTTAAAAATATTAAAATTTTTACTCTTTTCAATATAAGAAAGAGGGAGTTATTTGGCTACCTAGGTTTCTGGAGAATTTTGTAGGTAGTTGGCTCTATTTTACAATTAGCTTGGTTAGCAAGTTAGGATATTCATAATATTGCAAGGAAGCATAAGTTTTAAAATGTTTACACAAATACTGACTCTCTAAAAAGAACTTTCATGCTGAACACTAATGAATAAAGTAAGAGTTCTTTCTTAAGACATAGTAAACAATAAAAATGACCTACACACAAATTTACCATCTTCCATTTTGTGTATTTTGCCCATAAAGATGTCTTTTAACAGTGCTATAATGTTTGTCCATGATTGAAGAGCCCAGCATTCCTTGAGTACTCTTTTTATTTATATGGCACATCATCATATACCTGTCACCAAAATGCTTTTACATCAGTTTAATTGGATTTAAGGGCCTCTCTTTTCTTGACCCCCAGAAAATCTGAGATTCGTCCAGGCTACCAAAGAAGGAGCATGGTGGTAGGAAAGGGTAGAATCAAGGAGGGAGGAGAAAACCCAGAAACATGGGTATGATTTCTAAGGATAAGCATGAAAGCTATTACTTAAGACATTTGTGGGATTTAACTTTTGATTTCTTTTCAGAGTCTATAAGAAAATTAACTTTATTACTTTAAAACTTTTAACAAAAAGGAGAATCATCTACAATTTAATTACCTAATTTGGTTCTGAATGATTTTTGGTCATTTCCTAAAAGCAAATCTAATCATAAAAAGTCATGTCATTAATTGCAGATATTCTGAAGAATATACTACAGATTGTATAGAGAATTCTTGAAACATTCTAAAAGAGTTTTAAATAATGACAGCATCACTGAAAAAAATAGTATATTCCCCACATGAACTACTTTGGAAAAGGCTAATTGGATGTATCAGTACTGGTGATTACTAAAATAAAAATCAGTCACATTTCTCATATATAAACATCTATAGCTCATTGATACAGAATTATATTTTCCCTCAGGAATAAAAGCTGTGGCTTCATCTTGCTCTTACCTGCATGAAGCTTCTTTGAAAAGATGCTGCAATCTCACTGATGAAGGAGTCCTTGCTCTTGCACTCAATTGCCGGCTGTTAAAGATCATTGATTTAGGAGGCTGCTTAGGTATTACTGATGTGTCCTTGCAGGCATTAGGAGAAAACTGCGCATTTTTGCAGTGTGTTGATTTTTCAGCTACTCAGGTAAATGAAATAACACTTGACATGTAGAGACTGTATGTATTTATTTGCCCAGTGTATTTCCATAACGCATCAGAACACAATTAATTTTTTTGTTGTTGCTGAAATTATTGACTTCATATTTTGATAGTTAAATAATTGCAATATAATTTGCACCCTCCCCTCAATTGTTTTAAGTAAGGGTGGAAGGTATGTGTGGATAAAACACATGTTTACTAAATGGGAGGAAATAAAACAATATCTAAATAACAATTTTTAGAAAAATATGCTTCCATCTTCTCCATTTATGTGCTGTGTTCTTTTTCCCTTTGCTTAGGTATCTGACCATGGTGTGGTTGCGCTTGTTAGTGGACCTTGTGCCAAGAAATTAGAGGTAAGTTTAAAATATCTATAAAGATGATGATAACTGAATTTATATTATCCTCAGAAATTCTTTATTAAACCTAGAAGACAACCAGTGCCTTATTCTCAATTAGGTATTTCCAAGGACTTTTTTCCCCTCCGCCTCTTTATTCCAGAGTGAAAAAAAAAACTGGTAAAGTTAGGAGATAAAGTATGCTCTATAAAAAACCCATTTTACTTCCAATAAATGTTCTTATTTTCCAGAGGTTTTAACTTCTAATACATTTAAGGATAGTCTTATTATGGATAAAGATAATGAAAATTTATCAATGTAAAATTATATCCTTTAGAATTTTCATGGCTGACTGATATTTTTACTAGGACTACTTATGAGCTTGCCAGTGTATTTTTCTTGACATCATATTTATTCTCTCTTGATCATCTTTTTCTGAATCTATGAAGGCATCCAGAATATACTATGGCATAAAGATTATTTTGAGCTGAAGATGTCTAAGAAACAACAGAAGTTAAAAAAAAGACTTCGTCTGAACCGCCTCCCACCCCCACTATCTGTCTAAAAGCAGACACTTCCAAAGAATTCAAATGCCTCTAATCATTTTTAAGGAAGATTTCCAGATGAGAAATCGCATTAAACAGACATTGTCACAAGATTATCATAACTCCCATCTATTTTCCTAAAGGTCCATTTTGTCTTCCCTAAAAGTCATTTGTATGACTGTTAAGTATCCTTTCTCCCCCTCCTCTTCCCCTATTAAGATGGTATTTAAACTAAATTCTAGCCATTTCTTTGAACCATGACCTTTGTGAGCTTGTGAATAAATTTTGCCTTTCCTCTTGCCTTTTTGTCAGTTTAATTTAAAGGCTTCCAGAGACAAATAAGCGGGTAGAGAAAAGGTTTTTCCTCCCCCAGAAGCCGCATTGTGCAGTTGTTTAAAAAGATCCTAAATTAGTGTTCCTCCTTTGTATTTAATGATGGATGTGGTACCTATAACCTGTTTCTAAATATTAAGAAATGTTTTGTCCCAAGATTTTAATTTTTTTCCTTTCCCAGTTTACTGTGTTTTAGTTTGTTTTTACTCTTAATTAAAAACCGTGCTTTTCAACAAAAAGTCACATCAGATCCTTTTTGAAAGTAAGCAGCCTATAAATGAATTATACATGTTAGTAACCACTATTAGAATTGTGGTGCCATGTTTTTGCAAAAATATTTCTGCTTGATTTATTGCCCAAAGAATTTTTTTGTGATGTTTATATATCTGCATCCTGCTTATGTGTATATATATATGTGTGTGTGTGTTTGTATATATAAAATAGCACATATATTTTTATGAATCTTTTCATTAAGAAATTTAAAAAAAAATGAAGTTTCAAATTCCAAATTGCATTCTAACTGTAAGGGCAATAAACTGCCAAAATTTTTACTGTTTTAAATACACAAATTTGTTGAGCACTTGATATGCTATCCTCCATGCTACTGCCTTGTATTCATTAGGTTATTTTATTTTTACAACATTATCCTATAATCACCATCAATTTTATCAAAGCTCTCGAACAGTTAGCCTAGTTTATCACTTCCTAATAAAACCACCAGGAAATTAGTTGTTGTGCAGTGGTAGGGAATATACCTACATATTTACTTCAGCTTTATAAAATAAAGAGCACCTAGGCAGACTTAGGAAAAAATCCAATAACCAGTGCATTGGTCATTGTAATGTTATTGAATTTTTCATTTTTTCAGCTTTCCAAAGCTTATTTCTGTAAGTATCAAAATATTTTAATGAAAATCTTTCTAAAATTAGTTAGAACTTAATTCCTTCCTTAAACAAAGGAATATATTTTAACATTTGACCCATTGCATCTTTGTGACCACAATTTCTGACAAATTGAAATGCAAACATTTTCATTTTTTTTAACTGATTCTTCTCTTTGGGGTAATATATATACCTACATTTTTCAGATACCCCATTTTTAACCTGTTGCTTTTAATTTGTTCAGTTCCCAAAAGTTAGGGACTTCCCTCATAGCTCAGTTGGTAAAGAATCCACCTGCAATGCAGGAGACCCCGGTTCAATCCCTGGATCGGGAACATCTGCTGGAGAAGCGAAAGGCTACCCACTCCAGTATTCTTGGGCTTCTCTTGTGGCTCAGCTGGTTAAGAATACACCTGAATGTGGGAGACCTGGGTTCGATCCCTGAGTTAGGAAGATCCCCTGGAGAAGGGAAAGGTTACCCACTCCAGCATTCTGGCCTGGAGAATTCTATGGACTGCATAGTCCATGGAGTCTCAAAGAGTTGAACACGACTTTCATTTTCTGGGAAGTTAAATATCAAGGTTGCTAAATAGTTTATAATTTGAAAATAAATTTGATTGAAAGTCTAAGAACCTCTCCTAAAGATTGCCATTTAGTAAAAATATATGTTACAGCATTTATGGGCTTCCCAGGTGGCACAGACTGTAAAGAATCTGCCTGCAATGTGGGAGACCTGGGTTTGATCCCTGGGTTGGGAAGATCCCCTGGTGAAGGAAATGGCAACCCACTCCAGTATTCTTGCCTGGAGAATTCCATGGACAGAGGAGCCTGGCAGTCTACAGCCCATGGGGTTGCAAAGAGTTGGACACAACTGAGCACCTTTCACACACACACAGCATTAATTGAATGTCAGTATTGACTCTGAAATCTCTATTGGTCTGAGCTCTCAGTGAGAGCAGATCATTTTGTTCATCACTTGGCCATTATTCTATACCTAGGTTTTACTACAGTTCCAGTCACACAGTAGTACCTCAATAAATACTGTCATATTTTTAACTTTATATCACAGTCATTTTATTTTTCTACAATCTTCATGGTTAAAATTTAATTTGCTGTGAAAAAATTATTATTTATTAAATATTTATTGAGTATCTACTAAGTTCTAGGCACTGTCATATCAGAGAACAAAATCTGTCCATGTTATGTATCACTTTTCCTTAATTGTTTTCCTGATGTTGGTACTTTAGCTTATTTACAGCTAAATAAGCATGATTGGAAATAATCATGTGTTGGGACATATCACTTTTTCTTCCTTTACTATAATTAAGCCCCTAAAACAACACAAGTGGATCAATTTTATGTCATTGTCTGTTGTTGTTCTTAGTCTCTTCAGTTATGACCCACTCTTTGTGACCCCCATACCAGAGCACAGCAGGCTCCTCTGTCCTCCACCATCCCCTAGTTTTTTCACATTCATGTCAGTTGGATTGGTGTTGCTATCTAACCATCTTGTCCTCTGCTACCCCCTTCTCCTTTTGCCTTCAATCTTTCCCAGCACCAGAGTCTTTTCCAATGAGTCAACTCTTCATATCAGGTGGCCAAAGTATTGGAGCTTCAGCTTCAGCATTTGTCCTTCCAAAGAATATTCAGGGTTGATTTCCTTTAGGAACGACTGGTTTGATCTTGCAGTTCGGGGGACTCTGATGAGTCTTCTCCAACACCACAATTTGAAAGCATCAATTCTTCGGCACTCAGCCTTTCTTGGGAGGACAGAGAAGCCTGGTGTGCTACAGGATGGGGTCACAAAGTGTTGGACACAATTTAGCAACTGAACAACAATAACATACAATGAGAACAACAGACGGAAGGAACAGTGTTCAACACAGGTTTCATTTAAAATATATTAAGACATTTTAAAAAAGAAAATATTCAATTCTGACAAATACAGGTCCCAGCAAAAATTTCAAATTCGCAATATAAACTTCATGGGAAACAAGTTAGTAATGTGAATTTAGGACCTTTTAAAAAACTCTCCCAATCTATACATGACTACTGGAAAAACCATAGCTTTGACTAAAGAACCTTTGTCAGCAAAGTGAAGTCTCTGCTTTTTAATACACTATCTAGGTTTGTCATTGCTTTCCTTCCAAGCAGCAAGCATCTTTTTATTTCATGGCTGCAGTCACCCTTCACAGTGATTTTGGAACCCAAGAAAATATAACCTGTCACTTCTTCCACTTTTTGCGTCCTGTCACTGCTTCCACTTTTTGCTATTAAGTGATGGCACCAGATACCATGATCTTGTTTTTTTGAATGTTGAGTTTCAAGGCAGCTTTTTCACTCTCCTCTTTCACCTTCATCAAGAGGCTCTTCAGTTCCTCTTCACTTTCTGCCATTAGAGTGGTATTATCTACATATCTGAGATTGTTCATACTTCTCCAAGCAGTCTTATACTCCAGCTTGTGCTTCATCCATCCTGGCACTTTGCATGATGTACTCTGCATATAAGTGAAATAAGCAAGGTAACAATATACAGCCTTGTACTCCTTTCCTAATTTTGACCAGTCCATTATTCCATGTCCATTTCTAATTGTTGTTTCTAACCTGCATATAGGTTTCTCAGAAGACAGGTAAGGTGTTCTGCTACTCTCATCTCTTTAATAATTTTCCACCGTTTGTTGTGATCCACACAGTCAAAGGCTTTAGCATAGTTGATGAGGCAGAAGTAGATGTTTTTTTGGATCTCCCTTGCTTTCTCCATGATCCAGTGAATGTTGCCAATTTGATCTCTGGTTCCTCTGCCTTTTCTAAACCCAGCCTGTACATCTGAAGGTTCTTTGTTCACATACTGCTGTAGCCTAGCTTGAAGAATTTTGAACATTACCTTGATAGTATGTGAAATGAGTGCAATTGTATGGTAGTTGGAGTATTCTTTAGCATTGCCCTTCTGTGGGATTGAAATGGAAACTGAACTCTTCCAGGCCTGTGGCCACTGCTGAGTTTTCCACATTTGCTGGCATGTTGAGTGCAGCACTTTCACAGCATCATCTTTTAGAATTTGAAATAGCTCAGCTAGAATTCCATCACTTCAACTTGCTTTGTTCATAATATGCTTCCTAAGGTCCACTTGACTTCTCACTCCAGGATGTCCAACACTAGGTGAGTGACCACACCATCATTGTTATCTGGGTCATTAAGGCCTTTCTTGTATAGTTCTGTGTATTTTTGCACCTCTTAATATCTTCTGCTTCTGTTAGGTCCTTACCATTTCTGTCCTTTATCATGCCCATCCTTGCATGAAATGTTCCCTTGATACCTCCCATTTTCTTGAAGAGATCTCTAGTCTTTCTCATTCTATTGTTTTCCTCTGTTTCTTTGCATTGTTCATTTAAGACAGCTTTCTTATCTCTCTTTGCTATTCTCTGGAACTCTGCATCCAGTGCATGTATCTTTCCCTTTCTCCCTTGCCTTTTGTTTCTCCTCTATCCTCAGCTATTTGTAAAGCCTCCTCAAGTAACCACTTTGCCTTCTTGCATTTCTCTTTCTTTGGGATGGTTTTGGTCACTGCCTCCTGTACAATGTTATAAACCTCATTTAATAATAACCTCATATAAATGTCCATAGTTCTTGAGGCACTCTCTCTACCAGATCTAATCTGTTGAATCTATTCATCACCTCCACTGTATAACCATAAGGGATTTCATTTAGGTCATACCTGGATGGCCTAGTTTCTCTAGTTCCTTCAATTTAAGCCTAAATTTTGTAATAAGGATCTCATGATCTGAGCCACACTCAACTCTGGCTCTAGGTATAGAGCTTCTCTATCCTCAGCTTAAAGAATATAATCAGTCTGACTTTGGTATTGACCATCTGGTTATGTTCATGTGTAGAGCCATCTCTTGTGTTTTTGGAAAAGGGTGTTTGCTATGACCAGTGTTTACTTTTGACAAAATTCTGCTAGGCTTTTCCCTGCTTTATTTGGTACACCAAGGCCAAACTTGCCTGTTATTCCTGGAACCTCTTGACTTATCTACTTTTGTATTCCAATCCCCAAGGATGAAAAGGACATCTATTTTGGTGTTAGTTCTAGAAGGTGTTGTAGGTCTTCATAAAATCGGTCAGCTTCAGTTTCTTTGGCATCCGTGTTTGGGCATAGACTTGGATTACTGTGATGTTGAATGGTTTGCCTTGGAAATGAACCAAGATCTTTCTGTCATTTTTGAGGATGCACCCAGGTACTGTGCTGTGGACTCTTTTATTGACTGTGAGAGCTACTCCACTTCTTCTAAGGCAGTCTTCCCCACAGTAGTAGACATTATAGTCATCTGAATTAAGTTTGCCCATTCCTGTCCATTTTAGTTCACTGATTCCTAAGATGTCAGTGTTCACTCTTGAAATCTCCTTCTTGTCCACATCTAATTTACCTTGATTCATGGACCTTACATTCCAGCTTCTTATGCAACATTGTTTTTTACATTGTCAGACTTTACTTCACCACCAGATATATCCACAGGTGAGTGCTGTTCCCGTTTTGACCCAGCTGCTTCATTCTTTCTGGAGTTCGTAATTGCCCTCCACTCTTCTCCAGTAGCATATTGGACATCTTCCTACCTGGGGGTGGGGGGGGGGGTTGCTCATCTTCTGGTGTCATATCTTTTTGCCTTTTCATGTTGTCCATCAGGTTCTCCAGGCAAGAATACTGGAGTGGGTTGCCAACCCCTCCTCCTGTGGACCACCTTTTATCAGAACTCTTCAGTATGGCCCGTCTGTCTTGGGTGGCCCTGCATAGCATGGCTCATAGTTTCAGTGAGTTATGCAAGCCCCTGCCCCACAACAAAGCTGTGATCCATGAAAGGGTTCATTGTCTGTCACCTTGTGAATTCATATCATATGATGCCTTTTCCATGTAGAATATGATGCTTTCTCCTCAGTTTTCAAGAATTTTCAATATATTCAAGTTTCCTTTAAGACATGATTAATTATAATAATATGTATACCAACATAATATCAACTTTTCAATAGAAAAGAAAAACCACTACCATAAGTATACATATCAATTATTAGTTGAATCTTACTTTCAGAATTGTTTAAAAGTTTTTGATGTTGTCAAATATATGTAAAATTTACTATTTTAACCATTTTTAGGGTACAATTCAGTGGATTTAAGTACTTTCACATTGTTGTGCAGCCATCACCATTAACTATCCCCAGAACTTTTTTATCATCCCAAATAGAAACTCTTACCTCTTTAAACAATAATCCCCATTATCCTTTCCCCCAGACTCTGACAACCTCTGTTCTATCTTCTGTCATTATGAATTTACCATTATAGTGACATTTTTAAAAACCATTCATCCACTGATATGGTTCCAACTTTTGTCTTCTGTGAATATCTCTACTATGAACGTAGTTAAATAGACATTATTTATATCCCTGCATGCAATTCTTTTGAGTATATCCCTAGAAGTGAAATAGCTAGATAATATTCTAATTCTATATGTAATTGTTTAAGAAACTGCCATACTATTTCCATAGCAACTGTACCCTTTTACATTCTCACTAGCAATGAGAAAGTGTTTCAAATTAGAACATTAAACAAAAGATAGATAATATTTCAAATATATGAAAATGTATATAAATTTTTATAACAGAGACCTGTGAGCCAACCACTTGAATTTTAGCATTGTCTGCATTTATTCCAGCCAGTTCTTTATTAAAAAATAATTAAATGTGATATCTGAAGCTCCCTCCCCTCATTTATTCCCCTTCTTCCATCAGAGGTAACCACTCTTCTGAAGATGCCTGTGTATCTTTCCTTCCATGTTTGAATATTTCATCTTTCTTTCTACATGTTTCTACGTATGTGTGTGTATATCTGTGACTGTTCTTCAGTCACTCAGTCGTGTCTGACTCTTCAACCCCATGGACTGCAGCACGCCAGGCTTCCCTGTCCTTCACCATCTCCCAGAGCTTGCTCAAACTCATGTCCATCAAGTCAGTGATGCCATCCAATCATCTCATCCTCTGTCATCCCCTTCTCCTCCTGCCTTCAACCTTTCCCAGCCTCAGGGTATTATCTAACAAGTCAGCTCTTCGCATCTGGTGGCCAAAGTATTGGAGCTTCAGCTTCAGCATAGTCCTTCTAATGAATATTCAGGACTGATTTCCTTTAGAATCAACTGGTTTGATCTCCTTGTAGTCCAAGGGACTCTCAAGAGTCTTCTCCGACACCACAGTTTAAAAGCATCAATTCTTCGGCGGTCAGTTATCTTTATAGTCCAACTCTCACATCTATACATGACTACTGGAAAAACCATAGCTTTGACTATACAGACCTTTGTTGGCAAAGTAATGTCTCTGGTCTTTACTGTGCTCTTTTAGTTTGTCATAGTTTTTCTTCCAAGGAGCAATTGTCCTTTAATTTTATGGCTGCAGTCACCATCTACAGTGATTTTGGAGCCCAAGAAAATAAAGTCTCTCACTTTTTCTATTGTTTCCCCGTCTACTTGCCATGAAGTGATGGGACGAGATGCCATGATCTTCTTTTTTGAATCTTGAGTTTTAAGCCAGTTTTTTAACTCTCCTCTTTCACCTTCATCATGAGGCTTTTTAGTTCCTCTTTGCTTTCTGCCCTAAAGGCGGTATCATCTGCATAGCTGAGGTTATTGATATTTCTCCTGGCAATCTTGATTTCAGCTTGGGCTTCATCGTTTGTGATCAGTTCAGTCGCTCAGTCATATCCAACTCTTTGCAACCTCATGGACTGCAGCATGCCAGGCCTCCCTGTCCATCACCAACTCCTGGAGTTTACTCAGACTCATGTCCATTGAGTCAGTGATACCATCCAACCATCTCATTCTCTGTTGTCCCCTTCTCTGCTGCCTTCATTGTAAAATATTCATAAACAAGATATTATATTGTTTTATGTGCTTTTCAGTTCAATTCAGTTCAGTTGCTCAGCCATGTCCGACTTTTTGCGACCCCATGGGCTGCAGCACGCCAGGCCTCCCTGTCCATCACCAACTCCCAGAGTTTACTCAAACTCATGTCCATTGAGTCAGTGATGCCATCCAACCATCTCATCCTCTGTCGTCCCCTTCTCCTCCTGCCTTCAATCTTTCCCAGCATCAGGGTCTTTTCAAATGAGTCATGTGTTTTTAAATAGTGCATAATAGTTTCATATCATATGTATTGTTTTACAATTTGATTTTTTATTCAAAATCATGTTTTAAAAATTTTCTCAAGCTTTATTGGACTTTAATTTACATACAATAAAATTCACCTATTTTAAGTGTACAGTTTGATGAATGTTGGTAGTTGTTTTACAATCTTACAACCACTACCACAATTAAGTATAGAATATTTCCATCACCCCAAGAGGTTTTCTCCCATCTCTTTGAAGTCAATGCTCTGCTCTGGCCTTCCCCCAAGCAACCACTCATTTGTCAATATAGTTTTGCTTTTTCTATAGTATTTTATATGAATGAAATCATGCAGTGTATCATCTCTTGGTTTTTTACTGTTTTCTTTACTTCTTTCATTTGGTATAATATTTTTGAGATTCATCCATGTTGTTAAACATGTTAATGTTTCATCCCTTTTTTTTCTCACTGAGTAGTATTCCATAGTCTGGGTATAACACAGCTTGCTCATATATTCACCTTTCAGATTGTTCCAACTTTAGACCATTATAAATACTGCTGTGTACATTTGCATACAAGTCTTTGTGTAGACATATGGTTTCATTTTTGGGGGTAAATAACTAGAATGGAACTGCTGTGTCATACAGTGAGTACATGTTTAGCTTTATAAAATGCTACAACAGTTTTCTAAAGTGTCTAAACGAACATTATGTTTAAGATTTATGTCTATTAATACAAGTAAATATTTTTCTTTGTAACTGTTTTATCTTATTACAATATATTAATGAACCACCATTTACTTACCCAGTCTCCATTTATTTACTATTACAAGTAATATTTCAGTTGACATATTTACAAGTTGTTTCCTTACACACATGTACAAGCATTTCTCTCTTTATAGTGAACGTCTGCAGTTGGAGTTAATTGCTGGGTTCTGGAGGATACTTATTGTCAGTTTTAATATATACTGCCAAATTGCCTTATAAAGTAGTTGGGCATTTCACTTTTAAAGCTGCTAATACCTTCCAAATTACTATAGACTTTCTTTTTTTTTTTTAGAGAGAGATTCAGCAAAAGTGATCTTTCATTTTTTTTGTTTGTTTTTATGAACAATCTTTTTTTTTTCCATTTATTTTTATTAGTTGGAGGCTAATTACAACTATAGACTTTCATTGGTCCTTCCTATAGAGTTTTTCTTGCAAGTGGTTATTGGGGGTTTTGTTATCAGAGTACATATTTCCCAAGCATTTCACATTGTTCTTATTGTCCTGTTTTTTCTTTTGATTATATTTTATTTTTAAACAGGAGATTCATATGGGGCATTGTGTGAATCTGACTGATGAGGCTGTAGAAGCTGTCCTTACTTGCTGTCCTCAGATATGTATATTACTCTTCCATGGATGCCCTTTAATAACAGGTTAGTATAAGGCTGTGTGTGTGTGTGTTAGTTGAGCAATCATATCTGACTCTTTGCAACCCCATGGACTGTAGGCCACCAGGCTCCTCTGTCTGTGGAATTCTCCAGGCAAGAATACTGAAGTGGGTTGCCATTCCCTTCTCCAGGTGTGTGTGTGTGTGCGCTAAGTTGCTTCAGTTGTGTCTGACTCTTTACAACCCTATGTACTGTAGCTTGTCAGGGTCCTCTGTCCATTTGAATTCTCCAGGCCAGAATACTGGAGTGGGTTGCCATGCCCTCCTCCAGGGGATCTTCCCAACTCAGGGATCGAACCCATGTCTCCTGAGGCTCCTGCATTGCAGGTAGATTCTTAACCACTGAGCCACCAGGGAAGCCCCTCCTTCTTCAGGGGATCTTCCCAACCCCAGGGATTGAACCCAGGTCTCCTGCACTGCAGGCAGATTCTTTATACCATCTGATCCACCAGGGTAAGTATGAGGCTGCTTGGGTTCAAATCTTGGTTTCATTTCTTAATAACTGTGTAACCTTGAGTAAATTACTTAACCCATTCCATTATTCAGTTTCCTCATCTGAAGGTGAGTATAATGACAGTACCTACCTTATAAACTTGATCATGACAACACATTTTTTGGTGCCTAGCACATACTGAGGGTTCAGTAAATGTTAATCATCATGATGATGGTGATGGTGATGGCGGTGATGGCCAAGGCTCAATAAATGCTAACTGTGATGATAAGGATGATGGTGGCAGTAGTAGTGGTCATGATATTAAACATGATGCTTTATGTAGTCACTTATAATATTAAATCTATCAAATATGCTAAATGACCTGTTAACTGTAAACACACCAAACTGTAACCATTGAGATTCAGAATCATTTGGCTGATGTGGTACTTCACTAATTAGTCACAGCCTTTGGTTTGTATAAGAGCCATGACACCTCTTTCACATTATTCCTATACATGGGTCCCCTACCACAATATAACCTGGTTCTCACTTGTAAGTCAGTACTTAATGCCCTGCCCTTCCAGCTTATTTTCCTAATTATGGTTTAATAGTTACTGTCTTTTTGACAACTTCCACTTTTTCTGTTTGAACTGTCAATCTAAACTAAGCCTGTAATGGGTTATATTTGGTTATCAAAGACATCTGTAATGAAGACTAAAATCTTATTTTAGGTAGACATTTTTCAGAACACTAATGCCAAAACTTCAGTTGGAAATTATTACCAGTGGGTACCTCTGGGGAAGGTTTTGGAGAGACAAGAGTAGGAAAAAGCCTTCACCATATACCCTTTTGTCCTTTTGAATTTTGTACCATGTGAGTGATTTTACCTATTAAAAATTAATAATCATAATTTTAAGAAAATAATTTAGAACCAGAAAAATTCATGTGACTGAGTACAGGGAATCAGTTAATGTGAACACTATTCTGAGGGTTAAGAGAAGGCAGGCAGAGGCTCTCTAGTCATCAAACAAGGCAGAAAATTGTATTTTAACAAGAAGGCTATTATTGTAAGGTGGAAGAGACCACAATATGTGAAATGTAATTGCAGCCATTTTTTATAATAGGTCTTTTCAGAATACCAACTAAAAGTGTGTAAATCTACTCAGTGAGGTATATGTATGTTTAATCAATACACTGAACAAGAAAGTGGTACTCATAAAGTGACTCCATTTTCCTCTCACTATATTAATTATAAAGTTGCTCTATAGGAGTTAATTTTTCCCAAACCCAAATGAAAATCTCAAACATGTGCCCCTGACTTTTCTTATCATTCTCATCCCATGTAATACCCCAAATGAATTCAAATTAAAGATTTTCACTCCTCCAGTTAGCTCAGGTTTGCTGTAGCTGGAAAGGCTGCTGTGTCAAGGGAACATTGTTAGTTTCCCTGCTTTCCCTCCTGATTCTCCTCTTCCTTTCCTAACTCACCCACCATGGTTTCTGACCTCAGCAATGTTAGTGCAGGGTAGGACTGCGATGAGCAGGAGGGCAGGTAAGGGAAAGAAAAATCTTACTTGAGCACTGCCACTGTGACCTGGTGGCAGCACCATGGGCTCAGTGGGTGAGCTAATCCTGATCCATACTCTTACAAAAGTGGGGCACTGGTGACCTTCTTCAGAGTCCACTTTCTGCCACTCCCCTCCTCCCTGTGTTTATCTCCTATCTACAGTTCTCTTGGTTCAAGCAAATGTGTCTGCTGGCTAGTAGCAAGCATTTTCTTCCTCTGCCCTCATGCCTTTAGCAGCATACCTTCAGTTTCTTTCTGTTGAGGTTACCTCGACCATCTAGGTTGCTTTCATGAGCAAAATACAAGGCAATCCATGCTAGCTCACACCTGTCCACAGGGAACACAATACATTAGATGGTGAGAGTGCAGATATTTCCCTGCTTCAGTCCTCTCCTTAGCCACATGGACTCTTAACATAGCCTGCTTTTTATTTTCTTAGGTCTGATGTGTACTGTTTGTGATGTGTGTTGTGTTCCCCAAGCTCCAGGAGACGTATCAGATTCTCCAACTGATCCTCTTGGAGCCCTCTCTCACTAGGCTTGAAGGGAAGAGCAAACACCTGCAGCCCTCTTTCTAGAACTCAAATCACGACTGTCTTCAAAGAAATCCTTTCTTTAATTTCCAATTTTCCATCACTTCCCATTTTTACACTTTTATATCTTTGAATGGATAAGCCACCAAAGATTCCAAAATCAGTTTTCAGCCAAGCATTTGCAAGTCATGTACAAGTGGTCTGGTATCTCATTTTAGAATGAGAGAGTAGCTGGTACCTCTAGTCCTAGAACCTTAGCTGGAATAATTCTGGTTTAATGTTCTGCTATATTTGTCTCAGATCAGCTTGACTACCTAACACATTATAAACTCAACCTTTGTTAATTTTACCTTGATCATCTTTCTGGTTACAATTTGGAAATAGTTAATTTGGCATTTTGTCTCTACTTTTAATAGAAGTGAAAACAGACTATACAGTCAACCAGAAAAGCTTCTCCTTAGGCAAACTGCTTAAAACAATTATCAAACACCTTATAGGTAATGAAATATTTAGAAGGTACAACCAAAAACTGAAAATTTGAGTATAAGACCAATATTAAAATGCTTAAATGTGCCTGTATTAATATAGAAATGACTAATGAATATGAATTGAAAATATGTTATAATGATTAGCCTGATTTTTAAAGCAAAAAGACAGTTTTGAGATAAATTATATAATTAGATCACTGGAAATCAAAGATATATTATCAGCCTGTCTGGTATGATTATATAACACTGGATATAGATTACTGGAGTGGGTTGCTGTTTCCTTCTCCAGATCTTCTTGATCCAGGGATCAAACCCAGGTCTCCTGCATTGTAGGCAGATTCTTTACTGCTACACCACCGGGGAAGCCCCTGACTATAGACACTAGGAAAGCTTAATCCCACTCTTTTCCCATCCATATAATGACTCAAAATACTGAATTTACCAACTCTCATGTGGCCTAGAAAGGGATGACAGATAACCTCCCTCCTCAGTCTCTTGGGAGTTCCCTTACCTTAATTCCTTGCCAAGACTCATACACACACCCCTTTGAAAGTTCTTCTGTTGTGTGGGACTCCCCTTCCCTGCAAACCTAGCAAAGGGCTGCCCAAGTAAATCTCCTTGTATGCTACTGCTACCTTGTGGTCATATCTTTTTTCTTGTTCTGCCACACAATCCCTTGCTCAAGGTATGCAGCATAAAACAAAATATGTTTATATGTCCAAAAAAGTGTAGGAAATATATCACTATAATGAATATTCATTTTTCAAAGGCTCTAAGAAACTTTTTTTATCCGAGTGTCAAGGAGTTAGAAATTTTCCTCTACCCTTTTAGATTCTTCTGGCTTATCTAAGAATTAAATTGACAGGAGGCAGGTAAAGAGGAGAAAATCAGAATTTACATACATGGGAGAGACCCAAGAGAACTGAGTAAATAGCCAAAATGTCTGAAACGCTAGAGAGGACGTGCAGGGGTAGACGTTTGGACCTTCAAAGGAGAGGAAGGCAATTCACGTGAAGATAAAAAAGTAAATGGTTAGTAAACAAATATTTGTTGGGCCATGCAGAGACAGTGTAACATAAAGGTTCTCTGAACTCTAGGCCCCTCACTGAGTTTCCCCCACCATACCTAGCCCAGATTCTTTGCAGATAATCTCTGATGGGGGTAGGAGGACTTGATCTGTACTTCCTTCAGGCAGTAAGGGGAAAGGGCAAAGTTTCTTCATGAGCCTTTTGGGCCTTGATTGTTTTCGGCTTGAAATAATCCTGATGCCAGACACTTTGGGATGGCTACAAAGTTTTGCTCCCCTAAACAAGCATTTCTCAAATTTTTTTAACACAGGATATTTTTTTTTTTTTTTTATCCCTGCTTTCACAGAATAGGAAAGTGAGAAACTGAAATGGTACTTGCCCATTGTGACAGAGTTTTTAATAATAGTGCTAAGATTAAACAAAAATCTCAGGATGAAGTGAAATGAGCACCAATCCTCAGTGTCAGCCACACATAGGCACTTGCCATGGGAGCCTGC
This sequence comes from Odocoileus virginianus, assembly GCF_023699985.2. Lineage (NCBI taxonomy): Eukaryota > Metazoa > Chordata > Mammalia > Artiodactyla > Cervidae > Odocoileus > Odocoileus virginianus. Next base: position 36,286,836 of record NC_069696.1, on the reverse strand, counting down.
CATCTACCTCTACAAGGATTCAGTCTTATGCTACTGTAGCTGCTGACCTTCAACACCCCCTGAAAGGAGTTCAGGGTGGAGAAATGAGGCACTCTGTGCTGGTGGGGAGGGGGAAACTGGCAGGTCAGTTCTTCAGATAGTTAGATATTTTCAAGAGCCAATTTTATATACCCAATTCTTGTATCTCCTCATCTGTAGAAAAGCGCCGAAATCCTTCATGGAGATGATTGTTTCCCATGACCAGCAGAAAGCTTCACGAGACTTGAGGCAACTTTCTGGGAAAATGTGTGCTTGATTGCATATACCCTCCGTTTCCCAAAATCACATATATCCTGACCTTTCCCCCTAACTCTTTGGAGCAGTTTCTCGGAGGTGCTGTCTCCTGGGCTGCAGTCCTTATTTTGCCCCCAAATAAAATTTATCTCGTAACTCTCACATTATGCATTTTTTTTAAGTCAACATTGGTCTCCTCAGTTCAGTTGAATTCAGTTGCTCAGTCATGTCCGACTCTTTGCGACCCCATGGACTGCAGCATGCCAGGCCTCCCTGTCTGTCACCAACTCCCAGAGTTGACTCAAACTCATGTCCATTGAGTCAGTGATGCCATCCAACCATCTCATCCTCTGCCGTCCCCTTCTCCTTCTGCCCTCAATCTTTCCCAGCATCAGGGTCTTTTCCAATGAATCAGTTCTTCGCATCAGGCAGCCAAAGTATTGGAGCTTCAGCTTCAACATCAGTCCTTCCAATGAATATTTAGGACTGATTTCCTTTGAGATGAATTGGTTGGATCTCCTTGCAGTCCAAGAGACTCTCAAGAGTCTTCTCCAACACCACAGTTCAAAAGCATCAGTTCTTCAGTGCTCAGTTTTCTTTATAGTCCAACTCTCACAGCCATACATGACTACCAGAAAAACCATAGCCTTAACTAGACGGACCTTTGTGGACAAAGTAATGTCTCTGCTTTATAATATGCCGTCTAGGTTGGTCATAACTTTTCTTCCAAGGAGCAAGCATATTTTAATTTCATGGCGGCAGTCACCATCTGCAGTGATTTTGGAGCCCAAACAAATAAACTCTGTCACTGTTTCCACTGTTTCCCCATCTATTTGCCATGAAGTGATGGGACCAGATGCCATGATCTTAGTTTTCTAAATGTTGAGCTTTAAGTCAACTTTTTCACTCTCCTCTTTCACTTTCATCAAGAAGCTCTTTAGTTCTTCACTTTCTGCCATAAGGGTGGTGTCATCTGCATATCTGAGGTTATTGATATTTCTCCCGGCAATCTTGATCCCAGCTTGTGCTTCATCCAGCTCAGCGTTTCTCATGATGTACTCTGCATATAAGTTAAATAAACAGGATGACAGTGCACAGCTTTGACATACTCCTTTCCCGATTTGGAACCAGTCTGTTGTTCCATGTCCAGTTCTAACTGTTGCTTCCTGACCTGCATACAAATGTCTCAAGAGGCAGGTCAGGTGGTCTGGTATTCCCATCTCTTTAAGAATTGTCCAGTTTGTGGTGATCCACACAGTCAAAGGTTTTGGCATAGTCAATAAAGCAGAAGTAGATGTTTTTCCAGAACTCTCTTCTCTCCAAAACACTGAATAACTTTATGGACCTCAACTTTCCCTTATAACTGTCAGTCATAAAACTGGGTGTTCTGATAATAATACAGGAGTTCCTATGCAATGGTTTTTATCATTAAAGGTTCTTAAGGAGAAAAAAGCTGAAGTTTTTCAACTACCCAGATTGTCTCTACTCTTCACTCTTTCCTGTCAGCATTGCACCATTGTATATTTTTGCTACCATCATTGAATAAAAATAAATCAGTTCAGTCACTCATCGTGTCCAACTCCTTGTGACCCCATGGACTGTAGCATGCCAGGCCTCCCTGTCCATCACCAACTCCCAGAGTTTACTCAAACTCTTGTCCATTGAGTTGGTGATGCCATCCAACCATCTCATCCTCTGTTGTCTCCTTCTTCTCCCGCCTTCAACCTTTCCCAGCATCAGGGTCTTTTCTAGTGAGTCAGTTCTTCACATCAGGTGGCCAAAGTATTGGCGTTTCAGCTTCAGCATCAGTCCTTCCAGTGAATATTCAGGACTGATTTCCTTTAGGATGGACTTGTTGGATCTCCTTGCAGTCCAAGGGACTCTCAAGAGTCTTCTCCAACACCACAGTTCAATAAAGATAAAATGAGTTAATATATTCACCTTATGTTTATTAATTTCTTTTTTCTCCAAAGAAGACAAATGCTTTTTTTTTTTACCTGATAAATGGAATTTCTTTCTTCTTCCCTATCCTAACACTTTATATGCTTCCTCTTTTATATTTATGGGATTTGTCACATCTGACTAGATAAAAAATATGATTTATATTCTGTAAAAAGAAGGTATGTATAGGACTTCCCTGCCAGTCCAGTGGTTAAGACTTCACCTCCAATGCAGGGGGTGTGGGTTTGATCCCTGGTGGGGCTTTCCTTGTAGCTCAGTTGGTAAAGAATCTGCCTTCAATGCAGGAGACCTGGGTTCAACTCCTAGGTTAGGAAGACCCCCTGGAGAAGGAAATGGCAACCCACTCCAGTATTCTTGCCTGGAGAATCCCATAGACAGAGGAGCCTGGCAGGCTACAGTCCGTGGGGTCGCAAGAGTCAGACACGACTTAGCGACTAAACCTCCTCCTCCTCCTCAGGGAGGTAAGATCCCACATGCCTCTAGGACAAAAAACCAAAACATGAAACAGAAGCAATATTGTAACAAATTCAATAATGACTTTAAAAATGGTCCACTTTAAAAAAAGAATGTATGTATATACATATGTTTGTGCAATTCTAGTATTATGTTATCCTCAAAGCAACCTGACCCCCAAATTGGCAGTTACTCATCTGATTCCCTGAATTAATGTTTATCTTCTCCTCCATGTTTCTAAGTTTTTATAAAATTTCTTAACATTACAATCAGACAGTAAGGAAAACTACACATTATAAATTAGGTATTGAAACTATTAGAAGCACTCTGATTTTATATCTGCAGAAGAGACAAAAAATTAAGCTGCTGTTTAAAATACTGTAAGTCATAGACATTACAGAAAACAGGAAAATAATTTTAAAATATATTATTTTAAATTTAGTTATGTCTGCTATGATTTTCAGTAATATCAACTCACATAGTTCTGTTAATCTCCTTAATTGGATATGCATTTCTATTTCTAACCATTATCTAAACATGTTTCATGGTATTCACAGCCATCTAGGTTTAGATTTTAGAAGGCCAATAAAGCAATTAGCACAAACATCCTTTTGTTTATATTGAAAGGCAGGAAAACCCAACAGGAAATCTGCCACTTTTGGTTGACTTAACTCAAATTTTAGTGATATCTGAGGATTTGTTTCAGCCTGATTATTTTACAAGCAAGTTCTTTAGATTCCTGGATAATAAATATGTCAGGATTTACCACATTGAGCCAAGTGGTTTGTTTCAGAATTTCCTGTAATTAAAGCTGATTCCTTGCTTCAAGGACAACTACTTTTTAAATTTCATATATTTCATTTTCTACATCCTGTATTATTCTGTTTCTTCATCATTCTTTAGTCATCTGTTACTAATCCAGCATGACAGAACTTCTTTATGCCACACACTGTAATGGCGTATTAGAAAAAATGTGCACAGCCTCACTTTTTTACCTGTGTATTCCATTAAAATGTGTTAATTACATTTCCCTTGATCATTTGAAAAACTTAGTCTGTTAATTTACATTCCCATCGTTTCTTCTTTTTCTTGGGGCGCCAACAGCTCCCATGGTGAATCTCTTTCAAAAAGTGGTCTCCATCTTACATTAGTCATAGATTTTTAAAAAGATGGTAAAGTAAAAGATTCCTCAGAAGTCATCTACACAGTTTCTTTGTTTGAAAGATAAGGGAACAGAAATACAGTGAATTTAGGTGGCTTGTCCAAGATATTAGAAATAGGTACTAGTAGAACTGGAAGTAAAAAACCTAAATCACCTAATCCACAATCTCTACTTCTTTTTCCAATAGAGCAGTTTCCTAAGCCTTTGGTGTCAAGTGGCTTAACTACTAGTAGAGAAGGGAAGGAAGTAGGAGAGTGACATCAAGCATCAGTAGTGTGATTGGTATAAATGATCTTTAGAGTCTTTTTCAGTCCTGAGTCTGGTTTTGGTGAGTAGCAGAATTGTTATTTAGTTGCTTAGTCATGTCTGACTGCCAGGCTCCTCTACCCATGGGATATCCTGGCAAGAATACTACAGTGGGCTGCCATTTTCTTCTCTGGGGGATCTTTCAGACCCAGGGATCGAACCCAGGTCTCCTGCATTGGCAGGTGGGTTCTTTACACTGAGCCACCAGAGAAGCCCAAGTAGCAGAATAAGCCATCCCAAATATGCCTCTTTGGCATAAGGACTATTTTAAGCTATTTTTCCTGAGAATCAGCGGACACAGAAGGAGCTCTGAAAAGAGTAGAAGTTACCCTTTTGTAAAGAGAGTTTACATTTTTTTAAAAGTCTTCATTTGTAAAATGTCTCCCTCTGTGTCTTCCTCTCTGTACCAAAAGGAAAGTGAAAGTGAGAAGAGAGGGGTGACTCTAAATCAGAATCATATTCAGTGGATAAGGCACTTTAAATCTTTATAGTGAATCTTACTGTTACCAAACTGAAATCGGGTCTCTTCACCCCATGTGCAGCAAAACCAATCTTCTGACACCAAGTTGTAGTGAGGGAAAGTGCAGGGTTCCAAGCAAGCAGCATGGGCAGCTGATTCTCAAAAGGCGGGAACTCCCTGATGGCTTTCAGCCAAGGGTTTTTAAAGACAACACAAGTGATGAGGGTCGCAGGGTGCATGATCAACTCCTGCATGTTTTTCTGATTGGTTGGTGGTGAAATAGCAGGTTGATGTTTTGGAATCTCCTGGTTTCAGCCAGTCTGGGGTCAGCCAAAATGTTGGTGGTCATCATATAGTCAACATCTTCCACTTGGTGAAAGGAGTGTTAGTTTCTGCATAAAAACTCAAAGATATGCATCAGATTGTTATCTGTATTCCTTCAGGAGGAACTAGGAGTCCTGTGACTCTATTGTTCAAGCTATTATTACTTTTCTTGCTTGACTGCTTTCTTTGTTTCTGCATTTTCTATTTCTCTAATCATTAACTGTACAAGTCTGTTCTTTGGAACTCAGGGAAGGCCTAGTAGACACAAGGTTTTTCAATAAATAAGAAGTGGGAGACATAGAGGGGCTTGTACCTAGGAGGGCCTGGCAGAGTTTGGTTTCATTACCCTTGTTGTACTCTTACTGATAACTTTCCATAACCAGTTTCCCAACAATCCCAACATCTCTGAATTGTCTTTAGCTGAAAATGGTGGTAACTTGGGCCATCTCAAGAAGTTTACTCATTTTTCCTGATTATCTCCCATATATACATAAAGTATTCTTGTTGATAATCTTCTGTTTGTTTCTCTTTTGTTAATTCATCCTTGGTTACCAGGGGATCTCAGCCAAGAGCTCAGAAGGGTAAAGAATTTTTTTCCTCTTCCACAGTTTCTACAAAATATTCTGGCAAGAGATCATAAAATACTTAGAGATGCCACAGTTTCTCCCTATAGCATAAGAAACTTATAGGCATCAAATATTCCTACTATTGACTCACTGCCCTTAGTACTCTATATATTTATGAGGAAAAGCTGCCTGAAGAGACTGAGTAATGTAATACTGGAAAAGACTGAGGGCAGAAAGAGATGAGGGCATCAGAGGATGAGATGGCTGGATGGCATCACCAATGCAATGGCTATGAACTTGGGCAAACTCCAGGAGATGGTGAGGGACAGGGAGGCCTGGCATGCTGTAGTCCATGGGGTTGCAAAGAGTCAGGCACAATGAGACAACTGCCCTCTAGCATCAAATTTTGTAATTACATTAACATATACTGTATACTCAGAGCTAGAGGGAAAAGTGTTTTTCTACTTATGTGTAATAATAGATTCCTACAGAAGAATGACACAAATATAATCAGAAGATAAATATTTATATATATTTGATAATTCATAATTAGTAAAAATGCTAAAATAGTCTTAGAAACACCAACTAAAGTATATCAGGAAGTATATGTTTCCCATTTTGTTTTTTTCAAAACTGTATTGACTGTTCTGATTCCCTTAAATTCCTGTGTAAATACTAGGATCGTTTTGTCAATTTCTTTTTTAAAAATTAGGTGGCATTTTGCTAAGGATGGCATTGAATCTGTAGATCAGTTTGGGGAGTACTGCCATCTTAACGAAGACTCTTCTGATCTATGAAAAAATGGATAATGATCCATGAATCATTTATTCTGATCTTTGAATAAATGGACATCTTCCCATTTATTAGAATTACTTTCATTTCTTTCAACAGTCTTTTGTAGTTTTCAGAGTATACGTTTTTTTTTTTTTTTCAGAGTATAAGTTTTTCACTTATTTTGTTAAACTTATTCCTAAGTATTTTTTTTGATGGTAATATAAGTGAAATTATTTTCTTAATTTCATTTTGTAACCAAACCCAGGTTTGGCTGTTTGCCTCTCACATGCAAGTAATTCAAGAGGCAAGTGTCAATAGAAAAGAAAGTGCTTTAATCAGAAAGCCTGGAGGAATTCCCTGGCATTCTAGAGCTTAGGACTCCATGCTTTCACTGCTGAGGGCCTGGGTTTGATCCCTGGTGGGAGAACTAAGATCCTGCAAGCCGCCTAATATGGCCAAAATAATATAATAATAATGAAGGAGAAGAAGAAAGAAAGCACAGAAGTGGCAATCTGGGAAGATGGTGGACTCATGTCTAGAGACCAACTCCAAGGATTCTGCTCAGCGATCACAGTTTTTAAAGAGAAAGATGGGAGAAAGAATCTCAGTGACACATCAGGGTAGGAGGTTGGGTTTTACATCATTCTCCATAGAGTGCAGACTGGCTGACTCTTTCTTCAGAGGGAAGAAAACCTTGCCTGCATGATCTGCCTGCAGGATTGCTAAGGGGGCTATTGGGGCTAGAGAGCCTGTCATTTTGAAACTACTTAATTCTTCACTCTGACTTCTTTTTTATCCAGGAAAAGAGTCAACAAGTTAGACAAGGCACAATGTGCATTCAGGAGAGCATAAGTCAGGTGTTCATTTCAATTGCTTACTGATTTCATTTCTATAATTAGTTCTTTTACAATTAGAGGGGAACAGAAATGGACAAACACGAAAGGGGCAAAGAGCTACTTTCAACTTTTGGATTGTTCATTGTATAGAAATAAATTTATTTTTGTATATTGATCTTTTGCACTGCAATGTTTCTGAACTGATTTATTAATTCTAATTTTTAGTAGATTCCTTAGAAAATCCTATATACTGTATTATGTATCTATAATTTTTTTAAAAAGCTTTACTTTTTCCTTTCCAACATGAATGGTTTTTCTTTTTCTTCCCTAATTTCCATGGTTAGAACCTCCAGTGCACTGTAGTATAGAAGTGACAAAAGCAGAAATCCTTGTATTTGTTCCTGATCTTAGGGGGAAAGTAGTTAATCTCTCACCAGGAAGGATGACGTTAGTGGCAGCTTTTTCATAGATGCCCTTTATCAAGTTGAAGAAGTTCCTTTCTGTTTCTAGTATGCTAAATGTTTTTAGCATGAATGTTGGATTTTGTCAAATGTCTTTTCTCTGTCTTTTGAAATGATCATGTCGTTTTTATCCTTTATTCTACTAACATGGTATCAGTTCAGTTCAGTCGCTCAGTCGTGTCCGACTCTTTGTGACCCCGTGAATCGCAGCACGGCAGGCCTCCCTGTCCATCACCAACTCCTGGAGTTCACTCAAACTCATGTCCATCGATTTGGTAATGCCATCCAGCCATCTCATCCTCTGTTGTCCCCTTTTCCTCCTGCCCCCAGTCCCTCCCAGCATCAGGGTCTTTTCCAACGAGTCAACTCTTCGCACGAGATGGCCAAAGTATTGGAGTTTCAGCTTCAGCATTAGTCCTTCCAATGAACGCCCAGGACTGATCTCCTTTAGGATGGATTGGTTGGATCTCCTTGCAGTCCAAGGGACTCTCAAGAGTCTTCTCCAATACCACAGTTCAAAAACATCAATTTTTTGGCTACATGGTATAGCCATAAGCAAAATAATGTCCCCACCCAAATATGTTCATGTTTTAATGGTTAGAACGTACAAATATACTGATCTTACAATAGGAAGATGATCCTGAGTTACCCAGGTCAGCCCAATGCAATCATTGTTGTTCAGTTGTTAAGTCATGTCCAACTCTTTGCCATGCCATGGACTGCAGCACACCAAATTCCCTGTCCTTCACTATCTCCCAGAGTTTACTCAAATTCATGTCCATTGATGCCGGGGTCCAGCCTCGGCAGGATCCAGGGGTACCCTCAGGATGAACAGCGTTGGTGAGAGAAGACACGTGAGACCAGCCTTTGTGAAGCAAAGTCTAGCTTTTTACTTTTTGACAACAGTTTATATACCGTCACTCAGAATGTATCCAAGGTACGAGATGCTTACACAGGGTTAGTTTAACATTACATCAGTTTGTTCTTTAGGAATAACAAGATGTTTCCTGCATTCTATTTCTATAATAAATCTTTGCACATTATCTTCTGGCCTTGGGGCCTATTAACATTTTATGCATGTCAGGTGAATGTAAACTTATTTTCTGTTTCTGTGGTGATCTTAACAGAAAAGTTGCAGTCTCATAGGGCAACAGTACAGCATGTCACAACATAGTAGAAATATAACCTTGTTAACATAAAGGTCAATTCTTCTGCAGAAGTTGTCAGTTAAATTTATCTAAGAGGTTTATCCCACACAGACTCTGCGGCTTCGGTGAGGCAGCCCAGCACTCCTGGCTAATAATTAACAACCGTCTCATTGTTACCACACTAGGGCTAAGCTCTTATTTTTCTAGATCTTTAACTATATTAACAATGGTTTCCATAGCGCAACCTTAGCACATTAAGAGTAAAAACACAGCAAGCAAATGTTAACCCAGTAACCACTTTTAGAATAATTTTTCTTGTGTTCTCTAATAGGGCTTCCTCACCCCCCGAAAGGGCTCTATGTCTATTAGGGCCTTTATATGATCAGGTTCTTTATGCTGTTTAATGATTAAAGTATTATGAGCAGTCATGCATATTCGTACCAAGGGAATGGATGCATTTGCCAAACAAACTAAAAAGTCAGCGAAGGAGTTTAAATTGAAACACTCCTTTCATCTTGGATAATCTCATAAGATACCACCACCCGGGAGACATATTGATTAAAGTTCTAAGTTGATTCTTATTTGGAAAGAGATCGGGGAAGGCCTTCTGCCTGTGTCACAGAAATTAAGGAGTAGTCTATTAAAGCAGGCATCAGAAAGACAGATATCATCTTTAAGGTGAGCATCGAGGGCAGCTTTTCAAAATCCCTGGGATCCTGATCCACCTTGCTCGTCAGGTTTTCTCCTCATGACCTTGTCATAGGTGGGATCTCGTGTGCTGGCTCCCGGCACATTGAGTTGGTGATTCCATCAAACCATCTAGTCCTCTGTCATCCCCTTCTCCTCCCGCCCTCAATCTTTCCCAGCATGAGGATCTTTTCCAATGGGTCAGCTCCTCCTACCTTGTGGCCAAAGTATTGGAGCTTCAGCTTCAGCCTCAATCCTTCCAATGGATATTCAGGATTGATTTCCTATAGAATTGACTGGTTTGATCTCTCTTGCTGTCCAAGGGACTCTCAGGAGTCTTCTCTAGCACCACAATTTGAAAGCAACAAATCTTCGGCACTCAGCTCTCTTTATGGTCTAACTCTCACAAACATACATGTTGTTTTTCAGTCACTCAGTCATGTCCAACTCTTTGCAACCCCATGGACTGTAGCACACCAGGCTTCCCTGTCTTTCACTGTCTTCCAGAGTTTGCTCAGATTCCTGTGCATTGAGTTGGTGATGCCATCCAACCATCTCACCCTCTGTTGCCCCCTTCTCCTCCTGCCCTCAATCTTTCCCAGCATCAGGATCTTTTCTGGTGAGTTGGTTCTTCCCACCAGGTGGCCAAAGTATTAGAACTTCAGCTTCAGCCTCAGTCCTTCTAATTCAAGGTTGATTTTCTTCAGAAATGACTGGTTTGATCTCCTTGCAGTCCAAGAGACTCTCAAGAGTCTTCTGCAGCACCACAGTTCAAAAGCATCAGTTCTTTGGAGACCAGCCTTCTTTATGGTCCAACTGTCACATCCGTACATGACTCCTGGAAAAACCATAGCTTTGACTATATGAACCTTTGTTGGCAAAGTGATGTCTCTGGTTTTTAAAATGCTGTCTAGGTTTGTCGTTGCTTTGCTTCCAAGGAGCAAGTGTCTTTTAATATCATGGCTGCAGTCACCATCCACAATGATTTTGGAGCCTGAGAAAGTAAAATCTGCCACTGCTTCCACTTTTCCCCTTCTATTTGCTATGAAGTGATAGGACCAGATGCCATGATCTTAGTTTTTTTCAACGTTGAGTTTCAAGCCAGCTTTTTAACTCTTCTCTTTCATGTTCATCAAGAGGCACTATAGTTCCTCTTCATTTTCTGACATTAAAGTGGTATCATCTGCATATCTGAGGTTATTGGTATTTCCCCCAGCAAGCTTGATTCCAGCATTTCACATGAGGCATAGAAGTGAAATAAGCAAGGAGACAATATACAACTTAGGCATACCTCTTTCCCAATTTTTAACCAGTCAGTTATTCCATGTCAGTTCTAACTGTGGCTTCTTGACTCATACAGGCTTCTCAGGAGGCAGGTAAGGTGAGTTGGTATTACAGTATCTTTAAGAATTTTCCACAATTTGTTGTGATCCACACAACCAAAGACTTTGGCATAGTCAATGAAGCAGAAGTAGATGTCTTTTCTGGAATTCCCTTGTTTTCTCCATGATCCAATGAATGTTGCCAATTTGATCTCTTGTTCCTCTGCCTTTTCTAAACCCAGCTTGTATATCTAACAATTCTCAGTTCATGTACTGCTGAAGCCTAGCTTAATGGATTTAGAGCATAACCTTGCTAGGATGTGAAATGAGTGCAATTGTATGGTAGTTTGAACATTCTTTGGCATTGCCCTTCTTTGATATTGGGATGAAAACTGACCTGTTCCAATTTCTGTGGCCCCTGCTGATTTTTCCAAACTTGCTGACATACGAGTGCAGTGCTTTAACAGCATAATCTTTTAGGATGTTAAATAGTTCAGCTGGAATTCCATCACTTCCACTATCTTTGTTCATATTAACACTAATGCTTCCTAGTGAAAGTTGCTCAGTCATGGGTAACTCTTTGTGACCCCATGGACTATACAGTCCATGGAATTCTCCAGGCCAGAATACTGGAGTGGGCAGCCTTTCCCTTCTCTGGGGAATCTTCCCAACCCAGGGATTGAAGGCAAGTTTCCCACACTGCAGGTGGATTCTTTACCAGCTGAGCCACAGGGAAGCCCAAGAATACTGGAGTGGGTAGCCTGTCCCTTCTCCAGCCAATTGTCCCAACCCAGGAATCGAACCGGGGTTTCCTGCATTGCAAGTGGATTCCTTACCAGCTGAGCTACCAGGGAAGCCCTTTAAAGTTTTGGCCTGCTTTAATTTAAGGTTCCAATTCTCACATAATCCAGTGAATACATCCCATTCACTAGCTAATGAGCAAGAGGGTGAATCTTCCCATCTAGGAATAAAAACTTCATCAACCTTAATCTCTTTTTTTCTTAAAGAGTGGCATTTTATTTCACAAATCCTGCTCACAGCACCAATTAATGTTTTGCCAAAAGTTTTCACTTTCATCTCAGGTTCAAAGGATTTGTTAACAAAATAAGCCACTTGTTATATACAAATAAATAATACAGATATTTATTAGAGGACAATCTACCTTACTTTCAATACACTAACATTAAAAGAAAAGAGAAATAAAAAGAGCAGAGAGTACATCACCAAATTGGGTTTTGACCAACATCCAGACTTAAACAAGTGCTGCAAAGTCCCGTGTCCCAATTGGAAAAGTGTCCCAGGCAGCATGTCTGCTCTATGGTTGAGACTTCCAGTGCTTCCTAATGCCCACTTGATTTCACACTCCAGAATGTCTGGCTTTAGCTGAGTGCCCACACCATTGTGGTTATCTGGGTCTTTAAGACCTTTCTTGTACAGTTCTTCTGTGTATTCCTGCTACCTCGTCTTAATCTTTTCTTCTTCTGTTAGGTCCTTACCATTTCTGTCCTTTATTGTGCCCATCCTTGCATGAAATATTCCCTTGATATCTCCAGTTTTCTTGAAGAGATCTCTAGTCTTTCTCATTCTATTGTTTTCCTCTATTTCTTTGCATTATTCATTTAAGAAGGCCTTCTTAATTCTTCCTTGCTATTCTCTGGAACTCTGCATTCAGTTGGGTATATTTTTCCCTTTCTTCCTTACCTTTCACTTCTCTTCTTTCCTCAGCTCTTTGTAAAGCCTCCTCAAACAACCACTTTGCTTTCTTGCATTTCTTTTCCTTTGGGATGGTTTTGGTCACTGCCTCCTGTTCAGTGTTACAAACTTCTGTCCGTAGATCTTCAGGCACTCTGTCTATCAGATCTAACCCCTTGAATCTCTGTCACCTCACTGTATAAGGGATTTGATTTGGGTCATACCTGAATGGCCTAGTGGTTTTCCCTACTTTCTTCAATTTAAGAATGAGTTTTTCAATAAAGAGCTCATGATATGAGCCACAATCAGCTCCAGGTCTTGTTTTTACTGACTATATAGAGCTTCTCCCTCTGTGGCTGCAAAGAACATAATTATTTGACTTCAATATTGACCACCTGGTGATGTCCATGTATAGAGTCATCTCTTTGGTTGTTGGAAAAGGGTGTTTGCTATGATCACTGTGTTTTCTTGACAAAACTCTGTTAGCTTCTGTCCTGCCTCATTTTGTACTTCAGGGCCAAACTTGCCTGTTACTCCAGATATCTCTTGACTTCCTATTTTTGTATTCCAATCGCCAAGGATGAAAAGGACGTCTTTTTTGGTGTTAGTTCTAGAAGGTGTTGTAGGTCTTCATAGAACCGGTCAACTTCAGTTTCTTCGCCATCAGTGTTTGGGCATAGACTTGGATTACTGTGATGTTGAATGGTTTGCCTTGGAAATGAACCAAGATCTTTCTGTCATTTTTGAGGATGCACCCAGGTACTGCGCTGTGGACTCTTTCATTGACTGTGAGAGCTACTCCACTTCTTCTAAGCAGTCTTCCCCACAGTAGTAGACATTATAGTCATCTGAATTAAATTTGCCCATTCCCATCCATTTTAGTTCATTGATTCCTAAGATGTCAATGTTCACTCTTGAAATCTCCTTCTTGTCCACATCTAATTTACCTTGATTCATGGACCTTACATTCCAGCTTCTTATGCAACATTGTTTTTTACATCATCAGACTTTACTTTCACCACCAGATACATCCACAGGTGAGTGTTGTCCCCGCTTTGACCCAGCCGCTTCATTCTTTGTGGAGCTGTTCATAATTGCCCTCCACTCTTCCCCAGTAGCATATTGGACATCTTCCTACCTGGAGGAGCTCATCTTCTGGTGTCATATCTTTTTGCCTTTTCATATTGTCCATCGGGTTCTCCAGGCAAGAATATTGGAGTGTGTTGCCAACCCCTCCTCCTGTGGACCACGTTTTGTCAGAACTCTTCAGTATGACCTGTCTGTTGGGTGGCCCTGCATGGCATGGCTCATAGATTCAATGAGTTATGCAAGCCCCCGCCCCACAACAAGGCTGTGATCCATGAAGGGGTTCATTGTCTGTCACCTTGCGAATTCATATCATAGGATGCCTTTTCCAATGTAAAATATATGATGTTTTCTCCTCAGTTTTCAAGAATTTTCAATATATTCAAGTTTCCTTTAAGACATGATTAATTATAATAATATGTACACCAACATAATATCAACTTTTCAATAGAAAAGAAAACTACTACCATAGGTATACATATCAATTATTAGGTGAATCTTACTTTCAGAATTGTTTAAAAAAAATTGTTATTGGCAAATATACATAAAATTTACTATTTTAAACATTTTTAGGGTACAATTCAGTGGATTTAAGTACATTCACATCGTTGTGCAGCCATCACCATTAACTATCCCCAGAACTTTTTTATCATCCCAAATAGAAACTCTTACCTCTTTAAAAAATAACTCCACATTATCCTTTCCCCCAGCCTCTGGCAACCTCTATCTTCTGTCTTTATGAATTTGCCATTATAATCAGATTTTTTAATGTGACAATTAATGTGTCCTGTCACCATAACAAGACTGTCCATGAAGGGGAAAATAGTGTACTACATTAATTAATTCCCAAACGTCAAGCTAACCTTACATTCCTAAGATAAATCCCAGCTGATCATGTCCTATAATCCTTTTTCTGTGTTGCTGGATTTGGTTTGCTCTTGTCTTATTGAGAATCTTTGAATACATATTCATAAGAAGTATTGACCTGTTGTTCTTTTTCTCTGTGTGTGTAATGTCTTTGTCTGGCTTTTGTGTGAAGGTAATACTGTCCTCCTAGAATAAACTGGAAAGTGTTCCTCCCTCTCCTATTATAGTTGAGGTATAAACTTCTATACATAGTTTTGTTATAGTTGCTGTCTTTATCCATCCTTTTACTTTCAACATATTTGAAATCTGCCATTAATCAAGATTTCCTGTAATAATAGACTTCTTCTGTAATAACTAATTGTACTTTTAAAACAATGAAAACTCCATTTGTTATATTTTTAGGCACTTAACAAAATTTGCTGCCAATGTAAACCTTGATTTCACAACTATAATTTCTTGTTTCCAAACACTCTATGGTTCTCTTTCTTGTACTAAATCTTAATGTTTGAGTTATTTTTGTTTTACTTAAAATAAGATTTAGTAACCATATGTTGGGCCCTCTTTTTTGCCTTGTTGTTGCTGTTGTTTAGTCATGTCCAACTCAGCTACCCCATGGACTGCAGCATGCCAGTCTTCCCTGTCCTTCACTATCTCCCAGAATTTGCTCAAACTCATGTCCACTGAGTTGGTGATGCCATCCAGCCATCTCATCCTCTGTTGCCCCCTTTTTCCCCTGCCCTCAGTCCCAGCATCAAGGTCTTTTCCAGTGAGTCGGTTCTTTGCATCAAATGACCAAAGTATTGGGGCTTCAGCTTCAGCATGCGTCCTTCCAATGAATATTCAGGGTTGCTTTCCTTTAGGATTGACTAGTTTGATCTCCTTGCAGTCCAAGGGACTCTCACGAGTAAACTCCAGCACCATAATTCAAAAGAACCAATTCTTTGGCACTCAGCCTTCTTTATGATCCAACTCTCACATCCATACGTGACTACTGGAAAAACCATAGCTTTGACTATACGGACCTTTCTCAGCAAAGTGATGTCTCTGCTTTTTAATATGCTGTCTAGGTTTGTCATAGCTTTTCTTCCAAGGAGCAAGTGTCTTTTCATTTCATGGCTGTAGTCACCATCTGCAGTGATTTTTGGGGCCCAAAAAAATAAAGTCAGTCACTGTTTCCATTTTTCCCCCTTCTGTTTGCCATGAAATGTTGGGACCAGATGCCATGGTCTTAGTTTTTTCAATGTTAAGTTTCAAGCCAGCTTTTTCACTCTCTTCTTTCACCTTCATCAAGAGGCTCTTTAGTTCCTCTTTGCTTTCTGCCATTAAGGTGGTGTCATCTGCATATCTGAGGTTATTGATATTTCTCCCGGCAGTCTTGATTCCAGCTTGTGCTTCATCCAGCCCAGCATTTCACATGATGTACTCTGCATATAAATTAAATAAACATGGTGACAGTATACAGCCTTGATGTACTCCTTTACCAATTTTGAGCCAGTCCATGTCTGGTTCTAACTGCTGCTTCTTGACCCACATACAGGTTTCCCAGGAGGCAGGTAAGGTGGTCTGGTATTCCCATCTCTTTAAGAATTTTTTACAGCTTGCCGTGATCCACACAGTCAAAGGCTTTAGCATAGTCTCTTTAAGTCTGAAACCCACTAAGACTAGGTTAGAGATATGTTATACATAAAACATAGATTGTTAATTGCTTTACAATATTTTGTTGGTTTCTGCCAAACATCCAATCAACCAGTCATAGGTATACATGTGTCCCCTCCCTCTTAAACCTTCCTCACACCTCCCACCCTATCCCACTCCGCTGGGTTGTCACAGAGCACTGCTTGTGCTACCTATGTCATACAGCAAATTCCCACTGGCTATCTATTTTACATATGGCAATGTATGTTTCAATGCTACTCTCTGAATTTGCCCCACCTTCTCCTTCCCCCGCTGTGTCCACAAGTCTATTCTCTATGTCTGTGTCTCTATTGCTGCCCTGCAAATAGGTCATCAGTATCATTTTTCTAGATTCCATATATATGTGATAATATACAATATTTGTTTTTCTGACTTAACTTATGGACTCTAGGTTCATCGACCTCACTAGAACTGACCAAATTCATTCCTTTTTATGGCTGAAACTCCTGAGTAAATTTTTTAATTAATTTATTTTAATTGGAGGCTAATTACTTTACAGTATTATAGTGGTTTCTGCCATACATGGACATGAATCAGCCATGGGTGTACATGTGTCCCCCATACTGAACCCCCTCCCACCTCCCTCCCCAACCCATCCCTCAGGGTTGGCCCAGTGCACTGGCTTTGAGTGCCCTGTTTCATGCATCGAACTTGAACTGGTCATCTAGTTCACATATGGTAATATACATGTTTCAATGCTATTCTCTCAAATTATCACACCCTTGCCTTCTCCCACAGAGTCCAAAAGTCTGTTCTTTATATCTGTGTCTCTTTTGCTGTCTCGCATATAGGGTCATCATTATCATCTTTCTGAAGTCCATATATATGAGTTAATATACTGTATTGGTGTTTTCCTTTCTGACTTACTTCATTGTATAATAGGCTCCAGTTTCATCCATCTCATTAGAACTGATTCAAATGTGTTCTTTTTAATAGCTGAATAATAGTCCATTGTGTATATATACCATGGCTTTCTTATCCATTCATCTGCCAATGGACATCTAGGTTGCTTCCATGTCCTAGCTATTGTAAACAGTAGTACAATGAACATTGACGCCAATGTTCTCTTGGGGAGACCCCAGCATGTCTCTCAATTCTGATTTCCTAGTTGTGTGTGCCCAGCTGTGGGACTGCTGGGTCATATGGCAGTTCTATTTCCAGTTTTTTAAGGAATCTCCACACTATTCTCCATAGTGGCTGTACTAGTTTGCATTCCTACCAACAGTGTAAGAGGGTTCCTTTTTCTCCATATCCTCTCCCGCATTTATCCTGAATAATTTTTAAAGTAATAAAATTTTAACAGTATTTTTGCATTAGAAGACATTATAAAACTGACTTTGTAAACATAAACCATGTTAAAATCACTGCTATGTATTGTGAATAACTGAAAACCATCTAAATGTCTAGTCATATACATTGATTAAATTACAAGGAATTCATATAATAGTTATCTATTTAAAATCATGTTTTGTAAGTATATGACATGGAACATGTTCAACAATTGGTTAAGTTGTCCTGTTCTAGTAACTACTCTCTCCCCTAACTTTTTTCAGCATGTTGAAGCTTCCCGAGGTGTTTTACCATACCTGCTGGCTTTCTTTAATCATGCTTTCTTTAATCACTCCTTTGTGAATAGTCACTTCATTAACTGCTGTTCAAACATGCTACTGTAGTGTGTCATCTAATTCCTGGCAGGACCCTGAGAAAGTTTAACCCTGTTACTCCCTGTTTGGTGTAATTAAGATAAAATTACAGGACTTCCCTGGTGTTCTAGTGGATAGGAATCCAGCTGCCGAAGCAGGGGACTTGGTTTGAACCCTGGTCAGGGAAGATCCCAGATGCTGCAGAGCAACTAAGCCCGTGTACCACAACTACTGAGCCCATGCTCTAGATAGACCCTGTGAGCCGCAACTACTGAGCCCTTGTGCCTAGAGCATGTGCTATACGAGAGAAGCTACCACAAGAAGCTCGCTCACTGCAAGAAGAGTAGCCCCCACTCACCACAATGAGAGAAAGCCTCTGAGCAACAGTGAAGACTCAGCAGAGCCAAAAAACAAAAAAAAAAAGATGAGATTACTGAGAAAACAAGAAATGCCTGTTTGTTCAAAGTATTACTATGTTTACTGCAGCTGTGTTAGTCTCTCAGTCATGTCTGACTCTTTGCAACCCCACCAGGCTCCTCTGTCCATGGAAGCTTTCAGGCAAGAATACTGGAGTGGATTGCCATGTCCTCCTCTAGGAGATCTTCCCAGCCCAGGGATCAAACCCAGGTCTCCTACATTGCAGCCATATTCTTTACCATCTGAACTACCAGCAGAGAAATCCAATAATAGTGATGGCTACCATTAAATGTATTTTTAGTTTATACTATGCTTTGTGTATCATGTAAGTCTTTTAACCCTATGAAGTATAATAGTCATCATCTCCAGTTTATACATGAAGATACATTCAATATCTTTGATTACTGTGAATTAATATATTGTCATTATTTTCTTTTGTAGATCATTCACGAGAAGTCTTGGAGCAATTAGTAGGCCCGAACAAACTAAAGCAAGTGACGTGGACTGTGTATTGATGCTTACTGGAGCTTATCAAATCTATGATCTTCATACTACTTTCCCTGGAAACAATGGTCTCAGAGATTGGCTTTCCAATAGTATGATTTATGTGTTGAAGTTAACCTGGCTCTTAAACATTTTAATAGTGCTTTTATTTCTATATATAAGTTCGTTGATGAGTGAGTGTTCTTGAAATGACAGTTATAGCATGCCCTCTGATATATTGGGGGAGGGTATTGTTTTTTTGTCCTAAATAAGAAAGTTTTAAGTTACCTGTTTCCCCAGGAAATTTCCTTCTCCTAACTAGGTATTTGAGCTGCTATAAGAGATATTTATCACTGGATAAACAGGAGAATTCTAAGTTATTTCTAAAAGCATAATTACCTTCCTAGCTATTTTCTGGCTACTGCCTTCCAAAGTATTTAAATGTCCACGGGCCAAAAAGCAAAGCTGAAGATCAGGCCTGTATATTCTTCACAAAAATTATTATTTCAATGAAACAAAGAAATGTAATAGTTTAATGTCAGAATCTCGTATATCATACCTTAGCCATTTAGCATATGCGTGATACTGAGGCCTTTGCCTGGCCACTTATTACATTGATTTTTATGGCTACTTTCCCCCAATACATGCTATTAATCTACAAACTTTCTTCCTTAAAAACTGCACTCGAGAACGTGTAAGAATGAATAAATATGAAATAGCATCACAGAGGTTGTATCCTGAAGCTCTACTGGTTTCACATTGTAAAATAAACAGCACAGGTCTTAGTTTTCAAATGAAATGTATTACTATCTATAATCACAAAATTCTCTGAAACATATTGTGTTTAAACTACCCCCAAATTCACCATATTCCCTGTGCCAAAAGCAGGGACCTTCTTAAACACTTGTCAGTGGGACCTTCTTAAACACTTCCTGTTTTAACTGTGATATAGTGAATAACAGGGAAAGTATGGTATGGTAGATTCATTGGACATATGTAGAGGGACAGGTTTACATATTCAACTCTACTTCTTCCCCTTACTATTAACTACTTTATAAATGTGCTATGTTTATAGTGTATAGTATACAATATGGTGTATTGCCACTGCGAAGGTGGTACACGTGTGTATGTATAAAATGGGTAAGGCCTGTTCCATCTATGAAATTTCTCTATAAAGACAAATTCAGTAAGATTTAATATTGAACACCTAACCAAGTCACTACCTTTTCCCCCTTTTGAAGAAACTAGTTTCAAGATCTAAAGTGTCAGATTTTTAAGGTCTATAAAGGCCTTATCATCCTAAAGCAGCTTGTGGCTTGATCTTCTTTTATATCACTGGTTGTATCAGCTATTTTCCAGCACCCTGCTTAAAAGTCTGGTCTCCCATCCCTATCCTACCTATAACTGTCACGCTTGCCTGTCATTCTGAACTCTGTTTTTCCCCTCTCCATCTTTTACCATCTGACATCTTATCTTTTATTTATCATCTGTCTTTCCACCCTAGTATATAAGCTTCATGAAGACAGACATTATTTCTCTTTTTTCACTGCTGTATCTCCAGTACCTAGAACAGTGTCTGATATATAATAAGCACCCAAATGTTTGTTGAATAAATAGACAAGAAAATAAGTAAAAGTAATACCCATATTTCAAGTTTCTGGTCTGTGACATATACAGAGATTGGAAGTCATCACTCCTGTCCCCACAAGACAAAAGCTGAACAAGCTGAAAATCATGAAGCAGTACAGCATTGTTTGAAAGTAGAGTTATATTAATTGTAGATGTATACTGCAAACTCTAGGGCAACCGGTAAAATAAATTTTAATAAATATGATGGATGTCCTAAGGGAGGGGAGATGAAACCATATAAAATGCTCAATTACACCAGAAAAGGGGGCTTCCCTGGTGGCTCAGTAGTAAAGAATCCACCAGCCAATGCAGGAGACACGAGCTCGATCTCTGGTCTGGGAACATCTCACATGCCGTGGAGCAGCTAAGCCAGTGTGCCTCAACTATTGAGTCTGTGCTCAGGAGTCCACGAGCCGCAACTACAGAAGCCCACGCACCCTTGAGCCCATGCTCCACAAGAAGAGAAGTCATGGCAATGAGGAGACCACACACCACAACTAGAGAAAGCCTAAGCAGCAACAAAGACCCAGCACAGCCAAAAAAACAAAAAAAGATAAAGGAGAATTCCCCAGTAGTCCACTGACTAAGGACTCTGCACTTTCACTGACAAGAGCCTGGGTTCTATTCCTGGTCCAGGAACTAAGATCCCACAAGACTTGCAATGCAGCCCCAATCCCACCCTGCAAAAAAAGATAAAATCAGAAAATGAAGAAAAAGTAGAACACAAAAAAGAACAAAGGCAGGAATAGGGAACAGCTATAAGGATGGTAGAAGTTAATCCAACTATATCAATAATGTCTTTAAATGTTTAAATGTGAACAATCTATCTGTTAAAAGATTTATTTATTTAAGGTTTTGGCCGTGGTGGGTCGTTGTTGCTGCATGCAGGCTTTTCTCTAGTTGTGATGAGTGGGGGCTGCTCTGATACAGTGCTCAGCTACTCTTGTTGCAGAGCACAGGCTCTAGTCACTTAAGCTTCCGTAGTTGCAGCAAGTGCACTCTAGAGCTCAGGCTTAGTGTTGCTTCACACAAATTTAGTTGCTCTGCGGCATGTGCGTTCTTCCCAGAGCAGGGATCAAACCAGTTTCTCCTGCACTGGCAGGATCTCTGAAGAAGATTTAGCTTCAGGACCAGGGACCAGGCTTGATAACTCAAAGCTTTTGTGTAGCACAGTTTTATTGAAGTATAAGAGGGGAGAGAGAAAGCTTCTAACATAGACATCACAAGGGGAATGGACAGCACCCCACTTGCTAGTCTTAGCAAGGGAGCTATATATTTTTTATTTGGCTATAACAATAAATCAAAAGAATGTCTCAAGGTTACAAAGATCTTACTAGATCCACTCCCACAATTTACATTTTCATGTGACACTTCAGGTCAGTAGCTCAGTCATGTCTGACTCTTTGCAACCCCATGAACTGCAGCACACCAGGCCTCCCTGTCCATCACCAACTCCCAAGTTTACTCAAACTCATGTCCATTGAGTCAGTGATGCCATCCAACCATCTTATCCTCTGTTGTCCCCTTCTCTTCCTGCTCTCAATCTTTCCCAGCATCAGGGTCTTTTCAGATGAGTCCGCTCTTCGCATCAGGCCAAAGTACTGGAGTTTCAGCTTCAACATCAGTCCTTCCAATAAACATCCAGGACTGATCTCCTTTAGGATGAACTGGTTGGATCTCCTTGCAGTCCAAGGGACTCTCAAGAGTCTTCTCTAACACCACAGTTCAAAAACATCAATTCTCTGGTGCTCAGCTTTCTTTATAGTCCAAATCTCACATGCATACATGACTACTGGAAAAACCATTGCCTTGACTAGATGGACCTTTGTTGACAAAGTAATCTCTGCTTTTTAATATGCTATCTAGGTTGGTCATATCTTTCCTTCCAAGGAGTAAGCATCTTTTAATTTCATGGTGGCAGTCACCATCTGCTGTGATTTTGGAGCCCAAAAAAAATAAAAGTCAGCCACTGTTTCCACTGTTTCCCCATCTATATGCCATGAAGTGATGGGACCGGATGCCATGATCTTAGTTTCCTGAATGTTGAGCTTTAAGCCAACTTTTTCACCCTTTTCTTTCACTTTCAAGAAGCTCTTTAGTCCTTCTTCACTTTCTGCCATACGGGTGGTGTCCTCTGCATATCTGAGGTTATTGATATTTCTCCCGGCAATCTTGACTCCAGCTTGTGCTTCTTCCAACCCAGCGTTTTTCATGATGCATACAAGTTAAATAAAGGTGACAATATACAGCCTTGACATACTCCTTTCCCTATTTGGAACCAGTCTATTGTTCCATGTCCAGTTATAACTGTTGCTTCCTAACCACACAGGTTTCTCAAGAGGCAGGGCAGGTGGTCTGGTATTCCCATCTCTTGAAGAATTTTCCACAGTTTATTGTGATCCACACAGTCAAAGGCTTTGGCATAGTCAATAAAGCAGATGTTTTTCTGGAACTCTCTTGCTTTTTTGATGATCCAATGTTTGTTGGCAATTTGATCTCTGGTTCCTCTGCCTTTTCTAAAACCAGCTTGAACATCTGGAAGTTCATGGTTCACGTACTGTTGAAGACTGGCTTGGAGAATTTTGAGCATTATTTTACTAGGGTGTGAGATGAGTGCAATTGTGCGGTAGCTTGAGCATTCTTCAGCATTGCCTTTCTTTGGAATTGGAATGAAAATTGACCTTTTCCAGTCCTGTGGCCACTGCTGAGTTTCCCAAATTTGCTGGCATGTTCAATGCAGCATGTTCACAGCATCATCTTTTAGGATTTGAAATTCAGCTGGATTTCCATCACCTCCACTAGCTTTGTTCGTAGTGATGCTTCCTATGGCCCACTTGACTTCGCATTCTAGGATATCTGGTTCTAGGTGAGTGATCATACCATCATGATTATCTGAGTCGTGAAGATCTTTTGTGTATAGTGCTTCTGTGTATTCTTGCCACCTCTTCTTAATACCTGCTGCTTCTGTTAGGTCCATACCATTTCTGTCCTTTATTGAGCCCATCTTTGCATGAAATGTTCCCTTGCTATCTCTAATTTTCTTGAAGAGACATCCAGTCTTTCCCATTCTATTGTTTTCCTCTATTTCTTTGCACTGATCACTGAAGAAGGCTTTCTTATCTCTCCTTGATATTCTTTGGAACTCTATATTCAAACTCTATATTCCTTTTCTCCTTTGTTTTTCACTTCTCTGTTTCACAGCTATTTGTAAGGCCTACCCAGACAGCCATTTTGCTTTTTTGCATTTCTTTTTCTTGGGGATGGTCTTGATCCCTGTCTCCTGTACAATGTCACGAACCTCCATCCATAGTTCATCAGGCACTCTATCAGATCTAATCCCTTAAATCTATTTTTCACGTCCACTGTATATTCGTAAGGGACTTGATTTAGGTCATACCTGAATAGTCTAGCGGTTTTCCCCACTTTCTTCAATTTAAATCTGAATTTGGCAATAAGGAGTTCATGATCTGAGCCACAGTCAGCTCCTGGTCTTGTTTTTGCTGACTATATGGAGCTTCTCCATCTTTGGCTGCAAAGAATATAATCAATCGGATTTCGGTACTGACCATCTGGTGATGTCCATGTGTAGAGTTTACTCTTGTGTTGTTGGAAGAGGGTGTTTGCTATGACCAGTGCATTCTTTTGGCAAACCTCTGTTAGCCTTGCCCTGCTTCATTCTGTAATCCAAGGCCAAATTTCCGTTACTCCAGGTGTTTCTTGACTTCCTACTTTTGCATTCCAGTCCCCTATAATGAAAAGGACATCTTTTGGGGGTGTTAGTTCTAGAAGGTCTTGTAGGTCTTCATAGAACCGTTCAACTTCAGCTTCTTCAGTATTACTGGTCAGGGCATAGACTTCAATTACCGTGATACTGAATGGTTTGCCTTGGAAACAGAGAGAATTCTGTCATTTATGAGATTGCCTCTAAGTTGCATTTCGGACTCTTGTTGACTATGAGGCTACTCCATTTCTTCTAAGGATTATTCAGAAGGTTCTTAGGAAGAAATATGTCCTTAAGCAGGATACATTGTTGTTATATCATCATTGGTATAGAGTTTAAGGAAAAACATATCCTTGAGCAAGATGAGTTGTTTTGTTGTGCAATCATCAGCTCTGGATTTAAAGAAAAAACATTTGTCCTTTTCTCCTCCTTGAGAACTCCAGACCCCTATCTTTTTCTTGGAGACCCCAGACTTCTTATCAACCTAGGAATTGACTCTCAGATTCTCAACCACTGCACCACCAGGGAAGCTCATATGTGAACAGTCTTAGTACAAACCTTTTAGCTATTAAGTCATTTCAAGGATCACTGTTTTATATATATATATGGGAGATTTTAAATATTTGAAGTAATATTTGAATATCTCAAACACCTTCTTGTACCCTCCTCATAAATAATTAAGAGAAGATAACAGAAACAGGGTTGTAGATATTTAAAATTAAATCTACTCTTGGCCTCTTCAAGTCAATGTCCAACAGTGCTCCAGAGTATAATTCCCTTTAATTTTCTCCTTCTTATCCTGCTGAGAAAGACACTATCCAGCAGAATATCCTGAATTTTCAAAGAATATGTCAACAAAACTCTTTCTCCTCAGATACCATCTAATACCACTGTAACCTATAATTTCCATTAATGTTTACCAATGTGGAATCAAACTTTTGAGTTCATAAGTGACCCCCAGTAGATCAATGGAAATTGGATACAAGAATTGATTTATTGGGTTATAGTAATCTCTGACTTCCAAATTCAGGAATCAGAAGATCCTCTGTGACCCCAGCTCCAAAACTCCCATGTAATGATCCTGTTTTCCTATCTAAGCAACAACTTGCTCCTAACTGCTTTCTCTACATTTCTGTTGAATGACTGTAACTATGATCACATCTTCCTGGTATCCCAATCCCATTGGCATGTGTGTATTATTAGAAAGCACATAATGCAAGCGTGATAACCAATTCCTAAGTAGTAAGAACAAGAGAGTACAGTTGACACTTGAACAACATGGGTCTGAACTGCACTTTATGTGTTTTTGTTTGGTTGGTTGGTTTTCAATAAATACTACAGTATTATGCAATCCATCCTCAGACGCAGAAACTTGGATTTGTAATGTAAAGTTATACATAGATTTTCAATTCTAAGGGGGCAGTTGGCGATTGTCAGCACCCTAACCCCCATGTGTGTACAAAGTTGCATTTTATACTGCACTTGTAATATGTATTGTGGTCATGTTTTGTTTTAAATTGAAGAATATGAAATATAGTACCTAAAATCAGTACAAAATTACAAGGCCCAAAAGTAAAAACTAGGTCTCCCTCCCACCCTCATCCATCAGCCATCTGGTACCCTTTCAGAACACAACCACTCTGATCAGTTTCTTACTTACCTTTCCAAAGACATAATATGTCTACTGCAAGTAAATATATATCCTTTACACATACATTCATATGTAGGTATATACACATCTTCCCCCCCCCCCCCCCACAAATAGTGGTAGTCCTTAACATTGTTTCTCATTTATGTCCTAATGTTCTCATTGATATATAAGATCCTGACAATCCAGGGCACTGGTGGTATAATAAAGGTTACTGACCTTAATAAACCATAAAAATACATCATAAGGTATAAGAGTACTGAGTATGTTGTTGTTGTTGTTGTTGTTGTTGTTGTTGTTGAGTCACTCAGTCCTGTCTCTTTTTGAGACTCCATGGACTGCAGCACATCAGACTTCCCTGTCCTTCACCAATTCCCAGAGCTTGCTCAAGCTCACGTCCATTGAGTCGGTGATGCTATCCAACCATCTTATTCTCTGTCATCCCCTTCTCCTCCTGCCCTCAATCTTTCTCAGCATTGCAGTCTTTTCTAATGACTCACTTCTTCCCACAAGGTGACCAAAATATTGGAGCTTCAGCTTCAGTATCAGCCCTTCCAATGAACATTCTGGGTTAATATCTTTTAGAATTGACTGGTTTGATCTCCTTGCCATCCAAGGGGCTCTCAGGTGTCTTCTCCAACACCACAACTCGAAAGCATCAGTTCTTTGGCACTCAGCTTTCTTTATGCTCCAACTCTCAAAACATCTGTACATTACTACTGGAAAAACCATAGCTTTGACTACATGGATGTTTGTCGGCAGGGCTTTTGAATATGCTGTCTAGATTGGTCATAACTTTTCTTCCAGGAGAAATATGCTGTCTAGATTGGCCATAGCTTTGACTACATGGATGTTTGTCGGCAGAGGCTTTTGAATATGCTGTCTAGATTGGTCATAACTTTTCTTCCAGGAGAAACTGTCTTTTAACTTCATGGCTGCAGTCATCATCCGCAGTGATTTTGGAGCCCAAGAA
This sequence comes from Odocoileus virginianus, assembly GCF_023699985.2. Lineage (NCBI taxonomy): Eukaryota > Metazoa > Chordata > Mammalia > Artiodactyla > Cervidae > Odocoileus > Odocoileus virginianus. The sequence continues at coordinate 36,260,248 of NC_069696.1, read as the reverse complement.
AATAAAGTCTGTCACTGTTTCCATTGTTTCTCCATCTATTTGCCATGAAGTGATGGGACCAGATGCCATGATATTCATTTTTGAATGTTGAGTTTTAAGCCAGTTTTTTCACTCTCCTTTTATACCTTTATCAAGAGGCTCTTTAGTTCCTCTTCGCTTTCTGCCATTAGGGTGGTGTCATCTGCATATCTGAGGTTATTGATATTTCTCCCAGAAACCTTGATTCCAGCTTCTGATTCTTCCAGCCCAGCATTTCCCATGATGTACCCTGCATAGAAGTTAAAATAAGCAAGATGATAATATATACAGGTTTGGTGTACTCCTTTCCCAATTTTTAACCATTCCATTGTTCCATGTCTGGTTGTAACTTGCTTTTTGACCTGCATACAGGTTTCTCAGGAGGCAGGTAAGGTGGTATTCCCATCTCTTGAAGAATTTTCCAGTTTGTTGTGATACACACAGTCAAAGGCTTTAGCATAGTCAATAAAGCAGAAGCAGATGGTTTTCTGGAATTCTCTTGCTTTTTCTATTATTCAGTGGATGTTGGCAATTTGATCTCTGGTTCCTCTGTCTTTTCTAAATCTAGCTTCACATACTGTTGATGCCTAGCTTGGAGGAATTTAAGCATTAGCTTGCTAGCATGAAATGAGTACAATTGTGTGGTAGTCTGAATATTCTTTGGCATTGCCCTTCTTTGGTATTGGAATGAAAACTGACCTTTTCCAGTCCTTTGGCCACTGCTGAGTTTGGCATTCTAAATTTGAATGCAGCACTTTAACAGCATCATCTCTTAGGATTTCAAATAGCTCAGCTGGAATTTCATTACCTCCACTAGCTTTGTTCGTAGTAATGCTTCCTAAGGCCCACTTGACTTCACACTCCAGGATGTCTGGCTGTAGGTGAATGTTGGCAATTTGATCTCTGGTTCCTCTGTCTTTTCTAAATCCAGCTTGTACATCTGGAAGTTCTTGGTTCACATATTATTGATGCCTATAACTACACCATAGTAGTTATTTGGGTCATGAAGATCTTTTTTGTATAGTTCTTCTATGTATTCTTGCTACCTCTTCTTAATATTTTCTGCTTCTGTTCAGTTCCGTTTCAGTTCAGCTCAGTTGCTCAGTCGTGTCCGACTCTTTGTGACCCCATGAATCGCAGCACGGCGGGCCTCCCTGTCCATCACCAACTCCTGGAGCTTACTCAGACTCATGCCCATTGAGTCGGTGATACCATCCAGCCATCTCATCCTCTGTTGTCCCCTTCTCCTCCTGCCCCCAATCCTTCCCAGCATCAGGGTCTTTTCCAACGAGTCAACTCTTCGCATGAGGTGGCCAAAGTACAGGAGTTTCAGCTTCAGCATCAGTCTTTCCAATGAACACCCAGGACTGATCTCCTTTAGGATAGACTGGTTGGATCTCCTTGCAGTCCAAGGGACTCTCAAGAGTCTTCTCCAACACCTGCTTCTGTTAGGTCCATACAATTTCTGTCCTTTATTGTGCCCATCTTTGAATGAAATGTTCCCTTGGTATATCTAATTTTCTTGAAGAGATCTCTAGTCTTTCCTTTTCTATTGTTTTCCTCTATTACTTTATACTATTCACTTAGGAAGGCTTTCTCATCTCTCCTTGCTATTCTTTAGAACTCTGCTTTCAAATGGGTATATAGTTCCTTTTCTCCTTTGCCTTTTGATTATCTTCTTTTCTCAGCTATTTGTAAGGCCTCCTCAGACAACCATTTTGCCTTTTTTAATTTCTTTTTCTTGGGGATGATTTTGATCACTGTCTCTTGTACAATGTTATAAATCTTCTAAACTCTTTTTTTAAATCTATGTTTCTTAATTGATGCCCTATTGTATACTAACCTATACTAGGCACTTTGTACTTACATTTAATACAATAACCTTTTGAAGTACAGTAAAAATTTATTACTATTAACATGTTATAAGTTAAGAAATGAAATCTCAAGAGAGCTTAACTCACCCAAAATGCCAACTAGAAAGTGACAGAGTGGTCACACTCTAAAGCCCATGTATTCAGTACCATACTAACTGCATCTCTGATATTTACAGGTAATTTTTTTTTAATATAGTATTCTGTATTTTTTATTTTAATTCAAAGATACATTGTAGTTGTTCTAAACCATAGAAACAGACTCTGCTAAAACATCTAATTCCAAAAAACTTTAAAAAAATCTAATTCCTCTCTGCTACTTAAATTACATGTGGTCACTATTGGATACTGCCTTGTATAATTATATTCCTATAGCAGGATAAGGGCATGACAACACACTCCAGTATTCTTGCCTGGAGAATCCCTATGGACAGAAGAGCCTGGTGGGCTACAGTCCATGGATTGCAAAGAGTTCAACGTGACAGAACAATTAAGCACAGCAGTAAAACTAGAAAAAAAATTACAGATAGAGATTTCTGCATTTGGCTTACTGTAGAACAAGTTATATGACAAAGGCTGACAAAATTTTAACCTTCATATTTTCAAAGCAAGATTTACCATTTAACACAAATTGCCTTCTTTGAACCAGAGAGTCTTTTCAGGTTAAACCCAAACATAGCTACATCCCCTACTGGAGGAACTTCAACAGCTCAAGGCTGAAACTGCCACACTGTGCTTGTTGTCAGTCCATTGTTATCCTGCCTTGTAGGCTCTGGAAGTGAATATTCTGCTACTTTGTGCAGTTGATGCTGAATGCTATGTCCACTGAATTGGGGTCGCCCAGGGTCACCAATCAGTACTTGAGTTCTGTGGGCCTCAGAGCAGTTCTTCAGCCATTGAAGCAGACTGTCTGCAAGGTCTTCATCATAAAACATATCTCCAAGCACAACAAGGTCCCACTTATCTTGTTCCAAATCCAAAATGTTTTTAATTAAAATGGGAAAAGGATTCAGTTGGTTCAACTCACAATTTAGTTTAATAGCCATTCCTGCAACTTTAAAAAAAAAAAGGACTTAGTGAATTGGTATATGCTAGGTTATTTTAATTACCTACTGATTAATTTAAATAATTTAGAGAATCTCCAATAGATTTTTCCCCTTTGTGTTGAAAGCTGTGTTTTTAGGTAAAGAAGCCTAAACTATATGCCAAAATAAGCTATTGCCTACAATGCTCAAATATATGACTATTCTGAAAACAAAGCAAACAGTACTACACACCTGGAAAAGGAGAGGTTTTAAGGAATATTTGCTTATCTCAATAAGACCATTTAGAACTAACACCAAAAAAAGATGTCCTTGTCAACCTAGGGGGGTGGAATGTAAAACTAGAAGTCAAGAGATACCTGGAGTAACAGGCAAGTATGGCCTTGCAGTACAAAATGAAGCAGGGCAAAGGCTAGCAGAGTTTTGTCAAGAGAACACACTGGTCATAACAGACATCCTTTTCCAACAACACAAGAGACAACTCTACACATGGATATCACCAGATCATCACCATCATCACCAATACCAAAATCAGATTGATTATATTCTTTGCAGCTGAAGACTGAGAAGCTCTATACAGTCAGTAAAATCAAGACCTGGATCCTGTGGCTCAGATCATGAGCTCCTTATTGCAAAATTCAGGCTTATATTGAAGAAAGTAGGGAAAACTACTGGGTCATTCAGGTATGACCTAAGTCAAATCCCTTATAATTATATAGTGAGGTGATGAATAGATTCAAGAGATTAGATCTGGTAGACAGAGTGCCTAAAGAACCACAGAGAGAGGTTTGAAACACTGTACAGGAGGTAGTGACCAAAAGCAAAAGAAATGCAAGAAGGCAGAGTGGTCATCTGAGAAGTTCTTACAAAAGATTGAGGAAAGAAGAGAAGCAAAAGGCAAGGGAGAAAGGGACTGATAAACCCAACTGAATGCAGAGTTCCAGAGAATAGCCAAGAGAGATAAGAAGGGTCTTGTTAAATGAACAATGCAAAGAAATAGAGGGAAACAACAGAATAGAAAGACTAGAGATCTCAAGAAAAATTGGAGACATTAAGGAAACATTTCATGCAAGGATGGGCATGATAAAGGAGAGCAATAGTAAGGACCTAACAAAAGCAGGAGAGACAAAGAAGAGGTGGCAGGAAACTAAAACTCCTAGAGGAGAACATAGGCAAAACACTCCTACATAAATCACAGCAGGATCCTCTATGACCCCCCTCCAAGAATACTGTAAATAAAAGCAAAAATAAACAAATGGGACCTATTGAAACTTAAAAGCTTTTGCACAACAAAGGAAACTATAAGCAAGGTGAAAAGACAGCCTTCAGAATGGGAGAAAATAATAGCAAATGAAGCAACAGACAAAGGATTAATCTCAAAAATATACAAGCAACTCCTGCAGCTCAATTCCAGAAAAATAAATGACCCAATCAAAAAATGGGCCAAAGATCTAAACAGACATTTCTCCAAAGAAGACATACAGATGGCTAACACACACATGAAAAGATGCTCAACATCACTCATTATCAGAGAAATGCAAATCAAAAGCACAATGAGGTACCATTACACACCAGTCAGGATGGCTGCTATCCAAAAGTCTACAAGCAATAAATGCTGGAGAGGGTGTGGAGAAAAGGGAACACTCTTACACTGTTGGTGGGAATGCAAGCTAGTACAGCCACTATGGAGAACAGTGTGGAGATTCCTTAAAAAACTGGAAATAGAATTGCCATATGACCCAGCAATCCCACTCCTAGGCAGACACACCGAGGAAACCAGAACTGAAAGAGACAAGTGTACCCCAATGTTCATTGCAGCACTGTTTATAATAGCCAGGGCATGGAAGCAACCTAGATGCCCATCAGCAGATGAATGGATGAGAAAGCTGTGGTACATACACAATGGAATATTACTCAGCCATTAAAAAGAATACATTTGAATCAGTTCTAATGAGATGGATAAAACTGGAGCCCATTATACAGAGTGAAGTAAGCCAGAAAGATAAACACCAATACAGTATACTAATGCATATATATATGGAATTTAGAAAGATGGTAACGATAACCCTATATGCAAGACAGAAAAAGAGACACAGATGTGTAGAACAGACTTTTGGACTCTGTGGGAGAAGGCGAGGGTGGGATGATCTGAGAGAACAGCATCGAAACATGTATATTATCAAGTGTGAAACAGATCGCCAGTCCAGGTTGGATGCATGAGACAGGTGCTCAGGGCTGGTGCACTGGGATGACCCAGAGGGATGGGATGGGGAGGGAGGTGGGAGGGGGGTTCAGGATGGGGAACACATGTAAATCCATGGCTGATTCATGTCAATGTATGGCAAAAACCACTACAATACTGTAAAGTAATTAGCCTCCAACTAATAAAAATAAATGGAAAAAAAAAAAGAAGAGGTGCCTAGAATACACCAAAGAACTATACAAAAAAGGTCCTAATGACTCAGATAATGATGATGGTGTGGTCACTCACCTAGAGTCAAACATCTTAGAGTGTGAAGTCAGGCCTTACAAAACATCACTATGAACAAAGCTAGTGGAGGTGATGGAATTCCAGCTGAGCTATTTCAAATCCTCAAAGATAATGCTGTTAAAGTGCTGCACTCAATGTGCCAGCAAATTTAGAAAACTCAGCAGTGGTCACAGGACTGGAAAAGGTCAGTTTTCATTCCAATCCCAAAGAAGGGCAATGCCAAAGAACATTCAAACTACTATACAATTGCACTCATTTCACATGCTAATAAGATTATGTTCAAAATCTTTCAAGCTAGGCTTCAGCAGTCAGTGAATGGAGAACTTCTAGATGTACAGTCTGGTTTAGAAAAGGCAGAAGAACCAGAGATCAAATTTCCAACATTTGTTCGGTCATAGAGAAAGCAAGGGAATTCCAGAAAAACATTTACTTCTGCTTTATTGGCTATGCTAAAGCCTTTGATTCTGTGGATCACAACAAACTGTGGAAAATTCTTAAAGAAATGGGAATACCAAACCATCTTCCCTGTTTCCTGAGAAACCTGTATGTGGGTCAAGAAGCAGTAGTTAAAACTGGACATGGAACAATGAACTGGTTCAAAATTAGGAAAGGAGTACACCAAAGCTATATATTATCAACCTGGCTTATTTAACTTCTATGCAGGGTACATCTTGTGAAATACTGGGCTGGATGAAGCACAAACTGGAATCAAGATTACTGGGGGAAATATCAATAACCTCAGATATGCAGATAATACCACTCTAATGACAGAAAGTAAAGAAGAACTGAAGAGCCTCCTGATAAGGATGAAAGAAGAGAGTTTAAAAAAAAAAAAAACTGGCTTAGAACTCAACATTCAAAAAACTAAGATCATAGCATCTGGTCCTATCACTTCATGTCAAACAGAGGGTGAAAAGTGGAAGCAGTGACAGGTTTTATTTTCCTGGACTCCAAGGTCACTGCTGATGGAGAGTGCAGCCATGAAATTTTTTAAAATGCTTACTCCTTGGAAGGAAAGGTATAACAAACCTAAACAGTGTATTAAAAAGCAGAGACATCAGAAAGCCAACAAAGGTCCATATAGTCAAAGCTATCGTTTTTCCAGTAGTCATGTATGGATGTGAGAGTTGGACTTTAAAGAAGGCTGAGCACTGAAGAATAGATGCTTTTGAGCTGTGGTGTTGGAGAAGACTCCTGAGAGTCCCTTGGACTGCAAGGAGATCAAACCAGTCAATCCTAAAGGAAATAAACCCTGAATATTCATTGGAAGGACTGATGCTGAAGCCCCAATATTTTGGCCACCTGATAGGAAGAGCCAACTCACTGGAAAAGACCCTGGTGCTGGGAAAGACTGAAGCAAAAGGAAAAGGGGCAGCAGAGGATGAGATGGTTGGACGGCATCACCATAAATATGAGCAAACTCTGGGAGACAGTGAAGGACAGGGGAACCTGGCAGGCTGCAGTCCATGGGGTCACAAAGAGTTGGATATGACTTAACAACTAAATAACAACAACAATGAAGACTTTTGGTTTGTTACAGATGTACAAGAGACAGGAAAACAAGGCTTATGTTTGAACAGGATGATAACCTGGAACTGAGAGTTCTATATATAATAAGGCTCCTCAAGGGCTAGATCCTCAATGACAGGGAAGACTAGAGAAAATCAGGTAAAATTAACACTTACCTGTCTCAACTTGGGTTCGAATGGAATAAAATATCCCTCAAATGCCCAGATCTATCTTCACTTGGGTTTTGGTCAAATAAACACTACCTACATATTTCAGGAAATCCCTAGCCAAGAGATGACCAACAGTAACTGTTCCCAGGTTGGTATCACTTTGGGATATCTGCCAGACACAAATAGAAGTCCTCCTGTCAAAAATGCACCATCAAGTCAGGCCTTACAGGGTTCCCACAGACAATGTCCCACTGAGTTCACCAAATTAGATTATGAAATACAACATGGAAATGGCTTATGGTGTTGGAGCAACTGTAGATATTTATCCTGGAAGGAAAAAAAAAGATGAGCTCAAAATATTTAAAAATATGACAGTCTTACTAGGGTCTATGTCATTGGCCAAGATCCTTAAGGCTCCACTCATCTTAGCAGCGATGGCTGTAGCGCCACATCCACTCCCAATGTCTAACACAGATTTTCCTCTGACAACATCAGGATTATCCAAAAGATACCTAAATTAGAAAAGGGAAAATATAGTCTAAGACAGATGGGAGGTCAGTAAGAGGTGTCCAATATTTTTTCTTTGGATTGATTGGACAAGGAAATAGTGAAACTTAGCAGAAGAGCAAAGGAAATTCCCTGGTGGTCCAGTGGTTAGGACTCCACATTTTCACTGCCAAGGACCTATCCCTGAGATCCTGCAATCCAAAAAAAGACTAAGGAACAATGGCAAGTCAGGGGTGTAGTGCCCCATTTAAAGGGACAGCTGTTACCCATCTTGAGGTAACAGTTGCCACAACAGAAATTAGGTGTTATCAGAGATTTATATCTGATGTTAGCAGAGATTCTTTTTTTGTATTTTTGGTGTTTTGGCTTGCAGGATCTTAGTTCCCTGAATAGCGATTGAAGTTGGACCAGGCAGTGAAAGTGCTGAGTAACTCCCCAGAGATTCTTATTTTTCAATTGAAGTAAATTTTTACTTACTTCAAGTTTTAAGTGATAGCACCTGATTGTTTTAAAGTTTATAAGTAAAGTTTACAAGTTTACAAAAACATATCCTTTTTTTTTAAAGAGAAAACACATCTGTGGATCACCAGTTTGTGACCTCTGATTCAGTCTCTTAAGGAATCTGATTGCCCTTATATTTGGAGTTGATACACAACAATTTGCATAGGTATCACTTGCAAAGATACCACTTATTTTGTTAAATGATACAAGTAAATATAGGAAAATTTGGCAACACAACAGCCAGAAAATTGGAATTTATACCACCTGGAAAGTTTTCCAGAACTCAGGATTTTCCAAAAAGCTCTATGTTTGCATTTATTTATTTTGCATTTAAAACTATATACAAACTGGACTTCCCTGGCAGTCCAGTGATTAAAACTCCATACTTCCAATACAGGGGATGCAGGTTCGATCGCTGGTCAGGGAACTAAGACCCCACACACCACATAGCATGGCCAAAGAAATAAAAATTAAAAACTAAATACAATCTGAGTTCTGCTAGACCACACCATTCCTGTGAAAGAGAAGTTCTTATACATTTCCTTTCACAGTTTTTTAACATGAAAGCATTAAAAAATTAAATCATTTACCAACCTAAGAGCAAAGACTAGATTAAAATGCTGAAAGTTCTTGCATTTGTTTCAGCGACTGTTTTAATAAAAAATATTGTGTGTATATGTGAGAAAATGTCTTAAAGACATTTGCAGTATGGGGAGTTGGAAGGGGGGACCTTAAAAATGCAGATTCAAGTCCACCTGAGTGGTGTCCCAATCACTCATATCTCTCATTCTTTGGGAGCTTGGGAAAAGGCAGTGGTGGAGGGAACAACATTTACAGAATTAAACCCGGAGAAGGAGTGGGGGCTTTATGTTCCACCAAGGATCTGCATGGGCATCACAAACCAGGGACCTGAGAACAGTGTGAGATTTCTGGATCATTACCAGTTACCTAGGGTCTTGACAGCTGACCTAGGATTTCTCTTGGGAAGAGAACTATATATCAGGAAACACCTTGGTAAGCTTGGAATAGAAGGGAAAAGCATGAAACAAAGCAACCCAAAAGTGTTTCTAAACTCTAATAAAAGAATTTGGGGTTTTTTTGAGGAGCAGGGAGAAAGTGGAGTTGGAAGGGACAGAAAAGAGAGAGGTGGTGAGGAGCCTTAAAGGTTCCCGCTTCACTTAAGGCCATACGTACCTAGACAGGGCTTGGCCCCCTGGCCAGTAGATTGCCCAGTAAGGATCCCTGAGGGGCCACAGGTCAGCTCTCTCCCACCAGAACTTGCATCTGGGGGTCAAAAGCCGCAACTGGATTTCAGGGGTGAGGCTGCCACTGCTGGTGACTTCAGTGTTCTCCTCCAGGAAAGCTTTCATCTCAGGGTCCAAAAGGCTTCCAGTTCCTCTCCAGGGGCAGTGACCGCAGGGAAACAAGGGGAAGCCACTGCTTCTCACAGCCTTCCAGAGGACAACATAGCGGTTCACAGGAAATGATGCAGACACTCTCCAGCCTGGGCTCAAAGCCATCAGTCTGGTCCCAAAGCACAGGTATGCTGGTGTGCTCTTGATAAGAGCTGCTTCTCCTGGGGAAAGAGTCTGGTTGCCAAACTGATCTCAGCTGGAGTCACTGGACCTCTAAAAACATAATAATAATGAAAACTCTTGACACTTCCCAATCCTTTCACATAGGAAGAAAATATTAGTGCTACCTCTGTAGCAGATGATGCACAAGTGCAAGTTCACTTTAGATGAAAGTTTCTGTGCATTAATTTAGGAAAACCCAATCTTTTAAAACAAACTTTTTCATTCTTTGTGAACAACAGAATCCTTTTAATAATTTAGAAAACCAAATAGACAAGCATTTGATTTTGATAGAATCCCAAGGAACATCCCTGTTACATAAAATAAGGTATACCCTTAACATTCTTTCATTCATTTAATAAATCGTTTTCCTTTAAATAGACACTGTGCTTGATAACCGTGAACAAAATAAACAAAAGTCCCCATCTTCAGGAAACTTAGATTCTAGCAATGGAATAGAGCAGGTAATCAGGGCAAACACAGTTCTTGCCTTTATGGAGTGTAGCCAAGAGTTGTGCAGATTATCAAACTGTAACTGTGGTTAGAGATATATAAACTATACTGACTGGTCAATAAAGATAACCCTAGCATATGGGGACTTTCCTGGTGGTCCAGTGGCTAAGAATCCACCTTTCAATGCAACAGAGTCAATCCCTGGTCTGGGACTAAGACTGCTTGTCTAAACTACTGAGTCCTCATGCTCCACAGTCAGTGCACCACAGCTAGAGAAGCCTGCCTGCTGCAACAAAGACAAAGCCCAACCCAAAAAAAAAAAAAAAAGATAGCCCTAGCATAAAACATCAATGTAATTAAGATTGCTTTTTTCCTAAAACAAAACAAACAAAAACTATGGATTTAATTGTGATAAAAGACTATCAAATCACTTTCTGACCTCTGATGAGTCATCTTTACCAAACCTGGACTTAATAGAAAGATATTCAGATTAAGAATAAGTAGGAATTTCATTTCTTTAGGTAAATATACTCCTAAGTATTTTATTCTTTTTGTTGCAATGGTGAATGGTATTGTTCCCTTAATTTCTCTTTCTGTTTTCTCACTGTTAGTGTACAGGAATGCAAGGGATTTCTGTGTGTTAATTTTATATCCTGCAACTTTACTATATTCATTGATCAGCTCTAGTAATTTTCTGGTAGACTCTTTAGGGTTTTCTATGTAGAGGATCATGTCGTCTGCAAACAGTGAGAGTTTTACGTCTTCTTTCCTATCTGGATTCCTTTTATTTCTTTTTCTGCTCTGATTGCTGTGGCCAACACTTCCAAAACTATGTTAAATAGTGGTGGTGAGAGTGGGCACCCTTGTCTTGTTCCTGACTTTAAGGGAAATGCTTTCAGTTTTTCACCATTGAGGATAATGTTTGCTGTATATAGAAAACTATAAAACACTGATGAAAGAAATCAAAGAGGACCCAAATAGATGGAGAAATATACCGTGTTCATGGATTGGAAGAATCAATATTGTGAAAATGAGTACACTAATCAAAGCAATCTATAGATTCAATGCAATCCCTATCAAGCTACAAACAGTATTTTTCAGAGAACTAGAACAAATAATTTCACAGTTTGTATGGAAATACAAAAGGCCTCAAATAGCCAAAGTAATCTTGAGAAAGAAGAATGGAACTGGAGGAATCAACCTGCCTGACTTCAGGCTCTACTACAAAGCCACAGTCATCAAGACAGTATGGTACTGGCACAAAGACAGAAATATAGATCAATGGAACAGAATAGAAAGCCCAGAGATAAATCCACGTACCTATGGACACCTTATCTTCGACAAAGGAGGCAAGGATATACAATGGAAAAAAGACAACCTCTTTAACAAGTGGTGCTGGGAAAACTGGTCAACCACTTGTAAAAGAATGAAACTAGAACACCTTCTAACACCATACACAAAAATAAACTCAAAATGGATTAAAAATCTAAATGTAAGATCAGAAACTATAAAACTCCTAGAGGAAAACATAGGCAAAACACTCTCCGACACAAATCACAGCAAGATCCTCTATGACCCACCTCCCAAAATATTGGAAATAAAAGCAAAAATAAACAAATGGGACCTAATGAAACTTAAAAGCTTTTGCACAACAAAGGAAACTACAAACAAGGTGAAAAGACAGCCTTCAGAATGGGAGAAAATAATAGCAAATGAAGAAACAGACAGAGGATTAATCTCAAAAATATACAAGCAACTCCTGCAGCTCAATTCCAGAAAAATAAATGACCCAATCAAAAAATGGGCCAAAGATCTAAACAGACATTTCTCCAAAGAAGACATACAGATGGCTAACAAACACATGAAAAGATGCTCAACATCACTCATTATCAGAGAAATGCAAATCAAAAGCACAATGAGGTACCATTACACGCCAGTCAGGATGGCTGCTATCCAAAAGTCTACAAGCAATAAATGCTGGAGAGGGTGTGGAGAAAAGGGAACCCTCTTACACTGTTGGTGGGAATGCAAACTAGTACAGCCGCTATGGAGAACAGTGTGGAGATTCCTTAAAAAACTGGAAATAGAACTGCCATATGACCCAGCAATCCCACTCCTAGGCATACACACCGAGGAAACCAGAACTGAAAGAGACAAGTGTACCCCAATGTTCATTGCAGCACTGTTTATAATAGCCAGGGCATGGAAGCAACCTAGATGCCCATCAGCAGATGAATGGATGAGGAAGCTGTGGTACATATACACCATGGAATATTACTCAGCCATTAAAAAGAATACATTTGAATCAGTTCTAATGAGATGGATAAAACTGGAGCCCATTATACAGAGTGAAGTAAGCCAGAAAGATAAACACCAATACAGTATACTAATGCATATATATATGGAATTTAGAAAGATGGTAACGATAACCCTATATGCAAGACAGAAAAAGAGACAGAGATATAGAACAGACTTTTGGACTCTATGGGAGAAGGCGAGGGTGGGACGTTCTGAGAGAACAGCATTGAAACATGTATATTATCAAGTGTGAAACAGACTGCCAGCCCAGGTTGGATGCATGAGACAAGTGCTCAGGGCTGGTGCACTGGGAAGACCCAGAGGGATGGAGTGGGGAGGGAGGTGGGAGGGGGGATCGGGATGGGGAACACATGTAAATCCATGGCTGATTCATGTCAATGTATGGTAAAAACCACTACAATACTGTAAAGTAATTAGCCTTCAACTAATAAAAATAAATTTAAAAAAAAAAGAATAAGTAGGAATGAGGAAGAGAAGTTTAAACACAAATTATACACCAAGTTGTTTGGGACCTTTGGTCTGTTCTGCATAAATATTTTAATAGTCTTAAATTCACCCAAATATTTAGAGTTGTTCAGTTACTAAGTCATGTCCGACTCTTGCAACACCATGAACTGCAGCACTTCCAGGCTTCCCTGTCCTCCAGAGTTTGCTCAAACTCATGACCATTGAGTCAGTGATGCCATCCAACCATCTCATCCTCTATCACTCCCTTCTCCTCCTGCCCTCAATCTTTCCCAGCATCAGGGATTTTTCCAATGAGTCAGTTCTTCCCATCAGGTGGCCAAAGTACTGAAACTTCAGCTTCAGCATGAGTCCTTCCAATGAATATTCAGGTCTGATTTCCTTCAGTATTTACTGGTTTGATCTCCTTGCTGTCCAAGGGTAGGGGCCCCAAACTCAAATACCTACCTGGGGCCAGACTGGTGATAAATGAGTGACGCAGGCTGGTTACTATTAACAGAGAGGCTGTGGCAAACTAGAAAGTGTTTCAAAACAGTCCAACGGAGCCAGCAGGCAAACTAGAAAGTGTTTCAAAACAGTCCAACGGAGCAAGCAAGCTGCTGCCTGTCCTGGGACATAGGGCCAGATCTTTCCATTTTTCAAGATAATCCACGGACTTCCCTGGCAGTCTAGTGGCTAAGACTCCCAATGAAGGGGGCACAATCCCTGCTCCTGGAACTAAGATCCTATCTGCTGCAAGTCCCCACCCGAAAAAAAAAAACAAATTCCCACTTTTAAACGCAGGAAATTAATTGAAATATCAAGACAGGAGGGTCAAAATGCCTGTCAGGCCACTAGTCAGTGAACTCAGGATAGATTTTAAGTGGGTGTCAGCCCATATTTATGCCCACATTTATGCCCTTAACATATTTTATGCTCTTAACATAATTTATGCTCTCTTAACAGCCTGACCTCATTGGACTAATTGCGTAGGAAGGATTGGGTCAGCCCTTGAGTCTAAGGTTTAAAAAGAAAGCAGAGCAAATACGAGACGATTTTGGACATAGTGTCGTCGATGCCACCCCCTCCCACGCCAAGCACCAATGAAGCATCTGTTATGAATATGTGACTAAGCGGTGGACACTGGGTATTTGGATTAATTAGTAAGAAGACAGATTTAAAAGTGCAAGCTCCAAAAGTGTTAGCACGTTATTTTCCTCTGAGGAGGACGGGAGTCAATCTTAAAGGGGCAGACACAGTCTTCCTTTTCTCCTTACCTGTCTATGCTAACACCACCCTGGGGAGCAAAGCACAGGGCAAGTCAGTCACTTTGCCTTTGCGCCCCTTCTGGCGCTTTCTTTACCAGGGCACTCCGGATCCAGAGTTTCCGGAGGAGCCTGCTACCCACAACCCTGTCCCCGCCCCTGCCCCGACCTCCTGCCCCGCCCTCCTTCCCGGCAGGCTTTCTCCCTTCATACGGGCTTCTTAAAGGGACAGAAGTGTGAAACCAGAGGGTGCCGTGACCTCGCTTGGAAAATAAGGGAATGTCAAATACTGATTTCTAAAAAATACGCTCTGAAGCCATGGAGCATCTGCTTTGTGCCAATCACACTTCTAGGTACTGCGCATATGGTGGTGAGCCAAATAGACACAGCATAAACTTAATGACACATTCAACTGGGATTAAATCATAATGTCTTCCCTTTTATTATAATAGTTTTCATACACATACAATCTTTTTTGTTTCTTTAATTGTAACTTGTCATTTCAATTAACGCTACTGATTCTATTGTTAGTAATAATTCCTAATAGATGTTCAAGATCTAGGGACTTCCCTGGCTGGCCAGTGGTTAGTTAAGACTCTCATTATCCCAATGCAGGGGGCATGATCCCTTGTCTGGAAACTAAGATCCCACATGCCACACAGTGTGGCAAAAAAAAAAAAAAAATCCAGATCGATTTGTCTAAGGATTGTAGTTTTTAACCAGCTAATGCATTCTGTCCCAGAGACAGTTTTCAAATTGATCTTCTTTCCATTCCACTTGCCTTTCCCTTAGTTCTGCCTTAAGATTGCTTGCCTGAATTCCTGCAATTGGTCTCTCTGCAATCCTGCTTTCCTCTATCCCATTCACTATTGTGCAGTTTGAATGTTTTTTTCTGAAACTTTCATTCCATAGTCCAAAAAAAAAAAGGATTCATACAAGATAAGCTAAGCAGATAAGCCAAGAGAAACAGACTGTAGGCCCTGAGAAGCAAACCTGGACTTTCTTTTTCTATTACTTGCTGTTTATTTTTAATTTTTATATATTTATTTATTTTTGTCACAGGGCAAAATCTTAGTTCCTTGATCAGGGATTGAACCTGTGCTCCCTGCAGTGGAAGCCTGGAGTCTTAACCACAGGACAGCCAGGGAAGTCCCTTTTGTTCTTTTTAATTTAGAGAAAGAATTGTCTCTCTTTTATCAAAATTGACCCAAATGCAACCAATCAGACCCATCAATTGTTTGGTAACAACTGAGCTATCATGTGACCTTCAAATATCTGCCTACATCTTTGTACACGTTCCAATTCCCTAATAACTGGACGCTCTTGCAAGTAAAAAAAAAAAAAATGTATATCTCATACTCAAATTTGTCTTTAAAGGTTTTTTGAAAAGTTATTTGAGTATACTTATTAGCTGTGTGACCTTGGGCACATTATTAAACCTTCCTAATGAAGGGGATCGAGATATGCCACTGTGGCATAGGAATTGTTTTGAGTGAAAGAGATTTGAGTTTCTGAAATCTCTTATCTGCCTAAAGCAGACTCTCCCCAAAGAACTCAATTGTCATAAAACCCCTCCTTGAGAACACCCTTAATCTTCTTGGACTTGAAAAATGGACACCACACCCAAACAGACATTGTCTCAAGATTATCATATCTCTTATCTATTCTCCTAGAAAACCACTTATCTTTCCAAAATGTCATTCCTATAAGTTCCCTTTCTCTCTTTCGCTATCACCTATGATGGAATAAAATGTATGTGTTTTTAAGGCAGGACAAGAAAATTTAAGCATAACACATGCCCTCCCCGACAGGGCTCTCCCTAATGTGCAATGTGCTTCTTCATTATACATTAACCAGACCTCTTCAAACATAGGAATGTCTGCTCAACCATAAAGTTTGTTTTTCCCTTCTTCTAATGCCAGCAATGTGACTGCTCAGAAGATAACATTCCTTTCCTAATCCTATAAGGGGTCATGGTGACCTGCTGCTCTCTTCCTACATGTAGGTCTGGACTTCATATCTCTGCTGAACTGTAAAATGTCAGTGTACCAGTTTGATGAACGATCCTTTGTCTCAAAAATTTATATAAATGTACTTTCGACTTCTAACCAAGGGGAGCAGTCTGCAGAGTTATCTGACTGTCTCTAGTGTTATAGCCTTCAGGTTGGCTAGGGAAAAAAAAAACTCTATTTCTTCTTTAGATTGACTATTGATTAATATTTCATCAACACCAACTGAGTTAGATATATAAACACAAAAATTTAACCACTCCCTATGAGCAACTCATCACTGAATTCTCCTGTGTGTATGGTATGTGTTGCACATGTAAACTCGGGGTTTTTTCCTCCTGTTAATCTGTCTTTTGTCAGTTTAACTTACGGATCCCAGACAGTGAACATAAGAAGGTAAAGAAGAGTTTTACCTCCCCTACACTAAGTATCAGTTTTCCTCATCTGTAAAATAAAAGATGATGATAATAACAATGTATTGAGAGGATTTAATGAGATAGAAAGTAAAGTACTTGGCACAGTTCCTGACATATCGTGAACAGTATGATTATCATTATTGAAACTATGGAGTTAGTGTTGGTATTAATAAGACACAAGACTGGAAGGTGAAGATCGGGTTTTCAGTGAAGAGGGACAGAATCAGATTTGAGTTTTAGAAACAGTTTTAAACTGTGGGTATCAAAGAGAGAGGTTGGACTGAAGGAGACTTTAGTTGAAGAATCTGGTGGTAACCCAAGCAAGAACTGATGAAGGCATGGGAAGAAATGGACACATCTGAGTGTGACTCAGCAAAAGCCACTGGCAGGACTTGGAGACCAATTAAATATGCTTGCTTAACCATGTGTATGCGTGTGCTTAATCACTCAGTTGTGTCCGACTTTGTGACCCCATGGACTACACCCTGCCAGGCACCTCTGTCCATGGGATTCTCCAGAAAAGATACCGAAGTTGCCATTCCCTTCTCCAGGGGATCTTCCCAACACAGGGATCGAACCCAGGCCTCCCACACTGCAGGCAGATTCTTTACAGTCTGAGCCATCATGGTTAAGCTAGCTATGCTTAACCATAATGATAGACAATCTAAGGACAAGATGTCATTTTTTTCTTTATCAACTTGACCTGGGCTCTTAATCACCATGCTCTCTGATCTCATTCTTCCCTGCTTGAAATCCTGTCTGACTTCCCAAACAGTCAATATCAGAGCCAAATTCCTGATCACAGCTTCCTAAGCTCTTAGTAATCAGTCCGGGCTTACTCATCTTGCCTTTAGAAAACCCTTTCTCTCCTACAGTTTGTTTCCTTGTAGCAAGCCCTTGTCCTCTCACTTCATGCCTTGCTTCCAACAAAGTTGTCGGGCCCACCACACATTCATCCCCTCCTCACGTCCCTAACCACCTCCTCATTTTTCAGAATGCAGCTCAGAGTTAAAGCCCTCAGAAACCATCCCCAACACACACACTGATCTTGACATTTCATTAGCTTCATATGAGCATATCCAGCAAGAATACCATACAAACTGTCATTGTCTGGCTCATCTACTAGACTTAGAGGAAGACCATTTCATCCCTCTTTTACCTTCTGTCACAGTTAAGACACTCACTAAATTCTGTTAAGTGAAAGAAAAAGCAAATAAAGGAGGAAATTAACAAATATTACATACCAGTATCTCATTTCCAAATTTTATTTTAAATAGATTTTTCAGGTAGACTTGACATGCAATAAATTTCACAAATTTCAAGTGTACACTTTGATATCTTGCTATGAAATTGCCCCCAAAATCAAGAGACTGAACATCTTCAGTGACCTCTGTTATCCCTCCCTCTTGCCCTTCCCTGTATCCTCTCCATCCCCAGGTAGCCTCTGATCTGCTTTCTGTCAGTATAGATTCGTTTGCATTTTTCTAGATATTTATATAAATGCAGTTTTACGGTATGTACTCTTTTTTTTGTCTTTCTTTTCACTCATCATAATTATTTTGAGATTCATCTACGCTATTTCATGCATCAGTTATTCATTCCTTTTCATTGAAAAGTAATTTTCCATTGCATGTATGTTTTGTTGTTGCCGTGTTGTTCAGATGATAAGTTGTGTTCAACTCTTCGAAACCCCATGGACTACAGCACACCGAGCTTCCCTGTCCTTGACAATCTTCCAGAGTTTGCTCAGACTCATGTCTATTGAGTCGGTGATTCCATTCAACCATCTCATCCTGTCTCCCCCTTATCCTCCTGCCCTTAATCTTTCCCAGCATCAGGGTCTTTTCCAATAAGTCAGTTCTTCCCATCAGGTGGCCAAAGTATTGGAGCTTCAGCTTCAGCATCCATCCTTCTAATGAAGATTCAGGGTTGATTTCCTTTAGGACTGATTGAGTTCAAGGAACTCTTAAGAGTCTTCTCCAGCACCATTCAAAGCATTAATTCTTCAGTGCTCAGCATTCTTTATGGTCCAACTCTCACATCCTACATGACTACTGGAAAAGCCAGTATGTATGTATAATATGTGTTTATTCATTTATCTGTTGATGAATATCTGGAGGATTTTGTTTGTTTACTATTACAAACAAAACTGCTGCAAACTCTTGTGCGCTAGTCTTTGTATGTGCTCAGTCACTTCAGTCATGTCTGACTTCATGCAATCCCATAGAATCCGTGGGATTCTCCAAGCAAGAAAACTGGAGTGGGTTGCCATTTCCTTCTCCAGGGGATCTTCCTGACCCAGGGATCAAACTTGCATCTCTTAAATCTCCTACATTGGCAGCCGGGTTCTTTACCACTAGAATCACCTTCAGAGCACCAAGTCTTTTATAGACATATGTTCTTTTCTTCATTGGGCAAATACTTAGGAGTGAAATGGCTAAGTCACACAGTGGTGTGATTAACTGCAAACCTTTTCCAAAAGGGTTGTCATTTTACATTTCAATCGTCAGTGAATGAAAACCCCAGTCTTTCAAAGAGATGAGAAAAATAATTTCATTTTTCTGAGTTGCTTCCATTCAGTTCAGTCGCTCAGTCACATCCAACTTTTTGCAACCCTATGGACTGCAGCACGCCAGGCCTCCCTGTCCATCACCAACTCCCGGAGTTTACTCAAACTCATGTCCACTGAGAAAGTGATGCCATCCAACCATCTCATCCTCTATCATCCCCTTCTCCTCTCGCCTTCAATCTTTCCCAGCATCAGGGTCTTTTCAAATGAGTCAGCTCTTCACATCAGGTGGCCAAAGTGTTGCTACCTATTCGTTTTACAATATGAAAACACCACTCACACCGAGTCTGGACATTTAGAAAAAACTTGAATTGAGGATATTCACAGTAAGTTCCTGATTTGCTTTCTGCAGGGCACCTTTTAAAATAACAGCTTAGGGAAAGCCTGATGAAAGTTAGCAACCTCTGCCCAATCGCTTTGAGTAACAGGGGCTTGCTACCCTGCTCTCCACCTCCTGCTTGCCTAGCTCTCCTTTCCTACAGCTCAGTGTACCCTGCCTTGCTTCTGGGATCTGTAAGTAATAATAAATTTTGTGATTCTACTTCCTTTGTGTGGGTATATTGAAACTGCATCTTCAGTTAACATGATCCATGGGCTTCACTTCCCCAAAGTGGGAGCTTATTTGCTGAGGGAGCTACATGCCGACCCTGAGTGACTTTCGCCCCTTCATTATGCCCCATTCAGGTCATAATCTACGTGTTCTTATATATGTGCATGTGTGCTTAGTCACTCAGTCATGTCCAACTCTTTGTGACCCAGTGGACTGCAGCCCACCAGGTTCCTCTGTCCATGGGGGTTCTCCAGGCAAGAATACTGGAGTGGGTTGCCATGCCCTCGTCCAGGGGATCTTCCCAACCCAAGGATCAAGCCTAAGTCTCCTGCATTGCAGGTCGACTGAGCCACCAGAGAAGCCCATTCTTATATATACATACAATGTATTTTTTGCTGCACTTGGTCTTTGTTGCTGCATGGACTTTTCTCTATCTGCTGCAAGTGGGCACTATTCTCTAGTTTTGGTGCACAGGCTTCTTGTTGTGGTGGCTTCTCATATTACAGAGTACGGGCCCTAGGACAAACAGGCTCAGTAGTTGTGGCTCCCAGGCAATAGTGTACACGCTTAATTGTGGTGCACAGAACCAGTTGCTCTGTAGCATGTGAAATCTTCCTGGACCAGGGATAGAAACTGTGTCTCCCATATTGGCACCAGATTCTTTACTAATGGGCCAACAGGGAAGCCCTCTACATATACTTAACTCAGTACACAAGCTCTGGCTTCTCAACACATTCCACATCCTCATCCACACTTCTTTCTTTCTGTTTATAGACATCCTAGTAGGAATGAAGTGCTATTTCATCATGGTTTTAATTTGCATTTCCTCAAAGACTAACAATGTCTGAGCATCCAAATTGTTGCATTATTTTCCTGATCTTTCATAATTTGGGCACATTAAAAATAGGCATTTTTTTAATCTATGTTTTCCTCAGTGCTGAAAGAATAGTTCAATAAAGCTAGTGGAATTATTTGAAATTATGAGAGAAAAATAGCCTTTTTTAGAGAATTTATTTATAAATATAACATGATTGGCAGATGTTTATAAATACTAATTCTAAATAAATTTGTAAATATAGTTATTTTTAAATTATTTTATTTATCTATTTGTTTTTGCTGCACTTGGTCTTTGTTGCTGTGTGTGGGCTTTCTCTAGCTGCTGTGAGGTGGGGTTTGCAGTGCACAGGCTTCTCATTGCTGTGGCTTCTCTTGTTGTGGAGCACAGGCTCTTGAGTGTAGGCTCAGTACTTAGCTCCTCCTCAGCATGTGGGATCTTCCTTGACCAGGGATCGAACCTGTGTCCCCTGCACTGACAGGTAGATGCTTAACCACTGGACCATCAGGTAAATCCTTGTAAATACATTTCTAATAAAATATTTACTTCAATCAGCCTTGAGATGTGAACAACAGATAAACTGTACTCAGGAAAGTGTGATTTGACTCTGCCATCCCAGAATGTGTTTCTTGCCAGACTTTTAAATGAAGTTCGAGGTTTTGGATTTTCTAGAGCTTTGACTTCCTCCTTTTTCCCCTCAAACTGCCCTTGCAAAAAGTCTATAGCGCCATGTCTTTTTTTAGGCTTCCTTTTCTCAGTTCCTTATCTGCATTTGCAGTCTTCAGTTGGTCACTTGGCAAGCTTTTATTTTTTATTTACTTTTATTTTTTTGGCTGCACCTCACAGTGCATGAGATCTTATTTCCTCAATCAGGGATCAAACCCACACCCGTTGCAGAAGGGGCACAGAGTCTTAATCACTGGGCCACCAGGGCAATCTCTAGACAAACTTTGAACACCTGTCACTAAATCTTGCCTAAAAATCCTGACATCTAACCTTTTAAGACCGATCTGTTACAAAAAAGGATTGTGGACCTACAGAGATGCGAAATCCTCAACCAACTAAATCCATAGTGCCATCTAGTGGTAATTTAGGTGTGTCTTAGCAAAAATGGTAAAAATTTAAAAATAATACACAGGATTCTCACCCACAATTTGACTACACACTGGTATACATGTTTAGTTGTAAGATGCAGCAGAAATACCACTGATTAAAGTTAAGGCCTGAACTTTATGAAAGAATTGGTATCACTCATGATTCTATCTCTGTTTCACACACACACACACACACACACACACACACACACACTCCACAACTAACCCATCAGGAAATCCGTAGGCTTTGCCTTCAAAATTCACGAGAATCTGAGCTCTCTTCACCACCTGTAGTGCTTCCCTCCAGTACAGCCCCTGTCAGGACTGATTATTGTGACAGTCTCTGAACCAACTCCTAGATTTCTGCCCTTCTTCTCCCAGTGGTCTATTAACAACAAAAAAGCAAAAGTGATCCTTTGAGAAGGAAGTGAAGTTATCAGCACTTCACTGGAGCTCTCTGACAATGCCCTATTGTTCCTTCCCAGCCTGTCCAGCCCAGCTCCTTCTCTGACTTCCACTCCGACTGCTTTCCCCCGTTTTGACGACCTTTCATACACACTCGACTGACTTCTACTGTTTTGTTTTTTGTTTGGCCGTGGTGTGTGGCTTGTGATCTTTTTTTTTTTTAATTACTTTTTAAAATTGTTTTTGGCTCTCCGGAGTCTCCGTTGCTGTATGAGCTACCCTTGTTTCGCGGCGCGCTGGCTTCTCATCGCAGAACTTCTCTTGTTGCGGAGCAAGGGCTCTAGGGCATGTGGGGCTTCAGTAGTCGCAGCTCCCCCACTCGAGCACAGGCTCAGCTGTTGTGGCACAGGGGCTTAGTTGCTCCACGGCATGTGGGATCTTCCCAGATTGAACCTATGTCTCCTGCATTTGCAGGTAGATTCTTTACTACTGAGCCACCAGGAAGCCTGGCTTGTGAGATCTTAGTTCCCCAACCAGGGATTGAACCCCATCCCTTGGCAGTGAAAGCATATAACCCTAACCACTGGATGGTCAGGGAGTTCCTTCAACAATTGTCTTAAGTGTTTTGTTTTGTTTTGTTTTGTTTTGTTTTGTTTTGTTTTGTTTTGTTTTTGGCTGTGCTGGGTGTTCATTGCTGCGGGCGGGCTTTTCTCCGGGTGTGGTGTGCGGATTTTTCTTGACTATGGCTTCTCTTGTAGCAGAGCGTGGGCTCTAGAGCTCTCAGACTTCAGTTGTGTCGTGTGGGCTCTAGAGCAAGGGCTCAATAGTTGCGGCACATGGGCTTAGTTGCCCTGAGTCTTGTGGAATCTTCCCAGACCAGGGATCGAACCGGTGTCCCCTGCATTGGCAAGCGAATTCTTAACTGCTGGACCACCAGGGAAATCTAGATTAATTTACCTGTTCTAGAGTTTCACATAAATGAAATTACACAGCTTTTACTCTTTTGTATCTGGGCTTCTTTTGCTCCAGATAATGTTTTTGAGATTCAGCTACACTGTTGCTTGTATTGTATCTATCCTTCACTCCTTTTTCTTGTTCAGTAGCATTCCACTATATGAATATATTTCAGCTTATTTACTTCTTTTGCTGATTACTGACAATTGTATTATTTCCAGTTTGAGGCCATTATCAATAAAGTATCTATGAATATTCTTCTAGAATTCTTCTTGTGGGCATATGTTTTCATTTCTCTTGGGTAAATACATAGAAGGGGAATTACTGGACTATAGGATAGGTGTATGTTTAACTTTATAAGAAACTACCAAACAGTTTTCCAAAATGGTTATAATATTTTAAGATTCTCACCAGCTATAACAGGTGGGACTGGATGCCGCAATCAGTTAATATAGAATTGTAAGCCAGAATTTTTTTTAAGATTTGAGGAAAGTCCTTTAATCAATAGTATTCCATCTATAGCTTGTTTTTACTATATTTTCATTGATTACATTTTAAACCTCTCGAAATCCAAGTATAAAAATGGATCATAGCAAAAAAAAGTATCACTAAATCATTCATTTATAATGTTGTAATCAATAATGTAACATTGAAATGATTAAAATAGGCTTTGCTATACTTAGAACTTTTGAAGAAAGTAATCCTTTTTTATTTCCTTTAAAAAATTTTTTTTTAATTTTATCTTTAATTGGAGGATAATTACTTTACAATATGTGATGGTTTCTGCCATACATCAATTTGAATGAGCCACTGGTATACATATGTCCCCTCCCTCTTAAACCTCCCTCACAACTCCCTCCCCAGCCCACCCCTCTAGGTTGTCACAGAGCACTGGCTTTGGGTTCCCTGTGTCATACAACAAATTCCTCATTGGCTATATAATTTACATGTGGTAATATATTTGTTTCATTGCTATTCTTTCAAACAATCCCGCCTTCTCTCTCCCCGACTGTGTCCAAAAATCTGTTCTCTATGTCTGCATCTCTATTGCTGCCCTGTAGATAGGCTCATCAGTACCATCTTTCTAGATTCCATGTATATGCATTAATATACGATATTTGTCTTTCTCTTTCTAACTTACTTCATTTTGTATAATAGGCTTTATATTTTTCCACTTTATTAGAATCTTTTTGAATTCCTTTTTATAGCTGAGTAATATTCCATTGTGTATATGTACCACAACTTCTTTATCCATTCATCTGTTGATGGACATCTAGGTTGCTTCCATGTCCTAGCTATTGTAAATAGTGCTGCAATGAACACTAGGGTACATGTGTCTTTTTCAGTTATGATTTCCTAAGAGTATTTGCCCAGTAGTGGGATTTCTGGCTCATATGTTAGCTTTATTCATAGTTTTTTCATAAGGAATCTCCATACTGTTCATAGTGGGTGTATCAATTTGCATTCCCACAAACAGTAGAACAGGGTTCCCTTTTCGCCACATTCTCTTAAGCATTTATTGTTTGTAGACTTTTTGATGATGACCATTCTGACCAGTGTGAGATGATATCTCATTGTAGTTTTGATTTGCATTTCTCTAATAATGATTGCTGTTGAGTATCTTTTCATATGTTTATTAGCCGTCTTTATGGAGAAATGTCTCATTGTTGGAGAAATGTCTGCTTAAATCTTCTGCCCACTTTTTGATAGGGTTGTTTGTTTTTGCAGTATTGACCTGAACAAATAGGTTGTATATTATGGGGATTGGTTGTCAGTTGTTTCTTTTGCTATTATTTTCTCCCATTCTGAGGGAGAAAAGAGGGCTGTCTCTTTTTTTATTTATTTTTAATTGAAGAATAATTTCTTTACAGTATTTGTTGGTTTCTGCCAAACATCAACATGAATCAACCATAGGTATACATACATCCTCTCCCTGAAGGTTGTCTTTTATTCTTATTTATTATTTCCTTTTCTGTGCATAAGCTTTTAAGTTTAATTAGCTCCATTTGTTTATTTTTGTTTATATTTCCATTACTTTAGGAGGTGGGTCAGAGAGGATCTAGCTATGGTTTACATCAAAGAGTGTTCTGTCTATGTTTCCCTCTAAGAGTTTTATAGTTCCTGTTCTTATATTTAGGTCTTTAGTATATTTTGAGATTTTTTTGTGCATGGTATTAGTATGTCCTTTTCATCATAGGGGACTGAAATGCAAAAGTAGGAGTTGAGGGATATCTAAGGTAACAGGCAAGTTTGGCATTAGAGTACAAAATGAAGCAGGGCAAAGGCTAACAGAGTTTTGCCAAGAGAACATGCTGGTCATAGCAAACACCCTCTTCCAACAACCCAAGAGACAACTCTACACATGAACATCACCAGATGGTTAATACCAAAATCAGATTGATCATATTCTTTGCAGCTGAAGATGAGGAAGCTTTATACAGTTAGCAAAAACAAGACTGGGAGCTGACTGTGGCTCAGATCATTAATTCCTTACTGCAAAATTCAGATTTAAATTGAATAAAGTAGGGAAAACCACTAGACCATTCAGGTATGACCTAAATCAAATCCCTTATGATTATACAGTGGAAGTGGCAAATAGATTCAAGGGATTAGATCTGATAGAATGCCTGAAGAACTATGGACAGAGGTAATACTGGACTAGAGGCCATGATCAAAACCATTCCCAAGAAAAAGAAATGCAAAAATGAAAATGGTTATCTGAGGAGGAGTTACAAACAGCTGAGAAAACAAGAGAAGCAAAAGGCAAAGGAGGAAACAAAAGATATACCCATTTGAATGCAGAGTTCCATAGAATAGCAAGGAGAGATGAGAAGGCCTTCCTCAGTGATCAGTGCAAAGAAATAGAGGAAATCAATAGAATGGGAAAGACTAGAGATCTCTTCAAGAAAATTAGAGATACCAAGGGAACATTTCATGCAAAGATGGGCTCAGTAAAGGACAGACATGGTATGGACCTAAAAGAAAAGAAGGTATTAAGAAGAGGTGACAAGAATACACAGAATAACTATACAAAAAAGATCTTAATGACCCACGAAACCATGATGGTGTGATCACTCACCTAGAGCCAGACATCCTGTAGTGTGAAGTCAAGTGGGCCTTAGGAAGCAATTTTACAAACAGAGCTAGTGGAGGTGATGAAATTCCAACTGAGCTATTTCAAATCCTGAAAGATGATGCTGTGAAAGTGCTGCACTCAATATGCCAGCAAATTTGGAAAATTCAGCAGTGGTCACAGGACTGGAATAAATCAGTTTTCATTCTAATCTCAAAGAAAGGCAATGCCAAAGAATGCTCAAACTACTGCACAACTGTACTCATTTCACACACTAGCAAAGTAATGCTCAAAATTCTCCAAGTTAGGCTTCAACAGTATGTGAACTGTGAACTTCCAGATGTTCAAGCTGGATTTAGAAAAGGCAGAGGAACAAGAAATCAAATGGCCAACATCTGTTGGATCATATAAAAAGCAGGGGAATTGCAGAAAAACATCTACTTCTGCTTTATTGACTATGATAAAGCCTTTGACTGTGTGGATCACAACAAACGTGGAAAATTCTTCAAGAGATGGGAATATCAGACCACCTTACCTGCTTCCTGAGAAACCTGTATTCAGGCCAAGAAGCAACAGGTAGAACCAGACATGGAGCAACAAACTGGTTCAAAATTGGAAAAGGAGTACGTCAATCTATACGTCAAGGCTGTATACTGTCATCCTGCTTATTTAACTTATATGCAGAGTACATCATGTGAAATGCTGGGCTGGATGAATCACAAGCTGGAATCAAGATTGCCAGGAGAAATATCAGTAAACTCAGATACGCAGATGACACCACCCTAATGGCAGAAAGAGAAGAACTGAAGAGCCTGTGGATGAAGGTGAAAGAGAGTGAAAAACCTGGCTTAAAACTCAACATTCAAAAAACAAAGGTCATGGCATCCTGTCCGATCACTTCATGGCAAAAAGACGGGGAAACAATGGAAACAGTGACAGACTTTATTTCCTTGGGCTCCAAAATCCCTGCAGATGGTGACTGCAGCCATGAAATTAAAAGATGTTTTTTCCTTGGAAGAAAAGCTATCACCAACCGAGCTTATTAAAAACCAGAGACATTACTCAGCTGACAAACGTCTGTATAGTCAAAGCTATGGTTTTTCCAGTAGTCATGTATGGATGTGAGAGTTGGACCATAAAGAAAGACGAGCGCCAAAAAGAGTTGATGCTTTTGAAATGTGGTGTTGGAGAAGACTCTTGAGATTCCTTTGGACTGCAAGGAGATCAAACCAGTCAGTCCTAAAGGAAATCAGTCCTGAATATTCATTGGAAGGACTGATGCTGAATCTGAAGCTCCAATATTATGGCCACCTGATGCGAAGAACTGACTCATTGGAAAAGACTCTGATGCTGGGAAAGATTGAAAGCAGGACGAGAAGGAGATGACAGAGGATGAGATGGCTGGATGACATCAGCAACTCGATGGACATGAGTTTGAGCAAGCTCCAGGAGTTGGTGATGGACAGGAAAGCCTGGTGTGCTGCAGTCCATGGGTTTGCAAAGAGTCAGATACGACTGACTGACTAAACTGAATTGATGGTGTTAAGGAGTGTTCTAAATTCATTCTTTTACATGTAACTCCCCAGTTTTCCCAGCACCACTTCTTGAAGAGACTGTCTTTTTTCCATTGTACATTTTTGCCTACTTTGTCAAAGATAAATTGTCCATATGTGGGTGGATTTGTCTCCAGGCTTTCTATTTTGTTCCATTTGTCTATGTTTCTATTTTTGTGCCAGTATCATACTGTCTTGATGAGTGTAGCTTTACAGTAAAGCCTGAAGTCAGGGAGGTTGATTCCTCCAGCTCCATTCTTCTTTCTCAAGATTGCTTTGGCTCTTCAGGGTCTTTTGTGTTTCCATACGAATTGTGGAATTATTTGTTCTACTTCTGTGAAAAATACCATTGGTAGTTTGATAAGGATTGCATTTAATCTATAGATTGCTTTGAGTACTATAATCATTTTCACAATATTGATTCTTCCAATCCAAGAACAATGTATATCTCTCCATCTGTTAATTAATTTCTTTCATAAAGCATCTTACAGTTTCCTGCAAATAGGCCTTTTGTCTCTTGAGGTAAGTTCTCCTAAGTATTTTATTCATTTTGTTGCAATGGTGAATGGGATTGTTTCCTTAATTTCTCTTTCTGACTTTTCATTGTTAGTGTATAGGAATACAAAGGACTTCTGTGTATTAATTTTATATCCTGTGACTTTACTATTTTCATTGGTTAGCACTATAATTTTCTGGTGGAATCTTTAGGGTTTCTATATAAGAAACTTGCCATGTGCAAATAGTGTGAGTTTTACTTCTTCTTTTCCAATCTGGATTACTTTTATTTCTTTTTCTTCCCTGATCACTGTGGCTAAGACTTCCAAAATTATGTTGAATAATAGTGGCAATAGTGGGCACCCTTGCCTTGTTCCTGCTCTTAAAGGAAATGCTTTCAGTTTTTCACCATTGAGAATAATGTTAGCTGTGGGTTTGTTGTGCTGTGCATGCTAAGTTGCTTCAGTTGTGTCTGACTCTGCGATCCTAAGCACTGCAGCCTGCCAGGCTCCTCTGTTCATGGGATTCTCCAGGCAAGAATACTTGAGTGGGTTGCCATTTCCTCCTCCAGGGCATCTTCCCCACCCAGGAATCAAAACCACATCTCTTATGTCTCCTGTATTGGCAGACGGGTTCTTTACTACTAGTGCCACCTGGGAAGCCTGGGTTTGTTGCATATGGCCTTTATTATGTTCAGGTATGTTCTTTCTATGCCTACTCTCTAGAGAGTTTTTATAATAAATGGGTATTGAATTTTATCAAAAGCTTTCTCTGCATCTATTGAGATGATCATATGGTATTTATCTTTCAATTTGTTGATATGGTGTATCACATTGATTGATTTGTATATATTGAAGAATCCTTGCATCCCTGGGATAAAGCCCATTTGATCATGATGTATGATCTTTTTAATGTGTTGTTGGATTCTGTTTGCTAGAATTTTGTTGAGGATTTCTGCATCTGTGTTCATCAGTGATATTGGCCTATAATTTTGTGTGTGTGTGCTATCTTGTCTGGTTTGGTATCAGGGTAATGGTGGTCTTGTAGAATGAGTTTGGGAGTTTTCCTTCCTCTGCAATTTCCTGGAAGAGTTTGAGCACAAAAGGTGTTAGCTATTCTCTAAACTTCTGGTAAAAACAGCCTGTGAAGCCATCTGGCCTTGGGCTTTTGTTTGTTGGAGGATTTTTTATTACAGTTTTGATTTCCACATTTGTTCTGTTGTTCTGTTCATATTTTCCATTTCTTCCTGGTTCAGTTTTGGAAGGCTTTACTTTTCTAAGAATCTGTCCTTTTCTTCCAGGTTGCCCATTTTATTGGCATAGAGTTGCTCATAGTACTCCCTTATGATCCTTCATATTTCTATGTTGTTTGCTGTATGTCTCCTTTTTCATTTCTAATTTTATTGATCTGAGTCTTCTTTTATTTTTGATGAGTCTAGCTAATGGTTTGTCAACTTTATTTTCTCAAAGAATCAACTTTTAGTTTTATTCATCTTTGTTATTGTCTTCTTCCTTTCTTTTTCATTTATTTCTGATCTGATCTTTACAATTTCATTCATTCTACTGATTTTAGTGGGGTTTTTTGTTCTTTTTTTCTAGTTGCTTAGGTTGTTTATTTTATGTCTGTTGTTTCAAGGTAGACTTGCATTGCTTTAAAATTCCCTCTTAGCATTGCTTTTACTACACCCTATAGGTTTTGAATTGTCATGTTTTCATTGTCATTTGTTTCTAGGCATATTTTGATTTCTTGTTTGATTTATTCAATGATCTGTTGGTTATTCAGAAGCATGTTACTTAGCCTCCATGTTTTTGTGTTTTTTATAGTTTTTTTTTCTTTCTGTAATTGATGTCTAATCTTACAGCACTGTGATCAGAGAAGATGCTTGAAATGATTTCAATTTTTTAAAACTTACCAAGGCTTAATTTGTGGCCCAGGAGGTGATATATTCTGGAGAATGTTCCATGTGCACTTGAGGAAAAAAAAAAAAACTTGAAATCTATTGTTTTTGGATGAAATGCCATGCAGATCTCAATCAGGTCCAACTGGTCCAATGTATCATTTAAAGCCTATGTTTTCTTGTTAATTTACTGTGTGGATGATCTGTCCATTGCTGTGAGTGGGGCATTAAAGTCTCCCACTATTATTGTGTAATGTCAATTTCCCCATTAATTGGTATTAGCATTTGCTTTATGTGTTGAGGTATTCCTATTATGGGTGTATATATATATTTATAATTGCTATATCTTCTTTTTGGATTGATCCTTTGATCATTATGTAATGTCCTTCTTTGTCTCTTATAATGGCCTTTATTTTAAAGTCTATTTTATCTGATATGAGTATTGCTACTCCTGCTTTAATTTGATTTCCATTTGCATGGAATATCTTTTTCCAGCCCCTCACTTACCATTTATATTTGTCCCTAGGTCTGAGGTGAGTTTCTTCAGACAGCATATATAGGGGGTCTTATTTTTGTAATCATTCAGCCAAAAAGCCAACAGTCTTTTGCTTGTCTGTAAAGTTTTTTTCTCCTTCAAATCCGCATGAGATCCTTGCTAGATAGGGTAATTATGGTTGTAGGTTTTTCCTTTTTATCACTTTAAGTATGTCCTGCCATTCCCTTCTGATCTGTAAAGTTTCTGTTGAAAGATCAGCTGTTAGCCTCATGGAAATCCTTTTGTATGTTGTTTCTTTTCCCTTGCTGCTTTTAATATTTATTCTTTGTGTTTAATTTTTGTTAGTTTGATTAATGTGTGTCTAGGCATGTTTCTCCTTGGGTTTGTCCTGTATGGTACCCTCTGGGCAGTCTGGATTTGGGTGGCTATTTCCTTTCCCATTTTAGGGAACTCTTCAACTATAATCTTCTCAAATATTTTCATATGTCCTTTCCTTTTGTCTTCTTCTTCTAGGACCCCTATGATTAGAATGTTACTACATTTAATGTTGTCTCATAGATCTC
Organism: Odocoileus virginianus; assembly: GCF_023699985.2. Taxonomy (NCBI): domain Eukaryota; kingdom Metazoa; phylum Chordata; class Mammalia; order Artiodactyla; family Cervidae; genus Odocoileus; species Odocoileus virginianus. The sequence continues at coordinate 36,229,174 of NC_069696.1, read as the reverse complement.
TAGCTTGTCCTCATTACTTTTTATTTATTTTTTTTCTTTCCTATATTCTGTTTTAGTTATTTCCACCATTCTATCTTCCAGCTCACTTATGTGTTCTTCCACCTCAGTTACTTTATGGTTGGTTCCTTCCAGTGTATTTGTAATCTCAGTTGTTGTGTTGTTCATTGTTGATTGTTTATTCTTTAATTCTTCAAGGTCCTTGTTAAACATTTATTGCATCTCCTTAATCTATACCTTTAGTCTAGTTATCCATGCCTCCATTTTATTTTCAAGATTCTGTGTCATCTTTATTATCTGATTCTTTTTCAGGTAGACTGCCTATTTTCTCTTCATTTGTTTGTGAGTTTTTACCAAGCTCTTTCATCAGCTGGATGTTTCTGTGGCTTTTCATTTTGTTTAATTTAATGTGTTTGGGGTCTCCTTTCTGCAGGCTGGAAGGTTGTAGTTCCTCTTAATTTTGGAGTCTGCCTCCCCTGGGTGGGGTTGGACCAATGCAATGCCTTGTACAAGTTTCCTGGTTTGTGGGATTTATGCCTGTGTTCTGGTGGATGGAGCTAGATCTTGTGTCTCTGAAGGGCAGTGCTGTGTCCAGTAGTGTGTTTTGGGGAGTCTATGGGTTTCATGTGGTTTTGGGCTGCCTGTCTGCTAATGTGCAAGGTTGTGCTGTTTTGCTGAAGGATTGGTGTGGGGCATTCGGCACTGGAGCTTGCTGGCTTTTGGGTGGGGCTTTGTCTTAGTGTTGAAATGGAGGTTTTTGGGAGGGTTCTCACCTATTAATGTTCTGTGGGGTCAGGAGTTCTCTAGTGTCCAAAGTCCTGGAGTCGAGTCTCCCACCTCTGTGGTTTAAGCCCAACCCCTTACTGCAGCATCAAGATTTCACAGGGCACACAACAGAAGACAAAATGGTGAAGATCACCCAAAGAGATTCACACAGAGAAGAAAAGAGGGGAAAGAGAAGGAAAGAGGGGAAATGGAGAAAAAGATAAAAAGAAGAGTCAAAAGAGAGCAATTAAGCCAATAATTAAACCCCTAAATGAAAATGGATACAAAAAATATTAATAGACTCTCAAAAATACAAAATCAAAAACAAAAGAAAAAAAAAACCCCCAGATCAAAAATGTAGAAAAAATTAGACTCTCATAACTGCAAAATCAAAAATAAAACATCTAAAACAAAAGTCGAAAACTTGGAGTTTATTTTTAAAATAGGTCTTTAAAAAAAAAAGAGGTAAAAGTAGGCTATAAAAAATAAAAATTAAAGGAGTAATAAAGAATGACATTAGGACAGTATGAGAAAAAAAATAAAAACGGGGAAAATGGAGGGGAGGATTTATATATATTGAAAGGTGAGAGGAATACAGTCAGAGGAATGTGCACGTAGTTTCTCCGATTTCCTGCTCCAGTTGATTTGTCTACTCAGAAAGTCTTCCAGTTTATCTAAGAAGGTCTCTGGACCTGTTTTGGGCTGTTCGGGGGTCTGCTTAGTCTCAGATCTTGTCTTGCTCCTGCTTGTACTTGCTCTCATAGTCTACAATTTTTCCTAAAGCATAGTCTCAGGCTAAATGCTGGGATTTAAACCACCACAGCTATAACTTCTGGGGTGACTTCCCCTTTTTTTCTTTGCTCACACAGACCCTGGTGTTCTGCTTTGGTTTGGGGCCCACCTTTGCTTTTAAATCTCTCTCCGATATCTGTTCACTGCCCAGACAGGAGGTGGTGAAAGGAGCCACTTATTCAGGTTCACTTTCTCAGTTGTGCTGGGGAGAGGGGTTCAGCAGACTCTGCTGTGATATGTGGGGAGTACTTGCCTCAGCTGGGCTGCGCGGGAGGTCGCCACAGTCTGAGACGGTCGTGTACTTCCCCAAAGGAGTTGGCTCTGGGCTGTGGGGCACACCCAAGCCCCTCAGGCTCCCAGGTAGCCGTGGGTGGTTACCCACAGCCACTCAGCTTGACAGTAATTGCAACCTCTGGGACCGAGATTGTAGCTATCTCCTGCCTTCTGCCTCAGGCACCACACCTGACTGTCTCTGGGGCCACAAACCGTAGCTGGCTTGCCACGCTTCCGCATTCGCTTGGGCAGGGTCCCTTGTTCCCTGAGTGCATGGAATCAAAGCCTGGCATTAGAGCCTTCCTGGGGGAACAATACTTTGTTTCTCACAGAACCAGAGTTTTCCTTGTCTTCCTCTCCTGTGCTGTGCCAGCCCCCTCAAAATATCCTTTTTTTTTTCCCCCTCAAAATATCTTAACGTCAATCAGCCCCAGCCCTCTCCCTGAGGCCCGAAAGCCTGGGCCTCAGCACCCAGCTCCCTCTCGCTGTGGGAAGACACGAGCACATGAGCCGTTTCTCAATTGGAAAGTGCCATTAGGTGCAATCTCTGTGCTGAATTTCCTCTGCTTTGCCTTTGGAGCACTTGTATTGCTGTTTTGCATTTCTCTCTGAGGTTCTGAAACTTCCACTGACTCTACCTGTGAGGGGGTTTCCTAGTTGTGTGGAAACCTCCTCTCCTTCACGGCTCCCTTCCCCAGAGTGCAGGTCCCCATCCTGAAATCCTTTGTCTCTCTTTTAGGCTCTCTCTTTTACCCTACTTCAATGAGATTTGTTTGCCTTCCTGGAAGTCTGGGGTCCTCTGCCAGCGTTGAAAAAATGTTCTCTGGGAGTAGTTCTACATGCAGGTGATATTTTGATACATTTGTAGGAGAGAAGGTGTTCACCCCATCCTATTCCTCTACCATCTTGAAGGTCCCCTCCTTTAAGCCAGATTTTTCACACTCCTCTTTCACCTTCATCAAGAGGCTCTTTAGTTCCTCTTTACTTTCTGCCATTAGAGTGATATCATCTGCATATCTGAGGTTGCTGATATTTCTTCCAGCAATCTTGATTCCAGCTTGTGATTCATCCAGCACAGAATTTCTCATGATTTACTCTGCATATAAGTTAAATAAACAGGGTGACAGTATATAGCCTTGATGTACTCTTTTCTCAGTTTTGAATCAATCATTTGTTCCATGTAAGGTTCTAACTGTTGCTTCTTGACCAATATACAGGTTTCTCAGGAGACAGGTAAGATGACCTGGTACTACCATCTCCTTAAGAATTTTCCAGTTTGTTGTTGTTGTGCCTGGCATGCTGCAGTCCATGGGGTTGCTGAGAGTTGGACATGATTGAGCGACTGAACAACAACACAGTCAAAAGCTTTCATGTAGTCAATGAAGCAAAGCCAGATTTTTTTCTGGAATTCCCCTACTTTCTCTACGATCCAACAAATGCTGGTGATTTGATCTCTGGTTCCTCTGCCTTTTTGGAACTCAATTTGTACATCTGAAGGTCTCAGTTCACACACTACTAAAGCCTAGCATGAAGAATTTTGAGCATTACCTTGCTAGCAATGTGAAGTGAGCACAATTGTACTGTAGTCTGACCATTCTTTGGCATTGTCCTCCTTTGGGATTGAAATGAAAACTGACCACTTCCAGTCCTGTGGCCACGGCTGAGTTTTCTGAATTTGCTGACATACTGAATGCAGCACTTTAACAACATTATCTTTTAGGATTTGAAATGGCTCAGCTGGAATTCCATCACCTCCACTAGCTTTGTTTGTAGTGATGTTTCTTAAGACCCACTCGACTTCACACTCCAGGATGTCTGGCTCTATGTGAGGGACCACTTCATCATGGTCATCTGGGTCACTAAGACCTTTTTTGTATATTTCTTCTGTGTATTCTTGCTACCTCTTCTTAATCTCATCTGCTTCTTTTATGTCCTTACTGCTTCTGTCCTTTATCATACCCATCTTGGCATGAAATGTTCCCTTGGTATCTCTAATTATCTTGAAGAGATCTCTGGTCTTTCCCATTTTTGCACTGTTCATTTAAGAAGGCCTTTTTATCTCTCCTGGTTATTCTCTGGACCTCTGCATTCAGTTGGGTGTATCTCTTCCTTTCCCCCTTGCTTTTCTCTTCTCTTCTTTCCTCGTCTTTTGTAAGGCCTCCTCAAACAACCATTTTGCCTTCTTTCATTTCTTTTTCTTGGGGATGACTTTGGTTACTGCCTCCTATGCAATGTTATGACCCTCTGTTCATAGTTCTTTAGGCACTCTGTCTATCAGATCTAATCCCTTGAATCTATTCATCACCTCTGATGTATAATCATAAGAGATTTGATTTAGGTCTTATCTGAATGGCCTAGTGGTTTTTCCTACTTTCTTCAGTTTCAAGCCTGAATTTTGCAATAAGGAGCTCATGGCCTAAGCCACAGTCAGCTCCAGGTCTTGTTTTTACTGACTGTATAGTGCTTCTCCACCTTCAGCTGCAAAGAATATAATCAATTTAATTTCAATATTGACCATCTGGTGATGTCCATGTGTAGAGCTGTCTCTTGTGTTGTTGGAAAAGGATGTTTGCTCTGACCAAAGCGTTCTCTTGACAAATCTGTGTTAGCCTTTACTCTGCTTCATTTTGTATTCCATGGCCAAACTTGCCTATTATTCCAGGTATCTCTAGACTTCCTAGGATGAAAAAGGTGTCTTTTTTTGGTGTTAGTTCTAGAAGGTATTATAGGTTTTCATAGAACTTCAGTCAACTCTAGCTTCTTTAACATTAGTGGTTGGGGCATAGATTTGGATTACTGTGATGTTGAATGGTTTGCCTTGGAAACGAACCAAGATCATTCTGTCATTTTTTTTTCCCATTTATTTTTATTAGTTGGAGGACTGTCATTTTTTAGATTACACCCAGGTACTGCATTTTGGACTCTTTTGTTGACCATGAGGGCTACTCCATTTCTTCTAAAGGATTCTTGCCCACAGTAGGTAAAAAGGTCATTTACATTAAATTCTCCTATTCCCTTCTATTTTAGTTCACTGATTCCTAAGATGTCAATGTTCTCTCTTGCCATCTCTTGCTTGACCAAGTCCAATTTACCTTGATTCATGGACCTAACATTCCAGGTTCATATGCTATATTGTTCTTTACAGCGTCAGACTTTACTTTCACCACCAGACACTTCCACATCTGAGCATCATTTCCACTTTGGCCCAGTCACTTTATTCTTTCTGGAGCTATTAGTAAAACCTCTGTTCTTCCCCAGTGGTGTATTGGACACCTTCTGACGGGGGCGGGGGGCTCATCTTCTGGTGTTGTCTCTTTTTGCCTTTTCATGCTGTTCATTGGATTCTCACAGCAAAAATATTGGAGTGGTTTGCCATTCCCTCCTCCAGTGGACCACGTTTTGTCAGAACGCTCCACCATGACCTGTCTGTCTTGGGTGGCCCTGTATGGCATGGCTCATAGCTTCATTGAGTTACACAAGCCCCATCACCATGACAAGACTGCAATCCATGAAGCGGTAGGCTCCTTTGCATACAACTAATGGCGCCTAGTGACATGCAAGTTCCACCTTTGGGCAGAGCTTCTAGCATGGTAAGGGGCAAAGGCAACTTTTAGACACTTTGGGTCTTCTGGGCAGGCATTGCATTCATGGTCAGGTGAAACTGGTTCAGGGCAGTTGCCTCTCCCCATCTTGGGCCTTTCTGACTCCAGCTGGTTCTGTGGTTTTGCTATGTGTCATCTGCCTTAGTTTCTGTTAAGTGAGCACAGATGTGGGCATAGATCAATGGATTGTGGTGGGAAAAGAGAAAGTAGGTTAGTTTCGTATAGGTATGGGTCTCCTCCCGGTGATAGTTTCATGTTAACTTCTGAATTAGCTTTGTCAGGGCTTGATAAACTCTATTTCTTCTTCTTCACCATAATCAGACTTTCAGATAATGATTTTGAAAGGACTGTAGGCATCTCCCAGGCATTTGAGAAATTTTAATTATTATCTGTGGAGGAAAAAGTGAACTGCAGAATCTAAGCATCTTTTTTTGAGAATATCTGGCATGAGAAATCTCAAGAGGAGCAGTCAATTTAGGGGAAAAGAGTAGAATGTTTTATGGGACTTTAGCAAGCCAAGTGTGTCAAAGTTCAGATTGTTCTGGGAATAGAGAAGAATCATTCTTGAGGATTAGCAGCCATTATCTTTAGCAATCTGCAGTTTGCCTGCAGTGCTAGGGAAGAACAGATAAGGGCTAAAGTCCTGTGCCTGAAGGTTGGGCAGAAGAACTATCCTTCCAGGTTCTCAATGGAAATTTTCTAGTCTTTCAGTCCCTTGTTTTGGTTGATGGGGATACTGAGTTTCATACTAGGTCTTAACTACATCTTGGCTTGTTCAATTCACTAAATCTGTACTGCCCCCGAAGACTCTCCGAAACACAGACATTCAGGATTCCCATGACTTTTGCCTTTGTAACTCCAGTCACCAGATGAGTGAGTGGTTGCCTAGAGGAGAAAATAGTAAATGACTGTCAGCTGTCATGGACTGCCCATTTACATCCCCCCCCCCCATTCAGATTTGAAACCATAATCCCCAGTGTGGTGGAATTTAGAGATGGGGCCTTTGGGAGGTGATTAGGTCATGTGGATAGGGCAATCATGATAGAATTAGTGCCCTTATAAGAAGAGACAGGAGAAAGCTTGTTCTTTCTGCTCAGGACCATGTGAAGATGTAGATAAAAGATGGCTGTGTGGAAATGGGAAAAGGGTCCTCATCAAGAGCCCAACCTGCTGGCCCCTGAGTCTATAGAGAAATAAGATTCTATATTAATGTGTTTTTGTAACACTCTCTTTGCTCATCCTTCTCATTTTCCCAAAGTAACAAACATCAAGGGAAGAAACTTTAAAATTTTCATTTTAGCAATAAGAGCTTTAAATTAATGCACAAAGAAGAGATAGCCAAGCAAAAGAAGAGAAAGAGACAAAGAAGAGTGTGGCAGCCACTGACTTCAGGTACACCTGGATCCTGATTCCCAGGTCTTGGGTAGAAGTTATCCACAGCTAGCCACCTGCTGCATAGTCTGAGGCTCTTGGGAAAATGGTTTCCTTCGTGATGCTTCTGTTTCTGATAAATTTCCTCCCAGTGATGCTCAAGACAGTCTTACAATGTTATGATTTTCAATAAGCCAGACTCTCTTGGGTGAAGGTCATGCAGAGGTTTACCTTTTAGAAAAGTTGCTGAACCCATTTTATAAATTGGGAAATTCTGCATTCACCCTCACCTTTTGCCATATTGGACTGTACAAGAGCAACCTCAAGGGTAAGGGTGAGATCCACAGATACTGAAGAGTTCAGTGAGTAGCTTAAGTGGGGATTGTCTATGAGTTCTTTTTGGAGTGACCCTAAAGGCCAGGAGAGCCTTTGGCTGCAGTAACCAGAGTTCCTTTGGTAGTTTCATAAATTACCATTTATTCAATTTTCTCTGAGGACTAATGGTGATAAGGCATCAAAGCTTATGTGTGACAGAGACCTAGAGAGTTCCTTAACTATTTCAGTGAATTGGGTTCCTCTCTCACTAGACAAATTAGGTGGATTTTCTCCAAGTGGGAACATAAGAACTAAAAAAAATTTTACTACCGTGAGAGCAGTTGCTTTATAAGAGAAGGCTTCTACCCAACCAGAAAACAGAGACAGAGTAGTAAGAACACATTTAGAATTCCATGAGAAAAAAAGCTGAGTTAAATTCATCTGTAGAGGTTTAAAAGGACATAAAGGTTTTTGGCTCACTTCAATGTTCCTTCTTTAAAAGGTTTCCTAGGAATATGGTTTGGATGGATGGATCACATTCCAGAGATATCATCTGAAATCTTACAGAAGACTTCCTAAAGGCTTATAAAAGACTATGATATCATAAGATATATATATTTGGTCATTGTTCCTGGTACAGGTTGTAGCTTCACCCTACCTGACAAAATTTGGGTTAACAGTGAGGTAGCTATATTACCTAGTGATAGAAACAGCTCACTGATCTTATAACCCTTTACTATATGAATCAGGGTGCACTGAAGGGAGGTTCCTGCTAGACTGGTTTTGCTGCCTGCAGACTAAACCAGCGTGTAGCCAAACCCTATGTCCTTCCAAAGGTGGAGAAGTTTGGGTATAAGTAGAGAGGAGGAACGGAGAAGGCAATGGCACCCCACTCCAATACCCTTGCCTGGAAAATCCCATGGACAGAGGAGCCTGTTAGGCTGCAGTCCATGGAGTCGCGAAGAGTCGGACATGGCTGAGAGACTTCACTTTCACTTTTCACTTTTATGTATTGGAGAAGGAAATGGCAACCCACTCCAGTGTTCTTGCCTGGAGAATCCCAGGTATGGGGTTGCACAGAGTCAGACACGACTTAAGTGACTTAGCAGTAGCAGAGAGGAGGAATAGCAGTATAGGAATGAACAAATGAGTTATTAAATAAGGGAATCCCAATATTACATTAATACCTCAAAAGAGATTCAGAGCAAGAGATGACAGTGTCTCTTAGCTCAATTTATCAAATGCCTGAAAGGATGAAGCCAGATACTGCTGGCAGTGCTCCTGCTTTTAGAACCCGACAAGATGAAATGAAAGTTTGCAAACCTGAGTGACTTTCCCTGGAGAAATTTTTCCCTGGAGATATTTTTGTTCAGTAAGGATTCCAGTCCAGAATAATTATTAATGACTGAGTCAGTTCTAGTCATGTGCCACATCTCTTAACTGTTAGGATCCTCAGACCTGTGGCATATATAAAAATATGTGTTTGGTCTTTGTCCCCAGTTCCTGGCACAAAGTTTCTAAAACCCTTGGAATTTCCTGTTATAGGAGCGTCTTTTATTACTCATAACAATCCCTTTTCAACCAATCCTGAGTTTAAGTTGATGAACTGACTCTTGGTAAACCTTTAGACAGCTTCAGGATGGGGGCTGGTCATCAGAGAAACAAACCTTATGACTGGAGGGCTGGAACATTCAACCCCACTCCCAGAACTCAGGGGAGCAGAGACAGACTGGAGATGGAGCTAATTACCAATGGCCAATAGTTTAATTGATCTTGTCTACCTAATGGAACCTCCATAAAAGCCCCTAAATGATGGGGTTTCGGAGAACTTCTGGGTTGGGAGACACATCAGGATTGTGGAAGGGTGGTACTCCTGGAGAAGGCATGAAAACTCTGCCCTACCTCCCTCCCCAGTACCTTCTACTACATATTTTTCCATTTGACTGTTCCTCAGTTGTAACTAGTGCTGTGCTGTGTTCAGTCATGTATGACCCTTTGCAACCCCATGGACTATAACCCATCAGGATCCTCTGTCCATGGGATTTTTCAGGCAAGAATACTGGAGTGGGGTTCCATTTCCTCCTCCAGGGAAACTTACCAACCCAGGGATAGATTGCACATCTCCTGCACTGGCAGGCAAATTCTTTACCACTGAGCCACCTGGGAATCCCAGTAAGGTAAATCACTTTCTTGAGTTCTGTGGGTTGTAGTGATCTACTGAAACTGAAAAGGGTTGTGGGAAGCTCTGACTTTGTAGTCAAGTTGGACAGAAGTGTTGGTAACCTGAGGACTGGGTCCCAGTGACTGGTGTCTGCAGTGAGGGCAGTCTTGTGAGACTGAGCCCTTGGACCTGTGGGATCTGATGCTAACTACAAATGGATGGTATCAGAATATCCTAAGATTCATCTGTTGCTGATTTTTATTTCATTCCATTGGGATTAGAGAGCACACTTTGTATGATTTCAATACTTTTGATATCATTGAGACTCACTGATATCATTTTTCACCCAGCATACTGTCCATCCTGGAGAACTTTTCATGTGCACTTGAGAAGCATGTATATTTACTGTTATTGTCTGTAGTGTCTATTGCTATTCAGTAGCTAAGTCTATCCAATTCTTTCTGACCCCATGAACCGCAGCACACTGGGCCTCCCTGTCCTTCACTCTCTCCCAGAGTTTACTCAAGCTCATGTCCATTGAGTTTGTGATGCCATCCCACCATCTCATCCTCTGCCAGCCTCTTCTTTTGCCCTCAGTTTTTCCCAGCATCAGGGTGTTTCCAAAGAGTCAGTTCTTTGCATCACAGGTGCTGTGATTTATGTCAGAGAGTGTTCTGCCTATGTTTTCCTCTAAGAGTTTTATAGTTTCTGCTCTTACATTTAGATCTTTAACCCATTTTGAGTTTACTTTTGTGTATGGTGTTAGAAAGTGTTCTAGTTTCATTCTTTCACAGGTGGTTGACCAGTTTTCCCAGCACTACTTGTTAAAGAAATTGTCTTCTAAAAAAAAAAGAAATTGTCTTCTCTCCATTGTATATTTTTTCTTTCTTTGTCAAAGATAAGGTGTCCATGCATGCATGGATTTATCTCTGGGCTTTGTATTTTGTTCCACTGATCTATATTTCTGTCTTTGTGCCAGTACCATACTGTCTTGATGACTGTAGCTTTGTAGTATAGTCTGAAGTCAGGCAGGTTGATTCCTCCAGTTCCATTCTTCTTTCTCAAGATTGCTTTGGCTATTCGAGGTTTTTTATATTTCCAAATTGTGAAATTATTTGTTCTAGTTCTGTGAAAACTACTGTTGGTAGCTTGATAGGGATTGCATTGAATCTATAGATTGCTACTCATTTTCACTATATTGATTCTTCCAATCCATGAACATGGTGTATTTCTTCATCTAATTGTATCATCTTTGATTTCTTTCATTTATTCCTAGACACTTTATTCTTTTCATTGCAAAGGTGAAAGTGATTGTTTCCTTAATTTCTCTTTCTGTTTTCTCATTGTTAGTGAATAGGAATGCAAGAGATTTCTGTGTATAAATTTTATATCCGGCAACTTTACTATATTTTTTGATTAGCTCTAGTAATTTTCTGGTGGTGTTTTTAGGGCTTTCTATGTAGAGGATCATGTCATCTGCAAACAGTGAAGGTTTTACTTCTTTTCCAGTCTGGATTCCTTTTATACCTTTTTCTTCTCTGATTGCTTTGGCTAGGAATTTGAAAACTACATTGAATAGTAGTAGTGAGAGTGGGCACCCTTGTCTTGTTCCTGATTTTAGAGGAAATGCTTTCAATTTTTCACCATTGAGGATTATGTTTGCTGTGGGTTTGTCATACATGGCTTTAATTATGTTGAGGTATGTTCCTTCTATGCTTGCTTTCTGGAGAGTTTTTATTGTAACTGGGTGTTGACTTTTCTCAAAGGCTTTCTTTGCATCTATTAAGATAATAATATGGTTTTTATCTTTCAGTTTGTTAATATTGTGCATCACATTGATTGATTTGTGAATATTGAAGAATCCTTGCATCCCTGGGATAAAGCACACTTGGTCATGTTGCATGATTTTTTTAATACGTTGTTGGAGTCTGTTTGCTAGAATTTTGTTGAGGATTTTTGCATTTATGTTCATCAGTGATGTTGGCCTATAGTTTTCTTTTTTTGTGTGGCATCTTTTTCTGGCTTTGGTATTAGGGTGCTGGTGGCCTCACAGAATGAGTTGTGAGTTTACCTTCCTCTGCAATTTTCTGAAACAGTTTGAGTAGGATAGGTGTTAGCTCTTCTCTAAGTTTTTGGTAGAATTCACCTGTGAAGCCATCTGGTCCTGGGCATTTGTTTATTGGAAGATTTTTATTACAGTTTCGATTTCTGTGCTTGTGATATCTCTGTTAAGATTTTCTATTTCTTCCTGGTTCAGTTTTGGAAGGCTATACTTTTCTCAGAATTTCTCCATTTCTTCCAAGTTGTCCACTTTATTGGCATATAATTGCTCATAGTAGTCTCTTATGATCTTTTTAATTTCTGTGTTGTCTGTTGTGATTTCTCCATTTTCATTTCTAGTTTAATTGATTCTTCTCCCTTTTCTTCTTGATGAGTCTGGCTAACGGTTGGCCTATTTTCTTTATCTTCTCAAAGAACCGGCTTTTAGTTTTGTTGATTTTTGCTACAGTCTCCTTCATTTTTTTTTTAATTTATTTCTGCTCGATTTTTATGATTTATTTCCTTCTACTAACTTTGGGGTTCTTCTTTTATTCTTTTTCTAGTTGTTTTAGGTTTAAAGTTAGGTTGTTTGTTATTTCTCTTGACTCTTGAGGTAGGCTTGTATTGCTATGAACTTTCCCCTTAGCACTGCTTTTACTGAATCCCATAGGTTTTGGGTTTTCATGTTTTCATTTTCATTTGCTTCAATGCATATTTTGGTTTCCCTTCTTATTTATTCTGTGATCTGTTGGTTATTCAGAAGCGTGTGGCTTAGTCTCCATATGTTTGAATTTTTAATAGTTTTTTTTTTTTTCCTGTAGTTGACATCTAATCTTACTGCATTGTGATCAGAAAAGATGTTTGAAATGATTCAATTTTTTAAAATTTGCCAAGGCTAGATTTATGGCCTAGGATGTAATTTTTCCTGGAGAATATTTCACGTGCACTTGAGATAAAGGTGAAATCCATTGTTTTGGGGTGAAATACCTATAGATATCAATTACGTCTAACTGGTCCATTGCATCATTTAAAGCTTGCGTTTCCTTGATAATTTTCTGTTTTGTTGATCTATCCATAGGTGTGAGTGGGGTATTAAAGTCCCCCACTAGTACTGAGTTACTGTTAAGTTCCTCTTTCATACTTACTAGCATTTGCCTTATGTATTGAAGTGCTCCTGTGTTGGGTACATGTATATTTACAATTGTTATATCTTCTTGGATTGGTCCTTTGATCATTATGTAGTGTCCTTCTTTATCTCTTAGCATGGTCTTTATTTCAAAGTCTATTTTATCTGATATGAGTATTGATACTCCTGCTTTCTTTGGTCTCTATTTGCATGAAATACCTTTTTCCAGCCCTTCACTTTCAGTCTGTATGTATTCCTAGGTTTGAGGTGGGTTTCTTGTAGATAGCATAAATAGGGGTCTTGTTTTTGTATCCATGTGGCCAGTCTTTGTCTTGGTTGAAGCACTTAGTCCATTTACATTTAAGGTAATTATTGATAAGTATGATCCCATTACCATTTATTTTATTGTTTTGGGTTCATTTTTATAAACCTTGTCTGTGTTTCCTATCTAGAGAAGATCCTTTAGCATTTGTTGAAGAGCTGGTTTAGTGGTGCTGAATTCTCTCAGCTTTTGCTTGTCTGTAGAGCTTTTGATTTCTCCTTCATATCTAAATGAGATCCTTCCTGGTTAGAGCAATCTTGGTTATAGCTTTTTCACTTTCATCACTTTAAATATGTCCTGCCATTCCCTTCTGGCCTGAAGAGTTGCTATTGAAAGATCAGCTGTTATCCTTATAGGGATCTCCTTGTGTGTTATTTGTTGCTTTTCCCTTCCTGCTTTCAATATTTGCTCTTTGTGTTTGATCTTTGTTAGTTTGATTAATATGTATCTTGGGGTGTTTTGCCTTGAGTTTACCCTGTTTGGGACTCTCTGGATTTCTTGGGCTTGGGTGGCTACTTTCTTCCCCATTTTAGGGAAGTTTTTGACTATTATCTCCTTAAGTATTTTCTCATACCCTTTCTTTTTGTCTTCTGCTTCTGGAACACATATGATTCAAATGTTGGGACATGTAACATTGTCCCAGAGGTCTCTGAGGTTGTCCTCATTTCTTTTAATTCTTTTTCTTTTTTCCTGTCTGCTTCATTTATTTCCACCATTCTATCTTCCACAACATTTATCCTTTCTTCTGCCTCATTTACTCTACTGTTGGTTCCTTCCAGAGTTGTTAATCTCAGTTATTGCATTGATTAATACTGCTTGACTCTTCTTTATTTCTTCTAGGTCCTTGTTGAACATTTCTTGAATCATCTTAATCCTTGTCTATAATCTGTAACTCCATTTTGTTTTCAAGATTTTGGATCATCTATACTATCATTATTCTGAATTCTTTTTCAGATAGACTCCCTAACTCCTTTTCCTTTTCTTTTTTTTTTTTTTTTTTGTTGTTGTTGTTTGGCGGATTTTTATCATGTTCCTTTACCAGCTGACTATTTCTCTGCCTTTTCATTTTGTTTACATTTCTGTGTTTGGGGTGCCCTTTCTGTAGGCTGTAAGTTCATGGTTCCTCTTAATTGTGGAGTCCCTATGGGTGGAGTTGGACTAGTGGCTTGTCAAGATTTCCTGGCTGGGGGAGCTTGCATCTGTGTTCTGCCGAGTTTATCTGGATCTATTCTCTCTGGAGTGCAATGAAGTGTCCAGTAGTGAGTTTTGGAGTGTCTATTGGTTTGGCATGACTTTGGGCAGCCCATCTTTTAACGTTCAGGATTGTGTTTCTGTTTTGCTGGAGAATTAGCATGGCACGTCTTTCACTGAAACTTGTTGGCACTTGGGTGGAGCTTGATTTCAGTGTAGGTATGGAGATTTTTGGGTGAGATCACAATAAACTGTGGAAAATTCTGTAAGAGATGCGAATACCAGACCACCTGACCTGCCTCTTAAGAAACCTGTATGCAGAGAGGGTGTGGAGAAAAGGGAACCAACCCTCTTACACTGTTGGTGGGAATGCAAACTAGTACAGCCGCTATGGAGAACAGTGTGGAGATTTCTTAAAAAACTGGAAATAGAACTTCCATATGACCCAACAATACCGCTTCTGGGCATACACACTGAAGAAACCAGATCTGAAAGAGAAACGTGCACCCCCAATGTTCATCACAGCACTGTTTACAATAGCTAGGACATGGAAGCAACCTAGATGTCCATCAGCAGACGAATGGATAAGGAAGCTGTGTACATATACACCATGGAATATTACTCAGCCATTAAAAAGAATTCATATGAATCAGTTCTAATGAGATGGGTGAAACTGGAGCCCATTATACAGAGTGAAGTAAGCCAGAAAGATAAATACCATTACAGTATACTAACACATATATATGGAATTTAGAAAGATGGTAATGATAACCCTATATGCAAAACAGAAAAAGAGACACAGATGTACAGAATGGACTTTTGGACTCTGTGGGGGAAGGCGAGGGTGGGATGTTTCAAGAGAAAAGCATCGAAACATGTATATTATCTATGGTGAAACAGATCACCAGCCCAGGTTGGATGCATGAGACAAGTGCTTGGGCCTGGTGCACTGGGAAGACCCAGAGGGATCGGGTAGAGAGGGAGGTGGGAGGGGGGATCGGGATGGGGAATACATGTAAATCCATGGATGATTCATGTCAATGTATGACAAAAACCACTACAATATTGTAAAGTAATTAGCCTCCAACTAATAAAAATAAATGAAAAAAAAAAAAAAGAAGAAGAAGAAGACGCCTGTATGCACGTCAGGAAGCAACAGTTTGTACTGGACGTGGAGTGCTTGCTTCGGCAGCACCTATACTAAAATTGGAATGATACAGAGAAGATTAGCATGGCCCCTGCACAAGGATGACACGCAAATTCGTGAAGTGTTCCATATTTTTGCTACCAACAGTATTTTTCAGAGAACTAGAACAAATAATTTCACAGTTTGTATGGAAATACAAAAAGCCTCGAATAGCCAAAGTAATCTTGAGAAAGAAGAATGGAACTGGAGGAATCAACCTGCCTGACTTCAGGCTCTACTACAAAGCCACAGTCATCAAGACAGTATGCTACTGGCACAAAGACAGAAATATACATCAATGGAACAGAATAGAAAGCCCAGAGATAAATCCACGTACCTATGGACACCTTATCTTCGACAAAGGAGTCAAGAATATACAATGGAAAAAAGACAACCTCTTTAACAAGTGGTGCTGGGAAAACTGGTCAACCACTTGTAAAAGAATGAAACTAGAACACCTTCTAACACCATACACAAAAATAAACTCAAAATGGATTAAAAATCTAAATGTAAGACCAGAAACTATAAAACTCCTAGAGGAGAACATAGGCAAAACACTCTCCTACATAAATCACAGCAGGATCCTCTATGACCCCCCTCCAAGAATACTGTAAATAAAAGCAAAAATAAACAAATGGGACCTAATGAAACTTAAAAGCTTTTGCACAACAAAGGAAACTATAAGCAAGGTGAAAAGATAGCCCTCAGAATGGGAGAAAATAATAGCAAACGAAGCAACAGACAAAAGATTAATCTCAAAAATATACAAGCAACTCCTGCAGCTCAATTCCAGAAAAATAAATGACCCAATCAAAAAATGGGCCAAAGATCTAAACAGACATTTCTCCAAAGAAGACATACAGATGGCTAACAAACACATGAAAATATGCTCAACATCACTCATTATCAGAGAAATGCAAATCAAAACCACAACAAGGTACCATTACACGCCAGTCGGAATGGCTGCTATCCAAAAGTCTACAAGCAATAAATGCTGGAGAGGGTGTGGAGAAAAGGGAACCCTCTTACACTGTTGGTGGGAATGCAAACTAGTACAGCCACTATGGAAAACAGTGTGGAGATTCCTTAAAAAACTGGAAATAGAACTGCCGTATGACCCAACAATCCCACTCCTGGGCATACACATTGAGGAAACCAGATCTGAAAGAGACACGTGTACCCCAATGTTCATCGCAGCACTGTTTATAATTGCCAGGACATGAAAGCAACCTAGATGCCCATCAGCAAATGAATGGTTAAGGAAGCTATCTATACACAATGGAATATTACTCAGCCATTAAAAAGAATTCATTTGAATCAGTTCTAATGAGATGGATGAAACTGGAGCCCATTATACAGAGTGAAGTAAGCCAGAAAGATAAACACCAATACAGTATACTAACGCATATATATGAAATTTTAAAAGATGGTAACGATAACCTTATATGCAAAACAGAAATAGAGACACAGATATACAGAACAGATTTTGGGAGTCTGTGGGAGAAGGAGAGGGTGGGATGTTCTGAGAGAACAGCATTGAAACAAGTATACTATCAAGGGTGAAACAGATCAGCAGCCCAGGTTGGATGCATGAGACAAGTTCTCAGGGCTGGTGCACTGGGAAGACCCAGAGGGATCAGATGGGGAGGGTCGTGGGAGGGGGGATCGGGATGGGGAATACATGTAAATCCATGGCTGATTCATGTCAATCTATGGCAAAAACCACTACAATACTATAAAGTAATTAACCTCCAACTAATAAAAATAAATGAAAAAAAAAAGAAGAAGAACTGGACGTGGAACAACAGACTGGTTCCAAATAAGAAAAGGAGTACCTCAAGGCTGTATATTGTCAGCCTGCTTATTTAACTTATATGCAGAGTACATCATGAGAAACGCTGGACTGGAGGAAGAACAAACGGGAATCGAGATTGCTGGGAGACATATCAGTAACCTCAGATACGCAGATGACACCACCCTTATGACAGAAAGTGAAGAAGAACTAAAGAGCCTCTTGATGAAAGTGAAAGAGGAGAGTGAAAAAGTTGGCTTAAAGCTTAACATTCAGAAAACTAAGATCATGGCCTCTGGTCCCATCACTTCATGGCAAATAGATGGGGAAACAGTGGAAACCATGGCTGATTTTATTTTTCTGGGCTCCAAAATCACTGCAGATGGTGATTGCAGCCATGAAATTAAAAGATGCTTACTCCTTGGAAGGAAAGTTATGACCAACCTAGACAGCATATTGGAAAGCAGAGACATTACTTTGTCAACAAAGATCCACCTGGTCAAGGCTATGGTTTTTCCAGTGGTCATGTATGGATGTGCGAGTTGGACTATAAAGAAAGCTGAGCACCAAAGAATTGATGCTTTTGAGCTGTGGTGTTGGAGAGGACTCTTGAGAGTCCCTTGGACTACAAGGAGATCCAACCAGTCCATCCTAAAGAAAATCAGGCCTGAATATACATTGGAAGGACTGATGCTGAAGCTGAAACTCCAATACTTTGGCCACCTGATGTGAAGAGCTGACTCATTTGAAAGGACACTGATGCTGGGAAAGATTGAGGGCAGCAGGAGAAGGGGACGACAGAGGATGAGATGGTTGGATGGCATCACCGACTCAATGGACATGGGTTTGGGTGAACTCTGGGAGTTGGTGATGGATAGGGAGACCTGGCGTGCTGCGGTTCATGGGGTCATGGACAGTCAGACACGACTGAGTGACTGAACTGAACTGAACTTGTCTATTAAAGTTCCCTGGAGTCAGGAGTTCTCTGATTTCTAAAGTTTTGGAGTTAAGCCTCCTGCCTCTGGCTTTTGGTCCTTCTCTTACAGTAGCCTCCAGATTTCTCCATCCATACAGCACAGAAGATAGAACCCCTAGGTTAATGGTGAAACAATTCTCCACAGCCAGGAACACCCAGAGAGATTCACAGGTTTATATAGAGATGAGAAGAGCAAGGAGGGAGGGAGAGGTAACCAGGAGGAGAAAAGGGAGAGTCGAAAGGGAAGAGAGAAATCTAGCTGGTAATTAAATCCCTAAGTGCTCTCCACAGCCCAGAACACCCGGAGAGATTTGCAAAGTTATGCAGAGATACGAAGGAGATAGAGGTGACCTGGTAGAGAAAAGGGAGAGTCAAAAGGGGAGGGAGCAATCAAGCCAGTAATTAAATCCTTAAGTGAAAATGGATACTGATTAGTTTCTTAAAGGTAAAAAATTGATAACAAATATCAAAAAGCAAAGATTAAAAAGCTACAATACAGGTTAGACTCTCAAAAAACACATTATAAAAAATACAACAAAATCACAAAAATTTAAAAATATATATAAGGAATTTGTTTTAAAAAAATAGGGGGTTTTTTGGAAAGGTAATCGTAGGCTATAAAAAAATGAAAGTTAAAGGGGTAATAAAGAACTAAATTTTCTTTTTAATTAAAAAGTGATAATAGTATAAATGTATCTAGGAATTTCTCTGGAGCTGTTGTGGGCAATGTGGGGTCAGTTCAGTGTCAGACAGTCCCTTGTTCTGGCTTGTACTTGTTCTCAAGTTCTATAGGTGTCCCTCAAATGCACAGTCTCAGTATTAATTGCTGGATTTTAATCTGTTGCACCTGTCACTTCCAGAGTGGTTCCCCTTTCTTTGTTTATTTTGGCTTCCTCTGTTTGCAAGTCTCTTCCGTATCTAATTTCCGCCCTGACACAAGGATGAAGGTGGCCACTTATTTAGGCTCACTTGTTCAGTTGTGTTGTGGGGAGAGAAACACACTGCAAACAAATACTGCTGTCACGGGTGGGGAGCGCTCTCAGTGGATGGACCGCACTGCATTTGCCACAACCCAAGCCAGCGTGAGCTTCCCAGGTCTCCACTGCTCAGGCTCCAGGCTGCTCTGCGAGGGCACTGTCCCAGGGGGCCCTGCATGTCGTGCACTTTCCAGGTCTAAGCCACTCAGGTTCTCCGGTGCTCAGCAGGTCACAGACCCAGATGGGCTGTGCGTTTTGTGCCCATCCTGGGTCCGAGCAGCTGAGTCAGCCGGGTGCTTGGCGAGTGCACTGTCCCAGTGGGCTGTGCGTCTTATCACCTCCCTGGTCCCGGCTGCTTGGTTTCCCAGGTGTGCGATGTATCTCTTCTGGGGAGCTGTTCTCAGGTGGTGACACTCCTGGCAGATATCAACCATCCGGGATCCCAGAAAGACGTGGTTAGCAACTAGGAACCTGCTCACAGTTGGATGGAAGATGAGGACTCTGGGGCTGAAAGTGCAGCATCCCCTTGCCTTCCGGGTCAGGCTGTCACATGCCTGCCTCTACGCCTCTGGGAAAAGAGGGCCCTATGAGGCAGCCAGTTTGCTCTCCTTTGCTACTCTCTCAATTCTTTGTTCTGTGAGTGCACTGTGAGGTCACTGTGCATTAGAGCCTTCGTGGGAAAGGTCTCTTTTTTTTCTTCTTCTTTTTTTTTTTTTTTTTTTTTTGGTCTCTCTGGCAATTCCAGTTTGGGTTGCAACCTCACATAAGCTCCCTCAGATTGTCCTCAGGGCATTCAGACCCAGTCCTTATCCTAAGGATGGATGATGCAGCCTGCACGTCCCTGCCCAGCCCCAACTCGCTGGTGGCAGATGCGAACATCTGTGGCACTTCTTTGTCTTCACTTGTAGTTGCAATTAAACACATATTCTGTGGTTTTTTTTTTTTTTTTTTTTTGGATTTTTTGTTTGTTTGTTTGTTTTCCCTCCCAGTTATGTTGCCCTCTGAGATTCCGAAATTCCCCACAGACACACCTGTAAGAGAGTTTCCTACTGTGTGGAAACTTCTCCTCTTTCACAACTCCCTCCCCCAGATGGGTCTCTGTCCCTAAATCTTTTGTCTGTTCTTGTCTTTTATATTTTGTCCTACCTCCTTTTGAAGAGATTGGGCTGCCTTTCAGGGATGTCCTGATGTCCTCATCAGGATGCCTGATGTCCTCCACCTGCGTTTAGAAGTTGTTTTGTGGAAATTGCTCAACATTGAAATGATCCTTTGATGAATTTGTGGGGGAGAAAGTGGTCTCCCTGTCCTATTCCTCTGCCATCTTCGGACCACCCCCCAAAGAGCAACCGTCTTAATTTCATGGCTGCAGTGACCGTCCTCCATGATTTTGGAGCCCAAGAAAATAAAATCTGTTACTGTTTCCATCTTTCCCATCTATTTGCCATAAAGTGATGGGACAGGATCCCATGATCTCCATTTTTTGAATGTTGAGTTTTAAGCCAGCTTTTTCATTCTTCTCTTTCACCTTTTATCAAGAGGCTCTTTAGTTCCTCTCTACTTTTTGCCATTTAAGTGGTATCATCTGCATATCTGAGGTTGTTGATATTTCTCCTAGCAATCTTGATTCCCACTTGTGATTCATCCTGCCTGGCATTTTACATGATGTACTCTGCATATAAGTTAAATAAACAGGGTGGCAATATACCTTGATGTATTCCTTTCCCAATTTGGAACCAGGCTGTTGTTCATGTCTGATTTTAACAGTTGCTTCTTATCCTGCATACAGGTTTCTCAGGAGATAGGTAAGGTGGTCTGGTATTCCTATCTCTTTAAGAATTTTCCATATTTTGTTGTGATAGGCTTTAGCTTAGTCAATGAAGCAGAAGTAGATGTTTTTCTCAAATTCCTTTGCTTTTTTTATGATCCAACGGATATTGACAATTTGATCTCTGGATCCTCCCTTTTGTAAATCCAATTTGTACATTTCGAAGTTCTTGGTTCACATACTCCTAAAGTCTAGCTTGAAGGATTCTGAGCATGTGAAATGAGTGCAATTGTATGGTAATTTGAACATCCTTTGGCATTGCCTTTCTTTGGGATTGGAATGAAAACTGACCTTTTCCAGTCCCGTGGCCACTGCTGAGTTTTCCAAATTTGCTGACTCATTGAGTGCAGCACTTTAACAACATCATCTTTCAGGATTTGAGATAGCTCAGTTGGAACTCCATCAACTCCACTAGCTTTGTTCATGGTAATGCTTCCTAAGGCCCACTTGACTTCACACTCCAGATGTCTGGCTCTAGGTGAGGGGAGGGACCACTCCATTGTGGTTATCCGGGTCATTAAGATCTTTTTTGTATAGTTCTTCTGTGTATTCTTGCCACCTCTCCTTAATCTCTTCTGCTTCTGTTAGATCCATACCATTTCTGTTCTTTATTTTGCCCATCTTCAGATGAAATATTCCTTTGGCATCTCTAATTTTCTTGAAGAGATCTCTAGTCTTTCCCACTTTATTGTTTTCCTCTGTTTATTTGTATTCTTCACTAATGACTTTCTTAGCTCTCCTTGCTATTCTCTGGAACTCTGCATTCAGTTGCATACATCTTTGCATTTCTCCTTTGCCTTTCATTTCTCTTCATTTCTCAGCTATTTGTAAGGCCTCCTCAAACAACCACTTTGCCTTCTTGCATTCTTTTCCTTGGGGATGGTTTTGGTAACCACCTCTTGTACAGTGTTACAGAATTCCATCTAATCCCTTGAACATATTCATCACCTCCACTGTATAATAAGGGATATGATCTAGGTCATATCTGAATGGCCTAGTGGCTTTCCCTCCTTTCTTCAATTGAGCCTGAACTTATAGATGCCTATTAGGTCTAGTTGGTTTGTAATACACTTTGTCTTCTATTTCTTCATTGATCTTCACTTTATTTGTTCTGGTTATTATTGAAAGTGAGTTATCCCCACTTATTACTAAATTTTCTACTTCTTTCAATTCTGTCAGTTTTTGCTTCATCTATTTTAGGGCTTAATTATTAGATGTGTATATGTTTATAATATTAACATATTACATGGATTGGTTATTTGTCATCATATACTGTCCTTCTTTGGTTTTTTGTAAGTATTTTTGTCTTAGTTGTCTGTCTAATATTGTTACAGCCACTCTTTGCTTACTCTTTTCATGGAATATCTTTTTCCATTCTTTTGCTTTCTTTTATGTCTTTAAATGTAAAGCAAATCTCTTCTGGACAGCATATAGTTAAATCATGGTCTTTAAAAAATTCATTATGCCAATTTCTGCCTTTTAATTGGCATTTTAATCCATTTAAGTGTATACTGCTAAAGCAGGACTTACTTCTGCCATTTTACTACTTGTTTTCTCTGTCTCATGTCTTTTTTTTTTTTTTTTTTCTGTCTTTGTTCTTCCATTTCTGCCTTCCTTTCTGTTAAGCAGATCTTTTCTGGTGTACTGTTTTAATTCCTTTGTTGTTCTGGTATTCATGTTTTATATTTTCTTAGTGGTTCCTCTGGGATTACAATTAATATATTAACTTATAAAACCAGTTCAGATTAATATCAACTTAATTCCAATAGTATCCAAAAATTTTGCTCTTACATAGCTTCATTTCTTTCTCTCTCTTTTGTGCCATTAATGTCATACATATTGCATCTTCATACAATCTATGCCCATTCTGTCCATGAAGTTCTCCAGACATGAATACTGGAGTGGGTTGTCATTCCCTTCTCCAGGGAATCTTCCCAACCCAGGAATCAAACCCATGTCTCCTGCATTGCAGGTCGATTCTTTACTGTCTGAGCCACCAGGGAAGCCCTTCTATGCCCATCAGCATAAATTTATACTTACTGCTTTCTGTAGTTGCCTTTTAAATCATATAGGACAAGAAAAAAGTGTTACAACAAAAAACATATTTCTAGTTTTTTTTCATATTTCTAGTTTTATTTCAACCTCAAAAGATTTATTTTACTATTCATTTGCTGTAAACAAATTCTCTTGGTTTTTGTTTATCTGGAAATATCTTAATTTCTCTGACATAGACAAATTTGAACTTCCCTGGGTGACCCAGTGGTTAAGAGTCCGCCTGACAATGCGGAGTACGTGGGTTCCATCCCTGGTCCGGGAAGATTCCACATGCTCCAGGGCAACTAAGTCCGGGTGCCACAACTACTGAGCCCCAGTTCTAGACTCCACGAGCCACAGCTACTGAACCCACATGTTGCAACTACTGAAGCCCCTGGGCCCTAGAGCCCATGCTCCCCAACAAGAGAAGACACCCAATAATGAGACACACGCTGCAACTACAGAATAGCCCCCACTCACTGCAACTAGAGAACGCTGTGAGCAGCAACAAAGACCTAGCACAGTCATTAATAAATAAATAAATAAAATCTTTTCTAAAATAAATAAATACAATAAAATAGACAAGTTCCCTCAGCTCACAACCCACCTTCTTGGTAACCACCTTTCCTTCAGGCCACAGAAGGACCCGTACTATGTTCTAGAGGGTTGTCTCCTCCAGCTTGTCTGCACTGTGACCCTGCCTCCTGATTCAAATGGCCTAAGAGATGAAATAACTGAATTTGGACTTGGAACCAAGAAGACTCCTTGGAACCACCTGACTACTAGCAGCTGTCAGAATACATTTCCCACCAAGGGAAATGGACAGTAGATATATTGAATAGATAAAGTCATGCTTGGAGAGGTACAGTGTAACCAGGGCCTATGGAAGATACAAAGAACTATTAAACTGTTCTTATCTTCAAGGAAGGGACAAGAAAGATAAATTGAGCAAAAGGGAGTTCATATTGTGCCCAGGTCATAAGGTAGTTCCTAAGAGTCAGTAATAAATTAGTCAAAGTCCTCAGGAAACTTATCATCTTATGGAGAAAATTATCAGAAGGACAATTACAATTTGATCAATTCTAGCACTAAGTATAGGGTGCTGAAAGCACTCAGAAGTGGTCTTCCAAATCCAAATTCAGGGCCAGGGAAGAAGCTTCTTTAAGAGAAGCCTAAGCTCATTCTTGTTATAATAGTAGTTAGCTTTATTAACAGATCATTGTCTCATTTAATCTTCTCTATAACACTATGTGGCTTCCCAGGTGACCAAGGGGTAAAGAATCTTCCTGTCAACGCAGGAGACGCAGGAGACACAGATTCAATCCCTGGGATGGGAAGATCCCCAGGAGGAGGAAATGGCAACCCACTCCATTATTCAAGCCTGGGAAATCCCATGGACAGAGGAGCCTGACAGGCTACTGTCGATGGGGTCAAAAAGAATCGGACACAACTTAGCGACTGAGCACACGACAACACTATGTGTTAAGTACAAATATTATGTCCAATTTACAGATGAGGAAACTGAGCCTTGGTGAAGTTCAGGGACTTGTTAAAGGTCACGCAGCTCTGAAGTGGTAATGCTGAGCAGCTCTAACCAGGCAGAATGAGTTTAACCACCCATATTCATAACCACTCTGCTGCTGCAGCTCTCTAGCAGTTCATGGGGCTGGATTGGGAAAGGGGAACTTCAAGTAAAGGGGGTCAGGAGGAGAAAGGTGGATGGGTGAGAGTGCAGGATGTGTTCTGGAACTGAAGTTCAGAGTGGCTAGATTGAGAGAGTGAAGAGGGAAAGGACAGGAACAGTAGGTTGGAGGAGGGACTCATAAAAGAGAACCACGGATGGTTTTAGGCATCAAGAACTAAGATAAGATTTTGACAGTATGCAGAACAGATCATGGAAAGTGTATGACTAGAGTCAAGGAAATCAGACAAGAGATGGTTGCTTAATTCCAGCAAAAATGATGACCTTAGTGAAGATTGCAGCAGGAATGGAAAGAACAGATTCAAGAGACACAGAAACATTATACTCAGAAATGTGGCGGTCAGCTGTTTTTCTACCTGAGCAACACACTCTAAGAGGCCTTTTCAGATTCTTGGTAGAATCTAGAAATTTTGCAGATAACTAAGGCAAATGCACTGTAGACTCTTTTCCTTTGATGATAACACCCATCATTCTGACTTGAAGAATTGTATGTGTGTTTAGTTGTACTTACTTGCTCAGTCATGTCCGACTCTTTGTGACCCCATGGACTGTTGCCCGCCAGGTTCCTCTGTCCATGGGGACTCTCCAGGCAAGAATATTGGGGAGTAGATTGCCATGCCCTCCTCCAGGGGACCTTCCCAACCCAGGTATTGAACCCAGGTCTCCTGCACAAACCCAGGTCTCCCGCATTGCAGGCAGATTCTTTACCATCAACAATGGGAAGTGGCAATACTTCCTTAAGTAGAGAAGTCCAAGAAAAAATTTTGTATGGAATATATAAATTCAGTTTGAGTTCATCTTGAGTTTGAGGTAACTGAGGGAATCTGGGATTAAGGGATATTCTAGAGGCAACTGGATATATATCTGGAGTTCAAGAGAGTTCTGGTTTGGATGTGGTGTAGACAGTCTGCAAGATGACCAGGTGCCCAGACCTGAGAGGTTTCCTGGAACATGAGATTTTCAGTGCTAAAATCAGGACAGTTGCAGGCAGAGCAGGACAGCTAGTCACCCTTGGACAAGTCTGGGGACCCCAGAGAGAAAGCTGAGTTAGAAACATATGTGTGGGCAGCACGGTCTATAAGTGACAGCCAGGAAGGGATGGAATCACCCAAGAAAGATATTTGTGG
Source organism: Odocoileus virginianus (assembly GCF_023699985.2). Classification (NCBI taxonomy): domain Eukaryota; kingdom Metazoa; phylum Chordata; class Mammalia; order Artiodactyla; family Cervidae; genus Odocoileus; species Odocoileus virginianus. Next base: position 36,203,600 of record NC_069696.1, on the reverse strand, counting down.
TATAAAGAAAAAACTGCAAGGAACGAGGATTGCTAACACTAAATGAAAAGGCAGAGAAATAAAAAACTGGCTCTCTGTTGGTTGTTTACCCAATAGCCATTCTCCTTTCTTTAGTTTTGGGCCACAATGTACTCAGCTGAGGGTAAGCGGTGGACAGTCCAAGCCAGTTAACGGCAATCGTCTCCCCCTTTCCAGGGATGGGTTTAAGGGTGGGCATGTGACCCAGTTCTGATAAATGAGAGTCATTGGTCCCTTCAGCAAGCAAGGACTGATTGCCTACCAGTCATCAAAGCTGTGGGGATACAGTTGAGATGAAAATCCTTAACTTCACGGAGTCTACTTTTTCATGGATAAGAAAGAAAGAAAGGCATGTGTCGGCTATTGATAATCCCTAAGAAGAAAAGGCAGAATAAGGGGAATAGGTTAATGTGGGTTGAGCTAAACCAAAATTTTATTTGGAGGAATGGAAAGGCCTCAGTGGTAAAATGATATGAAATACATGGGACACTGTCCTGGTGGCAGATACCTACCAGAGATTTCAGCGCCACCTGGTGACCACAGAGGGAGATACCACTGAATCAAATCCAAGGGAAAGAGCCTGGATTTTTTATGACATCACTGAGCAGCCAAACAGGGGTGGAAAAGGAAAGAAGGAAAGGAGGGAAGAAAGTCATAAAGCTTTGTGTCCTAGAAACTAAGGGGAAGGAAAGTTAACAGTTTCAAATGCTACAGGGAGGCCAAGGAAGATAAATGTTTGAAAAGTGTCTAATGGTGATCTTGATCAGGGCCATTTCAGCAGAGCTATGATCACATGATCACACATTTTTTGGGACCCTGGTGTGGAAATGAAAGGTGAGAAGAGGGCACAACCGCCAAATGAGGGATATAAACCAGAGGATGAAACTCGTAAACTAAGCTTGTTTTACATTGAGGAAAAGTAAAAAACAATAGACAGGGGAAAGCTAAAGACATGGGAGTTAATTGATAGAGACAGTATTCAGGGGCAGGGAAACCACAAATGTACAAACTGCTTTTCTTCTCATAGAAAGCCAAGTCCTTTCCGGCTTTCAAGGCCCCCTCTACAGGGGGCTTCCATCCCCAGCCTCCTCCCCGCACCCCTTTGAGGCTTCCGTCCAGGCCTTCTTGCTTCTCCTCCCTCCAGCGGCTCATCATTCTTCCCCCAGATATCTAAGTTCCCCCTTCCTCCTTCTATGCTCAGATCACCTTTTCAAGGAGTCTCCTTGACCAACTGATATAAAATAATACCACCATGGGCACTCTGCACTCCCAATCCCTTGCCTAATTTATTTCCATGGCACTTATTACCACCTGACCTACCATTCTTCTCACTTTCTTAATCGTCCACTGCCTGTCTCCCCACAACTAGACTACAAGCTCCACGAAAACAAGGCCTTTGCTTTGTTTTCAGCACTGAGAACATTGTGTGGCACATAACAGGCATCCAACCAATATTTGTGGAAAGAATGAATATGTGGCAAACAAGTAGCAGAGACAACATATGAACTTAGAACATATGAATTGCTGGGACGTGGTGGTCAGAAAAGGCTTAGGTCCAAGAAGGCAGCATGAACAATAGGAGCTCACATACTGCCCGCTAGATTTTGTTCTAAGTACTTTACATAAATGGTCTTTTAAGTTTCAAAATGGGCCTAGAATGCAGGTGTTCTTGTGACCTCTGGAGGCACAGAGAGGCTAAGTCATGTACCTGAAGTCTCATACATAATTCACAGCAGAGCTGAGATGACAGACATAGGCAGTCTGGTTCCAGAACTGAGCACATAAAGATCAGGTTCTATTCCCTTAGCCTTTAAGGATTTAGACTTGGGGGTGAGAGAGGAGAAAGATATTTCGGGCACAGAGTGAAAGGCCAGAATTTACAAGTTCATTATGGAAAGAATAAAGAGCCCAGTCTAACTGGAGAGGAGCATTCATGGGCTCCAGGAAACGGGAGACAAAATTAGAAAGACAGGGTGGGGCCAGCTGGCTGACAGCTCAATTGCCAGACTTAGAAGCTTCGATTCCATTAAGAATTTCAACTGGGAGTCATGGTAGATATGTGATCAGAGGAGTAACAATATGTCAACAGCAGTGCAGTAGCTGTGGGCATGTTAACGGCCTCTGAAAATAAAGTAGACACACTTAGTATTGGGAGGGTGAAAGAAAAGCTTTACTCTGTATTTTAATTATGTGTTTTAAACAGATGAAGGGTACTGACAATCCTCATCAACTTTCCTGTCTCCAGCAGACAGATTTAGACCTAGTCAGTCCATAACTGGGATTCCCAGGTGGTGCTGTGGTAAAGAATCTGCCTTCCAATGCAGGACACAGGCGATGCGGGTTCAATCCCTGGATGGGAAAGATCCCCTGGAGGAGGGCATGGCAACCCACTCCAGTATTCTCGCCTGGGAAATCCCATGGACAGAGGGTCTGGCAGGCTGCAGTCCATGGGGTTGCCACTGTGAATAGTGATGATGCAGTCATGACCGGTCGCACCCGAATACTGCATTTCACATCATTTACATGAAGCATTTCATTTAATCTGCACAGCAACCTGTTCATGAGAGGAAACTGATGCTCAGTTCTAGAATCCTAGGCTGTTAGAATGAAAAGCAACTTTACTATCATCCACGCTATCATTGAATTTTCTCTACAACATCTGAACCTCACCAGAGCCTGGCCTGTCCAGGTCTAGCTGCTACTGAGAAGAGGGACAGGCGGTATTTCACAAAGTCAGTCTCACACTCTCAGCCCAAAATGATCCTTAGAAGCGTAAAGAACATTAAAGAAGAGACTTCCCTGGCAGCTCAGTGGCTAAGACTTAGAGTTCCCAATATGAACAAGGGGCCCTGGTCTGATCCCAGGTTAGGGAACTAGATCCCACACACTGCAATTAAAGATCCTGAATGTCACAACTAAGAGCCAGCACAGCCAAATAAATAAATAAGTACATTTTAAAAAATCAAACAAAAATATCTTAAATAGCTCAAGGATAGTAAGTGTTGTTACTTCAGAAATTAGAATATGTATATCTTTACACAGAAACATTGTAATAGATAATATTCAGTTCCTAGGCCCTCAAACAAAATGACTGTTTAAGCCATGCTGTCACTTAAGACTTTCATGTTTGCAGTTTAAAAACAAATTTAAAACCATTCTTTGGGGAGGAAAATGGGAGAGAGGTTCAGAAGGGAGGGGATATATGTATACCTAAGGACTGATGCTGAAGCTTAAACTCCAATACTTTGGCCACCTCATATGAAGAGTTGACTCACTGGAAAAGACCCTGATGCTGGGAGGGATTGGGGACAGGAGGAGAAGGGGATGACAGAGGATGAGATGGCTGGCTGGCATCACCGACTTGATACACATGAGTTTGAGTAAACTCTGGGAGTTGGTGATGGACAGGGAGGCCTGGCGTGCTGCGATTCATGGGGTCGCAAAGCGTCGGACACAACTGAGTGACTGAACTGAACTGAACTGATGGCTGATTCATGTTTAGGTTTGACAGAAAACAACAAAATTCTGTAAAGCAATTATCCTTCAACAAAAGAAATAAATTAACTTTAAAAAATGAAAAAAACCGTTCTGTTTTAATAGCAGAAAATAACAAAAAATTATTCTAAATATAATCAGTAGCTTTTTATTTATCTTGAAAGCTGACACTTTAAGAAAAAGAAAATAGAATTTTAAATGAATGAAAAAGAATATGGAAATTCCTGACAAGATGAAAAGAAACATCTGGGTACTTGAAAGGCTTTAGAAGTTGACACCGTATGTTTTTAGAAAGTCCTGTTTCACTCAGGACTTCTATGGCTTCTGTCCCCAGTCACTATTAGCAGTGGTCTTGCAACTGTACATGGAATTAAAAGAAACAGAAGAAGACATTTTCCTTAAAACAATATGTATACATGTGGAAGAGAAACCTGGAAGGCAAGTAAATCCATTTTAAGTAAAAAAAAAAAGATAGAATCTCCAAAAGGAAAAAGAAAATATTATAATAGTTATTGATTTTCAAGCACTGTACATTCACACCTACACTTTCACATGGTAAACAATGGTACTCAGCAAATAATGCAGTTGGGCTCTTGTCCAAAGGTTCCTGCCAGCCAGAAGTACAGGGTGCCATCTGTGGCACTGTTTGCCCATGTGGTTGAATACTTTCCTGTTTCCTCTTATTTTATTTTTTATTTTTTGCCTTTTTAAATTTATTTTTAACTTGAGGATAATTGCTTTACAATATTGTGTTGGTTTCTGCCTTACATCAACATGAAGCAGTCATAGGTACACATATGTCCCCTCCTTCTTGAAACTCTCTGCCACCTCCCACCCATCCCACCCCTCTAGGTTGTCACAGAGCACTGGTTTTGAGCTCCCTGAGCCATGATTTTCCCTTATTTCAATGAAAAAAATCAGAGAAAATTTCAAAATGAAAACAACATGTAGACCACATTAATAATACAATTGAGACAGAAAGCGTTCTCAAAAGAGCACCTCTTTTGTTTCAGTTGAATGTTCACTAGTCAAACTATGAAAGAAAAAAAAAAAAGAATATGAGCCAAGTATTATAAATAAATATTTGAAGAGTGTGAGATAAAATTAAAGATTTGATTACTCATTTTAGTTCTTTTTAGTTTTAACAACTAAAACTCCCATAACACATAAGTTCATATAGAGTACCTAAATCCAACTTTCAAACTTTTGATTCTCAGAAATGCTGCACTGTAAGTACAAGAGTAAAGACATAGCCAGTACAAAGCAAGGAAGCACCTGTGCCAGGTGATTCCCCAGGGCGGCCGCCGAGGGGCACCATCAGCTCATTCATAAATAACTTGCTCAGGGAGCTATAAGTGAGGGAGAGCTGTTTCTACTGTGGTTTAATAAGGAGCTGCTTCACGCATTCATTCAGTTGGGACTTGTAAAACTTAGTATTTGTAGCTGAGAGACTGCCAGAGATTCAGAATGCAATTTGATTTTTGCTGTGGCACTGAACACATCTCCTGTATAAATATAGTCTTGATTCTCACTTCTCCATTCTCTTAAGGGCTTATAGAATTATTCCATTTCTGACAAGGCCCCAGTAGCTTCATCTGCTAGAGTGGATTCTCTTATCTCTTTGAACTCTGAAACACCGAATCTAACTAAGAATCTGACCTTAGATTTTTTATTTAAATTAGATAAACTGTTGCACTTACATTTATCTACATAAGTGCTATTTGTGTCAAGACAGGAGGCAGATTCTAGACCAAACTAAACTCTCAGTCAAGAAAATGGCAGACATGCAGCCGTCTCGGTTCCCACGGCTCTGCTCCCAGGAAGACATCCAGTATTGCTGAGTGATCTTGCACTAATTGCTGTCCAGCATGCCTTCCCTTTTCAGGTGTTTCCTGTTGCTGACAATCTGCTTATTTTAAGGCCTAAGGTACTATAAACCATTTAAAAGACAACTTGGTGTGAGAAGCTTTGGCTGGTAAGCCTTGCTGCCTGCTAAAGAGGGTCTTCCTGGGAGGCAGAAAGCTGGTGGGAACCTCACACTCAGGATCTGGCCCCAAAGTCAGCTTTGACAAGACACAAAGATAGAGACTTACACTGCCACATTCCCAAGAGTCTACTGTACAAAGAACAATACACATTTATTACAGCATAATAAATAAACAGGGTAGAGGAGCACTGATGGAGACTCCTCCATGGTTTGATGAAAAGAGCTCTTATTGAGTTGTTTCAACTGATGGTAGCCTGATCCATCAGAAGCAAGTTTTGTTTGTTCATTTCTCAAGGGGCGCAGCATTTCCACATGTGGGGGATGCATTTTCCTATAATGTCCCTCACATACTAGAGTGTGTGTGTGTGTGTGTGTGTGCGTGCGTGTATGCACACTTAGTCACTCAGTTGAGTCCGCTCTGCAATGCCATGGACTATAGCCCACCAGGCTCCTCTGTTCATAGAATTCTCCAGGCAAGAATAGTGGAGCAGGTAGCCATTCCCTTCTCCAGGGGATCTTCTCAACCCAGGGATAGAACCCCGGTCTCCCGCACTGCAGGAAGATTCTTTACCACCTCAGCCACCAGGGGAGCCCTTTAAAGTTAAAAGTAAAAGCGTTAGTCACTCAGTCATGTCCAACTCTTTTGTGACCCCATGAACTGTAGCCCTACCAGGCTCCTCTGTCTATGGGATTTCCCAGGCAAGAATACTGGAGTGGGTTGCCATTTCTTCAGTGGGTCTTCCCAACCCAGGGATCAAACCCACATCTCTTGCAGAAGATCCTGCATTAGCAGGCAGGTTCTTTACCACTGAACCACTTAGGAAGCCCAGGGAAGCCCTTAAAACAGTATGAATGTGCCTTATTGTGCAGTCACTCACCACACTGTACACCCCACACACTGTTCCTCCTCATGTTGAGGTGGCCCCTCTTTCCAATAAAGAGTAAGGATGAACATAGCATGGTGTTAAGATAGTTAGGCTCTGCCAGGTAACAAACAAACCCTTAACTCTCAATGGCTGAATAGTATAGAAATTTGTTTCTTGATCGTGCTGATGTTCCTGGTCAGAGGGTTTTCCGGGACAACTGTTCTCTAAGCGGCAACTTCCAGGATTGGCGCTGCTCCTATCACACACCTCTGCCATCTCACAGTCTTCACTTTCAGCCTCACAGATGAAGAGACAGCCCAACTAAAAGAGCATGAGGAAGTTTTATGTAAGGGGTCCTGGGAAACGTAGACTTCCTGTGCATTGAAAAGGAAATGAAATGATTTGGTGAACACATAGAATCAGCTCTGCCATGAACATGAATCTTTATTTCTAAAAAGGAACTTTCTGTAAACATCAAGTTCATCTTCCATTTTAATCTCACCTTCTTGGATTCTATAATATTTCTAATAACAGGGAGAAATTAAGTCAAAATTTTTCATCCTTGTGATTTTATTGCCTGTATAACCTATATAAGTAACTTAATCTATGTAAGGTTTCACTTAACCTGGGAGAATATTTTAATTATAAGCCACCCTTCATAGATGGAAAAACATTGACCACACTGTTCCTCACCTTAACATTCCACCTTGAGACTTCACAGCATGTTACAATTGGAACCTACAATCATTTTGCAAGGCCTTGCTTCTCCACAGTTGCAAAGCCTTAACTCTCCCAAACACAACAGAGAGCATTAAACTAGAGTAGAGTTTTCAAATTCCTGATACATATTAATCTTTGGGATTTAGGAATGAGATATCAGAATCCCCAAGTAGCCCAGAAACCATATTCCTTAAAATACTGCCAACATTCTTCCTACTCTTTATTCATGATTATGAATATTGGAAACAAATATAATAATTAATAAATATTAAGTTTAGTGGTATTGCTGATAACTACAGCCTGTGGCAAATATTAAAACACTGAAGAAAAGTGTGTGAATGTTAGTAGATTGAATAACTTGAATAACTTGATAGTACTTGAATTCACATCTCCCAGAAAGGTGAACAGCACTATCAGAATCACGTGTGAAAATTGCCAACTTAAGCATTTGTTGTGCTTCTCAAACAGGTTATTTTTGTAACAGCACTCATAGAATTTGTGTAAGGTATATGATGCACATAAATGAATTGATACTTTCTTTGCAAGAATGACTCAGCAGCAGACGGGACCATGAATACACCCGTGTAACATGGCAACAGCTGCAAGCAACATGGCCTGATTAGATGGTGACCACTTCTCTCTAAGTGTTGACTCCAGCCTCAGCTCCATGCGTCAGCAAAACCTTACTAAGCAAAGCTCAACAGAATTCTGGCACAGACATGGTGAATCGGGACAAGTTCAGCTAACTCCTGCACTAGAACTGTCTGCTCCTGCTGATTGCCAGTCTCTTGCCTTATGTCTGACTTTTGATGAGTCCTTTGCCTTCTACCCTCTTCCCAATGCTGACTAATTCCCATCCATTTGGTGAGACCCCCTGAGCTCTAAATGCTTCTTTCCCCTAGGTGTCCCTTCTCAGGCTCCCCACCCTCCCCAAGTCCCTGCTGTACCTACTGCCAGCTTCCATTACCACTGATGCCTCCCATTGATCCTGATAACTAACCTTCCTATGTGGGCCTTCATGGAAGATACAAGTATAAACAATATCTTAGAAAAGGGAACCCTCCTACACTGTTGTGGGAATGTAACTGGTACAACCACTATGGAAAATAATATGGAGGTTCCTCAGAAAACTAAAATAGAGTTGCTATATGATCCAGCAATCCCACTCCTGGGCATGTATCCAAAGAAAACTCTAATTTGAAAAGATACATGCACCCCAATGTTCATATCATTATTTACAATAGCCAAGACATGGAAGCAAACTAAAGGTCCAAATATATTCAATGAAATACTACTCAACCATAAAAAAGAAAGAATGCCATCTGGAGCAATATCGATGAACCTCAAGATTATTATACTAAGTGAAGGAAGTCAGACAGAGAAGACAAATATCATATGATATCACTTATATGTAGAATGCAAAATATGATACAAATGAAATTATTTACAAAACAGAAACAGACTCACAGAAAACAAACTTACAGTTACCACAGGGAAAGGGGGGAAGGGATAATCAGAAGTTTGGGATTAGCAGATACAAATTACTATATATAAAACAGATAAACAACAAGATCCCACTGTACATAGCACAGGAAACTATATTCAGTACTTGTAATAAACGTGTCATAATGGAAAAGAAAAAACCAATATATTAAATCTACAGATTGAAATAAAATGCTTTATGTAAGATCTCAATCTCATAACACATCTGAGAGATGAAAACAATGACAGCATTATTTCCTCAATCTTAAGATGAGAAAAAATGATGAATGTGAAAGTTGTGATAAATTTAAACAGGTCAACTTTTAATACAGCTGAATCAGAATCAGTGTTTCTTTCTTATTCTTTGAATGGATAACTGAATGCCTACTAGTGCCAGGCACTTAATGCAGTTTCCATTTTATTTCTTTATATTCTCTAGAAGAGAATGTGCTTACATCAATGGTGAAGAGTAGTGCTCTACCACTATGATATTTTAACCAGATATGCATAACAAGAGGTTACAGAGGTAGAGTCTGTGTTGGTTGAATGTTATTTAGAAAGCATTAATCATATCTGAGCACTTTCATTAACAGTTTCTTAATGATTGGTGCTAAGAGCTAATTCATCCATCTTTGCAGCCCAGAGAGGAAGGCTTGAGGAACTGTCAGAGAAAGGAACTTGGAGCACTTTCCAACTTATAAAGTGTCACTAACATATCCTCTAATATAATCCTCAAGTTTCTGAAGGGATATGGCCAGGATTATCTTTATTACATAAATGAAACAAAGACAGGGGCATAAAATGAAATCCAAGGACAAATCTACTCTTTCACTCTTGGTAAATTTTGGAACAGTCTTTGTGGAACCCCCCTGCTTGACGCCCCTGGTCAAGAATGTGGCAAGAAAGTGACGGTGATGAAATATTCCCAAATTTAGTTTTACCCAACTGACAGAGGAAAGTAAATCTTTCAGTTTGGAGAAACCCATCCCAGTTTTTGACAATACCTAAAGGCTTAGACTGACTGTAAAAACCCCATTTGTTTCTTTTTGGCTGCGCTGGGTTTTTGTTGCTGGGTTTTGGCTGCATTCAATATGCCAGCAAATTTGGAAAACTCAGCAGTGCTTACAGGACTGAAAAAGGTCAGTTTTCATTCCAATCCCAAAGAAAGGCAATGCCAAAGAATGTTCAAACTACCACACAGTTGCACTCATCTCACAAGCTAGCAAAGTAATGCTTAAAATTCTCTAAGTTAGGCTTCAACAATACGTGAACCGTGAACTTCCAGATGTTCAAGCTGGACTTAGAAAAGGCAGAGGAACCACAGATCAAACTGCCAACATCCGCTGGACCATCAAAAAAGCAAGAGAATTCCAGAAAAACATCTACTTCTTCTTTATTGACTATGCCAAAGCCTTTGACTGTGTAGGTCAAAACAAACTGTGGAAAATTCTTAAATAATAGGAATACCAGACCACCTGACCTGCCTCCTGAGAAATCTGTATGTAGGTCAAGAGGCAACCATTAGAACTAGACATGGAACAACAGACTGGTTCCAAATTGGGTAAGGAGTATGTCAAGGCTGTATATTGTCACCCTGCTTATTTAACTTAAATGCAGAGTACATCATGCAAAATGCCAGGCAGGATGAAGCACAAGCTGGAATCAAGATTTCTGGGAGAAACATCAATAACCTCAGATATTCAGATGACACCACACTTATGGCAGAAAGCAAAGAACTAAAGAGCCTCTTGATGAAAGTGAATATGAGAGTGAAAAAGCTGGCTTAAAGCTCAACATTCAGAAAACTAAGATCATGGCATCCGATCCCACCACTTCATGGCAAATAGATGGGGAAACAGTGGAAACAGTAACAGACTATTATTTGGGGCTGCAAAATCACTGCAGATGGTGACTGCAGCCTAAAATTAAAAGACGCTTGCTCCTTGGAAGAAAAGCTATTACCAACCTAGATAGCATATTAAAAAGCAGAGACATTACTTTGACAACAAAGGTTCATCTAGTCAATACTATGGTTTTTCCAGTAGTCATGTATGGATGTGAAAGTTGGACTATAAAGAAAGCTGAGCACCGAAGAAATGATGCTTTTGAACTGTGATGTTGGAGAAGACTCTTGAGAGTCCCTTGGACTGCAAGGAGATCAAACCAGTCAATCCTAAAGGAAATCAGTCCTGAATATTCATTGGAAGGACTGATGTTGAAGCTGAAACTCCAATACTTTGGCTACCTGATTCAAAGAACTGACTCATTGGAAAAAGACCCTGATGCTGGGAAAGATTGAAGGCAGGAGGAGAAGGGGACAACAGAGGATAAGATGGTTAGGTGGCATCACCGACTTGAAAGACATGAGTTTGAACAAGCTCCAGGAGTTGGTGATGGACAGGAAAGCCTGGTGTGCTGCAGTCAATGGGGTTGCAAAGAGTTGGACACGACGGAGCAACTGAACTGAACAGACTGGGTTTTTGTTGCCGCCCTCGAGCTTCTCTTGTTTTGGCATGGCTCAGTAGTTTCACCCACTGCATTTGTTGCTTCAAGTTAGCAGCGCTTTCTATTGCATTCCTATTGTATTTATATCACAGTGAAGCTTTGCAACAGCCTGGATTCAGCTGCACAAAGTTTCCGGGTGACCACCGTTGCAGTCTCATCACTTACCACAGAAAAACCACATAGCAACAAGCATGTAACCCACTCAACTCCTGTGGTTAAAACCAAAAAGCAGCTAAGGTAACAATGAACTTGCCACTGGGAGGTGATACAGAGTTGTGATTGAGAGTTTGGGACACTGAGCCCAGACAGCTCAAGATCTGGCTTCATTATTTACCAGTGGTGCAACTTGAACTGCGAACTCCTCTATGATTCTGGCTCCTTATCTGTACATGGATAACTAATAGCACAGCCTCGGAGGTGGCTGTGAAGATGAAGGGCAGCAGAGTAAGCCTGCTCAAAACAGACCACTTTGGCCTGAGGATTATTTTGAGCTAAAGGTACACAGCAAGTGAGCTGACCAGCTCTCTTTTCTTCCTAAAAGCAGGAGATAAACTGCCCTATGGCTTTCCTGATGGCTCAAGAGGTAAACAATCCGTCCTCAATGCAGGAGACACAGGGGACTCGAGTTTGATCCTTGAGCAGAGAAGATCCCCTGGAGGAGAAAACAGCAAGCCACTCCAGTATTCTTGCCTGGAAAATCCCATGGACAGAGGAGCCTGGCGGGCTACAGTCCAGGGGGTTGGACACGACTGAGCAGGCATACACTGTTGGGATTGGAAACCAGCCCATGAGAGATGTCCTCCTACTGAAAGGAAACAACGTTATAATCAAGGGTGGGAAGGGGAAGGCAAAAGACTTCTGTGCAAGCAGACCTTGTTAAAACACTCTTATCTTTCTTTAGCTTCCCTGTTTATTTTAGTTAGTTTTCCACAATTACCTGTCTTTGTTCATAATAAGGTCTTAATTTCCTTATGAGGGCTTTCCTGTCACATTAAAATTATACTAAATAAATATGTATGCTTTTCTCTCGTTAATCTGCCTCATGTAAATTTAAATCTAATGCCCAGATGAAAACTCTAAGTTGTTCAGTCACTAAGTCGTGCCCTATTCTTTGCGATCCCATGGACTGTAGCACACCAGGCTCTCCTGTCCTCCACTGTCTCCCAGAGTTTGCTCAAATTCATGTTCATTAAGTTGGTGATGCTATCTAACCATCTTATCCTCCACCGTCCCCTCCTCCTTTTGCCTTCAATATTTCCCAGCTTCAGGGTCTTTTCCAACAAGGCTGTTCACCTCAAGTGGCCAAAGTACTGGAGCTTCAGCTTCAGCAACAGCCCTTCCAATGAATATTCAGGGTAGATTTCCTCTGAGATTGACTGGTTTGAGCTCCTTGCAGTCCAAAGAACTCTCCAGAGTCTTCACTAGCACCACAATTCGAAAGCATCAATTCTTCAGCCAAAGGTTAGGTAAAATTTTGCCTCCTCTACAGGGATTAAGCAGGATAACTATGTATCTGAAACACCTTCATATGAAAGAAACACTATTATTATCTACTAAACATGTGCATATACATGAATGTGAATGTAAATGCAAAAAAAAAAAAATGCTCTGGAAGGGAGCATGCAAAAATGGTAGTAGTTGTTATTCTAGGGAAGGGGAGTGGGATTTTGGGGAAGGGATGGGAATGATGGGTGACTTTTACCATTTACTCTGTATTTTCCTGAATTTTAATTTTTTTCAATGAGAATTTCTTCATCAATGAATTATTTGTGGAACTTTAAAAGTGGGAATTCCCCAGCAGTCCAGTGGTAAGGACCTTGAGCTTCCTCTGCAAGGGGCATGTTTGATCCCTGGTAGGGAAACTAAGATCCCACAAGCCTCATGACCCAAAAGCCATCTGACACGGCCAAATAAAAAAATTTTTTAATAAAAAAAACTGACACATATAAGTCAACCTTTGCAGTAGGGTTAGAAAAATCACATCATGTACTAAAAGATGTACATGAAAGTACCTATCATTTAATCAAGTAAAACAGGTTTTGTATTTCCTAAAATAACCAGAAAATATCTTTTTAAAAATACAAATCTGATTTTTTAAAAAATCATATTGGTTTTACCATAGGAGAGGATTGCCTTAGGAAGTAGCTAAAGCAGAGTCATAGGAAAGTGTATTAATGTGCTCCAATCACAACATCTTAGAAACCTCTTGTGGTATAATTATAATGGAAGTTCTCACATGACAATGCCAACCTTTTTCATTACTGTGTCACTGTCTAGAGCGGTCATTGCTTTTAGTCTTCTGCCGTCATATCATCATGACTATTTGAGTTTCCACACCATAAACATACTTATATGACAAAAAAAGAAACATGCCGCTGTCGTTACTTCACCTAGGCCACAGCCATGCATTATTATATAGGACACGTTTTATTATAGGTAATAAAAGTCACAACAAAAATAAACTTTTAAATTTAAAGCCAATATTCTGCACTAGTCCAGAGTATTTCTGGTGACTTTTGTGCCTCACGTTTGGGAATATTAAAACAACAATTTACCTGAGCAGTTTATCCCTTATTTCAAGGGTGTAAACTCTGGGAAGAGAAGCTGTGGTAGAGATGCTTCTGGAGCTCCTATTCCCCCAGACGGAGCCTAACTGTATCCACGGAGGCCCCTGCTGACCCCTCCTCTGTTTCCAGGTATATAGGGAAAGCACAGGGACAGTAAAGGCTGAAGCTTGAGATTCCCCAGCTGATGAAATTGAGTAGACGATAACTAAATTAGAGAAACTTCTTCAGTATGGTCAACCATTCACACTATCCCAAAGGAAATAAAGCCTTTTCCAGAGGGATATTAGCAGGGGCGGGGGTTGGGGACAGATGTGTGTGAGGTGAGGGGTGGTGAAGAATCCCCTTGCCAATGCAGGAGACGGGGTTCAATCCCTGATCAGAGAAGTCCCATATGCCGAGAAACAACTAAGCCCAAGGGCCACAACGACCGAGCCTGTGCTCTAGAACCTGGGACCTGCAACGACTGACCCCAGGTGCTGCAACTATTAAAGCCAGTAGGCCCTAGAGCCCAGGCTCCAGAACAAGAGAAGCCACCACAATAAGAAGCCACCCCAATGAGAAGCCCTCCCACGGCATCTAGAGAGTAGCCCTACTCACCACAACTAGAGAAAAGCCCAAGCAGCAATGAAGACTCAATACAGGCAAAAACAAACAAACAAACAAACAAAAACGTCTGCCTTAAAAAAAAAGAGAAAGGGAAGGAAAGGAGTGGCCTTTGAGGAACCAGCCCAGATGAAAGCTCCTGCGATTGCACAACATCACCACCAGGTGGCGCGCGGGAAAGCATCAAACTCGGGCCTCGGCGGACTACAGCAGCTCAGTCACTCAGTCCTGTCCGCCTGTTTGTGACCCCATGGACCGCAGCACGCCAGGCTTCCCTTTCCATTACCAAATCCCGGGGCTTGCGCATGTCCATCGAGTCGGACTACAGTCTTGGGTTAAAGCCACCAGCCTCTTAGGTCCCCACCAGTAGTCAAACAAAGCAAGGCTGGTCTCGCTTTGGCAGCACATGTACTAAAGCCGGAACCATACAGAGAAGGTTAGTATGGCCCCTGCGCAAGGATGACACGCAAATTCCTGAAGCCTTCCATATTTTGTGCCCTTCCCCAGCGTCCAGACACCGTTTGCGTCTTAGCCCCCAAGGAAACGCTTTTTTGTCAAAACCACAACGCCTGGCACTTAATTCTGAACTTGTGATTTTTCACTATAAAAAATAAAGCAAGGGTGACTGTAAACGCCGTGAAACTGTGCCGCATAGACAGGAGGGAATTGGGAGGGGCTCATAAAAGGGTTTGGGTTTCTGTTAGATGATTTAGGGAAGAGTTTATCAGGGTGAGGCTTGCTCTGGACCAGGTGCCGTCAGAAAGGAGGGGTAATTTGGTGATTATCTTAATGATTTTCATCAAAGACATGACAGGAAGGGGACCAAGCTAACGCCGTCATTCAGAAAGAACCATAAAGAAGCGGTAGTTACCGTGTTAGCTAGGAAATGGTGGGGGGGCGGGTGGCCCGCGGCGCAGGAGGCGCGGGAGTTTGGTTGTTCCTGTGGTTCTAAGAGCCGCTTTGGTTTGTGCTGAAGGCATGGTTGCAGAATGGTCTCTGCCTCACCCCACAGAGGGCTCTCAGGAGACAGTGCCTTTCTGAGAAAAGGTTTATGATTGGTAGTACTAAACCAGTTCCCAGCTATGGGGGCCAGGCCGGTTGCCAGCTGACAGCTGTGGAAACTTCTTTTTTTTTTTTTTTCTTCACATGCTTCTGCATGCCCTCCGGTTCCCCGCTGTCAGAAGGAGCATCCTAGGAAGTCATCCCCAGGAAAGCCTGTGGCATGGTAGCTAAATGGCTGGCCCATGGCTTCAGACTGACCTGACTGTGCTTCTCAAGTCTACCATTCACACTGGCTGTGGGACCTTGGATAAGCACTTAACTTCTCTGTGCCTGTTTCCTCTTTTGTAAAAGAAAATAAAAATAGTACATGGAAACTGAAACTGGGAAACTGGGAGAATGAAATGAGATAGCATATGTAAAGCACTTACAATAGTGCCTAACACATGATAGGCATTTAACTAAGACTAATCTACCTGTTCTGGAGGAGGAAATGGCAAGCCACTCCAGTATTATTGCGTGGGAAATCCCATGGACAGAGGATCCTGGCGGGACTACAGTCCATGGGGTCACAAAAGAGTCTGACATGACTTAGCCACTAAACAACAACAACCCTGTTCATTATTTGTCAAAGGTCACAATGCTCAATGTACTCTGGAAACCCATCAGGGGACTGAAGAATCAAGTAATATTCAGTTTGTAAAAACACTTCTACTATCAGAAGATGCTTGTGCATATACCACTACTATATATAATGCGGATAACTACTGATAATAAGAACCTACTATATAGCACAGGGAACTCCATCAATACTCTGTAATAGCCTATATGGGAAAAAAGAAGGGATGTATGTATTCACTTTGCTATTCACCTGAAACTAACACAACATTGTAAATCAGCTATATGCCAGTAAATTTTTTTAAATGTGTTCATTACATAACATTTTTCTTTTTTCTGACAACTTGAAAATAAAATCAGAATATTAAAAAGAAAACAAAAAAGATTACTCATAAATGAATTTGAAGGGTTCTCTTTTATTTCTGGTTTGTCCAAAGAATATCTATTCCAGACTTAGTAAGAAGAGACTTGTATTCAAAAGGGTTACTGCAAGGGGGGAAGGAAAATACTGCAGTAAGAGAAGGCTGTGACATAGGTTTGCCGCAAGCATCTCAGAGTTGGGCAAAAAGATTTTCCTCTGTTATAGAGAGGAGTAAACAAGTCTGGGAAGAGCCAGACTCAGGGAAGTGGGATGAAACAGTGGTGTGAGGACTTCCCTGGTGGTCCAGTGGTTAAAAATGTGCCTGTCAATGCAGGGTACACAGGTTCAATCCCTGGTCCAGGAAAGTCCCACATGCCATGGAGCAACTAAGCGTGTGTGACACAACTCTAGAGCCCAAGCACCACAACAAGAGAAGCCACTGCGATGAGAAGCCTGTGCACCGCAACTAGAGAGTAGCCCCTGCTTGCCATCACTAGAGAAAGCCAATGAGCAGCAATGCAGACCCAGTGCAGTCAAAAATAAATTGGGGGAAAAAAAGAAAAGAACTTAAAAACGAGTGGCGTGAATGGATGGTAGATTAGAGAATATTTGACCCTGTTCTCAGAAGCTGTGTGTTGTGCTGTGTATTCAATCATGTCCGACTCTTTGTGACTTCATGGATTGTAGTTCACCAGGCTCCTCTGTCCTTGGGATTTTCCAGGCAAGAATACTGGAGTGGGTTGCCATTTCCTTCTCTAGGAGATCTTCCCGACCCAGGGATCGAAACCGGGTCTCCCACATTGTAGGCAGGTGCTTTACCGTCTGAGCCACCACGGAAGTCACTGAGGGTGGGCCAAAGTTCAAGGACCTAGAGGAAGGAGACAGCTTACCCAAAGTTTGGTTAACATTAACCAAACTTTGGTTAACTTTGTTAAAACATTAACATTGTGTTGCATTTATTGGTGGGGACAGGAAGTTCAGCTAATCATTTATGAGGCAAAGAAAGGAAATCATGAGGGTCTATGTCTGGCCTTGTCACAGTGAACAAGGGACACCTTGTCTACATTGGCCAGGAAAGGACAGGTCTTAGTATTAAACAAAGGCTGCTGGGGGATTTCTTAATCCTCACCAATGTTTTCCAGGATAACAGGGCTCAGGTAAGATTCAGCATTTATTCAGGTTGCAAATTATAATACATGTTTCCTATTTCTTAAATTGCTGTGTTTCACATAAAGGATGAAATATCCTGAGAGATCATGAAGACTTGCATAGAGGTGCAGGTCTGTAAAGCAGAAGGGCCAGGGAAGGGCTGGTTTATTTGCAAAGCCCTTGGCAAACTGAACTGTTTAGAACGTATACCTTCTGTGGCTGTTGCATTTCTTTGGGCCTACAGGTGAATCCTCATGACTCAGTGGTGGAGAATCCACCTGCTAATACAAGGAGACACTGGTTTTATCCCTGGGTCGGGAAGATCCCCTGGAGAAGGAAATGGCAACCCACTCCAGTATTTTGCTGAGATAATCCCATGGACATAGGAGCCTGACAGGCTACAATACATAGGGTCACACAACTGAGTGACTAAGCATGCACGTACGCATGCACGAGTGGATCAATAAAAACTAAAACTTGAAATGAGGCAACATCCACACATATGTTGAAACCACATTTTAGTTCAAACCCTGTTGAGGGCCCAGCTCTCTTCCAGGGCTTTGGGGAGTCTCAGTGTTAAAATCCTGCTCAGCCCACACCCCCTGCAGGGCGATTGCTATGCTGCCTACTTCCCTTTGCCTGTAAGGAGTCCAGCCTTCATGTAGACCATCTCCCTCTCATTCTGTTCTCTTGCTTTCAGAGCCTTTCCATCTGCAGTAACACAGCTTGAGGCTGCTCACATATTCCACTGTGGAGCTGGGCAATCTTGTAACTCCTGCATTTTGCAATGTGTCCTGGAGGCAGCCTGGATCTGCGGTAGACCTGAGAGGCTCCCCATGCCTGCCCTCCACCTCGGGGAACGTCTTTATTACACGCTCTTGTCAGGTTCTGAGCAGTCAAGCTTTGATTTACTTTCCCTTCCGAGAGCCAAGGGAATAAAACTGTCAAGTACAAGCTGATGATTTGAACTAGTGCTGAGGATTTATGAAAATGCTCAAAATCCAAGCAGGGCGTGAGGAGAAACAGCCTGACATCCTCAGCCAGGAAGTGTGTGCAGTGGGTCTCACCACCCTCCCCGCTTGACCGCCCCTTCCTCTTTCCTGAAGAGATTCCTCTCCCCCTCCTCCCCACCTTGTCAGGAGACAATGCTCTCCTCGTCTTGAAAACAAAACCAAACCCTGCCTGTTCTGAGAGAGAGGATGTGAATCAGAGGATCCCTAACTGGAAGGAACTTGACTGAGTTGTCAGGTCCCCCTCCCTTCTTTGGGAAACTACTGGTGGTTCCACATTTGGAAAGTTAGCTCCGCCCTTTTTCTTTACATCTAGGAAGGTTCTAACTATGAATCTTTCTAGGGGCTTCCCTGGCAGCTCAGACGGTAAAGAATCCACCCGCAATACGGGAGACCTGGGTTTGATTCCTGGATTGGGAAGATCCCCTGGAGGAGGGCATGGCAACCCACTCCGATATTCTTACCTGGATAATCCCCATGGACAGAGGAGACTGGTGGGCTAACAGTCCATGGGGTCACGAAGAGTCAGACACTACTGAGCTACTTAAGCACAACTGCAGGTGTCCGCACACACTCAGTCCTCTCTGGTTCCTTTCTTCACGTGAGCTCAGAGAGCGTTGTGTGTTTAAATTCAAAATCGATGAATGGTAAGTATTAGTTTTGCTTGAAGATGAGCTGAGCTTACAGTGGGGGACTGACAGGAAGCAAACTAGAGACATAAGCTAAGAAAGCCGAGGAGGATTCCTCAGTGAGTGGCCACCTATTCAGATGAAAGGCAAAGTAAAATTCCTCCCAAAGAGACACAGGAACAGTTGGAGAACAAAATCCTTCTAAGTCTTGCACCTTGACAAGCATATAGACTTTCTGAGGCACTGCAAACTGTATAAATTGTTTCAATCCTGTTAGAAATGCATTTGTTAGCATTTAGAGAAAAGAAAATTCTACCTTTTGACCCACGTTTTAAATACCTATTAATAGCTAACTAACTATCACAAGTTGTAGGGCTTAATATAACCTTTTTTTTTTTTTTTTAAGATTGATTGATTGATTTGGCTGTGGTGGGTGTCTTTGTTGCTGTGAAAGAGTTTTCTCTAGTTGGGTCCAGTAGGGGCTACTCTGTTGCAATTTGCAGGCTTCTCATTGCCCTGGCTTCTCCTGTTGTGGAGCGCAGGCTCCAGGCACATGGGCTTCAACAATAGCAGCTCATGGGCTCAGTAGTTGTGGCTCTTGGGCTCTAGAGTGCTGGCTTAGTAGTTGTGGTACATAGGCTTAGTTGCTCTGCAGTATAGGGGATCTTCCTGGACCAGGGATCAAACCAGTGTCCCTTGCATTGGCAGGTGGATCCTAAACTACTGGACCACCAGGCAAGCCCTTTTCAACCATTTATTTTGCAAGTGGTTTTACAGATAAGCAATTTGAGGACTCCGCAGGGCATCTGTCTGCCTGGCTTCATGTGGGGGCAGCAAGGTCTAGTGAAAGCCTTCTAGGTGGTGTCTTTGCTCATGTGTCTGACGTCTCAGTGATCCTTGGGCTTTTCTTGATGCCCACCTGGGGCTTCAGACCCCAGGGCTTCTTCATGTGGCTTGAGCTTCTCATAGCATGGTGGTTTCAAGAAAGCTGCACTTTCTAGAAGTAGGAAATAGATGTTACTAAGGCCAATTAAGGGCTATATCTGAAATAGGAACAGTGTCACCATTGCCACAGTCTAATGGTCAAAGTAGTCACAGAGCCCATCTAGGTTCAAGGGGAGTGTCAAGTCTTTGTTGCAGAAGAGCAATGGGGTTGGGAGATATTATGTGGCCATCTTTAGAACATGCAACCTATCACAACCCATAATCTTTTTAGGAATATATCACATGGAAATTATGCCAGAGAAGTACAAAACAGAGAAGTTCATCACAGCTTTTGTAGGAAAAAACCTCCAAACAGTGGAAACAACCTACAAGTCTACCAATAGACTACATCAATTGTCACACACCAACTAACAGGAATAAAAAGCCATAATAATTGAAAAGATTATGAAACAACATGAATAAATGTTACCTATAGCTCAGTTGGTAAAGAATCTGCCTGCAGTGCAGGAGACCCAGGTTCAATTCCTGGGTCAGGAAGATTCCCTGGAGAAGGAAATGGCAATCCACTCCAGTATTCTTGCCTGGAGAATTCCATGGACAGAGGAGCCTGGCAGGCTATAGTCCATGGGGTCGCAAGAGTCGGACATGACTTAGCAGCTAAACTACTACTACTATAAAAGGAGAAAATGTACAATTGAAAAGCATATGTACTATGATGATAATTATGTAAAACCCTGCACACATCTGGGTAAAGTCTGGAAGGAAATATGCAGAAATGAAAATTATTGCCTTGAGGTGGTAAGATTCTACATACCTTCCATTTTCCTCTCTATTGTTACAGCTTCATGAAAAATGAAATTGAGAAGAAAAGAAGTAAAGCTTTAATTGTCAGTGCTCAGTGCTTGGCAGGTACATGTAGAAGTCCAGGGAAGGTACAGGGAACACACAGTTCTCCCTGTAATTCACTCATTCAGATAAACTGCCAGGTCAGAGGATCCACAGACATTCTTGTGTTTAATTAACTTTCTGCTTTGACTTCTCACTTTTGGAATGCTGATTGTCATGGAATTGTCATATTAGCCTTGCTATGTTCTTAAGGCTGTTCATGATATGAGGCTGTAAATACTTTAAAAAGCTACTATAACATAAAATATAAGGTGATATTTTAATCTTTTTCATAATAACTCCATCTACACCACCCCTACTTCTAACCTTGTCTCCCATGAAACACTCCCAGTAGTGAAGCCTCTACGCAGTCTCCTGAATCTGGGCTGACATTGTTGACCCTATTAACCAATGATATATGCCAGAACTGATGCTGTGCTAGGTCCAGTCTTCAGTCTTGAAATGATAGTAGCTTCTACTTTTTGCTCTTGGGAGCCCTGAACTGCCATGTACAAAATCCAATTACCTTGTTGTAGAGACCACATAAAGCTAGGAGGTCAGCTGACCAGGGAGGGGGGAGGCCTTACTCAATATGCCAACTGATTGCAGATACACAAGTGACCACTGGCAAGATCAATAGAAAAATTATTCAGCTGAGCCTAGCCCAAGTGAACAGTTGATTTACAACACTAAGTTTGGGGATAGTTTGTTATGCAGCAACAGAAACACCAGATACCTGTGCCTTTTTTTGATGTAGTCATTCCAAAATATTTATTGAATCTGTTGTTGTTGTTGTCCAGTAGCTAAGTGATGTCCAACTCTTTGCAACCCCATGAACTACAGCACTCCAGGCTTCCCTGTCCTTCACTATCTATCTCCCTGAGTTTACTCAAACTCATGTCCATTGAGTCAGTGATGTGATCCAACCAACTCATCCTCTGTCGCCCCCTTCTCCTCTTGCCCTCAATCTTTCCCAGCATCTGGGTCTTTACAAATGAGTCGGCTCTTCACATCAGGTGGCCAAAGTATTGGAGCCTCAGGTTCAGCATCAGTTCTTCCAATGAATATTCAGGGTTGATTTCCTTTAAGATTGACTGGTTTGGTCTCCTTGCTGTCCAAGGACTTTCAAGAGTCTTTTCCAGCACCACAGTTCAAAAGCATCAATTCTGCAGCACTCAGCCTTCTTCATGGTCCATCTCTTACATTGGTACATAACTACTGGAAAAACCATAGCTTTGATTATATGGACCTTTGTCGGCAAAGTGGTATCTCTGCTTTTTAATACACTCTCTAGGTTGGTCATAGCTTTTCTACCAAGGAGCAAGCATCTTTTAATTTCATGGCTATAGTCACCTTCTGCTGTGATTTTGGAGCCCAAGAAAATGAAATCTGACACTGTTTCCACTCCCCCCCCCCTTTATTTGCCATGAAATGATAGGACCAGACGTCATGATCTTCATTTTTTGAATGTTGAGTTTTAAGCCAGCTTTTTCATTCTTCTCTTTCACCTTCATCATGAAACTCTTTAGTTCCTCCTCACTTTCTGCCATTAAAGTGGTATCATCTACATATCTGAGGCTGTAGATATTTCTCCCAGCAATCTTGATTCCAGCTTGTGATTCATCGAGCCCAGCATTTTGTATGATGTACTCTGCATATAAGTTAAATAAGCAGGGTGACAATATACAGACTTGACATACTCCTTTCCCAATTTAGAACTAGTCCATTGTTCCATGTCCAGTTCTAACTGTTTCTTCTTGAACTGCATATGGGTTTCTCAGGAGGCAGATTAGGTATTCCCTAATTAGGTATTCCCATCTCTTTAAGAATCTTCCACAGTTTGTTTTGATCCACACAGTCAAAGGCTTGAATCTCCAACAGTTCCAGTTCTAGGAACTGGATACAGTGTTGAAAATTAACAATTAAACAAATAGATATACACTTCCTAAGGAAGTTGGTTTTGAGTAGAGATCTAAATGATTAGATGGAGCCAGCTATACAAAGATTAGAAGGAAGCATGTTGCAGAGATGGTGAAGAGATGCAGTCAAAGAGGTAGGCAGGGACTAGATCATGTTTTGGCCCTGGAGGAGTTTGGATTTTATTCTATGTGTAACAGGGAATTTATTGGAGAGTTTAACAAAGTGGAGTAATATTGTCTAATGTTGTCCCTTTAAAGATGATTCTGGCAGCCATGTGGAATAAAAACTGTAGGGCCACCAGACAGGATCAGAGAAATTAGCCAACTCTTGCCATAGTCCAGGTAGTATGTAAGGATGGTTCAGGCTAGAGAAGTAGATCTCAAAGTATGGTCTTGGTAGTGTAGTGTTTCCTTATAAAACTAAATATTGAATTGCTATATGACCTAGCAGTTCTACTTCTTGGTGTATACCAAAGAAAACTGAAAACCCATGTCCACACAAAAGCTTGCACCCTGATGTCCATAGCAACATTATTGATAATAGCTAAAAAGTGGAAAGAACTCAAATGTCTATCAACTAATGAATAAATAAAATGTAGTATATATCCATGTAAAGGAATATTATTAAGCGATATGAGTAAATGAAGCACTGATAGATGCTACACATGAACTTTGAAAATACTATGCTAAGTAAAAGAAGACCACTGAATTGTTCAATTCAGTTTTTATAAAGCACCCAGAATTGGCAAATCCATAGAAAAAGAAAGTAGATCAGTGGTTATCAGGGGCTGATATGAGAGTCAATGGGTAAAGATTGCTAATGCAGAGATAATTGCACAACTTTGTAAACATGCTGAAAACTATTGAACCATCAGTCTTTCCTTTCCTTTTTTTTTTTTTTTTGACTTCACCATGCATCTCATGTGCTCTTAGTCCTTCCACCAGTGATTGAAGCCAGACCCCCCAGCATTGGAACTTTGAGTCCTAACCACTGGGCCATCAGAGAATCCCCTGTTGATCTTAAAAGGGTGAAGTTCATGGTATTTAAAGTATAGCTCCTTTTTTTTTTTAATGTTGAAAAGTGCTTTCTGGGGAGCCCTGAAGATCCCTCTGAGACATTCTTGTGGGTTTGTAAGGTCAAAAGTACTCTCGTAATAGCAGTAAGACATTATTTGCTTTTCTTATTCTCATTCTTTCATGAGTATACAGTAGAATTTTCCAGAGGCTATGTGACATGTGATACTGCAGCAGACTGAATGCAGAATTAGCTATGAATGAAAATGCAGCCTTTTTTTTAAAAAGTCAGACATTAAAGAGATTAGCAAAAAAGTAAAGCAATGCTACTCTTAACACTAAATTTGGGGGGATATGTCTACTTAAAAAGTGTATTATTTATATTAAAATGATACAGACTTATTTTTTAGAGGGTAAATAAATATTTTAAATTGTTTCAGCTTTGATTTCTGATGCTAATGATAAATATTAATACAACTCACATAAACATAACAGGTCTTTGGAGTCCATAACAGCAATTTCCAAGAATGTGAAGGAACCCTGAGACTAAAATGTTTGAGGATTGCTGAAGTAGAATGATAGCAATTGAAACATTAAAAAGTATTTTGAAATAAGCTTCATTGCTGGGGATTTAGATGTTAGTAGTAAGAGGAAGAAAGAATCAAGGATGGCTTCTGGTTGGGGGGCCTAAGCAAGTATGCATGGTGGGGCCATGAGCTGAAATCAGGAGAACTTCAATATGTCAGCAAATCTGGAAAACTCAGCAGTGGGCACAGGACTGGAAAAGGTCAGTTTTCATTCCAGTCACAAAGAAGGGCAATGCCAAAGAATGTTCAGACTACCATACAGTTACACTCATCTCACATGCTAGCAAGGATATGCTCAAAATCCTTCAGCTTAGGCTTCAGGAGTACATGAGAACTTCCAGATGTACAAGTTGGGTTTAGAGAAGGCAGAGGAACCAGAAATCAAATTGCCAAAATTCATGGGATCATCGAGAAAGCAAGGGAAAATGCCTACTTCTGCTTCATTGACTACGCTAAAGCCTTTGACTGTGTGGATCACAAGAAACTCTGGAAAATTCTTAAAGAGAGGAATACCAGACCACTTACCTGTCTCCTGAAAAACCTGTATGCTGGTCAAGAAGCAACCGTTAGAATTGGACATGGAACAACAGACTGGTTCAAAATTGGGAAAGGAGTACATCAAGGCTGTATATTGTCACCCTGCTTCTTTATAACTTATGTGCAGAGTATATGAAGTGAAATGCCAGGCTGGATGAATCACAAGCTGAAATCAAGATTCCTGGGAAAAATACCCACAACCTCAGATATTTGATACCACTCTAATGGCAGAAAGCAAAGAGGAACTAAAGAGTCTCTTGATGAAGGTAAAAGAGGAGAGTAAAAAGGTGGCTTGAAACATAACATCTAAAAAAACAAGATCATGGCATCAGGTGTCATCATACGTGTATACTAAGTCGCTTCAGTCCTGTCTGACTCTATGCGACCCCATGGACTATAGCCCTCCAGGCTGCTTTATCCTTGGATTCCCCAGGCAGCAATACTGGAGTGGGTTGCCATGCCCTCCTCCAGGGGATCTTCCCAACCCAGGGGTTGAACCTGCATCTCTTATGTTTCCTATATTGGCAGGCGAGTTCTGTGCCACTAGTGCCATCTGGTGCCCTAGGGTGGAAACCCTCTGGTGCCATCAGTTCAGTTTAGTTCAGTTGCTCAGTCGTGTCCCACTCCATGGACTGCAGCATGCCAGGCTATCACCGACTCCTGGAGCTTACTCAAACTCATGTCCATCAAGCCGCTGATGTCATCCAACCATCTCATCCTCTGTCACCCCCTTCTCCTCCTGCCTTCAATCTTGCCCAGAATCAGAGTCCTTTCCAATGAGACAGTTCTTCACATCAGGTGGCCAAAGTATTGGAGAGTCAGCTTTAGCACCAGCCTTTCCGGTGAACATTCAGGTCTGATTTCCTTTAGGATTAACTGACTTGATCTCCTTGCAGTCCAAGAGACTCTCAAGAGTCTTCCACAACACTACAGTTCAAAAGCATCATTTCTTCAATCCTCAGCTTCCTTTATAGTCCAACTCTCACACACATACACAACTACTGGAAAAACCATAGCTTTGACTAGATGGAGCTTTTTTGGGCAAACTAATGTCTCTGCTTTTCAATATGTTGTCTATTTTCTTCCAAGGAGCAAGCATCTTTTAATTTCATGGCCACAGTCACCATCCACAGTGATTTTGGAGCACATGAAAATGAAATCTGACAGTGTTTCCACTTTTCCCCCATTTATTTGCCATGAAATGATAGGACCAGATGCCATGATCTTCATTTTTTGAAAGCTGAGCTTTAAGCCAGATTTTTTAGTCTCTTTTACTTTCATCAAGAAGTTCTTTAGTTCCTCTTTGCTTTCTGCATTAAGGATAGTGTCATCTGCGTACTTGAGGTTACTGATTTTTCTCCTGACAGTCTTGATTCCAGCTTGGGCTTATCCAGCCTGGAATTTTGCAAGATGTTTGCCCATCTTTGGATGAAATGTTCCCTTGGTATCTCTAATTTTCTTGAAGAGATCTCTAGTCTTTCCCATTCTATTGTTTTCCTCTATTTCTTTGCATTGATCACTTAGGATGACTTTCTTATCTCTCCTTGCTATTCTTTGGAGTTCAGTTCAATCACTCAGTCGTGTCCAACTCTTTACGACCCCATGAATCTCAGCATGCCAGGCCTCCCTGTCCATCACCAACTCCTGGAGTTTACTCAAACTCATGCCCATCGAGTCAATGATGCCATCTAGCCATCTCAGTTCGTGACATTGTACAGGAGACAGGGATCAAGACCATCCCCAAGGAAAAGAAATGCAAAAAGGCAAAAGAGTTGTCTAAAGAGGCCTTACAAATATCTGTGAAAAGAAGAGAAGTGAAAAGCAAATGAGAAAAGGAAAGATATTCCCATTTGAATGCAGAGTTCCAACAGAACTAACAGAAGCAGAAGATATTAAGAAGAGGTGGCAAGAATACACAGAAGAACTGTACAAAAAAGATCTTCACAACCCAGATAATCACAATGGTGTGATCACTCACCTAGAGCCAGACATCCTGCAATGTGAAGTCAAGTGGGCCTTAGGAAGCATCACTACGAACAAAGCTAGTGGATGTGATGGAATTCCAGTTGAGCTATTTCAAATCCTGAAAGATGATGCTGTGAAAGTGCTGCACTCAATATGCCAGCAAATTTGGAAAACTCAGCAGTGGCCACAGGACTGGAAAAGATCAGTTTTCATTCCAGTCCCTAAGAAAGGCAACCCCAAAGAATGCTCAAACTACCTCACAATTGCACTCATCTCACACATTAGTTAAGTAATGCTCAAAATTCTCCAAGGCAGGCTTCAGCAATACGTGAACTGAGAACTTCCAGATGTTCAAGCTGGTTTTAGAAAAGGCAGAGGAATCAGAGATCAAATTGCCAATATCCACTGGATCATCGAAAAAGCAAGAGAGTTTCAGAGAAACATCTATTTCTGCTTTATTGACTATGCCAAAGCCTTCGACAGTGTGGATCACAATAAACTGTGGAAAATTCTGAAAGAGATGGGAATACCAGACCACCTGACCTGCCTCTTGAGAAACCTGTATGCAGGTCAGGAAGCAACAGTTAGAACTAGACATAGAACAACAGACTGGTTTCAAATAGGAAAAGAAGTACATCAAGGCTGTATATTGTCACCCTGCTTATTTAACTTATATGCAGAGTACATCATGAGAAACCCTGGACTGGAAGAAGCACAAGCTTGGAATCAAGATTTCCGGGAGAAATATCAATAACCTCAGATATGCAGATGACACCACCCTTATGGCAGAAAGTGAAGAGGAACTAAAAAGCCTCTTGATGAAAGTGAAGGAGGACAGTGAAAAAGTTGGCTTAAAGCTTGACATTCAGAAAACTAAGATCATGGCATCTGGTCCCATCACCTCATGGGAAATAGATGGGGAGACAGTGGAAACAGTGTCAGACTTTATTTTTGAGGGCTCCAAAATCACTGCGAATGGTGACTGCAGCCATGAAATTAAAAGACGCTTACTCCTTGGAAGGAAAGTAATGACCAACCTAGACAGCATATTAAAAAGCAGAGACATTACTTTGCCAACAAAGGTCCGTCTGGTCAAGGCTATGGTTTTTCCAGTAGTCATGTATGGATGTGAGAGTTGGACTGTGAAGAAAGCTGAGCACCGAAAAATTGATGTTTTTGAACTGTGGTGTTGGAGAAGACTCTTGAGAGTCCCTTGGACTGCAAGGAGATCCAACGAGTCCATCCTAAAGGAGATCAGTCCTGGGTGTTCATTGGAAGGACTGATGCTGAAGCTGAAACTCCAGTACTTTGGCCACCTCATGGGAAGAGTTGACTCATTGGAAAAGACCCTGATGCAGGGAGGGATTGGGGGCAGGAGGAGAAGGGGGCGACAGAGGATGAGATTCTTTGGAACTCTGCATTCAAATGGGATTATATTTCCTTTTCTCCTTTGCCTTTCACTTCTCTTCTTCTATCAGCTATTTGTAAGGCCTCCTCAGACAACCTCAGACAGACTTTTTGCCTTTCTTTTTCTTGGGGATGGTCTTGATCACTACCTCCTATACAACGTCATGAACCTCAGTCCATATTTCTTCAGGCAGTCTATCAAATCTAATCCCTTGATTCTATTTGTCACTTCCACTGTATAATCATAGGGATTTGATTTAGGTCATACCTGAATGGTCTAGTGGTTTTCTCTACTTCCTTCAATTTAAGCCTGAATTTTGCAATAAGGTGCTCACTATCTGAGCCACAGTCAGCTCCTGATCTTGGTTTTTCTGACTGTATAGAGCTTTTCCATCCTCAGCTGCAAAGAATATAATCAATCTGATTCCAGCATTGACCATCTGGTGATGTCCATGTGTAGAGTCTTCTCTTGTGTTGTTGGAAGAGGGTGTTTGCTATGACCGGTGTAGTCTCTTGACAAAACTCTGTTAGCCTTTGCCCTGTTTCATTTTGTACTCCAAGGCCAAACTTGTCTGTTATTCCAGGTATCTCTTGTATTCCTACTTTTGCCCTCCAGTTACCTATGATGAAAAGGGCATCTCTTTTTGGTGTTAGTTCTAGAAGGTCTTGTAGGTCTTCATAGAATCATTCAGCTTCAGCTTCTTCAGCACTAGTGGTTGGCGCATAGACTTGGATTGCTGTGATATTGAATGGTTTGCCTTGGAAATCAACAGAGATCATTCTGTCACTTTTGGGACTGCACCCGAGAACTGCATTTTGGACTCTGGTTGACTATGAGGGCTACTTCAATTCTTCTAAGGGATTCTTGCTCACAGAAGTAGATATAATGGTCATCTGAGTTAAATTCACCCATTCCAGTCCATTTGAGTTCACTGATTCCTAAAATGTCGATGTTCACTCTTGACTCTTGCCATCTCCTGTGTGACCACTTCCAATTTACCTTGATTAATGGATCTAACTTTCCAAGTTCCTATGCAATATTGTTCTTACAGCATCGGACTTTACTTCCATTACCAGTCACATCCACACCTGGGCATTGTTTTTGCTTTAGCTCCGTCTCTTCATTCTTTCTAGAGTTATTTCTCCACTCTTCTCCAGTAGCATATTGGGCACCTACTGACCTGGGGAGTTCATCTCTTAGTATCATATCTTTTTATGTTTTCATACTGTTTATGGGGTTCTGAAGGCAAGAATACTGAAGTGGTTTGCCATTCCCTTCTCCAGTGGACCCCGTTTTGTCAGAACTCTCCACTATGACCCATTCATCTTGGGTGGCCCCACATGGCATGGCTCATAGTTTCATTGAGTTGGACAATGCTGTGGTCCATTTGATCAGTTTGGTTAGTTTTCTGTGATCGTGTTTTTCATTCTGTCTGCCCTCTGATGAGTAAGGATAAGAGGCTTATGGAAGCTTCCTAATGGGAGAGACTGACTTTAGGGTTCACTGGTGCCTCACTTCATGGCAAATAGAAGGGGGCAAAGTGGAAGTAGTGACATTTTATTTTCTTGGGCTCCAAAAACACTGTGAACAGTGACTCCAGCCATGAAGTTAAAAGACCCTTGCTCCTTGGAAGCAAAGCTATGACGAACCTAGACAGTATATTAAAAAGCAGAGACATTACTTTGCTGACAAAAGTCTGTATAGTCAAATATATGGTTTTTCCTGTAGTCATGTACGGATGTGAGAGTTGGACCAAAAAGAAGGCTGAGCCCAAACAACCGATGCTTTCAAACTGTGGTGCTGAAGAAGACTCTTATGAATCCTTTGGACTGCAAGGAGATCAAGCAGTCAATTCTAAAGGAAATAACTAAATACTCACTGGAAGGGCTGATGCTGAAGCTGAAGCTCCAATATTTTGGCCACCTCATGGGAAGTGCCAACTCACTGGAAAAGACCTTGAGTCTGGGAAAGATTGAGGGCAGGAGAAGGACTTGACAGAGGATGAGATTTTTGGATAGCATCTCAATAATGGACGTGAGTTTGAGGAAATTCCGGGAAATGGTAAAGGACAGTGAAGCCTGGTGTGCTGCAATCCATGGGGTCACAAGTATTGGACATGACTTAGCAACTGAACAACAGCAACATGTGAGGAAGAAGTTTGACAGAGAAAAATTAACTTCTACATCAGAAATTTAGATACTCAGACATTGAAGGACGACCTTATTTAATGCTCTCTCCAATCTGATGAATTAGATATTTTATCTTCATTTTACATATGAAGACATTATAACTCAGAATTTGCCTAGAAAGCAGGAGATGAATCCTGCTCTGAACTAGGTCTGACTGAAATCCACGCTTATCTCAGTTTCCCTAAACTAAATTCACCTAAACTCCCAAATGACCTTCCCCGGTGGCACAGTGGTAAAGAATCTGCCTGCTAATGCAGGAGGTGCAAGAGAAATGGATTTGATCCCTGGGTCAGGAGGATCCCCTGGAGTAGGAAATGGCAACTCATTCCAGTATTCTTCCCTGGAAAATTCCATGGACAGAGGAGGTTGGAGGGCTACAGTCCATGGGGTCGCAGAGTCAGACATGACTGAGCGCGCGCACACACACACCCACACAAACTCCCAAATAGGAGGAACTAATAAAGGGATTTAGGTAAAAGTGATATTTAAAGTGTGTAGCAACTGTTTTGGTACCCTGTGAAGGCTTCAGTTCCCACAGGTAGCCACGGCAGGTTTCCTGTGAGATGGTACAAGATGAGTGATCAAGTGGACATCAAGCATGTCCACTAGGTGTGGCCCATCAGAGCCCAATCCTGCACCGCAGAGGGCCAGAGAAGCCAGGGCCTGGGTCGGGGGAGAAGGAGGAGGAGGAAGTGCTAGGGTGAGTTTTCACCTTTTAGGAAGAATTTTAATATTTTAACAGAGTGCAACAACTGCAGTGTAAAGCCAGCTGAAAGTCAGCCGTGATGTTAGTAAGGTTGGTGTTAAAATATTTCCCCTTTCACTCTGGATTCAGAGAAATTGTTTTCAAAATCAGAGATTGGGTTTCAGTTTTGCTCTGTTTCTTGTCTTGCAAATAATCAACTTGCTCTATTTCTAATCCTTGGATAAAATAAACCACCTACGCAACCAATCTATCAAATATGGGAATGTGATTTATAAGATATATTCATTTAAATATAATTTCAGCATACAAAACAATACATGGAGACAAACTCAAAATTCAAATTCCTGCAAGTTCAATCTGAAAAAATGTTTGTATTACTATTGTTATCTAAGCTAGGTGACTATCAGTAAGACCTTAATATTGCTTATTGTATATTATTTGGTATTAAAGTTTTCATTTTTTCACATTTGTAAATGGCATTATGATTGTGCTTTTTAAAAAAGAGTCAATATCTTAGATGTACATACTACAGTATTTCTGATGAGATATTTTATATCTGACAGTTAATTTCCAGTAATCTAACGTAGTGGAGTGTGGGGTTATAAATGAAACAAGATTGGCCATAGAGTGATAAATGTTGAATCCAGGTAATCAGTACATATTAGCAGCTTAGTCACTAAGTTGTGTCCAACTCTTGCAACCCCATGGACTATAGCCTGCCAGGCTCCTCTGTCCATAGGATTCTCCAGGCAAGAATACTGGGGTGGATTGCCATTTCCTTCTGCAGGGAATCTTCCCGACCTAGGAATTGAACCCGGGTCTCCTGCACTGCAGGCAAATTCTTTTCCAACTGAGCTATGAGGGAAGCCCAGTATGTAGCTTTGAGGGAATCAATACATAGGGGCTCATTATTTCATTCTTTCTACTTTGTCTATGTTTGGAAATTTCCAAAACAAAAAATTTAAGAAAAAATTTCAATATTTATGCGATCTTTGGAGAGTGCTACTATTAAAAAAAAAGGGACACAGGATACCAGACAGTAAATTATTTTCTGTATTTCACTTGCTTTAGGTTCTTTTTTTTTTTCTTGAAAGGGTTCTGTGAAATCGTACATTTCAAGATGAATATAAAAAGTAGTATGTATTTATCCATAATTTCCTTTTAGTAGTTTCTGGGTGTCTCCTATATACTTCTGATTATAGCAATGAGAGTAAATAATTCCCCCTAATTTGGTCTTAACTCTCAACTGCTGTCACATTAATTGCTACCTTTGTGTAGCTGCTGCCTGGCAATACATTACTAGACAAGACAGACATTTTAGAATCTAAATTTAGAATCTAAATCTAATATTAACTTAGCAAGTTTTTCATTTCTTATTAATTTACTTTTTTTAAGATGAAAAATTTTTAATTCTGTTATTGGCTTAATTCTTTATTATAATCTGGGCACATTTTGTCGTAGAGGAGTCTCCAGAACTCAATTTTTACCCAACAATGTTCGAAAGATGGTTCCACAATATTTTAACATTTCTAGCTATCAATTAATTTTTGTATCCCTAAATTAGACACTCTTGCCACCCTTACCACCAACACCCCCTCACCACCATGTGAAGATGTAACTTGAAGATGGTTGTCTGCATACCGGGAAGAGCACTCTTCCCAAATAACTAAGCTGGCCCTTTGATTTTGGATTTCTCAGCCTTCAAAACTGTGGGAAATAAATTTCTATGCTTAAACCTCCCAGTCTATGATAATTTATTACTTGCAGCCTTAACTAAGACATGGAGCTTTGTGTTTTATAAGCCTAGATAGCAATTTTGTAAAGTGATAAAAGTTAAGCAAACAACAAAATTTAAGGACAGAACAGCTAAATACAGAGAGTTGAAACTGTATTATCTAGCTCAAACCTTGAAGAAATGGGAGTGTAAATTTAAAATGGTTGTTTCCTGCTCTTGGTTCTTCGGTACTAGACAGTGTTCTTTCCTACTGTTAGTTAATAACATGCATATCTAAAATTAAGCCTCTTGTGTTGCCTTGGATTCTGTTACTTTAAATAGGCACCCACCAGATTATAATTTTTACTTGTTTGAAGATTGTTGGAGTCTGATATTAATTCTTTCCTGCCAAAAAATCACAATGGGCAAGCTGGAAGTCAGAAACAATTATTCAGGATAGTACAATTAAATTGGCTTTTCTCCCAGCATCTTTCTTGTTACCTTTAATTATCGTTGGAGTCTGAAGTTCAAGGAAACAGTCATAGGAGAAGAATTCTTTTTTTTTTTTTGAGAAGAATTCTTTTACAAAGAGGGGGAGACAGGGAGAGAGATTGTGAGAGAAAGGGTCCATAGTTTTCCTAAAACAGAAGTGGTACTTTCCACAATGTATTCTAAAAACTGTTATGTAATCTAAAATTGCTCCCTGGAAATGATTGAGGGAGTTCTAAGCTTGGAGGATAACAGTTGCTTAGAAGCAACTAAGGTGAATAAACATCCTACGATTTCTTTCTGAGATTTCAAGGCTAATTCAATGATGTGGTTATGTCTAAATTGCTAAGCTTAAAATAATTGCCTCATGAATAGTCTTATTGATTATGACTGAAAAACACAGAGGATCTGTGTTCTATTTTTAGTTTGAACATATGCTCTTTGTCAAGGAAGCCAAGGGATGCATTTAGTCAACTTTTTGAAAGAGTAAACTGTGATGTGTGGATGTGAGGAGAGAGAAAACAGTTCCTAACCTCCATAAGCTCTCAGCTACACAAGTTGGAAGAAAAAGATATATATATATATGAATTAATTAATATTGCAGGAATAAACTATGTAGAACTAAATACAAATGCCTCTGAATTCAGAGTGGGAGAAAGTAGATGAGTGAGAGTTTTGTGATTTAGAGAAGGTATTCGAAATTGTATACGAAGTCAAACTGAGAACTCAGGTTTAAATTCCGGCATGTGGTAAGAGTCTAAAAATGGTGGATCCAAAATACACCCAAATCAAGATTGGTAGTTTTATTTAGTTGACTCTTCAATTTGGTGCTTTCAACCATGAAATTTATAGTTGAAACTGAGGAAGATTACACATTTATAACATGAAATTGAGTTCATTACTGAATAGCCAAATTAAATAGTTTTGATGATTGAAAATTATGCATACATAAACATTAAACCCCGCTATATTTCAACATTTATAGTTAATTGTATTCTTGAGACTATTCTGGATCTTCTTGTGTGCAACACTAAATCTATAGGACTCTTTGGCACATCACTAGAACACTGCCGGACATATGGTAGGCACTCAATAAGAATTCTTGAGGACTTCCCTGATAGTCTAGGGATTGGGAATCTGCCTGCTAATGCAAGGGACATGGGTTTGCTCCCTGCTTTGGGAAGATTTCACATGCCTTGGGACAACTGAGCCTGTGTGCCACAACTACTGAGCCCACATGACCTAGAGCCCGGGCTTTGAAACAAGAGAAACCATCGCAGTGAGAAGCCTGTGCATTCAACTAGAGAAAACCTGAATGCAGCAATGCAGCAATGAAGACCCAGAGCAACCAAAAACAAATAAATGAAATTATTTAAAAAAGAATTGTCAATTCATTCTCCATTATGCATGCATGTGTATGTATGCATATATTCAATATGACTTTATCTATAGTCATTCAAATTACCCTAAAGAATAAGCCAGCAAAATAGTTGCAAGTGTGAGTTATGTATATGAGAATGTCTATGATTCACAATGTTGATAATCTTTTCTCACAGAAAAATACACACACACACTTAAAAAGAAAGATTTTGAATTACAAAAAAGCAATAGATGCCTGTTGTACAATTTTTAATAATTTATAAATTTAATATTCAGAGATATGAAAAATAAAAAGTAGATGCTTTTCATATTTTTAAGCACAAACATATGTATAGTTTATTTTTAACACAGAATCATGCTACATATTTTATTTCTTAATTTTCCATTCAACCATGTAGTGGATAATTTTTTTTTCCATCAATGCAACTTCTTTCTTAGCATTACACCACATAAATATACTATAATTTATATAACCACTTCCTCTTGGTAGAAATAAGGTTGTCTCCATTTTTTTTAAATTTCATAAACAATGTTTCAGGTAATATCATTGCACACGTATCCTTTACTTGTGCGTTTTTGTAGGAGAGGTTTTGAGAAGCAGAACTGTTGAACCAAAAGGTAGGAGTGTTCTAAATTTTGATGGAACATCTGTATTTTAATTGCTACTCTTACATTCTCAATCTTGGCTTTGTGGCAAGGAATCCATCCAACCAAAAAAACTATCAATTTCTTCCTCATTGTATGGGCCCTGCCCTAGTTGCCCAAGACTCTAGTGGCTTATTGTTGTTACCTCCTTGGGAAGAGATAAGCCTGGGTTGTTTTTTCCTCCAAAATTTGGACTTACACATTCTTTCTTTTAGGTATAGAATATGTACGATTTTTTCTTTAAAACTGGGAAGGATCTTACAGATCAATCCCCTTATTTGGGGGGCATACTTTTAGTTGCAAGTAAAAGAAGAATAACCCAAACTGGTTGAAACACTAAAAGGAATGTATCGGCTCACATCAACCGACAAATTTCAGATACTGAGCTGGCTTCTTGTGTGTTTTGACCCAGAGTTCATGATACAATCTGCTTTTCAGAGTTTCTCTACTCTCTGCACTGACCTGTGTGTTGGCTTCATCCTTGGTCTGGCTTTCCCCCATAGGGCTACCAGCAATTCTGTATTCTTCCTTACTGACATCCAAAATGAGAAGATGGTGCTCCTTCCTGCAACTGTCAAACAAATGTTCTGAACCTCACACTAAGTAGACCAGCTTAGGACAATTGTACATCTCCAAATCATTAACCCTTGAAAGGGTCATAGGTTCACAAAGCCTCACCCTAGAGTTAGTGGTAAGGCCAATCCCACCCAAACATCCAGGCTACACAATGAAGGGAGGGGAATGGATTCTGATTAAACAAACACTCCTTAGGGAGGAACTTCCTTTCCTCTTGCCTCATGTTTCCATAAGGAGGGACTTCTACTACTGTGACACTCGTGGCACCTCTTTTACCCGTTGCTTACTGTTCTCGTGGGTGACGGATAGCCAAGTCTAACATTCATGGTCCTCATTTCTCTGATGGAAGAAGCTAATCTAATTAAATGTTGCAAGCATTGAAGATTCAGCTGTTTTCTTTCCTCCTAGAACTTACATGGGATGGCAATACTAGGGTAAACGTAGCTGCTCTTCAGTCTCAAATGTTCCCTTCTGTGTGCTGTGTCAGAGTATGGCCTGGGGGAAGATTTCTGAGCACAAAATGCAATCTATCAACAATTGAGGAAATAAATCTATGATATTTTAAATATAGTTTGCTATTGTTTCAAGAAGTAGACAGATAAGGTACACTTAGTTTCTATAGGTTTATGTATTCATAGTTACATAGAGATCTTGAGGGCTTCCTAGGTGGTGCTAGCAGTAAAGAACCTGCCTGCCACTGTGGGGAGATGTTAAGAGACTCAGGTTCGATGCCTGGGTTGGGAAGATCCCCTGGAGGAGGGCATGGCAACCCACTCCAGTATTCTTGCCTGGAGAATCCCATGGACAGAGGAGCCTTGCAGGCTGCAGTCCACAGGATTGCACATAGTTGGACACGACTGAAGTGACTTAGCGTGCACACATTCAGAGATCTTTAAAACATACAGAAATAGAGCTTCTCTTCATAGCTTTTGAATCAGGGGCTGAGTGGATGTGTAAACAAGTCTTTATATTTTTTAGCCTGGGGTAGCCTGAAGGTTTTGTCCAATTCTTCCTATCAACATTCTCCAGGCCAAATCACACTTAAATATGTGCTCTTTTGGCTGCAAATGGCAGAATCCCAACTTAAATTACCTTAGGCAAAAAAAAAAAAAATGTCAAATTCACAGTAACAGTGGAGGATGTTTGCTGCATTTGTCTTCTTTGTCCTGGGTGTCAGTCTCATTCTTCTCTCTCGCTGCAGACTATTTTTCTTCACATAACAGAAACATGACCACTGGTGTCTCCTGAGGTTTTCAGCTTACAACACTGGCCATCTGCAGAGAGACCACCTCAACTCTCTGGGCCCTAAGTCCAAAACCAATGGGGAATCGCTTATTGGCCCAGTTTGAGCCATAAGCCGTCTTCTAGACGAATCAATTCTTCTGAGAGGAGTGTGTGTGTGTGCGCGTGCGCGTGCATGTGCACGCATGTGTGTGGTGTTGTATCATATCATTGCAGCTCCTGAGAGAGCAATTTGGTTGGAATGAAAGGAAGGAGGTTCTCAGAAGGAGGCAGTCCCAAGAAAACAATTACACATAAATCTACTAAAGTATTATTTGGAAAAAGAGAAAGAACAGGACTAGATGATGAAAAGAAACTAATGTTGGGTATTTTATGTGAGGCAAAAGGAGAAAAGAAGGTCTAGATATTTCATTGAGAAAGTAAGGAAACATTTACGTGAAACTTTAGATATGACAGACATATTCAAAATGTTGACTAATCTTGTGCCTTATTTACTTTCAAATACTTCAGTCAAATGGAGGAGGAAATGACAACCTGCTCCAGTGTTCTTGCCTGGAGAATCCCATGGACAGGGAAGCTTGGTGGGCTATAGTCCACAGGGTCACAAAGAGTCGGACACGACTGAGTGACTAACCACCCACGCACTTCAGTAATGAAACAATTAAAGGGCAAAATGTTAATATTCAAACTGGGTGATGGGAGA
The DNA here is from genome assembly GCF_023699985.2 of Odocoileus virginianus. Taxonomy (NCBI): domain Eukaryota; kingdom Metazoa; phylum Chordata; class Mammalia; order Artiodactyla; family Cervidae; genus Odocoileus; species Odocoileus virginianus. The sequence continues at coordinate 36,165,687 of NC_069696.1, read as the reverse complement.
ATAGTCAAATTCATAGAATCATAAAGTACCCTGGTAGATGGTAGGGGCAGGAGGTTGGGACGGGGGAGGGAGAATGGGTAGTTGGTGTTCAATGGGGACAGAGTTTCAATTTAGGAAGATGAAAAATTCAGGAGGATGATGGTGAGAGTTGTACAACAATGTGAATGTATTTAGTGCCCATGAACTATACTGTTAAATATAGTTAAAATGGTATATTTTATATAATGTGACTTTACCATAACAAAAAATTTTTGAAAACTAAGTGATGGGTATACAGGTGTCCATTATTCTAGTCTTTCCATATGCTTGAAAAATTTTCTTCACAAAAGAAAAAAATAATCAAACTCTGAAATGGACCTCTGATGAGAAGTCATAAGCAGCACAGAGGGAAAAGGTTAGTCAACTCAGCTAGAGAGATTTCATAGACTTACAGACATCAGAGGACTTCCCAGGTAGCTCAGTGGTAAAGAATTGGCCTGCCAATGCAAGAGACTCAGGAGACACAGGTTCGATCCCTGAGTCTGGAAGATCCCCTGGAGAAGGGAATGGCATCCTACTCCAATTTTCTTGCTTGGACATTTCCATGGACAGAGGAGCCTGGGGGACTCCAGTCCATGGGGTTGCAAAGAGTCAGACATGACGGAGTGTGTGTGCACACATACACACAGACATCAGACCTGAGAAGGCCTTAAATAGTCTACAATCCAGTCTTTGGTTTTGTTCCCGGTCCCACCACTGACAGTGTGTGTTTGGGTAAGTCACGAAAATCCCGTGGAATTTAAGATATTTTCATTTGTAAAATGAGGGAGCTAGCTTAGTTGATTTCAAATATCCTGTGTTAAACTCATTCAAAGCTAGCTAGGCCAAGCTCTCAGGTATCAGCAAAACCAAGAAAGTGAGTCACCCCTACCGCCCGGCATTCAAGGCTCTTCATGTTCTGGCTCCAGCTGAACTTCTGTCCTCTATGCACTTTTATACTCCAGTCATTTCTTCTGTGCCTGAATGTTCCCTCCCAATTCTACCTCCTATTTCTCTTATAAGACCATTTCAAATATGACCACTTTCGTGGCGTCATACTGGATTCCTTAATAAGATCTGACTTCTGTTCACTACATTCCACATATTTATAGAATGTGTCATGTGGAATATGTAATATTTTATTTTTTACTATTTCTAATGGTATTTTAATTTGTTTTGAAAAATATTTTCCTTCCTTGTTGTTGTTCAGTTGCTCACTCATGTCTAACTTTTTGCAGTCCCATGGACTGCAGCATGCCAGGCTTCTCTGTCCTTCACCATCTCCTGGAGCTTGCTCAAACTCATGTCCATTGAGTCCGTGATGCCATCCAACCATCTCATCCTCTGTCATTCCCTTCTCCTCTCCTCTTCTCCATGCCTTCAACCTCTCCCAGCATCAGGGTCTTTTCTAATGAGTCAGCTCTTTGCATCAGGTGGCCAAATATTGGAGTTTCAGCTTCAGCATCAGTCCTTCCAATGAATATTCAGGACTGATTTCCTTTAAGATTGACTGGTTTGATCTCCTTGCAGTCCAAGGGACTCTCAAGAATCTTCTCCAACACCACAGTTTAAAAGCATCAATTCTTCAGCACTCAGCCCTCTTTATGCTCCAACTCTCACATCCATACATGACTACTAGAAAAATCATAGCTTTGACTAGACGGACCTTTGGCAGCAAAGTAATGCCTCTGCTTTTCAATATGCTGTCTAGGTTGGTCATAGCTTTTCTTCCAAGGAGCAAGCATCTTTTAATTTCATGGCTGCAGTCACCATCTGCAGTGACATTGGAGCCCAAGAAAATAAAGTCTGTCACTGTTTCTATTGTTTCCCTATCTATTTGCCATGAAGTTTACCCATCTATTTTCCTTCCTGCTAGACTATAAACTCCTAAAGAAGAGTGATTGTGTCTTATTTAGTTTCATATTCTCAGATCATTAGCATTATGATTTAGACAAAAGGATTTTTATAATCTTAGACCCATCATTTAAGGTGGAAACAGATTTATGCAAAACTGTGAGTTGGCTGTTTTGCTTCCAAACTCAATTTTTTTTTTTTTTTGGTTGCATTGGATCTTCGTTGCAGTACAAGGGCATTCTCTAGTTGTACCTTGCATGGGGCTTCTGGTTACAGTGCTTGGGCTTCTCTTGTTGTGGCACACAGGCTCCAGATTGCATGGGCTCAATAATTGCAGAGTACAGAGATCAGTCCTGGGTGTTCATTGGAAGGACTGCTGTTGAAGCTGAAACTCCAATACTTTGGCCACCTGATGCAAAGAGCTGACTCATTTGAAAAGACTGTGATGCTGGGAAAGATTGAGGGCAGGAGGAGAAGGGGACAACAGAGGATGAGATGGTTGGATGGCATCACCGACTCAATGGACATGAGTTTGGGTAAACTCCGGGAGTTGGTGATGGACAGGGAGGCCTGGCATGCTGCGGTTCATGGGGTCGCAAAGCGCTGGACACAACTGAGGGACTGAACTGAACTGAACTGACAGGCTAAGTTGCCCTGAGGCATGAGGGATCTTAGTTCCCCAACCAGGGATTGAACCCGTGTCCCTTCATTGGAATGTGGATTCTCAACCATTCGACCACCAGAGAAGTTCTGCCACCAGACTCTTATTGGCATAAACTAATGCTTTTTCTGAAACTAATGATGAGGGAATATGATTATTGATTTTCCAAATAATTTTTTAATTGCAGTAAGATTTTCCCAGAAAGCTTTTTAGCTAGCAGAAGAAAATGTTACTCAAAAAAATTCTACCACAAAAGAGAATCTTTTGTTGGAATTGTAATCACAATTGGCATGTTTGGTGCTATGGGATTGTTGCCTCCACTGTAGGTTTCCAGTCGGGCAGCATATGTACCAGGAACAGCAGCAGAATGGAAGGCAGTGCTGTAAGTATTTGAGCAATGATCTCTAAAGGACTCTCTGGTAAAACCTCCCATGGAGGGGATGACTTATGTGTGGAGAGGTTCAGCCATGCCAGGGTTTGCTGCCTGCAGGAGGCACAGGAATGAGGAACTACCTGATTACTGCTAACCTGGCATACCATATGGTGACTCTGACTACTAGTAAACCGTGGTCGAAGGAATGTCTAGGGCTCTGAGTAGTTTATTTAGCAATCCTATGTCTCCTGGTTATGAATATGAGTAGATGACATGGTGGAAATGAAGAATGGTACCAACAAGGATTTAACTTAGCCTGGGAATAGGGATATGATCTCTCCCCTCCTCAACACAGTTTAAATAACTTGTAAGATTTAAGTCATTTTATTCACTTAGCTAATTTATTTCTGTGTCATCACTTTAGAGGAAAACATATGTGCATTGATGTATAGTTAATTCTTTTTTTTTGTTTTGTTTTTACTGAGATCTTCATCATGCAGGATCTTCTATTGTCTTAGGCTCTCCAGCTGTGGCACACAGGCTTAGGTGCTCCAAGGCATGTGGGTTCTTACTTCCCTGACCAGGGCTCAAACCCGCTTCCTCCACACTGCACAGCGGACTCTTAAATACTGTACCGCTAAGGAAGTCTCTCTCGGTTATTCTTTCAACTTTGTTTTATTGCAGCTTAATGCAGAATAGACCACAGTGTTGCTCTGAAGCGATAATTAGGAACACACCCAGGTATTTTCAAATTAAAGTTTTACCCTTGTAATATGTGATAACTCTATTGAAACCTTTAGGGAAGATTTTAGCCATGACTAAAAGATCCCACATAGCACAGCTAAGATCCTGCACAGCCAAATAAACTTTTTTAAAAAGTCAGTTGCTTTTCAAATCAACAAAAGTACCATATCCCTTGGCTAGTTCAAACAGTGAATTAGTTTTTTATTGTCCTCTATTAATCTAGAATCAAACAAACATTCTGTAAGGATCTACCAACGAAGATAGGAGAAACACACACACATCCTGTCATTCCCTCCCCTCCTTATTAGTGAAATTGTTTTACATATTTCAGTTCTGTCTATATGAGAAAAAGCAATCATTTTATAATAGCAAATTAGCATATGTGCATAAATATGTCACAGATAGAGTTTCTGTATTTTCCTAGTAGCATCAACAACTTGTTACTACTGAGATAACCACCCTTCTTTTATTCATTTAATAAACATGAATTGAGGGGCTAGGTGGACCAGGGTTCTGCTAGACACTAACAGGCTGAACCTAGCAGGATCCTGACTCCTGCTCTGTGGAGCTTACAATCCAGTGGAGCAGACAGACACAGAAAAGGTCATTGGAAGTGTTTTGAAAGAAAAGTGCAGGGTGCAGTAGGAGCTAAAGGTGCATTACCCAGGCTGCGGCTCATTCTGATTTTTTTAATTCTTCTTACACTGCAAACCTGAAGAGAAAGTGAGGGTACAAGCTACAGCAAATGATGGTACGCATGTGTGTGCTCCATGGACTGTAGCACATCAGGCTCCTCCATGAGGTTCTCCAGGCAAGAATACTGGAGTGGGTTGCTATTTCCTTCTCAGACGGATCTTCCCAACCCAGCTTTTGTCCCTGGGGTCTCCTGCACTGGCAGGCAGGTTCTTTACCTGAGTGAGTGTTCAGTCACTCAGTTGACTCCGACTCTTCGCAACCCGGTGAACTGTAGCCCGCCAGGCTCCTCTGTCCATGGGATTCTCCTGGCAAGACTACAGAGTGGGTTGCTGTGCCCTTCCCCGAGGTATCTTCCAGACTCAGGGACCAAACCCCTGTCCCTTAGTCTCCTACATTGGCTGGTGGGCTCTTTACCATTAGCGCCACCTGGGAAGCCCACTGAACTTCCATACATATCTTCCAGGGAGAACATTTTCCAGTCAAATAACTGAGGTTCAGTCCCTCAGTCCGCCTTCCTGGAATATTTGTTTGCGTGTCTACCGGAAGTGTCACGACGCACACCCACACGCTCCCCTCACCCCACCGCGTACCTTATACCCAAATCCCTAAAAAAGCGTACCGAAGCGGTGTGGAAGGGGTGACAATGTGGAGATAGTACGGATTTAGTTTTCCACTTTTCAAAGGAGTAAGAGTAGATCTGTGATGTCGCTGTGAAGAGGGGGGAGTCAGAGGAAACAGCAGAGTAAGAAAGCCATAGCCTTGTGAAGAGGGGTTCAGGGTTTAATTCCTTTTGCCTTATCAGCCGCCGATTGTACCTGCTGGAAGAGCAGATAAGTTCAAATGAGTACAGAGCCGGGGAACTGGAGCGCCTTGACTACATTACACTGACCTGGAAAATGTCAGGATAAATTACGGCATGAGTCGGCTAGGGGAAGTTGATAACTGTGGTCATTTTAGAAGTCTTAAAGCTTTGTGGATATTGAGTGGGTTTTTTTTGTTTTCTTTGTTTTCTATTGAGTAGGCACCGATTCGGTGAGGAAGGATGGCTTGTGAGCGGGGTTGAGCGCTGGTGGAAGGATTCAAGGACTACGATCTTAAAATAAGATGGACATCCGCACTTGTCAGTTTAAAGTATGTTGATGGTCCAGATCGTTGCGGGAAATGATTTCGGAGCAGCCGTTAACCTTTCCTCAAGCTGCATTTCTTTTTTAAAAATTCAGGATAGGAAGCATCCCCTCTGCGGCTTTGCCTCTCGCTGGCAGCCGGAGGCGCGTGTGTGGGGTCGCCCTTGAGCCGCAGCCCCGACCGCCGGGCTGGCACGAATCCCGCCAGCATCCGGTGCTCCCTCCGAGCCCGCTGGACGCGCGCGCACGTACAGCCGAAACGCGCGCTCCCGCCCCTCGCGAGCGCGCCCTCCCCTCCGCGCCCGCGCCCGCGCCCGCGCCCTCCCCGCGCTCCCACCGCCAGAACGCCGCTCAGCTGACCGGCGGGCGCCAGACGCCGAGGCTCCCAGCTCGCGAGCGCAGCTGCGGCGACGCGGGCCTCTCACGCCGACACTCCCCCCGTCTGCCCCTCCCGCGCCGGCCACCGGGAGCGGGACCGACCGGGCACGAGCTCGAGGCCGCTTCCCCGGCGCCGAGCGAGGAGCGAGGCTGCGCTGACGTGCGGCGGCTGCGCGGCCATGGGCTCGCCCGGGTCGCCCTAGGGCGGGCGCGCGGAGACCGAAGCCCGAGCGGCAGCTTCAGCAGCGAGTCCTCTCAGGCGACGGCGGCGACAGGAGCAGCGCGGCTGGGATGAGCGGGAGCGGCGCGGCGCCCGGCCCGGCCTCGGGCTCCTCCCCTGCCGCCTGCCGCTTCGCGCACTACTTCGTGCTGTGCGGGATCGACGCAGACAGCGGGCTGGAGCCGGACGAGCTGGCGGGTAAGGCCGGGCTGCGGCAGCGCGGGGTCCCCTCAGGGACGCGGGGGACGCTGCGGGGACGCGCGGGAGGCGGGGTGCCGGCTCCAGACAAAGTCAGCTCCCGGCGGCGCTCGCTCGCCGGCCGGCCAGGCTCTCGGGCAGCGATTTAATGACATTGTTATTTATTCCGCGTGCAGGGTGCTCTGCTGAGCCCGCGGGTGCCCGCAAGCCGGCCCCCTCGCCGGCAGCTGCCCGCGGGGGAGGCCGGTGAGTCACCGGGCGCGTTAACTCCCGGCCTCGCTGTGCTCCCGCCCCCCACCCTCAGCCCGGACCTCGAAGTTTCAGCCTCTGCACGTGACGCGGCGCCCCGACCCTTTGGGGAGGGGGCGTCCGAGGCCGCGGGGCCGCCGGGCGGGAGTCCACCCTGGCGGCGGCGGCGGCCCGCGGGGCGAGCGCCGGGCGGGAGGCTGATTGGACTTCATCCTTGAGTGTTCGCAGTCTGCGCCGCCTCCGGCCTCGGGTTCTGCGCTGACGGTGGAGTCACCTTTTGGAATCCTGTCGATTTGGCAGTATCGCGGAGGCTGGCGAAGATCTTTGAACCTCGGGACTTAGGACTATGCTTTGTTGATACCGCCTATAGGGTTCCGAGTTTAAGTAGTTAGTAGACATTTCCACTCAGCTGGGTGCACCGAGTATTGCTGCCTGGGTTTTCCCGGAGGGGCATCGTGCGTCCTCTTGACTCATTATTTGATGGCGCAGTGCGGGGCTGAGCTGGGGAGCAGCCTCTGGAAAGGGGGTTGTTAAAGGCTGGCGGTGGAGGGGGCAGGGGTGTGTGCGCAGTGTCAGGAGGAGCCTAGGGAGAAATGACTGATTTCATTTTTCACGCCTATTTCTTTCTGCTTGCCTTCTTGGGTTCTGAATCTCGATTTTTTTTTTTTTTTAAACGTGTGAGACAAGTGACATCTACCGCTTGAACTTTATCTGTGTCAGTGTTAAACACTTAGGTCATAGCCTTTCAGAACAGCTTTTTTGGACATAGCATTCTTGATTGCACCAGTGTGTGTGTGTGTTTTCCTTTTTTGGCGGGTAGGGAGTGACTGTGAAGAATGTATTAAATAATAAACAGTAGTAAACAGAACTGTTCAGCCTTTAGAACAATACCCACTAACTCACCTCTTGGCTAAATGAATATCTTAAGTCAGTTTCACAGCAAAACATTTTCAACAAAATCTATGTCTAGTTTTACTTAAAAATTTTATTTGAAAAGATAGATGAGTACCAGGCTGTGTGTGATTATATATTCCTGTCGTTTCTTCATGTACATATTAAGAATGGCTTTGTTAAGTGTTACGGAGTTAGAAAAAAGAAATGTTTGGAGAGATTCCTCTTTCGGGATTGGTGAAGGGGTTATTTTAGGTTTCTAGAATTCCTTTCCCCCTAAACATTTCCCTGAACATTTATGACACTGAGTCACTTGGAGACCTTCTGTCAGTGGCTACTGATGATGGAAAAAGCCTGTATTTTTTTCTTCATTGAGTCTGTATGCCTAGTAAAGCTAAAACAACACCTGTAAGTGTGACCTGAATCTCTTTGGGCATAGTGCAAATGGCTTTAACAAAACAGTAAAAAAAAAAAAAAAAAAAAAAAGTTAATGGATTCATTCAGTAAGTAGTTTTGAAAGCCTTTAATTGTAGATTGTGTTCTAGGCACTGGGCTCAGCTGTAATCAAAGCAGTAAAAAAAATCACTGTCATCATAGAGCTTACATTGTAGTGTAAAGAAATAATAAACATATGTAATTTTGTCAGAGGTTATTAAGTGCTGTGAGGAAAAATACATCTGGGAGATGAGAGTAGGGCAGTGCCAACAGAATGATGGAATTTGTAGGGTTGTAATGATTTTAAATAAGATGGTTAGGGAAGGCCTCACTGATAAGGTGATGTTTGAAAAGAACCCTAAAGGAGCTGAGGAAGCTGGCCATGTGGATTGTCTCAGGGAACAGCATTGTAGGCAGAGGAATCAGCATGTGCAGAGAGCTGAGGTGGAAGAGTTCCTCGTTTTGTGGTAACAGCAAGGAGGCCATACTGATACTGAGTAAGGAGAGTAGTAGCTGTTGTCATTGAGAAGAAGTAGGGCTTCATAGACTGTTAGACTTCCAGACGGGAAACCATATCACTAGGCTTTGAGCAGTGTAGTGAGATCTGACCTGCCTTCTAAAAAGATGGCTGTGGCTGCCATGGTGACTGGACTATATCAAGGGCAAGATGAAGGCACACCAGTTAGGAGGCTCTTTTTCACTCTTTGAGGCGAAAGTTGTTGGGGGTTAAACCAAGTTATGTGGTTAGAAGCTGAGTATATTTTGAAGGTAGAGCCAGCAGGACTTAGTGATGAATTGAGTATGGTATTCATAATAAAAGAAAATGATTTTAAAAAAATGACTCTAAAATTTTCTCCCTAAACAATTACACGCACCTGTTTATGGAAATTGGAAGACTGATGGAGAAGCTGGCTGGAGATTAGTTTAGCTTTGGACATATTAAGTTTGAGGTGCCCATTAGACATTCAGATAGAAATACCAAGTAGGCAAGACATCTGTCAGGGCCCCTAATTTTATTTTTAGGTGTAAGTTGAAAACCTTGAAGTTGGGTGTTGTCACCCAGGGAGTGGATGTAGATAGAAAAGAGAAGAGGCTTGAGGATTGAGTCCTGGGGATATTGCAACATTCTGAGGTGAGAAGGATGAGGTGGAAACAACGGAGGAGTTTAAGAAATGCAGCTAGTGTGACAAGAGGAAAACAAGAGAAGGCAGTATCATGAACCCAACTACCAAGTTCTTAACTTTTTCCACAGAGCTACATTTAGGGATCAGGAAACAAGGCTGGTGAATTAAGCAAATTAGTCACAAGGTTGTTTCTGTTTTGCTGCATTAATTTCAAAGATAGTTAGGTTTCTATTTTACTTTTCTGGAACTAATCTATTTTTATTGTACTGTTTCTTAGCAAGTTGTCACCCTGCCTTTAGAAGATTTTAATTGACTTCTGTTAAACATAAACCAGTTGCTTTGTAGACTTTTTCTTAACATATGCATATTCCTAGACTTTACACTTTGCAGGTGATGGGTCATTGTTATCAAATGAAGGCATCATCCATATCATGAAGTAACAGTTAAATAGACTGAGATCTTATGAGAAATGAGATCTTGTAATTCAGTGATCTGGGCTCTAGCTTGCTTTTTAGACACTCCTCCAGTAAAGCTTTGCTTTACCAACATTGGAAAAGACTTCTTTCATCGCATATAGGTCTTTTAACAACTGAAAATAATTTAAATATATATAAATTTAAAATATGGAAGTCCTAGAGATTTTATGGAGATGTCTCTCTATATGTCTACTGATATAGCAGTATTGAGCTTCCCAGGTGGTGCTAGTGGCGAAGAACCCACATGCCAATGCAGGAGACATAAGAGATATGGGTTCGATCCCTGGTCAGGAAGACCCTCTGGAGGAGGGCATGGCAACCCACTCTAGTATACTTGCCTGGAGAATCCCATGGACAGAGGCGCCTGACAGGCTACAGTCCATAGGGTGGTAAAAAGTCGGACACAACTAAGTGACTTAGCATGCAATCACGCACAGCAGTATTGCCTGTTGTTCTTCTCTGCCATGTCTTAGCTGTTGTGTTTCTACTCACTGTGTATTTTCAAGATGTATTTGATCCATAAACAAAAATGTCCCTTAAATGTTAAAGCAGAAATATTTAAATTTCCTTTAATGTTAAAGATAAGATGTTTCAGACTGACTATTGCATAAAGAAGAAAGGAGGTGTAAATAGAAGTCACTGGAATTAGTTGATGTGAAGGGAAGTAGATCATTTTGAAATTTTCCTTTATGTCTCTCATTTCCTCTAAGACCAAGCTGTAGGAATTTATGTGACTTGATTTACAGCAACAGATCTTTTAGGCAGTGGAAAAATGAAGGATGTAATTAGACCTTTATTCAAGTAAAGTAAATATGCAAGCCCCCAAATATGTCTTCCCCCGAGAGGGAAAGGTCTTTGCCGCTCTCTTTCATAGTACCTTGTACATAGTGTTTAATGAGTCTGCAAATTGTGTGGTGACCAGAATATTCTTAAAGCTTTTCCATGGTAGCTTGGATTCAGGAATGCTGATAGATATGGAAGTCTGATGGATGAGATCCCTGCTTTGTTTTGAGATCTTCCTTGGTGCCTCCAGCTGTTTATTTTTAGCCTTGGTGTCTTGGTTGTGGTTTAGATCTTAGAGGCAGTGGAGACCATGCTCTGAATTCAGATATAAAATTTCATTAAAACTGACAGTATCATGCCACAGTAGTACTGGAAGGGACCTTAGACATCATTTAGAGTAGAGAAACCAAGACTGAGAGTTTAAGATCTCAGAGATCCCTTTTGATCAGAACAGGCACCAGACTAAAGTCTGGTTGTTCTTTTTTTTTGGCCGTGCCATTCAGCTTGTGGAACTTTGCTTCCTCAACCAGGAACTGAAACCAGGGCTCTAGCAGAGAGAGCAGCAAGTCCTTAACCACTGGACCACCAGTTCCAAGCTTGGTTGTTGTAATGCACAAAGCTGCATAGTTATTTAAACTCAAAAAAAGATGAGCTTAACCTGGGTTCAGCAAGCATTTCAGGGTTACTCTTAATCCAGACTGAATGTCATAGTCAAGACGGTGCTAAAGTCTTTTAAAAACCAATGTCAGACAAAGACAGAAATATAGATCAATGGAACAGAATAGAAAGCCCAGAGATAAATCCACGAACCTATGGTCACCTTATCTTCGACAAAGGAGGCAAGGATATACAATGGAAAAAAGATAACCTCTTTAACAAGTGGTGCTGGGAAAACTGGTCAACCACCTGTAAAAGAATGAAACTAGAACACTTTCTAACACCATACACAAAAATAAACTCAAAATGGATTAAAGATCTAAATGTAAGACCAGAAACTATAAAACTCCTAGAGGAGAACATAGGCAAAACACTCTCCGACATAAATCACAGCAGGATCCTCTATGACCCACATCCCAGAATTTCAGAAATAAAAGCAAAAATAAACAAATGGGACCTAATGAAACTTAAAAGCTTTTGCACAACAAAGGAAACTATAAGCAAGGTGAAAAGACAGCCCTCAGATTGGGAGAAAATAATAGCAAACGAAGCAACAGACAAAGGATTAATCTCAAAAATATACAAGCAACTCCTCCAGCTCAACTGCAGAAAAATAAATGACCCAATCAAAAAATGGGCCAAAGAACTCAACAGACATTTCTCTAAGGAAGACATACAGATGGCTAACAAACACATGAAAAGATGCTCAACATCACTCATTATCAGAGAAATGCAAATCAAAACCACAATGAGGTACCATTAGACGAAAGTCAGGATGGCTGCTATCCGAAAGTCTACAAGCAATAAATGCTGGAGAGGGTGTGGAGAAAGGGGAACCCTCTTACACTGTTGGTGGGAATGCAAATTAGTACAGCCACTATGGAAAACAGTGTGGAGATTTCTTAAAAAGCTGGAAATAGAACTGCCATGTGACCCAGCAATCCCACTTCTGGGCATACACACCAAGGAAACCAGATCTGAAAGAGACACGTGCACCCCAATGTTCATCGCAGCACTGTTTATAATAGCCAGGACATGGAAGCAACCCAGATGCCCATCAGCAGACGAATGGATGAGGAAGCTGTGGTACATATACACCATGGAATATTACTCAGCCATTAAAAAGAATTCATTTGAATCAGTTCTAATGAGATGGATGAAACTGGAGCCCATTATACAGAGTGAAGTAAGCCAGAAAGATAAAGACCATTACAGTATACTAACACATATATATGGACTTTAGAAAGATGGTAACGATAACCCTATATGCAAAACAGAAAAAGAGACTCAGATGTATAGAACAGACTTGTGGACTCTGGGAGAAGGCGAGGGTGGGATGTTTCAAGAGAACAGCATTGAAACATGTATATTATCTAGGGTGAAACAGATAACCAGCCCAGGTTGGGTACATGAGACAAGTGCTCGGGCCTGGTGCACTGGGAAGACCCAGAGGGATCGGGTGGAGAGGGAGGTGGGAGGGGGGACTGGGATGGGGAATACATGTAAATCCATGGCTAATTCATTTCAATGTATAACAAAAACTACTGTAATGATGTAAAGTAATTAGCCTCCAACTAATTAAAAAAAATAAAATTAAAAATACCATTTAAAAAAAAATAAAATAAAAACCAATGCCAGGCGTACAGGGCTGGGTGGGATAGGAGCTTTCCTGATCTGAGCACAATTGGTAGTGCCTCAGTTGTTAACTTTGCTGACATCCTTGGTCCACAGTAGATTATTTTTGGGAGTTTGGAAGGTCTGGCCTGGTAACTGGGGTGCTGGGGAAGGAATAATACAAGGATCGATTTCCATTCGAATGGGGCCAAAGAGGATTCAAGGTCTAATTGCTGTGGTATAGTGATACTTGATTTTAAAATTCCACTTGGAATAAAATTCTTTATAGTGAAATTGTCCCACCAGTGAGGGCAGCTAAGTCCATGTGGTAACCCTAGGACTCAGGCATCTGCTGCCCTGGTTCATGCAAGACATAACCAGCATAGGGAGCTCAGAAGAGCAGAGAAGATGAGATGGTTAGGAAAGAGGGGAGGGGGAGGAACATAAGTGTCTTTGGAGGAGAAATAGTAAGAGAAAGGGGAAGAACGGGGACGAGAAGATAAAAAGGAGGCTGGAGGAGGGCACATACATAATATCCAGTGCTGAGGAGTTGAGACAGACTGTCCTGACATCCCTGAGTATATTCTTTGATTTGCATTTCCACTTCTGGTCACAGACACTCTTGGAGTAATAGAAATAAATGTCTAGAATACAATGCATTGTTAGTCATAATTTCCATTGAACTCCATATGGAAGAACACATTTTCTTCTATAATTTGTTAGAGGGTAGAGGCAGTTCCTACGTAAGGTACTTCAGTCAACTATACTTCAGTTTTAAAAAATAGGTACTTTAGGAAACAAGTGCTGTATGTCCGAATCCTTAGCAGTTTGGATTAATAATGACCTAAATTTTGTTTTTGGTAAAGCCATAGCTAGCCTTTATGCTTTGGGTTAATTGTTCAGTGTTAAACACTTAGAGTGTGCCACGTTGAGGAGTATGTAGGTGACAGTCACTGTTTTGAAAGAATCTACAATAAAATAGCAATAATAAAATAACTTTCTGTATGCCAAGCACTGGCTAAATGCTTCATAACTATTGCCTCATTTCATCCTGACAACACCCTTAGGAGATGGCATTATTTTCTTTATTTTACAGATGAGGAAACTGAGGCTAGAGAATTTAAGTACTTTGCCTAGGTTCATATAAGAAGTGAGAAGCCTGAATTAAAAGTCTGACATGATCCGTCCATGCTTGTAACCTGTACATTTGATGCCTCCTTCATAATACATACTGTATCACAGAGGTTATAAATTCTGCCAGTACCCTACATGGATAACCTTATAATAAAATGTGATTATTGTTTAACACCTCTGTAGAAAAAAGGTGTTAAGAAGGAGAAGACTAGCCTTTATTACCTTTTAAGACCTGGCCTGGCTTGTCTCCTTGCAGGCAGCACTGCATGTTTTCTTTTATTCATTTATCAAAACAAAAATAAAAAAAGAAGAGTATATATTTGATACTACTCCTGTTCTTATTAATGAATATAAGATATAATGGAAGTATAAGATATTTACTGCACAAATAAAAACACTACTTCCAAAAAATTTTAAACCTTTTGTTCTTATTGGATTTTATACCTGTCTTTTCTTGGCATAAATTACCTGTCCTTAGATAAGTTTATAGTTTTTAAAAAGAATGTTGCTTGTTTGTGAAACCTTGGCTTGTGTGACTGTCAGTACAATTGTTAAAGCTGTATGCACAGTTAGAAGCTGAGAATCTGGTCCTGGGTCTGTTATTTAGGACAGCTGTGGATCTCACGTGTTTTTATATGTATTGAAGGTGTTAAATGAGGTACTTGGTTTCTGAATTTGCCACTCCTCTCTTTATGGGTGGGAAATTGTTTTTGAATGAAAAACTAAGTGTATCAGTTTTTTAAAAGATTAATCCTAAATGACATAGAACATGAAGACTGAATATACCCCATATTTCACATGAGGATTGATGAGTAATTATAATCTCAGCCACAAGGAATGGAAAAAAATAAGTTAGTCTGTGTTGTGCAGTTTTTTAGTAAGCTTTTTGAAATGTTTGTCCATGTGCGCTCAGTTGTTATCTGCATGGACTCTTAGAAATCCAGAGATCTCTGTTTGAAATGACCATGTTAAGTAATCTCTAGAGGTCTGTATTCCAGCAGTGTGGATGATACTGCCAGTTCTCCACAAAATAGCCAGTGGGATCTTACAATAATTTTTTCCACTTAAAATTCTTCAGTAACTGTCTTTGTATTCAGATCAAGATTCAGATTCTTTATTGGTATCTTAGTTTATTCAGGCTGCTATAAAAGAATACCATATACTGGGTTGGTACATAAACAAGAAAAATTTATTTCTGACAGTTCTTGAGGTTGGGAAGTCAAGAGGAGGGTGCTGGTAGATGAAGTGCTGATGAGGTCCTACTTGCTGGTTCCTAGATGACTGTCTCCTGTGAAAGGGGTGAGGGTGTGTCCGAGATCTCTCTTATAAGGATTGTGTATGAATTCCATTCTTGAGGGCTCCACCCTCGTGACCTAAGCACATCCCAAAGGCCCAAGCTCCAAATATCATCACATGAGGGATTAAATTTCAACATAGGAATTAGGGGAGTGGGGCACAGATACTCAGTCTGTTCATCCTGGTTGGCAGAGCCCTTCATAATCTGCTCTCTGCCTATCTTTCCAACCTTTTCTGATTGGAACAATCTTTCCTGTTGCATTGGTTTTCTTAAAGGTTCTTAAACATGGCAAGCTTCTTATCTCATGGCCTGTTTATCTTCTGTTCTCTCTCTAGAACCTCTTCCCCTAGACCAGCATGGTCCATTATAATTATTAATATAATGTGAGACACATTTATAGTTTTAGAATTTCTAGCCACATTTAGAAAAGTAAAAAGAAACAGGTATTATTAATTTTAATGATATATTTTATTTATATATCTAGATTATTTCAACATATAATCAACATAAAAATTATTTGTGAGATATTTCACATTCTTTTATTCTTAGAAAATCTTCAAAATCCAGTGTATATTTTGTGCTTACAGAACATCTCAGTTGGACTAGCCACATTTCAAGTGTTTGGTAGCCATGTTTCAAGTGTTCAGTAACCACATGTGTCAGGTAGCCACCCTTTGCACAGGGTAGCCCTACATCTTTGCAAGATTGACTTATTCCTGTTCAGGTTTTTGCACAAGTGTTGCCTTCTCAGAGTAGCCTTCCCAGACCATCCTATATAAAGTTGTGTCCTTCCTCTCTATGCCTGCCCAACCCTTGCAGTCTCCCTGCTTTATTTCCACATTATTTATTTCCAGGTACATTGTACTTGACATGTCAATATTTCTCATTCGATTGTCGGCTCCTGGAGGGCAGGACCATGTCTCTCTTGTTTAGTTCTGTATATCCAGTGACTAGATTGTTTGAATAAATGAATGAAATCACTTGAGATGGGCTTTCATGATAGCTCAGTTGGTAAAGAATCCACCTGCAATGCAGGAGACCCCTGTTTGATTCCTGGGTCTGGAAGATCCACTGGAGAAGGGATAGGCTACCCACTCCATTATTCTTGTGACTCAGCTGGTAAAGAATCCACCTGTAATACAGGAGACCTGGGTTTGCTCCCTAGGTTGGGAAGATCCCTTGGAGAAGCGAAAGGCTATCCACTCCAGTATTCTGGCCTAGAGAATCCCATGGACTGTATAGTCAGTCCATGGGGTTGCAAAGAGTCAGACATGACTGAGCAACTTTTGCTTTCACTTTCACCCAGTGACTAGATTGTTTGAATAAATGAATGAAATCACTTGAAATAGATAAATATAGAACTTTTCTTTTTGTTACCAATAATAAAAGTTAGTATATTTGGTTTATTTGTGAGTTTTTTAACCTCTAAAGAGGACTAGCTTTTTTTTTTTTTAATGGGAAACTTGAAATTGATAAAAAAGCAAGAGAATAGAAGAATGATTAATCTTTTAAAAGGTCTATATCAGCTTTGTGGAAAGCTATTAAAATTTCTTATGTTTATAATATTTTTAGTCTGTTCCTTTCTTCTTGGAATAAGCTATGATAGGTAAATAAAATTAATAAACTTTTTCGTAAACACCAATTTTAAGCAAGCATGCAGATATCAGCAAGTCTTTGATTTTTCCTCTTAAGCAGACAACATGTCTTATTTATTTCTAAACTAGTGCCGAGTGATGAACACATAAATGGTGAGTAGTGTTCTTGAAGTTTCAGAAAGTGGCTGTATGAAAGAACACTGATAACTTCAGTTGTGTCTTTAGAGGGATACTTCAGGAAATTGCATTCCATTTCCTCCTTTGTGGACATCCACATCGTTTTTGGGCCTGGTCAGCGAGGACAGTTTTCTTTTTCTATAAAGTTTAATCCTTTGTAATTTTTCCCCATTTATATTTTGTTTTTATTGTACTTTGTATAATGTTCTCTTCTGCCTGAGACTTGACTTTTTAAGATTTAATAACCTCTTAGCCCGAGATTCCAGAAATTTTCAGTATGAGGCTATATTCTATACTACTTTTCAAACAGAATACAAGGATAGCTGTTTTAGTGTGAGGAGATAAGAACTGAGAGTTCTCGGAATAAAAATGGAAATGTTTTATGTACTGCTGAGACAGCACATCATGAGGCTAGAAAAATATGAAATAGTTGCTTTCCCCTTCATTCCTGCACTTTTCCCAAGAATCCATGATTTTTACTAACTTTATTCTGAATTAAATATTGTAACTGTTTTAATTAATGGATTTCTTAAGTTAGTGCCTTTTATTTTCCTTTCTTAAATTTTTATACATCACTGGTGTAGAAAGTTAAGTTTGAAATAATGCTTTTTTTAAAATAACTTTCAAAGATACATGCTAGCACTATTAAGTCAGAAGTAGCTCCAGGAAATCCCCTTTATATAATGAAGCTATGAAAATAGTTAATGTTTATTGGGCCATGAGCTGTGGTTGATGATTTATAAACATTATCTTGAATCCCCACAATAACTTGAGTGTATTACTATCATCACTTTATAGGCGAGGAGGCTGAACTTTGGTGAGTTGCTGCCCAGAGTCACAGAGACAGTGAAGGCCAAAGCTGGAATTGCATCCTGGTGGCCCTCTTCCACTTTTCCCTGCTGCTCCTCCAAGTCCTCCAGACCAGCTGTCCTCAGCTGCTTGGTGGTGACATATTTCCAGGCCTGGCGGCTGTGAATTGGGTGACAATTATTAATAATAGTTGAGGACTTTCTGGTGGTCCATTGATAAAGAATCTGCCTGCCAATGCAGGGGACACAGATTCGATCCCTAGTCCAGGAAGGTTTCATGTGCCATGGATCAGCTAAGCCCGTGTGCCACAACTACTGAGCACGTAGTCTAGAGCCAGAGCTTCGCAACAAGAGAAGCCACTCTAGTGAGACGCTCTTGCACGCAGCAGAGTAACTGCCGCTTGCTGCAACTGGAGAAAGCCTACTGACACGGTGAAGACCCAGCGTGGCCAAAAATTAATCGATAAAGAATAGGTGAAATGCTGAGGTTTTAAGTGGTGTTTTTAAATAAGTGGAATTAATTCAGTATCTGCCCTCTAATGATGTCATTCTCACTTCCATTCCTATGTGCTTTTATTAAGTGGTGGAAGAGAAAGTTGGCGTTACATGCACTATGCCAGCAATTGTGAATAGCCCCACACAGGATGGGAAATCTATCTTGTTATGCTACCGCCAAACTGGTTATTCATGAGTTGTGAATAGTTTTCACATAATCGTATTCTATTAGGAATACCATTGCAAAAGTAGTCTGTTTGCTTCCCTTCTGTGTAGATTTTTTTTTAAGTTATTCATAGTTCAAGGACACGTATGGGAGTATGTTTTTGAACTCTTCATGCTGATCTAGATTGTTTCTCGATACTTTGCTCAATTATGAAATGTGACAGTGTTTTGCCAAAGAGCTTTCTAAACTATGGGATAAAAATATGAGGTATAATTATAATTTTAGAGTTGTAGAATTTTTTAAGTTCAACCCTGCTGTGAACTAGTAGGCCGAACCCTTAGATACAGCTTGTAGACCTCTAGGTTTTAAATTTGAAACCCAGTTTAGAGATATTTTAACTTTTTTTCTATATTCCAGAGGCCTTGTGATGTAAATCCATCTGTCTTGTATAATTTTCTGGTGCTCTGGCCAAAAGAATCCAGGTTTCTGCTACGAAGATCTTGTTTTCTTGCCCTCTTTATCTCCCTCTTTTCTAGTACAGGACACTCCTACTGTCATTTATTTAACACAGAAAATTATTCTATAGTTTGAAGAAATATCATGTAGAACTGGTATCTGAATTAAGTTTCAGATAGTCATCATGGCACAGGTTTGCTCACAGGCCAGGTTTTTGTACTTTTTTCCCCCCAATCCATTCTTCAGAGATCACCCTTATTTTTACTTTAGTCCTCATGAAGCCACAGCTTGCTCTTTTGGTTCTTTTGTCTGTAATAATGGGGAGAAGCTTTTTTTTTTTTTGGTCATAATTTTTAATTGTCATTAAAATCTCATAGGGAAGAAATTCTAAGGTCTCAGTGAATCCTCCAGTGACCTTCATCCTTAGCAGAACAAGGAGGAGTTTTTATTTTATTTTTTTTGGCCTCACTTTGTGGCTTGTGGGATATTTATTCCCTGACCAAAGATGGAACTCCAGCCCAGCAGTGAAAACACCAGGTCCTAACCACTGGACTGCCAGGGGATTCCCAGGGAGGAGTTCTTATTTCCCACAGCTATTCAGGTTTCATACTTTCTGTTTCTAGTATCCTTTCCATTTCCCTCCTTTTTCTTCCCTCATAGTCTTTTGGGAAAACAGGGACAGTCTGCTAGATCAACAATATTCTTTCTATATATTAAAATTATATATTTTTTTCTCCCAGGACTAAAATAACAGATCATGTCCCTATAGGCAGATGAAACATGGTTGTTTCATAATCATCCCACTCAGTCAGTTCAGTTTAGTCGCTCAGTTGTGTCCGACTCTTTGCGACCCCGTGAATTGCAGCACGCCAGGCCTCCCTGTCCATCACAAACTCCTGGAAGTCCTCCCTGTTACAAGAATCAACACCAACATATCAACTGGAATTCCATGAGAATAATGTATTGACTTTAATAAGAGTAGTTTGGGCAGTAGGAATTTAGGACTGTGATTGAGTTTGATCCCCGGGTTGGGAAGATCCCCTGGAGAAGAAAACGGCAACCCACTCCAGTATTCTTGCCTGGGAAAGCCCATGGACAGAGCAGCGGGTGATAGTCCATGGGGTTGCAAAAGAGTCCTGTCGACTTAGTGACTAGAAACAACAACATATGTTTAAAGTTTATGGATGATGCACTTCTAGCACCACGTTTTGTTTTACTTTCTTGGTTAATTTGCTTCATTTTAAGTTTAACCCTAACTTTTAAGGAAATTTAAATGGCTGGGGTAACAAGATAATAAATTGTTTAAAAATATTTCCCCATCTATATCAGGTATGTTCTTGTTCCTAATAAATAAACTTTTGTTCAGATTTTAAAATATTCTGGCTCAGCTCCAGGGAAATGAGCTTTGGTACTTGACTGTTCGCTTTGTGCCATTGTTGGTTAGAACAATGACTGTGATTTCACAGTTTATTAAAACAAAAGCATTGGTACCATTGAGGTGATTTGATTATGCCAAAATAGGTTATTTTGTTTAGTTGTTCTCACTCCTGTCTGGCAGTGCTTATTTTTCCATTGGCAGCCCTGTTGTAATTCTGTTTTAAATAAATACCTGAAAGCTCCGTGGGCTCGAACGTAAAATCTTGCATATTCCTCACAGTGAAGGACTGAGAGGTCTCATTTACTCTGAAGCACTAGTAAGCTGTCTTGCCCCTGGTAGAAGGAGCCACGGGGCAGAGAGGTAAAGTATGTGTGTATAGAGGGTGGAAGGTAATGGAAAACAAAAAGCTAAAACCTTACTTATTATCCTGAAATCTTCTTTTCCTGTTCTTGCTGATCTGGTATTGTTACCCTGTCTTCTGGAACACAGTTTTGTGGTCAGAGTGTGATAAATGGTACACAGATATCCAGACAGATGCCCTAGATCCTGGAGTTCCCACAGTAGTTGTGTGAGAGAAGTCATTACAGAGTCTCCTGTACAAATGTCACACCTGCTGAAAGGTTCACAGAATCATATTCAGGCTTCCCTGGAATGAAGTCTCCTGTAACCTAAATAAAAATGTAGCCTTTTCTGAATGTGGCCATAAGGTCAAGAAGTAGACATGTTTTGTTGAATCATTAGGGAGTAGAAGCCTTGCTGTGAAATGTCTGTTGACGTGTATGCATATTATTTATTTCTGTGCCCCAGTGAACCCTGTTGAATAGATCAGATGACAGCTTTTATCTGAAAGTCAGTCTTTGAGGGGCAGCTGAAGCATGGGTCTGTGAGTGTAAGGGACTGGTGTTTTTTCAGTGTCGGGGAAAGAAGTAACTTCTTAAATTCCTTGCTCTTAAAAATAAGGAATATTTTCATAAAATTCAGATTTGCTCTGGGACTTAAAGGAAATGGTTGTATTATTTTAGTGTGTGTGACTGAATAGTTTTTTAATGTCTTCTGAAATAATGAGATATAGGCTCCTCTCAAGTGTGGGAACTGTTTTGCACCCTGTTCCCCTGTTCGCTGACCTCTGCCTTTTGACCCTGCTGCTTTGTGACGAGATTATGGGCCTTTGAGCTTTTCACCAGTCCACCCAGACTTACGTTTCGTTACACAGAAACATAAAGCTTTAAGCTTCCTTAAAAGATGTTTTTAGAATTGAGGCGAACATTCAGATTTAATTGTGGGCATGAGCTTTTGTAAATATATTTTCTAATAGGAACTTTAGAGTTTTGTGGATGTATATATGACTAAATGTGTTTTTCCCCCCTTGGGAGTAAAGTGTCACAAAGTAACAGTGTTTATTTAGGGAGAGACTTAAAATTCAAATTTCCTAGCTTAAGGGAACCAAAGGAGACCCAACTATTTGCTCTCCATTGTTGTCTTTTTAGGCATGAGAAGTTAAAAATCTGTATACAGAGAGTGTTATACAAGAGCAACAAATCAAATATTTCCAGAGAGAATCAATGCTTTCACCTGTTAATCTTACAGTAAATACTTTTTAGACACCTTGCCAGATGTCCAAAATAGAGAAGCAAGAAAATCAAGAACAGACAAAAAGAGATAAACTCATTTAGTTTTGCTACTCGTTTGTAGTTAATGTGATAGTTTTTGTTTTCTTTTCGGAAAGAGGGTAAATATAGTGTCAAAAATAAAGATTTGTTGATTGTGTATTTTATTATTGTTTTACATACAGTCTTCAAGATTATGCAGAAAACTGTGCATTTGCTCTTCAAACATTTTCTGAAGAATGTCTGTTTACACGCTGTCTGAAGGATTTATAATAATGAAGCTTTTGGACTTTTGTTTACATGGCATTTTCCTGCTACTGAATATCCTACCAAAGTGAGGATAAGCAAAACAATTGTCTTGAGATAATAAAAGACAAAGTGCTTTTTTTTTAAAAAGATGAGGCTTTTAAATTATAAAAATAATGTATGTTTAATTTAAAAACTGAAGTAGGTAGAGGATTGTAACAAGCATTTGTTATCCCAGAGGGGTGGAATTTAAAATAAGAATAAAAGGTTTGATTTCTGATCACTAGTTAGAAGCCACAGTGGTCGTTTTACTAAGGTGTTGTGGTTAAATGAGCTGAGCAGTTATCTGAGAAACACATAAGATTTTCTTTTGTCCAAGTCATTGCCGTTGATTTAGTGAGACAGTTGTGATGACCTCTGTGAAGAACTGTTGAAGGAGTGAATGAGTAAATAATACAGAGCTGTCTACCTAGGTGTTTACTTTGAGGGATAAAAATTAAATACTTAGTACTTAAAACAGAATTTTTAAAAAACCAAAATCCTCTATAAGATCAGTAATTACAATGAAATAGGAAAAGAAATAGTGGCTTTGAATCTTAAGAGTTTGAGATTAATATATATTTTTTCATTGTGGGAAAAGAAAAGCATTGGTGACAAATGAGATAGGTAGAGGAAGGAGAAACTGGTAAGCAAAAGAGGCGGCTTGGTAACAAATGAGGTAAACTCTTGATCTCCATCCTCCTGGGAATCCAGCTTATTTATAGTCACGTAGTGGAATGGGAATGTGTTTAGATGGCATAAGAAACTTCTGATGGAAAAGCTGCTTGTCCCCCCTCAGGTTGCTGAGCCTGGAAGCAGCAGCAAATCTGACACTTGTCCCTCACAGCTCCTGGCCTGACTCTCAGGGAGGGCTGTGTAAACATTTCAGGAGCAGTGCTGGCACTGGCTGCAGAGAGGGCTTGCTGTTTCCTTTTTCATGTAGCAGAATAATGATAACAGGGACAGTCTTTTGATTGTCTTGCAGTGTTTTGGCTGTTAGTTCTTTTAGATCTTTTCTGTTAACTACTTTCCTCCTAAAAGATACTTAGTCAGATGTTTAGAGTCATATGTTTAACTAACCAACCAGAGACCTTCACATACCAAAGAGGGGATGTTTGTCATCATAACTGAAAAAAACTTTACAAGAACAAATGTGTTTCTCTCATTTTCTTTAAACCTGTCCGTTTCCTGCCGTGAATGTGAGTTTTGTCAATAATTATGCATTCTAAAAATTGTATGAGTAAATGAGGCAAAACTCTTCCTCCAAAAGAAATTTTTTTAAGGGAAGAGAGAGACAGATAAGGAGGGAGGGAGAGAGGGCTTTAGTTCTTATCTGGAGAGATATTATTTGCATTTTTGTTTCTGTTTAGTTATTTTTATTTTTTTAAGATGGGCTGAATGGAGGTGAATTTTAGTTGTTCTAAGGTCTGTGTGTAGCAGTAATTCTTGAAAAATTTTTTTGAGAATATTAACACATTCACAAAAGAAAGTAGAGAGGCAAACCATGGTGAAGAGAGGGTTTATTTATGCCCAGGTCTCTGCTCCCACTTTTTGTTTCTATAACTGGATATGTACCTTACACACGTAAAAAGAGGTATATAGACTAGCCTCCTTTAAGCATCTCATACAATGGAGATGAGTTGAGTCTAGCTTTTAGAAGTTTTTTCTGTCAGTTAGAATACTTGTGACTACAGGTCAAAGAGTACCTAAGAAATGAAGGAATTTGACTGGTTCACACAGCAGTTTTCTTCGGGTGGAGGTGATCAGGTCTAGTTTAAACAGAGCACTCGTCCCAGTTCACTGCAGTTGTTTACGCTCTGTCTGTCCCCAGTGTTTACTTCCTCTTCAGTTTGGCTTCCTTCATAGTATTAAAATGACTTCACATTTGCACCTCACATCTTCCCTAGAGGAGATTTAACTTTTCCTCCTCCACGCCCCACTCATGTCTGAAATAAGAACCTGGGTCTTTGCTATGACCGGTCCACTTTAGATCACACTGCCTTGAGGGCATCCTTGAACCATTAGTGTGGCCAAGGAAAATGGGGTTAAGCTGACTGTTTAGAGACCAGTTTGGAATGAAAGTATAGGACCCCTTCACAATGGAAGAGTGGAAGATTGGCTGCTGAAGTGCAGCCTCTTTGAATGCTAGACTTTGAAGACAGAATGTGCTTCTGGGCTGAGTTCTTAGGAATATCACTCTGGATGAGGGGTTAGAATAGAATTAAACTGGGGAGAAACTAGAGAAGGGGAACCAATTAGATTGTTTTACAAAACAAACTAGAGAGGAAAGGCCTGAATTAGGGTAGTGACGGTGGGAGTAAAGAAGCGAGGATGGATGTAGGAAACAGAATAGACATACACTAGTGTGTGTGAGGTTAAAGGGAGGTGAGATGCACATAACTAGACTTTGTGCCCGGGCAACAGAGCTCTAAGAGTGTCATTCGTAGCAGGAACACAGGAGGAAATAAGTTTGAGAGACAGAGGTGAGTTTAGTTTTGAATTTGTGGTAGTGATGGTGCTGGTGTGATGTTATTTTTCTTTATATTGAGGTGAACTGAAACCATATTCTCCACATCTTGTAATAGTAGTGATTAACTGTTAAAGGATGTGTGTGTGTGTGTGTGTGTGTGTGTGTGTGTGTGCGTGCACGCAAGTATTGGAACTAGAACTTGAATTCAGGGCTTCAGACCCAGAATTCCATAGCCTTTATATTATGTCACACTTACCACTATTTATAGGCATAACTCATGCACTCTTTCTTCTCCTTTTCTCTCCCTCCTTTTTTTCCTTGGAGCCAAGAATGTATGTATGTTCATTTAAGTCTCTGTTTTTAAACATGAAGTATAAACAATATCACAGGGACTTCACAGGTGCTCCAGTGGTTAAGACTCCGAGCTTTCACTGCAGGGGGTGGTGATTGGATCCTTAAGAATCCTTAAGTGGTCAGGAAACTTAAGATCCCACATGCTGTGTGGTACAGCCAAAACAAAGCAAAATTATTATTAAGGAAAATATGAAAACTGCCCAGGACACAAGCTGAGAGACGTGTTTTTTGAGTTAGGATAATTCATTGGGCATTAATTAGTGAATAATTTACCTTTCTCCCCAGCGCTTCAGTTCGTAGTTAAATGCGCAGCCTTTGTGGCAGGCTTTAGTAGAGCATTTAGAACGCATCTGTATTCTTCAGCTGTGAGGCAGTGAACCATATGCTGCATAAACTCTCTGGAGTTTGTACAGCAAACAGCTCCCTCCCCAGTTTGTAAGTGCTTGTACAGGGTTCTAGGCATTCCTACCTAGAGCATTCAGGCCTTTTGTTACTGCGGTAGAACTCTGCCTACCAGTGGGCTGAAACTGCATGTATAGTGCATACTGTAGAGGCTGGTAAGATATAATCGCTCAATAAACATTAGCTACTACCCTTATTAACATATTGATTGGATCAAACCCCAGACACTGGTAAGGTTTAAGATGTTTCTGGAACTCTCCTTTAGACATTAAAAGATAGTCCCTAGGGCTGTGTCCTTTCTTTAAAATGACAGCTAATTTTATCCATTATTTTTATTTTAAAATGTTTATTTATTGATTGATTTGGCTGCCTGGGGTCCCTGTTGTGTCATGTGGGATCTTTCATTGTGTCGTGCAGACTCTCTAGTCGCTGTGTGTGTGTTCAGTAGTTGTGGTCTATGGGCTCCCTAGTTGTGGCACACAGCTTGATTGCTCAGTGGCCTGTGGGATCTTAGTTCCCTGACAAGGGATCAAACCGTTATCCTCTGCTTTGCAAGGTGGATTCTTCACCACTGGATCGCCAGGGACATCCATAATTATTTTTGAAATAGATAATATACTCATGTGGTATCATTTTTAGAAGATACAAAAAGATTACATTAAACAATATATCCCCTTTTCCCAGCTGTCTAGTTCCTTTCCTCAGAGGCAGCCTTAGTTATCACTTTCCTGTGTATCCTTCTATAGACATACTATGTTCCATGACATGTTTCTTATCAGTTTCAGAGTGTACTCTTAACCTCTGATCTTTGATATATTTCTCTTACCCATATTAATTGCCCTTTTACCCCACTTTAATGAGTAACATTAATGATAAAGATATTGCCCAAGTTATATTTTTTATTGCTTATAACAGGTCAGGTACTAACCCTGGCTCGCTGTTGGCAGTCATGTTCAGATATTTTAAGTAATATGCCTAAATTTGCATTGCTTGTGGTAAAAAAAGAACCAGAAAGGGTCTTCTGGGTCCAAATTTAGGCCCCTTTTCCTACAGAAGAACTTAACGGTTTTCATGAGTAAAAGAGCCCACCCCTTTAATCTGATGGAAAGTATGTCACTTACATTGTACTTAAAAATAATCATAGTAAACTCATTAAACTTAAATCACATTCTAAATGAACACAGGACCAACTTTGGGCTGTTGTACACATGAGAATTACAGATTTTATTGGTTGACCGTCTGTTTTAGGGATAGATTATCTACACATACAGACATAGTTTTCGTGTGTGTGTGCACTTTGCGTTATTACTTTTGACCTTATGGACTGTTTTTTTTTTTACCCCATGTCCAGCAAATCTGTTGATGCCATTTTTCCAATAGCAGCTGCTCACTTTCTGTCCCTTTGTCACATTTGGTAATTGAAATATTTCAGACTTTTTCATTATTACTGTAATATTTGTTATGGTGATCTGATAAGTGTCTTTGATGTTACTATTGTAATTGCACCACTAACCAAGCCCATATAAGGTAGAGCTTAATCGATGTATGTGTGTATTCTGACTGCTGTATAAATCCACTCTTCCCCTGTGTCTCTCCCTCTCCTCAGGCCTCCCTGTTTCCTGAGACACAGCAATATGGAAATTAGGCCAGGAAACCCTACAATGGCCTCTAATGTTCAAGTGAAAGAAAGAGTTGCATGTCTCCTGTTTTAAATCAAAAGCTAGAAATGAGTAAGCTTAGTGAGAAAGGCAAGAGCCGAGGCAAACAGAAAGCCAGGTCCTTGTGCCTAACAGCCAAGTTGTGAATGCAAAGGAAAATTTCCTGAAGGAACTTTAAAGTTCTCTAGTGAATGCGTGAATGATAAGAGAGTGAAACAGCTTTATTGCTGATGTGTAGAAAGTTGTAGGGATCTGGAGAGAAAAACAGGCCGCAACATTCCCTTAAACCAAAGCCTAATTCGGAGCAAGGCCTTAACTCTCTTAAATCCTCTGAAGGCTGAGAGAGGTGAGGAAGCTGCTGAAGAAAAGTTAGAAACTAGCAAAGGTTGGTTCATAAGGTTTAAGGAAAGAAGCCATCTCCCTAACATAAAAGTGTGAGGTGAGGAAGCAAGTGGTAATGTAGAAACTGAAGCTGTTTATCCAGAAGCTATTGCTCAGATAATTAATGAAAGTGACTACACTAAACAACAGATTTTCAATGTAGATAAAGCAGCTTTCTATTTGAAGAAGATACCATGTAGGACTTCCATAGCTAGAGAGGAGAAGTCAGTGCCTGGCTTCAAAGCTTCAAAAAGTGGGCTGACTCTTCTGTTAGGGGCTGATGTAGCTGGTGACTTGAAGTTGAAGGCAGTACTCATTTACCATTCTGAAAATCCTAGGACCCTTAAGAATTATGCTAAATCTACTCTGCCTGTGCTCTGTAAATGGAACAACAAAGACAGCATCTGTTTACAACATGGTTTACTGATTATTTTAAGTCCACTGTTGAGACCTGATGAGAAAAAAAGATTCCTTTCAAAATATTGCTGCTCACTTGACTATGCACCTGGTCACCCAAGAACTGTGATGGAGATGTACAGTGAGAATTCATGTTGTTTTCATATCTGCTAACACAGCATTCATTATACAACTTATGGATCAAGGAGTAATTCTGACTTTTAAGTCTTATTATTTAAGAAGTACATTTCATAAGACTATAGCTGCCAAAAACAGTGTTTCTTCTGCTGGAACTGGGTAATGTCAATTAAAAACCTTCTGGAAGGGATTCACTATTCTAGATGCCATTAAGGACATTTGTGATTTATGGAAAGAGGTAAAAATACCAACATTTATAGGAGTTTGAAAGAAGTCAGTCCCAGCTTTCATGGATGATTTGGTGTGGAAATAGCAAGATAAGTAGAATTAGAAGTGGAACCTGAAGATATAACTGGGTTTCTGTAATTTCATGATAAAACTTGGATGGATGAGCAGTTGTTTCTTATGGATAAACAAAGTGGTTTCTGGAAATGGAATCTACTCCTTGTGAAGATGCTGTGAAGATTGTTGAAATGACATATTACATAAACTGAGTTGATAAAGCAGCAGCAGGATTTGAGAGAATTAACTCCAATTTTTAAAGTATTCTCACTGTGGGTAAAATGCTATCAAACAGCATTGCATACTACAGGGAAATCATTCAGGAAAGGATGGGGCAAACTTTACTGTTGTGTTATTTTAAGGAGTTGCCACAGAAAATTCCATGGTGGTCTGGTAGTTAAGAATCCGAGCTTTCATGGCTGAGAGGGTGGGTTTGATCCCTGGTAGGGGAACTAAGATCCCACAAGTCACACAGTGCAGCCAAAAACTAAAAACTAAAACAAAGAAACTGCTGTAGCCACCCCAGCCTTTAACCATCCACCACCTGATCAGTCAGCAGCTATCAGCCTCGGGACAAGAACCTCCACAGAAAAAAGATTGCAACTCACTGAAGACTCAGATGATGCATAGCACTTTTAGCAATAAAGAATTTTTAAATTACGGTATGTACATTTTTTTTTTTAGGCATAGTGCTGCTGCACACTTAGACTACAGGATAGTGTAGCTATAACTTATATATATGCTGGAGAACCAAAAAATTCATGTGACTCACTTTATTGGAATATTAGCTTCAGTGCTGATAGTCTGGAACCAAACCTACAGTATCTCTGAGGTATGCCTCTGATTGACCAAAGACGCCCACATACGCAAGACTTACATATGTATGTCGGAAGGGCTCAACAACATAAATGTAAAAAGACTCAATAGATATAATCCTTTCTTTTTTTCCCCTTCATATTAAGTATCTTCAGGGCTTCCCCAGTAGCTCAGCTGGTAAAGAATCCTCCAGCAGTGCAGGAGACCCCAGTTCAATTCCTGGTCAGGAAGATCTCCAGGAGAAGAGAACAGCTACCTACTCCAATATTCTTGCCTGGAGAATTCCATGGACAGAGAAACCTAGCAGGCTACAGGCTCAGTCAAAAGGGCTATATGTCGGTCAAAAGGGATCAATGACATAAATGTAAAAGGACTCAATAGATATAATCCTTTCTTTTTTTCTTTCATTTTAAGTGTCTTCATATTTATTTATTTTTTGTTTATAATGAAAGCCCAGTAGTTGCAATAGCATAGTTTTAGACAAGCATATTGTTTCAGATTCCATTTCAAATTACAGAGAAATGCCTGGAATCTCATTAACTGTGCTTTAACACATTGAACACAAATTTTCATGTTTATGCCTAACAGCAGTTGCATCCTTCCTTGCTGACACCAGTATCCCCTGGGTGGGCCTCAAAGTCTATGAGACTGGCTGGCCAAGTATGGCAAAGTAACAGAGGACTGGAAAATAAGATAATTCTTTCTTTTAATAGATACTTGAAAATAATTCACAAGTAGAACTACATGTGCTGCATTAATGAAAATTTTACTTAAAAAAAACTTTATTATCAGGAATTTCCTGGCTGTTCAGTGGTTTCACTGCTGAGGGCCTGGGTTCAATCCCTGGTCGGGACTAAGATCCCACAAGCCACACCTTGCAGCCAAAGCAAACAATATTATCTAAAGAAGTACAGAACACGTTTGATTAATCTTTTTCTTTGGTAAGATGCATTTCTATAAATTATGTGACATCACCTTGATTTCATGGAGTCTTGGTATGCTGAATGGAGGTTTTGGTGGATTTGGTAGTTAATTAGGAAATTAGGCAGTGTAGAGTATATTTTGTTTTGTCTCCTTAGGAAGAAAAAAAAAAAGGCCAAAAACAACAAAAACTAAATCCCTCATTAGTATGGAGGGTTTAACACATACTTGAGAAAGAGTAGTTTAATGAACCCTCATGTGCCTCCATGGACAGAGGAGCCTGGTGGGCTGTAGTCCATGGGATCACAAAGAGTCGGACATGACTGAGTGATTAAAAATGCACAAACATACGTTTCCGTCAGCTTGCTAGCATATTATTTTAGCTTTCCCCTCCTTCCTCCTACCTACCAGTATAGAATTATTTGAAATAAATGCCACATATTGTCATTTCAACCACAATCTTTTAAATGTTACCCTAAAGATTAGTACTTTTTTTTCTTTTTTTTTCATTTATTTTTATTAGTTGGAGGCTCATTACTTTACAATATTGTAGTGGTTTTTGCCATACATTTACTTGAATCAGCCATGGATTTACATGTGTTCCCCATCCCGATCCCCCCCTCCCACCTCCCTCTCCATCCCATCCCTCTGGGTCTTCCCAGTGCACAAGCCCTGAGCACTTGTCTCATGCATCCAACCCGGGCTGGTGATCTGTTTCACCCTTGATAGTATACTTGTTTCAATGCTATTCTCTCAGAACATCCCACCCTCACCTTCTCCCACAGAGTCCAAAAGTCTGTTCTGTACATCTGGGTCTCTTTTTCTGTTTTGCATATAGGGTTATCATTACCATCTTTCTAAATTCCATATATATGTGTTAGTATACTGTATTGGTCTTTATCTTTCTGACTTACTTCACTCTATGTAATGGACTCCAGTTTCATCCATCTCATTAGAACTGATTCAAATGAATTCTTTTTAATGGCTGAGTAATATTCCATAGTGTATAAAAATATGGAACGCTTCACGAATTCACATGTCATCCTTGCACAGGGACCATGCTAATCTTCTCTGTATTGTTCCAATTTTAGTATACGTGCTGCCGAAGTGAGCACAAGATTAGTACTCTTTTATGTGCACTTTTAGTAAAATGAATTTTGGTTTTCTATTTAATCTTCAGATCCCAGTTGCAAACAGTTTATGTGATAGATAAACAATATGAAATGTCTCATTAACCAAATGCAGTAATTAAATCTAGAAGTAAATCTTTTAACATTTTGAAAGTTAAATTGACATAGATTTTAAAGATGTGACTAATTTTGGAGGGGGGGGCACACCATGTGGCATGTGGGATCTTAGTGCCCAGACTAGGACTCAAACCTGTTCCCCCTGTGGTGAAAGTGTGGAGTCCTAACCACTCAACTGCCAGGGAATTCCCAAGATGTAACTAATTATTAAAAGTACCAATGTTATTCTGGCTTAGAAATTTAGACCTTTTTTTGCTGATCTTTTTCTACTTTTTTTATAATTGAGATTTAGTTGATTTACAGTATCATAAATTTCAGGTAATTTTCAAGAAAATTAGATACCAAGAGAACATTTCATGCAAAGATGGGTTTGATAAAGGACAGAAATGGTATGGACCTAACAGAAGCAGAAGATATTAAGAAAAGGTTGCAAGAATACAAAGAACAACTATACAAAAAAGATCTTAATGACCCAGATAATCACGATGCTGTGATCAGTCACCTAGAGTCAGACATCCTAGAATGCAAAGTCAGGTGGGCCTTAGGAACTACGAATAAAGCTAGTGGAGGTGATGAAATTCCAGTTGAGCTGTTTCAAATCTTGAAAGATGATGCTGTGAAAGTGCTGCACTCAACATGCCAGCAAATTTGGAAAACTCAGGAGTGGCTACAAGACTGGAAAAGGTCAGTTTTCATTAAATTCCCAAAGAAAAGCAGTGCCAGAGAATGTTCAAACTACTGCACAGTTGCACTCATCTCACACGCTATCAAAGTAATGCTCAAAATTCTCCAAGCCAGGCTTCAACAGTCCATGAACCAAGAACTTCCAGATGTTCAAGCTGGATTTAGAAAAAGCAGAGGAACCAGAGATCAAATTGCCAACATCCACTGGATCATCGAAAATGCAAGAGTTCCAGAAAAACATCTATTTCTGCTTTATTGACTACACCAAAGCCTTTGACTGTGTGGATCACAACAAACGGGAAAATTTTGAAAGAGATGGGAATACCAGACCCCCTTACCTGCCTCCTGAGATATCTGTATGCAGGTCAAGTAGCAACAGTTAGAATCAGATTTGGAACAACAGACTGGTTCCAAATCAGGAAAGGAGTACGTCAGGGCTGTATATTGTCACCCTGCTTATTTAACTTATATGCAGAGTACATCATGAGGAATGCTGGACTGGATGAAGCACAAGCTGGAATCAAGATTGCTGGGAGAAATATCAATAACCTCAGATATGCAGATGATGCCATCCTTATGGCAGAAAGCAAAGAAGAACTAAACAGCCTCTTGATGAAAGTGAAAGAGGAGAGTGAAGAAATTGGCTTAAAACTCAACATTCAAAAAATGAAGATCATGGCATCCACTGTCATCATTTCATGGCAAATAGATGGGGAAACAGTGGAAACAGCGACAAACTTTATTTTCTTGGGCTCCAAAATCACTGCAGATGGTGGCTGTAGCCATGAAATTAAAAGACACTTGCTCCTTGGAAGAAAAGTTATGACCAACCTAGACAGTATTTTAAAAAGTAGAGATAATACTTGGCCAACATAGGTCTGTCTAGTCAAAGCTGTGGTTTTTCCAGTAGTTGTGTATGGATGTGAGATTTGGACCATAAAGAAAACTGACCGCCGAAGAATTGATACCTTAGAACTGTGGTGTTGGAGAAGACTCTTGAGATTCCCTTGGACTGCAAGGAGATCAAACGAGTCAATCCTAAAGGAAATCAGTTTTGAATATTCATTGAGACTGATGCTGAAGCTGAAATTCCAATACTTTGTCCACCTGATGCGAAGAACTGACTCACTGAAAATGACCCTAATGCTGGGAAAGATTGAAGGCAGGAGAAGGGGGCGACAGAGGATGAGATGGTTAGATGGTATCGCTAACTTGATGGACATGAGTTTGAGCAAGCTTTGGGAGTTGGTGATGGACAGGGAAGCCTGGTGTGCTTCAGTCCACAGGGTCGCAAAGAGCCAGACATGACTGAACGACTGAACTGAACTGAAAGAGTATGCTTCACTTATAGTTACTATGAAATATTGACTGTATTCTCTGTATTGTAAAATAAAAGGCTCTTTCTATTAACATCTTGTTATAAGTAAGCTGTCAGTAGGGCCACTTGCTTGTATCAGTTAACTATCGCGATGGAACAAATTATCCTAAAATTTAGCACTGAACAGCAGTGTTTATTATCTTGCATACTTTCTGAGGGTCAGAAGTCCAGGGGGGACTTAGCTGGAAGGTTCTGGCTCAGAGTCTGTCTATTGCAAGGTTGCAGTCAAGCTGCTGGCAGGGAGTGCAGTCACCCCAAGGCCCTGCCCAACTGTGCCTGAAGAGTCTGCTTCTAAACTCAGCTGTGTAACTGTTAGCAGCCTGTTTCTTACCACTTGGGCCTCTTTATAGACTGCCTGTTCGTCCTAATTATACGACTGCTGAC
This sequence comes from Odocoileus virginianus, assembly GCF_023699985.2. NCBI lineage: Eukaryota > Metazoa > Chordata > Mammalia > Artiodactyla > Cervidae > Odocoileus > Odocoileus virginianus. The sequence continues at coordinate 36,132,282 of NC_069696.1, read as the reverse complement.
TTCCCTCAGAGCAAGTGGTGAGAGAGACAGACAGACAATCACAAATAGACTGATGGAGAGGGGGCTTATGATGGAATCTGTGGGGTTTTTATACCTTATCTCAGAAGTGGCATACCATGGTTCCTGTCTTATGTGTGGGACCCACAGTCCTGCCCTGGTTCACTGTGAGAGGGTATCCTCAGGGCTGTGAATGTCAGATGACGGGGATTGAGCTATCTTGCAGGTTGGCTACCACAATGATTTTGGCAATATTAAAGCCTTTAAATTTCTGATTTAGGACTTAAAACCTTCAGGAGTGGTTTTAAATAGAATGTGTCAAAGCTGTGGTAGTAGTGTGCAGGATTTTGAGCAATCTGTATTTGAAAGAGAAATACTGATCTGCTGTTTCAGAGAGGCATAGCGAGCAGAATTTGAGTGCAGGCTCTGAAGCAGACTGCTTTGGGCAAGGCACTTAGATTTCCTCTACCTAATAATAATAGAACTCTAACTCCTCTTGGGATTTGCTGGTCAAATGCTTAGAACAGTGCCTGGCACATGAAAATGAAAGTGAAAGTCACTCATTTGTGTCCAACTCTTTGTGATTTGTGTCCAACTCTTTGCGACGGCTTGGACTGTACAGTCCATGGAGCTCTCCAGACCAGAATATTGAAATGGTAGCCTTTCCTTTCTCCAGGGGATCTTCCCAACCCCGGGATCAAACCCAGGTCTCCTGCATTGCAGGCAGATTCTTTACCAACTGAGCTATTCCGGGCACACAGTAGGCACTTAAATTCTTATTTGTAACTTTAATTTTTATTGTTAAAAGAGCTTGAGTGAACTCGGCTGCTTTTGTCTCTGGAACATAGGTTAGAGTGTTGGAAGATGAGTCTGGAGAGGTAGGCAGGGACCTGTATGCTCTGGGAAGGATGAAGCTTCACCTCTGCTAGCTAAGCAGAGCTGATTTGTATTTATGCCTGATAACGCTTGGCAATTAGTGTTTATTTTAAACTACTTTGTTTAGAAAAGAGTGGTTAGGATTTTCTAGCACTTCCTTTGTTCATTTTTGCTTCAGTAATAACACCTAGACTCATATTTTGTCCTTAGCAGTACAGAGGATACAGGTATTCTTTTCTTTTCTTTAAAAATTAAAAAAAAACACCAAACCAAGAAACAGTCCCATTTGAAAGAGAAACGATGGTGGTATCGCTCTTTAAAAAAGGAAAATGAAAAAAGAAAGAACAAAAAGGGTGGTAGTAGAAGGGAACTGAAAAGTGCTTGATAAATTATGTAAGGAAGCATTTAGCTTTGGTCAGAAATTTAGTTGTTAGCCAGCTGCAAGCAAACCCATCTGGCACCCTTTTTCATTATTCTTCTGAAATATTCATGGGCTCTAACAGGCCCTGCCTTGTTTCCATTAGTTCCTCACATATTCTCATGTTTGGTAGCCAATCTGGAGTTGCAGTGAGTTGCCCTTGTTTTGTTTCCTTGTTGCTGTGGATGTAATCAATAAAGAATAGACACCCAAGGAAAACTTTGTGTATACTCACATTCTCTTGAAAAATAAACTGTGAGCCAAATTAAATAATGTAGGATTTGAACAAAGTAATCACTACAGTTCATTATGCTTAAAAGTATCTATGATACTCTAAGCATTTCTGAATTATGCATCTCTTTTGATCATCAGCAGTACCATTCATTTTCATTAAATAAATTTTATTTTTTATTTAGAGAGCATGGGATTAGTAAAGTAAACTTTAAAAAATTGTTTGTAAAGGTATTTGCATGTTTCTTATTTCTCAGAGATCTCTTGAAGTCATTTAGAATGTAGGTCAAGAGAATATAAGCAATCCTTTTATATTTTAAAATTAGCTTCTTCATTGAAGTATAGTTGGTTTATAATATTAATTTCAGGTATAATACAGTGATTCAGTATTTTTACAGATTAAACTCCATTTAAATAATGGCTGTATTTCCTTGTGCTGTACACTGTATTCTATTGCTCATCTATTTTATACAAGTAGTTTGTATCTCTTAGTTCCAGACTCCTAACTTGTCCCCCTTCTCTTTTCTCTCCCCACTAACCACTAGTTAGTTCTCTGTGTCTGTAAGTCTGTTTCTTTTTTGTTATATATATTTGTTTGCTTTTTTTTAGATTCCAGGTATAAGAGATAAGAGTATTTGTCTTTCTCTGTCTAACTTGAACATTGGAGTGCATGTATCTTTTTGAACTAGTGTTTTCATTTTTTTGGATATGTACTCAGGAATGAAATTGCTTTATTATGTGGTAGTCCTATTTTTAATTTTTTTTCCTATTTTTAATTTTTTGAGCAATCTCCATACTGTTTTCCACAGTGTCTGTACCAGTTTACATCCTTACCATCAGTGCACAAGGGTTCCCTTTTCTCTACATCCTTATTTCTTGTCTTTCTAATGATAGCCTTTCTGATAGGTGTGAGGTGATATCTCACTGTGGTTTTGATTTTCATTTCCCTGATGATTAGTGATGTTAAGCATCTTTTCATGTACTTATTGGCCATCAGTATGTTTTTGGAAAAAATGTCAATTCAGAGTTTCTGCCCATTTTTTAAATTGGATTGTTCAGGGTTGTTGTTTTTTTAAATATTGGATTATATGAGCTGTTTATATATATTGGGTATTAACCCCTTATCAGTCATATCATTTGCAAATATCTTCTCCCTTTCAGTAGGTTGTTTAACTTCTTTTACCCCAGATCATTGATGTTGGAATTGTTTTTAATATTCAGAAAAAGGTTCTGAAAACTGGTCTTATAAATTTCTCTCCAGGTTCACAAAAGTGCTCTTTTTACACATCTATTATAGTTATTCCTACTTTTCTCTCTCCCCACCCCCTTTTTTTTGGCTTGCTGTTACTGTTTTATCTCAAATTCTTTAATGTGGGCTTTAATGGAGGGATATCCAGCACTTGGGAGGGGATATTGATGTCTTAAAAGGGCTATCTTATGAGAAGCTTAAGAGCCCCCTTACTCTGTGCTTCTTTTTTTAAAAAAAAAATTTTGTTTTTGTTTTTAATTTTATTTTTTCTTTTTACCTTTTGACTCCTTTCAGCAATTTCTCTAACTTCTCCCCACCCCTGCCACCTCTGGCACCACCAATCTGTTCTGTGAACTTGGGTTTATATATGTGTGTGTGTGTGTGTGTGTGTGTGTATACACATATGTATATAATATATATTATATATAATTTTTATGTTTGCTATATAAACTTCCCTGATAGCTCAGTTGGTAAAGAATCTGCCTGCACTGTGGAAGACGTGGGTTCAATCCCTGGGTTGGGAATATCCGCTGAAGAAGGGAATGGCTACACACTCCAGTATTCTGGTCTGGAGAATTACATGGACTGTGTAGTCCTTGGCATCTCAAAGAGTCAGACACAACTGAGCTATTTTCACTGTGTAAGTTTTCTTGCCTGGGAAATCCGATGGACAAAGGAGCCTGGCAGGCTATACAATCTATGGAGTTGTAGAGAGTCAAACAGGACTGAGCACACATACATGTATATACACTTATATGTGTGTTTGAATAGTTTTTAGATTCTGTATGTAAAAGACATCATACAGTATTTGTCTTTGTCTTTGACTTTCTTCACTTAGTATAGTGCCCTCGAGGTCCATCCATATTGTCATAATGGCAGGATTCTATTCTTTTTATGGCTGAATAATATTCCATTATATGTATATGTGTCTTTGTGTGTATGTCTGTCTCACAGTTTTTTATTCATTTGTCCAGTGATGGACACTTAAGTCATTTTAGTATGTTGGCTGTTGCAAACAATGCTGCAATTAATATTGGGGTGCAAATATCTTTTCAAGTTAGTGTTTTCATTTTCTTTTGCCGGGGTCCAGCCTCAGCAGGATCCAGGGGATACCCTCAGGATGAACGGCGTTGGCGAGAGAGAGAGAGAGAGAGAGAGAGAGAAGACACGTGAGACCAGCCTTGATAGGGCCAAGTCTGCGAGGGAGAGAGAGAGAGAGAGAGAGAGAGAGAGAGAGAATGACCAGACGGGGGTGTAGAGAGTCTGGCAAATCTTTATTTTTTACTGTAGCTTTTATATTCTAAGTTAGTACATTTTTAGAGGAAGAAAGTTTAACATTACATCATCTTGTCCCTCAGGAAACCAGGGTGTTTCCAGTAACTTCTTTGTGAGTGTCTTATACATTATCTTCTGGCCTCGGGGCCTATTGACATTTTATGACCTAGGTGAATGCAAAGCTGTTTTCCTGTAATTTATTCTTTAATGAACACAAAGGTTAGTCCTTTTGCAGAAGTTATTAGTCGAATTTATCTAAAAGGTTTACAACACAAAGACTCTGCAGCTCCAGTGAGGCAGCCCCTGTTTAGCATTCCTGGTTAAAATGAACAATTCTAATCTCTTTTAAAATAATATTTTTGTGTTCTCTAATAGGACTTCCTCACCCTCCAAGGGGCTCTGTGCCTATTAGGGCCTTTAGTAAGATCAGGTTCTTTATGCTGTTTATTGATAATAAGGTGTTGTGAGCAGTCATGTGTATTAGCACACATTTGCCAAGCAGGCTAGAATGCCAGCAAAGGGGTCTAAATTGAAACACTCCTTTCATCCTGGATAATCCTATAGGATACCACTTTCCGGGGGACATAATGATTAAAGTTCTAAGTTGATTCTGTTTGGAGTGAGATCGGGGAAGGCCTTCTACCTGTGTCACAGAAATTAGGGAGTAGTTTAACACAGCAAGCCTAAGAAAGACAGAGACCATCTTTAAGGTGAGCGCCGGGGCAGCTTTTCGAAATTCCTGAAGTCCTGATCTGCCTTGCTTGTCAGGTCTTCTCCTCATGACCTTGTCATGGGTGGGATCTCATGTTGTGGCTCCCGGCATTCTTCAGATAGATGCCCAGAAGTAGAATTACTAGGTCATATTGTAGTTCTGTTTTTACTTTTTTGAAGAACCTCTATACTATTTTCCATAGTTTCTGCACCAGTTTAACTTCCTTTCTTTTGGCCCCACTGCATGGCTTAGAGGACCACCCAGGGAATTCCTGTCAGTTCAGTTCAGTCCCTCAGTAGTGTCCGACTCTTTGCAACCCCATGGGCTGCAGCACACCAGGCTTCCCTGTCCATCACCATCTCCTGGAGCTTGCCCAAACTTATGTCCATCGAGTCAGTGATGCCATCCAACCATCTCATCCTCTGTTGTTCCCTTCTCCTCCTGCCTTCGATCTTTACCAGCATCAGGGTCTTTACCAATGAGTCAGTTCTTTGCATCTGGTGGCCAAAGTATAGGAGTTTCAGCTTTAGCATCAGTCCTTCCAATGAATATTCGGGACTGATTTCCTTTAGGATGTTCTCGTTTGATCTCCTTGCAGTCAAAGGGATTCTCAAGTCTTCTCCAACACCACAGATCTAAAGCAATAATTCTTCGGTGCTCAGCTTTCTTCATAGTCCAACTCTCACATCCATACATGACTACTGGAAAAACCACAGCTTTGACTAGACATACCTATGTTGGCAAAGTAATACCTCTGATTTTTAAAATGCTCTCTAGGTTGGTCATACCTTTTCTTCCAAGGATCAGGCGTCTTTTAATTTCATGGTTGCAGTCACCATCTGCAGTGATTTTGGAACCCAATAAAATTGAGTCTGTCATTGTTTCCACTGTTTCCCCATCTGTTTGCCATAAAGTGATGGGACCGGGTGCCAGGATCTTAGATTTTTGAATGTTGAGTTTTAAGCCAACTTTTTCACTCTCCTCTTTCACTTTCATCAAGAGGCTGTTCAGTTCCTCTTGACTTTCTGCCATAAGGGTGGTGTCATCTGCATATCTCCCAACAATCTTGATTCCAGTTTGTGCTTCATCCAGCCTGGCATTGCTCATGATATAAAATAAAGTAAAATAAGCAGGGTAGCAATATACAGCCTTGACGTACTGCTTGTTCTATGTCTGGTTCTAACTGTTGCTACTTGACTTGTATACAGATATCTCAGGAGGCCGGTAAGGTTGTCTGGTATTCCCATCTCTTGAAGAATTTTCCATAGTTTGTTGTGAGCTACACAGTCAAAGGCATTGATATAGTCAATAAAGCAGAAGTAGATGTTTTTCTGGAATTCACTTGCTTTTTCTATGATCCAGCAGATGTTGGCAATTTGATCTCTGGCTCCTCTTTTCTAAAACCAGCTTGAACATCTGGAAGTTCTTGGTTCACATACCTGGTTCACAAGCCAGGTTGAAGCCTGGCTTGGAGAATTTTGAGCATTACTTTGATAGCATGTAAGATGAGTGCAATTGTGCGGTAGTTTGAGCATTCTTTGGCATTGCCTTTCTTTGGGATTGGAATGAAAACTGGCTTTTCCAGTCCTGTGGCCATTGCTTTGTTTTTCAAATTTGCTGGCATGTTGAGTGCAGCACTTTCACAGCATCATCTTTAAGGAACTGAAATAGCGCAACTGGAATTCCATCATCTCCACTAGCTTTATTCGTAGTGATGCTTCCTAAGGCCCACTTGACTTCGTATTCCAGGATGTCTGACTCTAGGTGAGTGATCACACCATCGTGATTACCTGGATTGTGAAGATCTCTTTTGTATAGTTCTTCTGTGTATTCTTGCCACCTCTTCTTAATATCTTCTGCTTCTGTTAAGTCCATACCATTTCTGTCCTTTATTGAGCCCATCTTTGCATGAAATGTTTCCCTGGTATCTCTAATTTTCTTGGAGAGATCTCTAGTCTTTCCCTTTCTATTGTTTTCCTCCGTTTCTTTTTGTTGATCACTGAGGAGGGCTTTCTTATCTCTCCTTGCTCTTCTTTGGAACGCTGCATTCAGATGGTGTATCTTTTAACCTTTGCCTTTAGCTTCCTGAGGGTTCTCTTTTCTTTACATTCTTGCCAATGCTTGTTATTTTTGTTCTTTTTGATGATAGCCATTCTGACAGGTGTGAAGTAATATCTCATTGTCGTTTTGATTTGTATTTCCCTGATGATTAATGATGTTGATCATCTTTTCATGCACCTGTTGGCTATCTGAATGTCTTTGGAAAAATGTCAGTTCAGATATTCTCCCCATTGCTAGTGTAAGAGTTTTTTGTATATTTTAGATATTTACCGCTTATCAGATGTATAATTTGCAGATTTTTTTTTTTGCATTCAGTAACTTGCCTTTTATTTTGTTGATGGTTTTCTTTCCTGTGCAGAAGCTTTTTAGTATGATATAGTCCCACTAATTTATTTCTGATGCTATTGCTTTTGGTATTAGATTTTAAAAAATCATTGCCAAGACCTATGTCAAGGAGCTTACTGCCTATATTTTCTTTTGGGATTTTAATGGTTTCAGATCTAATGCTCAGATCTTTAATCCACTTGATTAAATCTATGAATGGTGAGTTTAATCCATTTATGGTGTAAGATAGTTGGTTGAATTTCGTTTGTTTGCATGTAGCTGTTCAGTTTTCCCAACATGGTTAGCTGAAGAGACTGTCCTTTCCCTATTGTATTCTTGGCTCCTTTGTTGTAAATTAATTGACCATTTATATTTGGGTTTGTTTCTACATGCTTTCTTCTCTTCCATTGATCTGTGTGTCTATTTTTATGCCAGTCACATCTCTTTTAATTGCTATAGCTTTGTAATATAGTTTGAAATCAGAGAGTGTGATGCCTCTAGCTTTGTTGTTCTTTCTCAGGACTGCTTTTACTATTTGGATTTTTTGTGTGTGTGGTTCCTTATAAATTTTGTGATTTTTTTTTTGTTCTGTTTCTGTGGAAAATGTCATTGGAGTTTTGATAGAGATTGCAATGAATTTGTAGATTGTGTTAGATAGTTATCATATTTTAACAGTCTTGATTCTTCCAGTCCATGAGCATGAAATATATTTCCATGTATTTGTGTCATTTTCAATTAAAAAAAAATATCTTCAATATACAGATCTTTGATATACAGACATTTTCAATATACAGATTCATTTATTTGTATCATCAATTTTTTTATTAATGTCTTTGATATATACAGAAAATTTTGATATATAGGTCTTTTTCTTCCTTGGTTAAATTTATTCTAGGTATTTATTCTTTTTGATGCAATTGTAAAGGGGACTGAATTGCAACAGTTTTTTTGTATATTGCTTTCATGTCCTACAACCTTACTGGATTTGTTTATTAGTTCTAATAGAATTTTGATGGCTTCATCAGGGTGTTCTATACATACCCACTTCTTTTTTAAAAAGAAACCTTGCCACTATTTAGGGATGTCTTCAGTGGTTGTATATGACATTCTTCTATTAGCTCCCTGTTTTACATGGGAAGAAAACTCTTGTATATATTTTAAAGGAGATTCGCAGTTTTTATGCATACCAACTGCTGAGATTTTACCTACTTGAATGATAGATTAAAATTTTTAACAGAGTGAGGTCAGTCTTTTCATTTTTGTAGGTTAGCATTATGACAGTGGTGTTAATTAAAAAACAGGGGCTGTTTGTGTCACAAATTTTTATGATATGGATTTTAATGTTTGTGTGATCTTCCTTTGGTTTCTCTTTTAGCTTTGGCTCCTTTGTCTGCTTTGGTCTTGCAAGATGAAGAGACATAATGACTTTTTTGGGGTCATTGCTTCCAGAAACCTGGCTGGCTTTATTGGTCAATAGGACCCATTTGCCACCTTTTAAACAAAGGATTTGAAGGCCTTGCAGGCTGCCCATCTGTCCTAGGAAGTTTTGTATAGCTAACGTGTAGAAAGAAGTTTTACTTAGAGGCAAAATGAAGCCTTTTCTACATAAGTATTTAGAATTTATGAAAAAAGTTTCTAGGTAAATACATAAAAATGACTTTCAGTTTTGTTCTATATTCCAAATCACCTGATTTTGTTTTCATATGTTAGAAAGAGGTGTTGAACAGAACTGAAGGTCTTGTCACTGAAGGAATTAAATTATTGCAGAGCAGTCTTTTTAGAGTAGAAAGGACTTAGTTGCTTTTATGTGTTATTTTCATTCATTTTATTACTCATGTAAAATTGCCATCATTATGTGCAAGCCATTTATTTCTTTTAAGTTTGTCCTTTAGGGAGTAATTGTGTACTGTAAGATGTGTGCATTCTTTACCTGTGTGTACTTAATTTGCCATTTTTATTTTCCAGGTAGACTTTTGGGCACTAATGAGGTGGAGCTGCCCACATGTATTAACATCATTTCTAAGCTCATCTTTCTGTCCTCCAGACTTGAAGCTAGTTGAGGGAAACAGTTTGGCATAGCAGTTGAGTATATGCGTTCTGGAGTTTGAAGTGCCTGAGATTAAACCCCAACTCTGACTCTTGCTAGTTTTGCTTCTTAAATTTTCTAAGCTTTCATCTCTAAAACAAAGAAGTTTAACTCATAAAGTTGTTAGATTAATAAATGAATAATATGCACTGTCAGGGATACATAGGAAAACAGTAAATGTAATCTATTGTTTACTTTTGTAATCCCTCAGCATCTAGTACAGTGCCAGAATGCATAATCATTGCCAATATAGTCAATAAATATGCATAAAAGAAAAGCAAATGCTTATGATTTGATATTTGTATCTTATTTTGACTGTAGTCACTACACTCAAGGTCATATCAGCTCCTATCACAGACCTGACAAATATTAGGTACCCAAGATGTGTTTGAATAAATTGTTGATTTTTCACTTATCCTTGAAATGGCAAGTTTCTCTGTTTGTCACTTTATGTTATGCTAAATAGAATGGAGCTTTTGGTGTCCTTTTTGAAGACTGAAACTATAAATTCAGGGTGTTAGATGCTGTCTAAGATTTCAGAATGGTGATGAGTCTTGGTTTTGTTTTGTTTTTTTGTTTCTAAAGCTGATCATCTCAGCTTTAGGTTTTCAGGTAAAACAGACTGTTACAGGTATATACTTCTAGCAGAAATTATTAATTTATTTGCATTTACCTGGCATTGAGATTTATTTCCTTGTTTCTCTTTTGCCATGTTTGGGTAAGGAAATGCTTGCTAAGCTTTAAATTATATTTGATTTGCTTTTTTTTCCCCATGAAACTCTTACATTAGTGCGTACCCGGTATTTATATGTGACTCAGAGCCTCTGAGTGTAGATCTTTCTTGGTAACAGAACTCCTCCTTCTTGGTAACAGAATTCCTCCTTTCTTTGTCCTTTGCATAGAGTTCTTCTTTTCAAGTCTCTAAGCATGACTGGAGTCTTGACAAAAGGTTCCAGCTAATCTCTTATTCCATTTTCTCATGGGAATATACTCCTAGTTCTAGTACTATCTTCCACAGTGTTTGCAAGGTGAAGTGAGTTCACTGAGGGTGAATTTCTTCCTCCCTTCTCCTTTCTTTCCTTCCTTCCCACAATGTTAAGCATACTGGCCAGGGTAGGCCTCACTGAGAAGTGATCTTTGAGCAAAGACCTTAAGGAAGTAAGGAAGTCAACCAAGTGAATGTTTGGGATAAGTGCCTTCCAGGTAAGAATTTTTATTCCATTTTACTTATGTTAAAGTTAGATTTATTGAGGTTTATTTCCACAAAGTAAAATTAAACCATTTTAGCTCACGGTGTTGTGCATTTTAATAAGCTCATACAGTTGCATAAACACCACCGTAATCAAGACACAGAACAGTTCCAGCATTCCCCCCAACCCCTCAGCACCTGGCAGTCACTGATCTGTTTTCTGTCACTATAGTTTTGGCTCTTCTAGAATATCAGGTAATGTATGGCTGCATGCATCAGTTTATTCCCTTGTCTTGCAGAGTAGTATTCCATTGTGTGAATGCAACATAGGTTGTTTATCCATTCACCCATTTAAGAACATTTTGCTTATTTATGGATTTTGGCAATTACAAAAAAACCACTACAAGCGTTCTTGTACAAGTTTTTGTGCAAACATAAGCTTTGTCAACCAAAATTTTGACAGATAATTTCTGTATTTACAGAAGATAGAAAAGAAAAAGGAGAGGGAGAAAAAAAAAAACATTGAAGTTTGAGATGACCATTCCAAGGAGCTTCTCTTCACAGGGTGTTTCATAGTAGGAATTAAAAGAGTTTTTAAGGATGGATAGAAAATCTGATGATGTTTGAGAGCCTTTCCAAAGGAGGAGGGAAATTCTTAACAAAACTGGAAATTGGGAGTAAGAAAAGCAAATAAATTGAATTCAAGATGAAAAGAGAGAACAAGAAGAGCACGGACTCTCGGTGTGGTTCTGGTGGTTGTCTGTGTCTCCAAGGAACCTTAAGCATCCTGGAGGAATGAACAGGAAGAAGGATAACAGGAGAGGAGGACAGAAGGGTCACTATATAGTCCATGGAATTCTCCAGGCCAGAATACTGGAGTGGGTAGCCTTTCCCTACTCAGGGAATCTTCCCAACCCAGGGATCAAACCCAGGTCTCTCGCATTGCAGATGCATTCTTTACCCTGAGCCACAAAGGAAGCCCCAGAAGGGTCCCTATGAGGTCAGATCCTGAAAGGCCTTATATCACTGAAAGGACTTTGGCTTTTAACTCTGAGAGGTGAAGAGCCATGGCAGGGTTTGAACAGAAGAGAGACCTCTGGCTTAGTTTTAAAAAGATCATTCTGGCAGCTGTTTCAAGACTGAACTGTAAGGGTACAAGAGTGGAAGCAGGAAGATCTGTTAGGAATTGTGTAGTAATCTAGGTAAGAGATGGTGGTAGCTCAGAATACATGGTGAGATATGATTAGTTTTTAGATATATTTGGAAGATTGAAGCAATAGGATTTCATTACCAAATTTTGGGATGTGACAGAAGGGTAGGAATCAAGAACAACTCCAAAGGTTTGAACTTCAGCAACCTGAAAAATGGAATTGCTGTCAGCTTAAATGGGGGAATACAGTGGGTTACAAAGGTTGGAGGGGTGGCAGTGCAGATCAGGACATGGACATGCTGAGTTTGAAATGCTTATTAGATATCTTGGTCAAATATGTTGTTAAGTGTATGAGTTTGAAGTTAGAAAAGACTGAGCTGAAATTAAAATATAATTATGCATGTATTTAAATCCTTGAGACTGGATAACACTACCTAGAGAGAATTATAGATAGAGAAGAGGAAAAGAGCCAAAGATAGCTCATGGACACGCTAACATTAATACTGTATCAATAAGCAAATATAAAACATTTTAGAGAAAAATTATGAGTATTTTTTAAAGAATAGGATAATAAAGGATGGTGGCTGTAATCAGAGACTGAACTGTAGGGGTTCTTTTTTCTTCCTGCTCTTCCTGTGTTTACAGAATTCTTAAAATTTTTCCTTTGGTAGTAAGCTGAAGGTCAGAGTGAACCTACTCAGTTCAGTTCAGTCGCTCAGTCATGTCCGACTCTTTGCAGCCCTATGGACAGCAGTATGCCAAACTTCCCTGCCCATCACCAACTCCTGGGGCTTGCTCAAACTCATGTCCATCGAATCACTGATGCCATCCAACCACTTCACCCTCTGTCGTCCCCTTCTTCTGCCTTCAATCTCTCCCAGCATCAGGATCTTTTCCAGTGAGTCAGTTCTTTGCGTCAGGTGGCCGAAGTATTGGAGCTTCAGCTTCAGCATCAGTCCATCCAATGAATATTCCGGCCTAATTTCCTTTAGGATTGACTTGTTTGATCTTGCAGTCCAAGGGATTCTCAAGAGTCTTCTCGAACACCACATTTCAAAAATATCAATTCTTTGGTGCTCAGCTTTCTTTGTGGTCCAACTCTCACATCCGTACATGACTACTGGAAAAACCATAGCTTTTACTAGTCGGACCTTTGTTGGCAAAGTAATGTCTCTGCTTTTGAATATGCTCTCTAGGTTTGTCAGAGCTTTTCTTCCAAGGAGTAAGCGTCTTTTAATTTCATGGCTGCAGTCACCATCTGCAGTGATTTTGGAACCCAAGAAAATAAAGTCTGTCATTGTTTCCATTGTTTCCCCATCTATTTGCCATAAAGTGATGGGACCGGATGCCAGGATCTTAGTTTTTTGAATGTTGAGTTTTAAGGCAACTTTTTCACTCTCCTCTTTCACTTTTACCAAGAGGCTCTTTATTTCCTCTTCTCTTTCTGCCATAAGGGTGGTGTCATCTGCATAAGTAAGATTGTTGGTATTTCTCCCTGCAGTCTTGATTTCAACTTGTGCTTCCAGCCCAGCATTTCATATGGTGTACTCTCTATATAAGTTAAATAAGCAGGGTGACAATATACAGCCTTGACATACTCCTTTCCCAATTTTGAAGCAGTCCTTTGTTCCATGTCCAGTTCTAACAGTTACTTCTTGGCCTGCATACGGATATCTCAGGAGGCAGGTAAGGTGGTCTGGTATTCCCCTCTTTCAGAATTTTCCAGTTTGTTGTGACCCACACAGTCAAAGGCTTAGGCATAGTCAATAAAGCAGAAGTAGATGTTTTTCTGGAACTCTCTTGCTTTTTCGATGATCCAGCAGATGTTGGCAATTTGATCTCTGGTTCCTCTGCCTTTTCTAAAACCAGCTTGGAACATCTGGAAGTTCTCGGTTCATGTACTGTTGAACGCCTAGCTTGGAAGATTTTGAGCATTACCTTGCTAGCGTGTGAAGTGAGTGCTAAAATATTTGTGTTTCAATAATTTTATGTAGTTAAGCAGTATTCATAATGAATGATAGAAAGTAGCTGATCCAGCAGCTGGAAAATTCTTAGTGATAATTTTAGTGAGTTGAATGGAGCTGATTCTGAACTATAATGTGACTTAGAGGACTATGTCCTTTCTTATCTCTTCTTCCATTCTGTATCCAGTTCTTGAGCTTGTCTTTGAATTTGTTGAGGAAAAGTAACTTAGAGAGAGTAGCTTGACTTGCCATCAGTTCATTTCCTCTACTAATTGCTCAGCTAAAATAGGCTGGAGACTGATTATTTTTTCCTTCACTAGTAATAAGGATTATCAGTACTAAAATGATAGAAAGTTTGCTTTTCGTTTTTCACCTGTTGTTAAAACTTCTGTTCTAAATGATATATTTACCATTGAATGAAGGTATATTTGGTTATTGAACGTGTGATATTTGGGAAGACAAGTGTACTTTTTTTCCTCTCCTCACAGGTGATGCTTCAACAATGCTGATTAAGTTGGCAGTTAAGAGTCTTTAATCACTCCTGGTGAGGAATGAAATTGTGTTAGTTGCATTTGTTAATAAAAATCGGTAACAGACCATATTCATGAGGTTTCTAGTTTGAAGAATCACAGTTTAAAATACTAAAACTTTCAATTGCTAAATGGATTCTTAGTCATTAGGCTGATTGGTTTGGGGGCTTTACTTCTATAATTAAGTCAGTCCTTTAGGAGGAGGGAAGCAGAGGGGAGTTGATTTAGAGTACTGTACAAAATCATTGTAGGTATTTTTCTTCTTTTATTCATGAAGTCATGGGTTCAAAGAAGTTTTAAAATGCCCAGTTTTATTTCCAAAGTCAGAATGAACTTTGAAAATAAGTTTGTAACACTTGGGTACAAACTGAAAGTCTAGGGAAGGGAGTAATTTGGATCTTGCATCTAAAATTTAGAAGTTCTAGGGAAGACTTTCTGTCTGATTTTGGACATCTGTAAGTCTCCATAGATCAGAGAGCTGGGGTTCAGTTTTCTTCTTTTGCTATTCCTTCACTTTCACTGCAGTAATCTTTGTGAAATGATATCATTGCGGTTGTTTTTTGTTTGAAGCCTAGGAAAAAGAAAAAGAAGAGGGAGAGAGAAGCTTGCTTGTGTGTGTCCAACTCTCTGTAACCTCATGGACCATAGCCTGCCTGACTCCTCTGTCCATGGGATTTTCTCAGCAAAAATACTGGGGTGGGTTGCTATGCTCTCTTCCAGGGGATCTTTCCAACCCAGGGATTGAACCTGCATCTCCTGCACTGCAGGCGAATTCTTTGCTGCTGAGCCACCAGGGAATCCCCATTGATACATTGTATGTGAGGAAACTTAGAACTGCCCTTTATGAGGAATTATGTAATTTTACTGTAAATATCACAGTAGAGCTTTGTGATATGTTTCCATATAACTTTAGAACAGGTTCAGTGTCTGAGGATAACCAAAGCTAGATTATCGTGATGGTGAGCTCCTGAGACTGGTCTCTGTGGTTGGTTTTGTTTTGGGTGGGGTGGTGGGCTTAGAAGCAGCTTCCCTTGTGCTGCTTCTGCTGTGGTAAAAGTGGTGAGCATCTCTCTGGCGTAACAGGTTGCTCATTGTTCCCACTCTTTCAGTTGTTTTTCTCATTTCTCCTTTTCCCTGCCCTCTAAGAGACCTGAAATGTAGTAGAGAGGTGGGGAGGGCTTTGTGTTTCTATTATTTTTTTCCATTGTTAAGCTTCCTTATTTATTCTAAGCCTTGAATTTGCACTTCTACTTTTTGGCTTTAAAAATGAATACA
This sequence comes from Odocoileus virginianus, assembly GCF_023699985.2. Taxonomy (NCBI): domain Eukaryota; kingdom Metazoa; phylum Chordata; class Mammalia; order Artiodactyla; family Cervidae; genus Odocoileus; species Odocoileus virginianus. The sequence continues at coordinate 36,116,945 of NC_069696.1, read as the reverse complement.
TTGGACTTAACTGGTGGTCCAGTGTTTAAGACTCTGTGCTTCCACTGCAGGGGGTCTGTGTTCAATCTTGGTCTGGAAAGTTCTGCATGCCTCATGGTGCAGTCAAAAAAAATAGAATAGTATTTTTAAACTGATTATAAATATATTATATATGGTTTGTAGAAAATTCAAACAGTACAGGGAAATATAAAGGAGATAAAAATGAAAAGCAGCCCAACAATTGAGGAGATAACCACTGATACATTTTATTGGATGTCATATCTCCACTCTCTATACATGAAGATACAACATATAATAAATTATTTATTTAATATTAATAGCAACTTTAATATATATGATTTAAATGTCATTTAATATATTTTCATAATTATAATTTTTTTTTCACTGTATAAAAACAATGCGAGGGCTTCCCAGGTGGCACTAGTGGTAAAGAATATGCCTGTCAATGCAGGAGATGCAAGAGACTCAGGTTCAGTCCCTGGGTCAGAAAGAACCCCTAGAGAGAGAAATAACAATCCACTTCAGTATTCTTGCCTGGGAAATTTCATGGACAGAGGAACCTGATAGGCTATAGTCATAGGGTTGCACAAGTCAGACATGAGTGAGCAACTAACACTATTCCTTTAATAGTAGAATGCCATGTGTTTTATCCATCCAATGAGATGGTTGGATGGCATCACCAGCTCAATGGATGTGAGTTTGAGCAAACTCTGGGAGATGGTGAAGGACAGGGAAGCCTGGCGTGCTGCAGTCCATGGGGTCACAGAGTTGGACACGACTGAGTGACTGAACAGCAGCAAGATATATTTTATGATGCATTTATTTATTTACATATTCTCTTCCAAGAGATTCTTAGGTTGTTTTGAATTTTTTATTGATAAACAGTATAGTGGGGTGGAGTGAGAGAAGCTCAAGAGGGAGGCGATGTATGTATCCTTACGGCTCGTTCATGTTGTCCTGTGGGAGAAGCCAGCAAACGCACTTGCTTACAGCATTGTAAAGCAGTTATCATCCAGTTAAAAGAAAAACAGTATTGCATGAAACTGCCTAGTAGGAAAATCTTTGCACACATTTTAAATTATTTCTTTAGGTCATTTTCCTAAGGGGGAAGTTACTGGGTCCAGTGATATATTTTTTTTTATTTTTTAATGTATTTTGCCAAACTGCCCTCTATAAGGGCTATACTTGTTTACCAGTACTATTTTTTACCTGTATTCTTGAAGGAATGTTAATGGTTTTGACATTTTTTTAATCCTCCACTATTTATTTTGTTAAGAAAACACATTCCACTGAAGGTTTCAGAATCTCTTTATTCTGTAGAAGATGGATTTCCTAATAGTGTCCTGCAAATCCTCTGGAATTTCTGGTGCTGTAAAGTTCTCTGAAAATTAAGAGGGGCCTCTTAAAGAAACTCATTTGATTAAAAAAATTTTTCTAAAGAAATACGTAGATAATATTAATTAGTATTTGCCTTCTAAAATAATTTTAATAATCTTAGGTTTTGTGCACGACTTTCAAAATTATAATTCCTTTTCTTAGAATGAAGAAAAAGAAGTTGGTGCCTTTTTAGTGTAATGAGGAGACTTGGTTATCATTGCTGATGCGAGTGGATGATACATTGTAACTCATTTCTGAATTTTCTTACTGAAGCCACATTAGAAAATGAGTTTGGCTTTCACTACTGTGCTTATTGATCCTACGATGAAAGGCTTAAGTTTTCAGTTGCACCCAATAATATATTCTCTGCATAAGGAAACTGCAGTACTGACCTTTCAAAAATACATAACCATAAATTAATTAAATTGGTTCCCTTGAGGGCACTCTTGCTGAAAAGGTCCATCCTTTTACACAAAGAAGGAAGTTTGATTAATTTACAGATTTTACTGTAGCATATTATCTAGTATTTGGGAAAATGTCAGGCTCTTATGAATTTAAAAAACCTGTACTATGGGAAATTTACTTACTTGTTAATTGAATTAGTTTCCAGAAGGATGTGAAAGCCTCAGAAGGTCTTGTGATGGGAATCAGGTTTGTTGAGAGGCAGTATGTCATGTAAGGAAAAAAAAAAACCTTATCTCGGAATCAGATACTCTTTGTATTACTCCTGTGGGGAGACTCACTTGATCTCTCTCGGCCTCAGTTTTCTCAGCTGAGCAGTGTTGGTTCAGTTTCTGGGACTTCAGTAAGCATCCCTGTCTTGGGGACAGAGTCGGTTCAGTAATTCTGGGCTGGGTCTGAAGTTCTGCCTTTTGAACAAGCTTCTAGGTAACGCCAGTGCTTCTGGGCCAAGTCTGTTTCAGTAGCAAGGAATATATAATAATCTGTGTTTCTTCTAGCTCCAAAAGTCTAACTGAGGCTATAGTAGCATGCATAGTCAGTTGTGTTCGACTCTCTGTGACCCCCTGGACTGTAGCCCGCCAGGCTCCTCAGTCCATGGAATTTTCCAGGCAAGAATACTGGAGTGGGTCGCCATTTCCTATTCCTGGGGATTTTCCCAACCCAGGGATGAAACACACATCTGTTTCATTACCTGCATTGGTAGGCAGATTCTTTACCACTAGCACCACCAGGGAAGCTATAGTAGACATTGTTTAATATCTTGACATTTAAATTTTTTTTTGGCCATGCCACACGGCATGCGGAATTTTAGTTCCCGTACCAGGGATCAAACCCAAGCCCCCTGCAGTGAAAGTGAAAGTAGGGATCTTGAACACAAGACCACCAAGAAGTCCCCATTTTAAGTGGTTTTAATATTGTTATCTTTAAGTGAAAGAAGACAAGTATCTTTACAAATTTTAAGTTTGCTAATGAGAGACTTTCTTCTAATCATGTCCAAGATTTGTTTTCAAGTAGTCCAGTATTCACTCCCTCCCTTAAAAAGTTGCGAGGGTGGGGCATGGGGCATAGATAAAACCAAAATAACAAATGTTGGTAATTGTTGAAGCTGGATGACAGGCACATAGGGGTTAATTATACTTTTCCGTTATTCACTGTCCTTATGTGAATGTTTGAAAATTTATTTAAAAAAAAAAAAGAAATCACAAGCAATAATAAATTTGAATTTTCCAGGATCACAGGCTGATGATATAAATAAATACGTACACATATAGCTTTAGGCACCATTTCTCAGTACTAAATTGTCTAATATGAAACAACAGTGGCAGTGACCTGAGAGAAGCTCTTTGAAGGAAAAAAGCACAATAGCTAATGAAGCACATTTGCTGGAAAGAAAACTCAGAGCTGCCGTTCTTCATGTGCAAGTCTTAGACTCTTTGTTTCTTTTAAACATTGCAAATATGCTTCTGCCAACTAAACTTCAGTATGTTAAAATGATATTTTTGGAAATTGACTTTGCAAACTGTAAACTCAGAATAAATTTTGGTTGCTATAGTTGGATATATCAGTCAAATTTTGTATTTTTTTAGTAGAACAAAGATACTTAGTGTACAGGAAGTACACATTCAACAAATGTTTCCCACAAATCCAGGGGCTTTTAGATATGGGGTTATGACGTTGCTTTTAAAGCCAGAGTGATTTTTACACTCTGAGCATCAAAAACTTGATTCCGACTAAACATGCATTTTTCAGGGAGGAGTTGAAAACAAAATGGAGAAAGAATATCAGAGCTTTGTTTTGGTAAGATTTCAAGGAAATAATCAGAAAATAGTTATAGAATGGTACCCTATTTAGGAAATAACATTTTCATATGAGATAAACAACTATCTAGATTAGTTATTATATAGGTCACAATATAGTTTATACTTTGAAAATAAATACTTAAAAAACACAAATTTTGCTGTTAATAACAAAAACTAGAAAAAAAAATTTAGAAGTGTAAGCCCCATGTACAACCATTGTTAATATTTCTTTGTATGTCTGTTTTTAATGTGATTTTTTGTTTTTAATGTGATTTTTTATAGTTTTTCTCCTTCTTGATTAATCCTTTTATCCTGTTTTTTTTTTCATTCAATATTTTAAAATATGCACTTTTGTTATTATACAGTCTTTTATAGATATAATCTGAGTAAAGTAATTTTCTGTCAGGTCAGGATAAAGACCTTCATGGATCTCAAATGGATAGTTTAGAAGTATCCACTTTGATTAGGTCTAGATTACCTGTTATGATGAGTGAAATGGAGATAGAAAGTAATTTTCTGTTGGAAAAATCAAGGCAGTTGCAAGGTCTATTCGATATTTTGAATTTTGAACTGAATGAAATTTTTATATTCATCTGTGAAAGAATATAATCCCAGGTTGAACGGAGCCACACTGGACTTTTATAAAGTCCAGACAAGTGACAGCTCTGATGCCAGGATCCAGCACTTGGAAGGCTCTTCATAGGGAAGTCACACTTCTGAATCAAACCCCAAAGTGAACCATTGGGGATAAATAGGATACGATACTGGTGATTCTTGTCAGTCCAGGGAGTTCAAGTCTCAGCAGACGACAAAACAAAACAAAAAGTCTGTATACACAAACATGGATTAAGTGAACTGAGATCAATAAAGTGCTTAGAATAATTCTTAACACATAGTAGGAATATAAATGTTAAATACTGTGTAAAGAACTGAAGAGAGTTTAAGGCAGCTTTATGTTTAATGTTAAAAGTAGTGTAAGTAAAAGTTCAGTTTCTTTGAACACTGAATATGCTGAACCAAGTTGAAAATAATGATTAAGCCTGTTTGCCTCTCCTTCTCTTTCATGATTTACCCCTGTTATTGATGACCTTTCTCAGTGTTACCTATTTCTCTATTTTAAGTCTTTTTTTAGATTCCTAGAGTATAGGAGGAGGTGAATCTTACTATTAGAAGCAGGGGGAATTAGCTAATAACCTCACTGGTAACTGAGAGCAGTAACTTAAATTTAAGGTCCTAGGCTTCTGTTCCTTTAAGGTTTAAAGTGTTCAGAAATAAATGTACTTACTCTGTTAAGGACATTCTTTGGAGCATGCTTTCATTAGAAAATTTTCCTGGTATCTAAACCTGACTTGAACTTGACAGATTTCCCGTATTATCAATGTAATTGCTTTTAAAGGTGTGAAAGTATATTCTTTTCCTAAAATTCAATAAATTTTTCAATCCTGACACATTCAACTTGTGGTTTATTTTGATTTCCAGATCTCTAGTGATGTTAACTTTCAAACCTTAAAGTTTATACTATGTTAAAATATAATAAAATATCTGAACCTTCTTTCTGGAAAGATGTATGTACATTCAAAATGTTGTATATAGTGTGAGACTTTTCACATATATCCTGGAACTTATCCATATATTGTTTTTAAAAACTGTTGCTCCTCCTAAGTTAATAAAATAAAATAAAGACTCCTTCTACCAAAAAAAAAAAAAAAGAAAAACTGTTTCTCTTCCTTAGCTATATTACTAGTCTGTTTCCATTTCGTTAATGTCTTATTATATTAAATTTTAAAATTGAACTACAATGCTATAGTATTTAATTTGCATAACATAGAAGTTCTAGATTGTCTGTTTGTAAGTAGTAATAAAATAGAGGAAGGCTAGTTGTACTCAATGGATTTTTTTTTGGAGGGTGCAGAATTCAAAGCAGTGACTACTAAGGCAAATATAGCTATCATTTTATATGATTTCCCTGGTAGTTCAGCTGGTGAAGAATCTACCTGCAATGTGGGAGACCTGGGTTTGATCTGTGGGTTGGAAAGATCCCCTGGAGAAGGAAAAGGCTGGCTACCCACTCCAGTTTTCTGGCCTGGAGAATTCCATGGATTGCATAGTCCCTGGCATCACAGAGAGTCGGACATGACTGAGTGACTTTCACTTGTTTTATATACTTTATATATTTGTATATACTTTGTCTTACTTTTTAAAATGTAGTATTAGAGATTCTAAAAAAACATTCTTGACATAATTTTATGTAGGATATTTTTTAAAAGGTATTCTCATAAAAATAAATGAAAAAAAACAAAAGGTATTCTCTTGAATGATGGATATTTATTTTTGTAGCAATTGGAAGGCTATATAGCAGTATGTATTGTAAAATTTGGGGAAAAACCAGATCTTCCAAGATATTAAGTAAGCTAGGCTTTTCTTCAGTGGATCCAGTTTCCTTAAAGAAATGCTAATAGCTCCATTTAATCTTAGGATGACTGAGGTTATCAAATTTTCTTTGGTTCTTTTCTGCCCTGATATATATGTACCACTTTGTGATTTTATAGGCATGGTGTAACTGTCTTCTCCTTTGGTAATCTAGTCCAATATCATGATTTTAATATGATCTAATATTAGCACTCTACTGATTAAATGTTAAGTTTATATCTCTAACTCAGAGTTTTCTCCTGAAATCCAGACTTGTATTTAATTGCCTTTCTAACATCTCCATATTGAATTACCATCTCAAAATTAGTATGTCCAAAACTGAAATTCTGTTACTTTTCCCTGAAATTTATCTTCCCGTTCTTAGTTGATGATGTCAGTCTCAAGGCTTTGGAGTCATTCCTGATTCCTCTCTTTCTCTCACACTTCACACTGTGTTTAATCTATCAGTAATTATTGCCTCAACAATCAAAATATACCCAGAATCCAACTGCATCTCACTAACTCCACTGCTACCACCCTGGTTAGAGTTTCTTCCATCTTTTGCCTAGATTACAGCTTCTGTAGCATCTACAGCTTCTACTTCGTTTGCCCTCTCTAATCTATACTTAAATTTTTTTTCCTGCAAATTCTTATTCTGAAAAGAATATCACATCTATAGAAGAGTTGAAAGGATAGTTTAATAAAAACCCATAAACCCTTCCTGCTAGATTCACCTGTTGATAACAGTTTGCTGTATTTGCATGTTATCTAGTGTGTGCTCTCTTTTTCTCTCTGTTTTTGCTGTACAGTTTTAAAGCAAGTTACATGCTTTATTCTTTCAGCATTTAACCCCTGAGAACAGGGTATTACCCTGTAACTGCAGTCCTATTATCACACCTAAGAAAATTAATGTTAATTCAGTATCATCTGGTCTTCTCTAGTGACTCAACTGGTAAAGAATTGCCTGCAGTGCGGGAGACCTGGGTTCGATCCCTGGGTTGGGAAGATAGATCCTTTGGAGACGGGAATGGCTCCCCACTCCAGTTTTCTGGCCTGGAGAATTCTATGGACTATATCGTCCATGGGATCACAAAGAGTCGGACACGGCTGAATGACTTTCACTTTCATTTTCAGTATCCTCTGATGTCTAAGAAATGTCTTTCTATGCCTCTCCCTTCTGTAGTAGGCTGAATGGTAGTCCTTTAAAATATCAGATCCTAATTCCTGGAACCTAAATGTTTCATTATTTAGAAAAAGCATTTTTGCAGTTGTGATTACATTTAGGATTTTGAGATGGAGATATTATCCTGGATTATCCCAGTGGACTCTAAATAAGAGGGAGGCAGAGAGAGACTTCACACACACACACACACACACACACACACACACACACACACACACGCACACATATACAGGAGGAAGTGATGTAAAGACAGAGGTAAATATTGCAGTAATACAGCCAACAAGCTAAGGTATGTGAGAGCCACCAGGAGCAAGGAACAGATTTGCCTGTGGAGGGGTTACGGTCCTGTTAGGACCTTGCTTTCCACCCAGTGACACTGACTTCTGCCTTTAGAACTGTGAGGCATTTAATTTCTGCTGTGTTAGGCCACAGTTTATCTTAGTTTGTCACAGCAGCCACAGGGAACAGATCCACGGCCGCTTAAGGATTCCAGTCGGGGTTGTTCGTTTTGCTTCGTTGTTATGGCTCCTTTAATCCAAAATAGTCCCCTCACCTTTTTTTGTTTGTTTGTTTTTCATGACAATGACTGTTTTAAAAAGTCTGGACCTGTTGTTTTGTAGAATGTCCCATATCCTAGAATTACCTGATTGTTTTCTCATGGTCAGGTTCAGGCTAAACATTTTTTGACAAGACTATCACATAGGTGATGTGTAAAAACTATTCTTAGTACAACTGCCAGAGCCATCCTGTTTTAAAACAGTGAGTTGGAGCATGGACTCAGGGTGGTATCCAGTGGCCCCCGTATTGTTCAGAGGAAAAGCCAAAGCCCTCCTGTGGTCTGGCTCCTGAGGCCTTCTCCCCTCCCTCCCCCTCCTCCCTCCCTGTTCTACCTTCTCACTGACTGTTCTGCTGCTCTCTGAACAAGATGGGCTGCTCCCGTCTTGGAACCTTTGTTAGATCTTCTCCTTGGCCTGGAAATCTCTTCCAGAGAATAGCCTTGCCCTGCCGGCCCCTCACCGACCTTGTTCACATGTCATCTTCTCAGAGAGGCCTTTCCATACGACGGTTTTGAAAATTCCAACTTTTCCTCCCCTTCTCTACTTCTGTTCTCCCAGAACTGCTTTATGTTGTGTTTTGTCATAGCACTGTTACCTTTTCACACATCATATAACTTACTTATTAAATTTATTATTTATTGTTTACTTCTCCTACTTGGAATGCAAGAGCCGTAAAGCAGAAGTCTTTATTTTTCGTTCACAGAGTCATTCCATGATCTTACGTTCATAGCAAGTACACAATAGCATAAAAGAACTTTAGATGAATGTATCTAACTTTACCTTACTCCATAGGTAACGGAACCTACTTTTAAAAAAAAGTAACCAAAACCCTTTATTTTGAAAGAAGAGTTCCTGTATACTTCACCCATCTCTCCAGATGTTAACATTCCACATGACCATGGTACATTTATCAAAACTAAGAAATTAACATTAGCATAATAGTGCTTACTTAAACTACAGACTCTATTTGGATTTCACTAATTTTTCCACCACCTTCCTCTTTCTGTTCCTCGGGCCAGTCTAGGGTACCACACATTGCATTTGGTTGTCTCTTTGGTGTGCTCTACTCTGTAGAGAGGCTGATTCAAAAAGATAAATCTTTCCTAAGAATACTACCTTGTGTAAATTATTGTAAAACACTGCAGCTTGTTCATTGTTTGAGCACGTGGCTATGTCAAGAGAAAGAAAGATGGTACAACTCAGGAGCACTAGACTATGTAGCCATGGGCACTGTTAAACTTCAGATCACAGGATTTGACAGTACTTCTGGTTTCGATGCAGAATATACCTGTCTAGTCCATTTTCTTCTGCCATCAGGACTTCCCACCCCATCCATATTATCACTATAAAGAGATGAATCCTAGACAAATCCTAACCATTTGTGACTTTTTAACAGGTAAATTCGACTCAGTATGTTTAACTTGCTTCATATTATTTGCCTGTGTCTCTCTTTGAGGGTAGTTAATTCTGTAGTGCACTAAAGTAGAGATAGGTTGAGCACCTACTCTGTAATGCATTGTGTTAGGTCTTGGGAGAGTGGGTGCAAAAGATGCAAAGAAGAGTAACAGGTTTTTACTGTTCAGAAGCTTGCATTCTAAAATGTGTAATAAGAACTAATGGAGTATAATAACAACTGGTTTGACACTGTAGAGGAAATTATTAATTTTTCCTAGGTAAGGTAAGAAATGGGGGAGGATCATATTTGAACTTGCCCTTAAAGTACACATAGAGCTTTTAAAATTTTTTTTAATATTACATTTTTATTTTTTATTTATCTTTTTGGCACACAGCAGGGCATTCATGATCTTAGTTCCCTGACCAGGGATGGAACCTATGCCGCCTGCAGTGGAAGCACAGAGTCTTAACCACTGGACTGCCAGGGAAGTTCTTGCATAGAGCTTTTATTTATTTATTTATTTTTCATTTATTTTTATTAGTTGGAGGCTAATTACAATATTGTAGTGGTTTTTGTCATACATTGACATGAATCAGCCATGGATTTACATGTATTCCCCATCCCGATCCCCCCTCCCACCTCCCTCTCGACCCCATCCCTTTGGCTCTTCCCAGTGCACCAGGTCCAAGCACTTGTCTCATGCATCCAACCTGGGCTGGTGATCTGTTTCACCCTTGATAATATAACACACTTTGAGATGTAATTTATATACCCTATGCACACCACACATACCATTTAAAGCAAACAATTCAATGGCATTTAGTATATTCACAGGGTTATGAAACCATAAGCACAAATCAATTTTATAACATTTTCATTATGCTGAAAAGAAACTCCGTATCTGTGTTGGCTCCCTGTTCTCCCCTCCTCTCAACTCCTGGTGACTACAAAGCTATGATTTGCCTACTCTGGACAATCCATATAGGTGGAATCATACAGTATATGTCTCACTTTTCTCACTTGGGCTTCCCTGGTAGCTCAGAGGGTAAAGTGTCTGCCTGCAATTCAGGAAACCTTGGTTTGATCCCCAGATTGGGAGGATGCCCTGGAGAAGGAAATGGCCAGCCACTCCAGTACTCTTGCCTGGAAAATGCCACAGACAGAGGCATGACTATTAGGCTACAGTCAGTGGGATCAAAGAAAGCTGTACATGACTGAGCAATGTCACTCTCACTTAGCATAACATTTTCAAAGATCATCTGCTTTATGGTATAATTTAACATTTCTTTCCTTTGAATTGCCAAACATTATTCCATTGTATTGAAAATACTGTATTTTATTTTTCCATTCATTAGTTGATGGATGTTTGAGTGTTTCTACTTTTTTAGTATTATGAATAATACTGCTGTGAATAGTCATGTACAAGAATTTGGGGGAACATATATTATCAGTAATTTTGGGTATTGAAACTGGGAGTGGAATTGCTGGTTTGAGGAACTGTCAGATTGTTTTCTAAGGTACTGTTTACATTCCTGCCAGCAGTGCATGAGGATTCCAGTGTTTCCACATCCTGGCCAGCATGTGTTGCTTTTTATTTTAGTTGATCCATGTAGCTGGTAGGATTTTAGTTCCCTGACCAGGGATTGAACCCAGGCCCTGACAGTGAGAGTGCAGGTCCTAGTATCTCCAGGGAATTCCCATTTTGTTTTTGTTTTGTTTTAAATTTACTAATCCTAGTAAATGAGATCATAGAGAAAACAAGACAATTCCAGAAAAACATCTGCTTCATTGACTACACTAAAGCCTTTGACTCTGTGGATCACAACAAACTGGAAAATTCTTAAAGAGATGAGAATATCAGACTACCTTAAAAATAAGAATACCAGACCACCTCCTGAGAAGCCTGTATACAGGTCAAGAAGCAACAGTTAGAACTGGACATGGAACATCAGACTGGTTCAAAATTGGGAAAGGAGTACATCAAGGCTGTATATTGTCATCCTGCTTATTTAACGTATATGCAGAGTACATCATTTGAAATGCCAGGCTGAATGAAGCACAAGCTGGAATCAAGATTGCTGGGAGAAATATCAACAGCCACAGTTAAGCAGATGACACCACTCTAATGGCAGAAAGTGAAGAACTAAAGAGCCTCTTGATGAGGGTGAAAGAGGAGAGTGAAAAAGCTGGCTTAAAACTTAACATTCAAAAACTAAGATCATGGTTTCCAGTCCCATCACTTCATGGCAAATAATGGGGAAACAATGGAAATAGTGACAAAATTTATTTTCTTGAGCTCCAAAATGACTGTGATGGTAACTGCAGTGAAAGTGAAAGTTGCTCAGTCGTGTCCAACTCTTTGCAACTCCATAGACTGTGCAGTCCATGGAATTCTCTAGGCCAGAATATTACAGTAGGTAGCCTTTCCCTTCTCCAGGGGATCTTGTAACTTGCAGCCATGAAATTAAAAGATGCTTGCTCCTTGGAAGAAAAGCGATGATAAACCTAATGTGTGTGTCTTAGTCGCTCAGTTGTGTCCAACTCTTTGTGACCCCTTGAATTGTAACCCATCAGGCTCCTCTGTCCAGGCAATTCTCCAGGCAAGAATACTGGAGTGGGTTGCCATTCTCTTCTCCAGAGGATCTTCCCCAGGAATCGAACCTGGATCTTCTGCATTTAAGGCATATTCTTTACCATCTGAGACAGCGTATTAAAAAACCAGAGACATCACTTTGCTGACGAAGGTGTGTATGATCAAAGTGATGGTCTTTCCAGTAGTCATGTATGGATGTGACAGTTGGACCACAAAGAAGGCTGAGAGCCAAAGAATTGATGCTTTCTAACTGTGGTGCTGGAGAATGCTCTTGAGAGTCCCTTGGACGGCAAGATCAAACCAGTCAGTCCTAAAGGAAATCAACCCCGAATATTCCTTGGAAGGACTGATGCTAAAGCTGAAACTCCAATACTTTGGCCACCTGATGCAAAGAGCTGACTCATTGGAAAAGACCCTGATACTGGCAAAGATTGAGGGCAAGAGGAGAAGGGGACGACCCGAGGATGAGATGGTTGGATGGCATCACCAACTCAATGGACGTGAGTTTGAGCAAACTCCTTGAAATGGTGAAGGACATGAAAGTCTAAAGTTCATGGGGTTGCAAGTGAAGAATCAGACAGTACTTAGCAACTGAATAGTAACAGTGAATGTGAAGTGGTTTTGATTGGCATTTCCCTAAGGACTGGAAAAGGTCAGTTTTCATTCCAGTCCCTAAGAAAGGCAATCCCAAAGAATGCTCAAACTACCGCACAATTTGCACCCATCTCACACACTAGTAAAGTAATGCTCAAAATTCTCCAAGCCAGGCATCAGCAATATGTGAACCGTGAACTTCCAGCTGTTCAAGCTGGTTTTAGAAAAGGCAGAGGAACCAGAAATCAAATTGCCAACATCTGCTGGGTCATCGAAAAAGCAAGAGAGTTCCAGAAAAACATCTATTTCTGTTTTATTGACTGCGCCAAAGCCTTCGACTGTGTGGATCACAATAAACTGTGGAAAATTCTGAAAGAGGTGGGAGTACCAGACCACCTGACCTGCCTCTTGAGAAACCTGTATGCAGGTCAGGAAGCAAAAGTTAGAACTGGACATGAAACAACAGACTGGTTCCAAATAGGAAAATGAATATGTCAAGGCTGTATATTGTCACCCTGCTTATTTAACTTATATGCAGAGTACATCATGAGAAACGCTGGGCTGGAAGAAGCACAAGCTGGAATCAAGATTGCCGGGAGAAATATCAGTAACCTCAGATATGCAGATGACACCACCTTTATGGCAGAAAGTGAAGAGGAACTAAAAAACCTCTTGATGAAAGTGAAAGAGGAGAGTGAAAAAGTTGGCTTAAAGTTTAACATTCAGAAAACTAAGATCATGGCATCTGGTCCCATCACTTCATGGGAAATAGAGGGGGAAACAGTGGAAACAGTGTCAGACTTTATTTTTCTGGGCTCCAAAATCACTGAAGATGGTGACTGCAGCCATGAAATTAAAAGACGCTTACTCCTTGGAAGGAAAGTTATGACCAACCTAGATAGCATATTGAAAAGCATAGACATTACTTTGCCAACAAAGGTCCATCTAGTCAAGGCTATGGTTTTTTCCAGTGGTCATGTATGGATGTGAGAGTTGGACTGTGAAGAAAGCTAGGCACCGAAAAATTGATGCTTTTGAACTGTGGTGTTGGAGAAGACTCTTGAGATTCCCTTGGACTGCAAGGAGATCCAACCAGTCCATCCTAAAGGAGATCAGTCCTGGATGTTCATTGGAAGGACTGATGCTGAAGCTGAAACTCCAGTACTTTGGCCACCTGATGCGAAGAGTTGACTCACTGGAAAAGACCCTGATGCTGGGAGGGATTGGGGGCAGGAGGAGAAGGGGATGACAGAGGATGAGATGACTGGATGGCATCACCGACTCGATGGGCATGAGTTTGAGTAGACTCTGGGAGTTGGTGATGGACAGGAAGGTCTGGCGTGCTGCGATTCATGGGGTTGCTAAGACTCCGACACGACTGAGCGACTGGACTGAACTGAACTGAATGACTAATGATGCTGAGCATCTTTTCATGTGCTTATTGGTCATTTGTAGGTCTTCTTTTGAAGCATAGAATTTTAATAGATGAAGAAAGGAGAAGGGAAGGGAACACTTCAGCCTAAGATAACAGGATCAAAGACCTGAGAAATGGTGCTGCTGCTGCTAAGTCACTTCAGTCATGTCCAACTCTGTGCGACCCCATAGATGGCAGCCCACCAGGCTTCCCCATCCCTGGGATTCTCCAGGCAAGAACACTGGAGTGGGTTGCCATTTCCTTCTCAAATGCTTGAAAGTGAAAAGTGAAAGTGAAAGTCAGACACAGTTGTGTCTGACTCTCAGTGACCGCATGGACTGCAGCCTACCAAGCTCCTCCGTCCATGAGATTTTCCAGGCAAGAGTACTGGAGTGGGGTGCCATTGCCTTCTCCGGAGAAATGGTGAGAAGTCAGTAAAAGTAGATAGTCGGGTCTCCAGATGAAGGGAGTGAGAGAGAACACTGGAAAATTTAGAGATCCTTGAGTCTGTTTTCTTGGGCTTCTCTGGTGGCTCAGATGGTCAAGAATCTGCCTGAAATGCGGGAGACCTGGGTTTTATCCCTGGGTTGGAAAGATCCCCTGGAGAAGGGAATGACTACCCATTCCAGTATTCTGGCCTGGAGAATTCCATGGACAGGGGAGCCTGAAGGGCTGCAGTCCATGGGATTGTAGAGTTGGACATGACTGAATGACTTTCACTCCCTGAATCTTTTTATTTTTTGATGAGTCAGGTCACTCTGCCCTCTGCTTATCTTAAACTTACAGTGGTCGAATTTCAAGCTTATTCTTCTTGTAAATGTCAGAGTGTTGTGGCTAGCTCACTTGATTGATTCATCCAATCTTAAGTAAAAATTATTGAGGGCTTACTTCGTTCCAGGAGTTCCAGGCCTCAGTGAGGGGGGTACATCAGAGCAAAAACAGGGAAGGTCCTTGCTTTTCATGTACCTTATTTTCCAGTGGGGTGATTTTTGTACCAGTGAAAACCTGCCTGTTAGAGGCTGCCTTTATCCAGCATTTCTAGGCTTGATAAGCAAATCCAGGTCTACTTTGCTCATGCTGTTGCTGATTTTGTTGGCTTGGGTCATAGCACCTTTCAGCTTTCAGTTTTTCAGACCAGTGTTTTAATTTTTAATAATCTCTTACGCAGCAGCAGCCTGAAATCCTTCTTGGCATCCTTATTCCTCTTTTTGGTAGTGTTACACTTGCAATTTTTTTCCACTGTTGTTTGTAGGAATTAGTCAAAAAGTCTGATGAAATATAAAGAAAAGTTACATAAGTATTTTAGACATTTTCTCTTAGAACATACTATGTATATTTCATAGGTGTTTTGTTTTAGGATCAAGGCTTTTCATTTGAATAAGAATCTGCTGACTGTAATTTTCTATGATATTTATTTTTTTAATATTCAGTTATTTATTTAGCTGCATCGAGTCTTAGTTGTGGAACACAGGCTCTTCGTTGCCACACACAGGCTTCTTTGTCACAAGAAAGTTCTGTGATGTTTCTTATGTAAACCTTGCATAAAAAATGAATCACCTATGGTTTTTGGTTTCCATTTCTTTACAGTAGAGTGAGAATTTAAAGCCATTTCAAAGAAATCTGAGTGCAAATTCTATTTAGATTTATATGATTTTTCCACCCTCATCTAATTAGATAGCTTATTATTTTTGTAGCAACTTGCCTATGATTTAGCTTCATTTTTATAGAAATTCTGAATCCTTTCACAAACATATTTCATTATTTACTGATTAAATTATGAATTAAGTATCATATCAGGCTGCATAAACAGGTTGGGAATAGCTGTGGCAAGCAAATTCAAGGACGGGAAGCAGAAGCGCTACTGAATATTACCATTTTTGGCCCTGTGGCCATCAGCCATAGTGTTTTACAGAAGCAGGATTAGTTCAATCCAGGCTATTGGTTAAGGAGAAATGGTTAGGATTGTTGCTTTTATATATTCCAAGCTAAGTCCTCTTCCACTGTTTTTTTCTAGTACTCTATGGAGACCTCTTTTATAACACTTACACTGCTCTCTAGTCATCTACTTGTTTGTCTTCCTTATGGGATTTCATAGTCTTTGAGGGAAAGGTATACTCTCTTGTTGTTATATTCATAGTTTCTAGTATATTCTTGGCATGTAATTATTCATTCACTTTTAAAAAACAATTGACTGTAAGCTCAATATAATTCAATAATATGACCAGTTCAGTGTGATTCCTAGGTTGCACTTAGTTGTTTATAGTGTTCAAAATAGTTCCACTGTATTCATGTTGTTTTGAACTAGGGTGATAGATTTTAAGATCCATGTTGACTAACTTGAGCACATCCCTTAAAAAGTTAATTCAGTGAGACTGTGTCTGTTTTATGTACTGCTGTATCTCCAGTACATTATAAGATAGAGTATTAATGCCTGGCAGACCAAAGGTATACCGTTTTTTAAATTTTTAAATTACTGAATCCAAACAATGGAGGATAGGATGGTGACATTTCTTTAGTATTTCTTGAGGAATGGTAAAATGAATAGGGTGTGCTTCCTTAGAAGAGGAAATCAGTGAATATATCAACCAAATTTGAGGCCTAGTGATACAGAAGAGAATGTGGATCTCATTAGCTCTAGAACTAGACTGAAACTAGAGAATATAAATGGTAGAAAAGCCGATGGTATCTTAACTTTTTTCTAATTATTAGGACTTAAAAAATAGAAAAATAGAATGAATTGTTTCATGAGGTCACTGGGACAGATGTTTAATAACTTATTTCAGGGATGTAAGAAATATAAATTTTTGTATGAAGTGTGAGACTGGTTTATCTAGACAAGCCAAATTCATCCTGATTGAGGCCCTGTAACCTCTTGTTTCAGTCTTCCATAGCATTAATATTCTTCATCAGTCGTTTACTTATAAGCTGTTATAGGTCTTTGGACATTAAGGAGAAAAAGTGATTCTTTATCTCCCCATTTAATTTTTAACTTTGATGGAAAGCAGATACTATATCATCAGTTCAGTTCAGTTCAGTCACCCAGTCATGTCCAAGTCTTTGCCACCCCATGGACTGCTACACACCAGGATTCCCTGTCAATCACCAACTCCTGGAGCTTGCTCAGACTCATGTCCATCATGTCCGTGATGCCATCCAACCATCTCATCCTCTGTTGTGCCCGTCTCCTCCTGCCTTCAATCTTTCCCATAATCATGGTCTTTTCCAATGAGTCAGCTCTTCGCATCAAGTGGCCAAAGTATTGAAGCTTCAGCTTCAACATCAGTCCTTCCAATGAGTATTCAGGGTTGAATTCCTTTAGGATTGACTGGTTTGATCTCCTTGCAGCCCAAGGGACTCTTAAGAATCTTCTCCAACACCACAGTTCAAAAGCATCAATTTTTCAGTGCTCAACTTTCTTTATGGTCCAACTCTCACACTCATACATGACTACTGGAAAAACCATAGCTCTAACTAGGCGAACCTTTGTCAGCAAAATAATGTCTCTGCCTTTGAATATGCTGTTTAAGTTGGTCATGGCTTTTCTTCAAAGGAGCAAGCAACTTTTAATTTCATGGCTGCAGTCACCATCTGCAGTGATTTTGGAGCCCCCCAAAATAAGTATCTCACTGTTTCCATTGTTTCCCCAGTCTGATTGCCATGAAGTGATGGGACCAGATGCCATGATCTTAGTTTTCTGAATGTTGAGTTTTAAGCCAACTTTTTCACTCTCCTCTTCACTTTCATCAAGAGGCTTTTTAGTTCCTCTTCATTTTCTGCCATAAGGGTGGTGTCATCTGCATATCTGAGGTTATTGATATTTCTCCCGGCAATCTTGATTCCAGCTTGTGCTTCATCCAGCCCAGAATTTCGCATAATGTACTCTGCATATAAGTTAAATAAGCAGGGTGACAATATACAGCCTTGATGTATTCCTTTTCCTATTTTGAACCAGTGCTTTGTTCCATGTCCAGTT
Organism: Odocoileus virginianus; assembly: GCF_023699985.2. Classification (NCBI taxonomy): domain Eukaryota; kingdom Metazoa; phylum Chordata; class Mammalia; order Artiodactyla; family Cervidae; genus Odocoileus; species Odocoileus virginianus. Next base: position 36,099,188 of record NC_069696.1, on the reverse strand, counting down.
CTAACTGTTGCTTCTTGGCCTGCATACAGATATCTCAGGAGGCAGGTAATGTGGTCTGGTATTCCCAGATGTTGAGGAATTTCCCACAGTTTGTGGACTGTGTGATCCACACAGTCAAAGGCTTTGGCATAGTCAATAAAGCAGAAGTAGATGTTTTACTGGAACTCACATTTTCCTGTGATCCAGCAGATGTTGGCAATTTGATCCTCTGCATTTTCTATACCCAGCGTGAACATCTGAAAGATCTCAGTTCAGGTGCTATTGAAGCCTAGCTTGGAGAATTTTGAGAATTACTTTGCTAGCATGTGAGATGAGTGCAGTTGTGTGGTAGTTTGAACATTCTTTGGCATTGCCTTTCTTTGGGATTGGAATGAAAACTGACTTTTTGCAGTCATGGCGCCACTGCTGAGTTTTCCAAATTTGCTCGCATATTGATTGCAGCACTTTAACAGCATCATCTTTTAGGATTTGAAATAGTTCAACTGGAATTCCATCACCTCTGCTAGGTTTGTTCGTGGTGATGCTTCCTAAGGCCCACTTGACTTCACACTCCAGGATGTCTGGCTCTAGATGAGTGATCACAGCATTGTGATTATCTGGGCCATTAAGGACTTTTTTGTATAGTTCTCTGTATTCTTGCCACCTTTTCTTAATATCTTCTGTTTCTGTTAGGTCCATACTGTTTCCGTCCTTTTTTGTGCCCATCTTTTTATTAAATGTTCCCTTGGTATCTCTGATTTTCTTGAAGAGATCTCTAGCCTTTCCCATTGTATGGTTTTCTTCTATTTCTTTGCATTGATCACTTAGAAAGGCTTTCTTTTTATTTTTATTTTTTTCAAATTGCTAGTAAATTTATTTTAACAATGTACATAAAGGGCAAAACTGGGGTTACATGGAGCCATGCAAGTTTGCTTGGCTTTCTTTTTACAAAAAAAATTTATTATTATTATTATTTTTAACTATTTATTTTGGAGGCTAATTACTTTACAATATTGTATTGGTCTTGCCATACATTGACATGAATCAGCCATGGGTGTACATGTGTTCCCCATCCTGAACCCCCCTCCCACCTCCTTCCCCATCCCATCCCTCAGGGTCATCCCAGTGCACCAACCCTGAGCACCCTGTCTCATGCATTGAACCTGGACTGGCGATCTGTTTCACATATGATAATATACATATTTCAATGCTATTCTCTCAAATCATCCCACCCTTGCCTTCTCCCACAGAGTCCAGAAGACTGTACTTTACACCTGTATCTCTTTTGCTGTCGTGAATAGGGTCATCGTTACCATCTTAGGCTTTCTTATCTCTCCTTGTATTCTTTGGAACTCTGCTTTCATATGGATATATCTTTCCTTTTCTCCTTTGCCTTTTACTTCTCTTCTTTTCTCAGCTATTTTTAAAGCCTCCTCAGATAACCATTTTGCCTTTTTGCATTTCTTTTTCTTATGGATGGTTTTGATCACAGCCTCCCGTACAGTGTGTTACAAACCTCTAACCATAGTTCTTCAGGCACTCTGTCTATTAGATCGAATCCCTTGATTCTATTTGTCATTTCCACTGTATAATTGTAAGGGATTTGATTTAGGTCATACCTGAATGGTCTAGTGGTTTTCCCTACTTTCTTCAGTTTAAGTCTGAATTTGGCAATAAGGCGTTCATGAACTGAGCCACAGTCAACTCCCAGTCTGTTCTTGCTGACTATATAGAGCATCTCCATCTTCAGCTGCAAAGAATATAATCAGTGTGATTATGGTATTGGCCATCTGGTGATGTCTATGTGTAGAGGCTTCTCTTGTGTTGTTGGAAGAGGGTGTTTTCTATGATCAGTGCATTATCTTGGCAAAACTCTGTTAGCCTTTGCCCTTCTTCATTTTATACTCCAAGGCCAAACTTGCCTGTTACTCCAGGTATATCTTGATTTTCTTGACTTCCTACTTTTGCATTCCAGTCCCCTATGGTGAAAAAGACATCTTTTTTTTTTTTTTTTGGTGTTTGTTCTAGAAGGTCTTTTAGGTCTTCATAGAACTGGTCAAGTTCAACTTTGACACCAGTGGTTGGGCCATAGACTTGAATTACTGTGATATTGAATGGTTTGCCTTGGAAACAAACAGAAGTCATTCTGTCATTTTGAGATTGCACCCAAGAACTGCATTTCAGACTCTTGTTGACTGTGAGGGTGCTCCATCTCTGCTAAGGGATTCTTGCCCACAGTCATAGATATAATGGTTGTCTGAATTAAATTTGCACATTCTAGTTTGCCGATTCGTAAAATGTTGATGTTCACTCTTACTCTTTTTGGATCACTTTCAATTTATCTTGCTTAGTGGACCTAACATTCCAGGTTCCTATGTAATATTGTTCTTTACAGCATTGGACTTTACTTCCATCACCAGTCACATCCACAACTGGGTGCTGTTTTTGCTTTGACTCAGCTTCATCATTCTTTCAGGAGTTATTCTCCACTCTTCTCCAGTAGCATATTGGGCACCTACCAACCTGGGGAGTTTATCTTTCATATCTTTTTGCCTTTTCATACTGTTCATGGGGTTCTCAAGGCGAGTGTGCCAAAGTGGTTTTCCATTCCCTTCTCCAGTGGACCACGTTTTGTCAGAACTCTCCACCATGACCCCTCCATCTTGGACCCTACACAGTATCTTTCATAGTTTCATTGAGTTAAAGAAAGCTGTGATCTATGTGATCAGTTTGTTTAGTTTTCTGTTTCTCTGGTTTTCATTCTGTATGCCCTCTGATGGATAAGGATAAAAGGCTTATGGAAGCTTCCTGATGGGAGGGACTGGCTGTGGAGGAATCTGGGTCTTGTCCTTGATGGGCGGGGCCGTGCTCATGATTTAAATATTAAAACCAATTTTCTGTTAATGGGTGGGGCTGTATTCCCTGTTTTCTGTTGATGGGTAGGGGTAATAGTGGTAATAATTACTAGAGAAATGCAAATGAAAACCACAGTGAAGTATCATCTCACACCCATCAAAATGGCCATCATCAGAAAGTCTACAAATAATAAATGCTGGAAAGGGTGTGGAGAAAAGAGAACCCTCTTACACTTTTGGTGAGAATGCAAACTGATAAAACCACTATGGAGATTCATTGTGGTTTACTTTGTATTTTCTGTGAGTTGCGTGTGTGTGCATGCTCAGTCTTGTCTGACTCTTTGCTATACCATGAACTGTAGCCCACCAGGCTCCTCTACCCATGGGATTTCCCAGGCAAGAATACTGGAGTGGGTTGCCATTTCCTCCTCCCGGGAATCTTTTCGACCCAAGGATCGAATCCATGTCTCCTGCTTGGCAGGCTAATTCTTTACCATTGAGCCACCTCGGAAGCCCTAATAACTAATGATGCTGAGCACCTTTTCATTCGCTTATTGGCTTTTTGTATATATAAAATTTATTCTCTTGTTCAGCTCTTTTGTCCATTTTTGTAAAATGGGTTGTCTTTTTTAAATTACTGATTATTATAAGAATTCTTTTAATATTCTGGTAAACAAATCCTTTGTTAAATGTAAGGACTTTTGGTTTTAAAAATTAATAAAGTATTCAATTTGGATGTTTTGAGATTCTTTGGGCATCAGAGTAAAAGGTCAATTTATTATTGGCAGAAATTCCATTCCAGTTCTAAATCTAGGGTTCCAGAAGAAAATTGGTTAGGGGTATGTAGATTTTCTGGTTATCTATTGCTGTGTAACAAGCTATCCCATAGTGGCTTAAAGCACCAGTGATTTGCTGTTTCTCACAATTTTCTGGGTCAGTTAGGCAGGTTCTCTGTTTCACACAGTGCCTACAGGGGTTGCTTATTTGGCTTGATGTCCCAGGATGGCTTCTGTCACTTGATTTGGGTGGCTGTAATGGCTATAGACTAAGTCGACTTCTGCTTCTCCATGTCATCTCTCATTGTTATTTAGTAGTTTAACCCAAGTCTCTTTATATGGTAGCTTGATTCTAAGAACAAACAGGAGCTGTCAGGACTCTTAAGGGCTAGGTGTAGAACTGGCACAGTGACACTTCTGTCACATTCTGCTGGTTAAAGCAAATCACAGGGCCAGCCCAGATTTAAGGGGAGGAAAATACAGCCCTTCTTTTGATGGAAGAGGCAGCATGTACACATTCGGGAAAGGGGAGAATTTTGGGTGGTAATTTTTTGTGCTATTTTATCACAGTGGAGATGTTTAGAATTCCCTAATAAAAGATGATTTCATTAAAAATATAATCTGTAAGTTGTCCCTATATTTATTTCTAAGTATCTTTCTAATTTGTTTTTATTTCATGCATTTATTTATCCCTACTGCATATACTCTGCTAGCAGTGTTTCTCAGACACAATTAAAAATTGGAGATGATAAAAAAAACTCAGTAGTTTTCACTTAAAAAACAACATGGAGGCTTACTGAGCTATTACAGATGTTAATTAGGGTTCATTTCCTTTAATATGCTAGAGAGAAGTTATGATGCCACTTTACTGATGAACAAAATGAGCTTAATCACATCCTAGGTGCTAAATATTCTGACATTATAATCTTTTCTCTCAGAGCCCATCAGAGCAGTCTTAGGATTCAGGATAAGATGCTGGGTGACATTATAGGGCCAAGTGTGTCATGTACAAACAGTGAAGGACGGGAGGATGGCCTTGGTAGTCCTGCAGTGTTTTTCACTTTCAGAAATTGGGGTAAAATTCCCCTAACATAAAGGTAACCATTTATCATTTAAAAGTACACAATTTAGTGGCATTTAGTATATTCACAGTATTGTATGTATCCTCTCCTCTTACTTTATAAAGGAAGTGTTTATTTCAGGGAAATGAACAATAAAATTCGGGCCTCCCAGGTGATGCTAATCCACCTAGCAATGCAGGAGATGGGGGTTTGATCCCTGGGTTGGGAAGATCCCCTGGAGTAGAAAATGGCAACCCACTCCAGTATTCTTGCCTGGGAAATCCCAAGGACAGAAGGGCCTGACAGGCTACAACACATGGGGTCCCAAAGAGAGTCAGACACAATTGAGCACACTCTCATGAAAACTAGGGCAAAACAGACTAATAAGATGTCTAAATATTAACTCAGAAAGAATTCTTCTTTGGTGGAATGCTTTAAGAGATACGCTGGGACCACTGCTTTCCCACTGAAGTGCCAGTGTCTGATCAGCAACAGCGTGGCCTAAGCAATCTCCTTCTCATCTCCTGCCAGTCTCCTAAATCCTCCAAAATTGCAAGATTAGTTCAACTTTATCTTACCTTCCTTCTTCTAGGGATGGTAAGCAGTCTCAGGGAATTCACTACACTGGTCCTCTGTATCACATGGCTTGGGAGTTTCACAGATCTTTATTCCAGATCTGAGAGAAGTGCTTTTCCTGGGAGCAGGGATTGTGGGCATCGTTAGCCTCTCCTGGTCCTTTTCTCTGCCTCAGAATGACTGACACACAGTTGTCCTGAGGTCCAAGGCCACCTGAAGTGAACTTAAAGTTTACTTGAAGAGGCCCAGCTCCCTTTTCCCCTAAAAATGGAAAGATATTTAGATGTTTTTGTCATTGGTGCTTTACTGGGACCTGGTAAGACCTGAACAGATATGGTAAGTCATTCGAGATATAAAGATGTCTTAAAAATTTAGCTATACTTGCCCTTACACACTTAAAATAGTCTCAGGACTTAGCTACCACCTCCCTTGACCTGAAAAGGGGTGGAGAGATGGGGAGAAGGAGGAGACATCTGTGAGGAAAAAGAGATACTTTGCCCAGAAGAATCAGTCATTCCAATATCCATCTTAATGATTAGAATAGGATGGAATAGAAGCAAGAAGATTAAAAAGAATATAACCTCCTTGCTGCTGCTGCTGAGTCACTTCAGTCATGTCTGACTCTTTGTGACACCATGGACTGTAGCCCTCCAGGCTCCTCCGTCCATGGGATTCTCCAAGGAAAAATAACAGAATGGGTTGCCATGCCCTCCTCCAGGGGAATCTTCCCAACTTAGGGATTGAACCATGTTTCTTAAGTCTCCTATATTGACAAGTGGGTTTTTTACCACTAGTGCCACCTTAGATAGTGGTAATGCGGTAATTTTTTTTTTTCCAACAAGATGTTGGAAAAGCAGTGCTGATGATTATGGGGCACACCAAGAATAATATTAGCAAGCTTATTAATTAAGATGTAGTACCAGTCATAACTTATTTGATATTTTCCTCATCTATGAAATGGAGATCTACCTTACTCCCAGAGAAAGGTGCATTTAGGACTGCAGAATACAGCAAGTTTCCGTTCTCAATAAGGCCATGGTATCCTGAGAAATTTCCAGAGGTATTTTAACCTTGATTTTGGCCTTCTGTGATCACATTATAGACAAAGCCTTGTAAAATTTGACTCCGATGCACACCGTGATAGGTGTTGAAAAAGGAGGTTTAGCGAAGTGCATCTAACATTCCCTGGCAGCATTTCCCTGAGATTGTATCACTGAACTAGGAGCAGATGTTTGCTAACTTGGCAGGGATTGAGAGGAGAATGTCTTAAACTGAGTGAAAATATTTGTAAAGGCAGAAAGGGGTAAGAATATGACAGACGTAATTCACTCTAGCTAATGTGTGAGGGAAGAAGATGAGTTGTTAGTAGAACTGGAGAGGTAGTCAGGGACCAGATGTTCAAGTTAAGGAATCTGGGGCTTCCTAGGTGGTGCTAGTGGTAAAGAACCCACCTGTAGGAGACACAGAGACTCAGGTTCAATCCCTGGGTCCGGAAGATCCCATGGAAGAGGACATGGCAACCCATTCCGGGATTCTTGCCTGGAGAATCCCATGGACAGAGGAGCCTGGCAGGCTACAGTTCATAGCATCGCAAAGAGTCTGACATGACTGAAGCAGCTTAGCACACACACAAGGCAGTTGGGTTTTTATTCAGCATTAAAGGGGCACTGAAGGATTTCATGCACAGGATTGTAACGATCAGACTAGAATAATAACAGCAGTATAGAGGCAAGATTGACAAGGAGGCCAGTTCGGAGTCTACTGGAATACTCTGGGCAAGAGATGATGACTACCGTAACTAAGGCACTCCTTACATTGAATTAAAAGAGAAGCTAACTTCAGGAATCTAATGCTGTGCTGCTGAGTATGGGGGCACTTAGCCAAACATGGCTCTTGAGCACTTAAAACTTGACTATTGCAAAGTGAGATATGCTATAGATGCAAACACTCACCAGATTTCAGAGGCTTGGTGTCTCAGCAGAATGTTCTTGTATATTGATGACAAGTTGAAGCAATATGTTGAATACATTGGGTTAAGGAAAGTATATGAGTACAATTAAATTTTCCTGTTACTATTTACTATTTCAAGATTGTGGCTACTAGAAAATTTTAAACTACATATATGGCTCACATTGTATTTTTACCTTTTTCAAATTGCTTGCCTAATTTATGCTAGCTGTTTGACTAGAAAGTGTTTCATTTTAATTTGTAATAGGTCTGAAAACTGTAGTAATGCAAAATGAGTTTCATATATTTGGGAAACAAGGTTGAAAAGCTCTGTAAGACCATATTTTTATTAATTTATTTTATTAATAAGAACCTCGACACTTGAGTATCTGCAGGAACCTGGCTTTTGCAGATGAGGTCACAGGGCATTTTGAAATTCATTGTTAGATAATGTTTATTCACTCTTCTACAAATAAATTATTTCTACAACAAATACTCCAAAGCTCATGCATGGATAAGAATGGACTAGAGAAAAAGTTTATCTGAAAAACATTTTTTGAAACTTTTTAGGTGTTGTCTAAACACTAGAATTTTTCCTACCATGTTCCAGTTGATAAGGCCAAGAAATGCCCTCACAGGTAACAAACTTTCATAGCTAACAGGGATGGCTGTTATTGTCAAAAATTCTTGTCTACTCATAGGTACAGAGGTTTTGGTTTGTTTTTTTTTTTTTAAATGATGAAACATTCTAAAATTCGGAGAAGGCAATGGCACCCCACTCCAGTACTCTTGCCTGGAAAATCCCATGGACGGAGGAGCCTGGTAGGCTGTAGTCCATGAGGTTGCTAAGAGTCGGATATACAACTCTGTGACTATCCCCCAAACCTCTGAATTTTATACTTTAAAAGGGTGAATGTTAGTGTGTATGAAACATATCTCAATAAAGCTGTTATTTAAGAAGCTCAATCTTTACATGCACATCTATTGTAGTTACTGATTTCCTAGTTATTTAATGAGAATTATGTGAACAGATACATAAAAAGCAACCATATGTTCAAAAATTACTGTGATCAGACAAAAACAGTTTATCCTGTTTTGGCTTCTGTACTGGCCTCACAGATCTGGCGGTATATAGGGAAGCCTAGTAGCCTCCTTTGGTGAGTACTTGTCAGGCTATTAAGCATTGTTTAGCTTAAGAGAGTGAAAGATTAAGTACACTTGATTCTCATTCATGTTCTAGTACACAATGGATGTGAGTAGAAAAAATAATACTCTGATATTTGATCATTTGATGTTGAGGAATTTCTTAAAGTTTTTAGACAAGAGTTCTAAGAGTTGGTTTTTATGTACTCTGGATTTTGTTAGGCATATCTCCTGTTTCTTGTATCTTGGTTCATCCTGTAGAATACCATGCCGTCTGACTCACTAAATACCCAGAGAACAGCCATGGACTGTTTTCAACTCAGAAACTGGCAGAGAATGCCTTACTATTTCTTTTCCATTTGCTACCATCTGAAGGAGGATTTTCTGGCTCATCACCACACACCTATCATCTCAGAAAGGAAGAAGCAGGGTGGATTTGGTGCAGCTTTTTTTCTCTCTACAACCTCTTTCCGAGTCATTTCCACAGAACTGCCATGGTACAGGAGTGAAGCTAGGCACCAGTTTTTCTGTCAAAAGCAGAGCTCTTCAAATAGATTTTTACACAGCTGCTGCATTTGTCCTAATCCTTTTCCTTGCACAGCCTTGTTACCGCGGCCTTGCTCTAGAGCTGCTTTCAGCAACCTCTCTGACACAGGTTTAATGCTGATTAGTTCCCAAACAATTCTAGGGCAGAGCTCCCTGCCAGGATAAAGAATGAATAAAATTGGTTTGCACAAGGCCAGCTGCAGTTGCTGCAACTTGAGCCTGTCAAATACGGGCCGTTTTCTTGTTTACCAAGATGAGGTTAACTTAGCACAGCATGAAGCAAAACAGATTAAAAAAAAAAAAATTAAAGCTAGCTGTGCTAGTTGAGTAGGATGCGGTGAGTGTGGAATTCAGGTGATTTTAAATTAATTTGAAAAGGTAAGGTAGTATACAGCACTAAAAGCTGATTAAAAGTCACTTGACAGATTGCTTGCTCTATTTGGGGCGGGGGTATAAGTGGACTGTATAATCTTTGAAAGATTATTCAGGTATAGCATGGTATGAATTACTCATTTATGAAGTTATTTTCTAAAATATTTGAATCAGGTTTTATGCATTTATAGAACGATCTCTGGCAGACAGACTTCCAGACTAGATGAGAAAGCAAGGTGAACTATGTAATAAGAGAACCCTGAACCCAAGAGGTTTCTGACTTCCAGAACTTAAGTATACGAGACTCCCTTCCTCTTTTGTGCAGAGCCTGCGCACAGATCCTCTCTTGGGAACCCAAAACTTCCATCCCTTACATTCAGGGCAAGTTGAGGGGAAGAGGTGGAGTAATTAGCTGAGGAGTGGAAGAAGAAGTATAGGAGTAGAAAAGGAAGAAAAGGCACATACAGAGAAGAGTGTGAGACAAAAAGTACAGTGTCTCATCTGACTCCCGAGCCGCTAAGCTTCACCCCCCCGTCCTTCATTATCTGTGGATTTGAGAGCTCCAGATCTTCTCCTTGCTCTAACCATCCCAAGTTCTTGTCCTAGATTGTTAGGTGTTTTACCCCTGCTAGTTTAGGGCTGGAGAGAGAGAGACACTTAACCACCTATAACATTTTTCCTAAGGGAAATGAATTCTCTTATAGACCAGTCCCTGAGTGTAACCATTGATTAAATTAAGGCTATTAAACTACAGGTTGTGTGGTAGAGAGAGAGCTTTTTACCAACTGTGCACTTCTCATTCAGCACTGTACTGTACATTTCACTATCCGTCACCTCCACTGAGATAATGTACCTAATGTCGCAAGACAAGGAAGCAACAGGAGTATTAAGACACAGCAGCATAATCAACATGTTACCTACTCACAGGGCATTATCAGTTCAGGCTGGAGAGAACTCACAGAAAAATAAGATCTGCCTGTACTGGAAATAAAGTGGGTTGGATTTAGAGAAAAGAGGAATCATTGTGGACTGTAGTAGGGTAGTTTATAATTTAGACTGTGTCCTGAAAGAGGATTGACTGAGTGAGGGCGGACTAGTGTTCTTAGTTCCAGGCCTAAAGGGGTGAGGGAGGGACATAAAGGGGACTTTTATCTCTAAAGTTTTATTTCTGTTTTTAAAAAATTGTGAAGAAGCTATAGCAACATGTTAACATTTGTTAAATTCACGTGGAAGATACCCACACAAGTGTTGATTATTCTTCTTTTACTTTTCTCTGTGTTTGAAATGTTTTTTTAATTACAAAAGGGAAAATAAATAGCCTTAGAGCTGGGCAGTACAAGAGAAAAATGGGCTTCCCAGATGACTCAGCGGTAAAGAATCTGCCTGCCAGTGCAGGACGCAGGTTCAGTCCCTGGGTCAGGAAAATGCCCTAGAGGAGGAAATGGCAACCCACTACAGTATTCTTGTCTGGGAAATCCCATGGCCGGAGGAGCCTGGTGGGCTACAGTCGTGTGGTTGCAGAGTCAGATGTGACTTAGTGACTAAACAACAGCAACAAGAGACAAATGAAAGAACCTAAATAACATACAAGTCAGTAACCAACTCTTGAGTAGGGAGGTGGTAATGGTAGTCATTTTATCAAGGGTCTTGAAGAAACATACAAATAGTATATTTTTCTCCAAGCAAAGAACTGATAAATGATCAAAATGATCCATAATGAAAGATCAAATTAATGAAAAAGTAAATAACAAACCAAAGCATCTTCATGGGTTGGGCTTAACCACCTTTAGGTCTGGAGGTATGCTAACACAGAAAATACGTTATGTATCATTGGAGGAAGTGAATTGTTGTTCAGTCGCTCAGTTGTGTCTGACTATCTGTGACCGCATCGACTACAGCATGCCAGTCTTCCTTGTCCTTCACCATCTTCCGGAGCTTGCTCAAACTCATGTCCTTTGAGTTGGTGATGCCATCCAACCATCTTGTCCTCTGTTATCCCTTTCTCCTCCAATAAATTATATATTTTAGTCACTATAATCAAAAGGAGCAAGTTCAGGAGCAAAGAAAGTAAGCATAACCACTTGGTTTTCACACCTATGTTTATCATGAAAAATAACCATAAGCATAAGAATTATTTTTTTGAGAGATTGGCTTTAAAACATATATATATAGGGATTCCCTGGTAGTCCATTGGTTAGGACTCTACTCTTTCATTGCAGAAGGCAAGGGTTTGATCACTGATTGGGAAACTAAGATCTGATATGATATAGCCCCACCTTTTAAATTTTAAATTCTAAATTTTAAATTTTAAATCCTGTAAAAATATACTGTATGGCCTCTCTTTTTCTGAAATAATTCTCTCTTTACCAGATTGAATTATTGCCCTCCCAGGAATTTCTTCTATAAGCATTGAGGGGGAAACCATTACTAATAATCTTTCTGTATTCCTAATATGCTTGATTAATTTTATAGAAAGAGCTAGATATATTTGTTGGTTGGCAATATAGAATTGTGAACAGTATATTAACTACTAGTTTTACTGTGTTCTGGGCTTCCGTGGTGGCTCAGATGGTAAAGCTTCTGCCTGCAGTGCGGGAGACCCAGGTTCGATCTGCAGGTCAGGAAGATCCCCGGAGAAGGAAATGGCAACCCACTCCAGTACTCTTGCCTGGAAAATTCCATGGACGGAGGAGCCTGGTAGGTTACAGTCCATGGGGTCTCAAAGAGTTGGACATGACTGAGCTACTTCAGTAATGTAGTTTTTCAGATTGATACACTACTGATTATATGTACTGAGTGAAGTTTGAATTTAATGGATTTTTGTTCATTCGTTCATGCAAAATGGAAAGGCCTTTAAAACTCGTTCTAAAAGTACCTCTCTCCTATTAGAATGTCTTCTTTCTAAAAACCAGAAGCAAGGAATGTTGGTGAGGATATGGAGAAACTAAATAATTGAGTTAATTAGAATGTAGAATGGTACACTTGCTGTGGAAAACAATATGACTGTTCTTCAAGAAGTTAAAAATAGAATCACCATATGATCTAACAGAGGGCATATACCTTCCTGAAAGAATTGAAAGCCAGAGTCTCAAAGAGATATTTTTGTCAGTTCATAACAGCATTATTCACAATGACTCTGACAAGGAGGCAGCCCAGGTGTCCCATCAGTAAATGAAAGGGTAAACACATTGTGGCTTATGCTATACAGTGGAATTATTCAGCTTTCAAAAGGAAGATTCTTCAGTACTCTGCAACATAAATAAACCTTGAGAATGTTATATATTTAAGTGAAGTAAGCCAGGCATAAAAACACTCTGTGATTCCATTCATATGAGGTGCTTAGAGTAATCAGTCATTCACATGAGGTACTTAGGAGTAGCCCTCATAGTCAACAAAAGAATCTGAAATGCAGTAATTGTGTGCAGTCTCAAAAACGACAGGATGATCTTGGTTTGTTTCTAAGACAAACCATTCAACGTCATAATAATCCAAGCCTATGCCCAAACCACTAATCCGAAGAAGCTCAAGTTAAACATTTCTGTTGAGACCTACAGTCTTCCCTGATGGTTCCGATGGTAAAAAGTCTGCCTGCGATGCAGTAGAAATGGGTTCGATCTCTGCGTTGAGAAGATCCCCTGGAAACGGAAATGGCAGCCCACTCCAATATTCTTGCCTGGAGAAGCCCATGGACAGAGGACCCTGGTGGGCTACAGTCCTTGGGTCACAGAGAGTCAGACATGACTGACAGACTTTCATGTCACTTTACTTCATTTCATGAAGACCTACAAGACCTTCTGGAACTAACACCAAAAAGAAAAAAAAATGTCCTTTTCATCATAGGGGACTAGAATGCAAAAGCAGGAAATCAAGAGATACCAGGAGTAACAGGCAAATTTGGCCTTAAGTACAAAATGAAGCAGGGCACAGGCTAACAGAATTTTGTCAAGAGAACACGCTGGTCATAGTAAACACCCTCTTCCAACCCAAGAGATGACTGTGGACATCACCAGATGGTCAATACCGAAATCAGATTGATTATATTCTTTGCAACTGAAGATGGAGGAGCCCTATACAGTCAGCAAAAACAAGACTGGGAGCTGACTGTGGCTCAGATCATGAACTCCTTATTGCAAAATTCAGGCCTAAATTGAAGGAAGTAGGGAAAACCACTAGGCCTTTCAGGTACAACCTAAATAAAATCCGTATGATTGCACAGTGAAGGTGAATAGATTCAAGGGATTAGATCTGATAGAGTGTCTGAAGAACTATGGATAGAGGTTCATAACATTGTACAGGAGGTGGTGACCAAAACCATCCCAGAAAAAAAGAAATGGAAGAAGGCAAAATGGTTGTCTGAGGAGAAAGACTGAAGGCAGAGGGAGAAGAGGGCAACAGAGGATGAGATGGTCAGATGGCATCACCGAAGGAGTGGTGAGTTTGTTGAGTAGGAGATAGTTAAGGACAGGGAAGCCTGGCATGCTGCAGTCCATGGGGTCACAAGTACTCAAAAGCTAATTAGTGACTGAACAGCAACAGCAATAATAATCAAAACCATAAAGATAGTAGAATGATGATTGCCAGGGGCTGAGGCATGGGAGCAAATGCGTAATTTTTTTTTTTAATGGGAATAGGGTTTCAGTTTACTAGATGATAAGAATTATATAGATGGATTGCAGTGATGGTTACACATTATAAATGTGTGTAATGCCACTGAATTGTATACATAAGAATAGTTTAAATGGTATACTTTACATTATGTGTATTTTGCTATAATGAAAAAATTGAAGGAAAAAAGTATCCTAAAAAGAATTTGACTTGTATTCTGTCACAGAAATACAGACATTTATGGCAATAAAATTTAACCACAATACAAGTTTATCTACAAAATTATATGTATCTGTAATGGTCATGGCAGGAGCACGAAATCCATAATGTACTTCCCTGGTTATTTCTCACCTATTTCTGCATAATTAATTCAGTTCAGTTGCTCAATCATGTCCGACTCTTTGCGACCCCATGGACTTTTCGACCCCATGGACTGCAGCACACCAGGCCTCCCTGTCCATCACCAACTCCCAGAGTTTACTCAAACTCATGTCCATTGAGTCGGTGATGCCATCCAACCATCTCATCCTCTGTTGTCCCCTTCTCCTCCCGCCTTCAGTCCTTCCCAGCATCAGAGTCTTTTCAAATGAGTCAGTTCTTTGCATCAAGTGGCCAAAGTATTGGAGTTTCAGCTTCAGCATCAGTCCTTTCAGTGAATATTCAGGACTGATTTCCTTTAGGATGGACTGGTTGGATCTCCTTGTAACCCAAGGGACTCTGAAGAGTCTTCTCCAATACCGCAGTTCAAAAGCATCAATTCTTCAGTGCTTGGCTTTCTTTATAGTCCAGTTCTCACATCCATACATGACTACTGGAAAAACCATAGCTTTGACTAGATGGATCTTTGTTGGCAAAGTAATGTCTATGCTTTTCAATATGCTGTCTAGGTTGGTCATAACTTTTCTTCCAAGGAGTAAGCATCTTTTAATTTCATGGCTGCAGTCACCATCTGCAGTGATTTTGGAACCCAAGAAAATAAAGTCTCTCACAGTTTCCACTGTTTCCCCATCTATTTGCCATGAAGTGATGGGACCAGATGCCTTGATCTTAGTTTCTTGAATGTTGAGTTTTAAGCCAACTTTTTCACTCTCCTCTTCACTTTCATCAAGAGGCTGTTTAGTTCTTCTTTGCTTTCTGTCATAAGGATGGCATCATCTGCACATCTGAGGCTACTGATATTTCTCCCAGCAATCTTGATTCCAGCTTGTGCTTCATCCAGTCCAGCATTCTTCATGATGTACTCTGCATGTAAGTTAAATAAGCAGGGTGACAATATACAACCTTGACGTACTCCTTTCCTGATTTGGAACCAGTCTGTTGTTCCATGTCCAGTTCTAACTGTTGCTTCTTGACCTGCATACAGATTTCTCAGGAGGCAGGTAAGGTGGTCTGGTATTGCCATCTCTTGAAGAATTTTCCATAGTTTGTTTTGATGCACACAGTCAAAGGCTTAGGCATAGTCAATAAAGCAGAAGAAGATGTTTTTCAGGAACTCTCCTCTGCTTTTTCAGCCATCCAGCAGATGTTGGCAATTTGATCTCTGGTTCCTCTGCTTTTCCTAAACTCAGCTTGAACATCTGGAAGTTCACAGTTCAGGTACTGTTGAAGCCTGGCTTGGAGAATTTTGACCATTATTTGCTATTGTGTGAGGCGAGTGCAATCATGTGGTAGTTTGGACATTCTTTGGCATTGCCCTTCTTTGGGATTTTAATGAAAACTTACCTTTTCCAGTCCTGTGGCCACTGCTGAGTTTTCCAAATTTGCTGGCATGTTGAGTGCAGCACTTTCACAGAATCATCTTTCAGGATTTGAAATAGCTCAACTGGAATTCCATCACCTCCACTAGCTTTGTTCATAGTGATACTTCCTAAGGCCCACTTGACTTCTCATTCTAGGATGTCTGACTCGAGGTGAGTGATCACACCACCGTGATTATCTGGGTCATGAAGATCTCTTGTATAGTCCTTCTGCGTATTCTTGCCACCTCTTCTTAATATCTTCTGCTTCTGTTAGGTCCTTGTCATTTCCGTCCTTTATTGTGCCCATCTTTGTTTGAAACGTTCCCTTGGTGTCTCTAATTTTCTTGAAGTGATCTCCAGTCTTTCCCATTCTATTGTTTTCCTCTATTTCTTTTTGTTGATCACTGAGAAAGGCATTCTTACCTCTCCTTGGTATTCTTTGGAACTCTCCATTCAAAATGGTTTATCTTTCCTTTTCTCCTTTGCCTTTCGCTTCTCTTCTTTTCACAGCTATTTGTAAGGCCTCCTCAGAGAACCATTTTGCCTTTTTGCATTTTTTTTTCCCTTGAGGATAGTCTTGATCACTGCCTCTTATACAATATCACGAACTTCGTCCATAGTTCTTCAGGCACTCTGTCTATCACATCTAATCCCTTGAATCTATTTGTCACTTCCACTGTATAATTGTAAGGGATTTGATTTAGGTCATACCTGAATTGTCTAGTGGTTTTCCCTGCTTTCTTCAATTTAAGTCTGAATTTTGCAATAAGGAGTTCATGATCTGAGCCACAGCTACCGGTCTTGTTTTTGCTGACTATATAGAGCTTCTCCTTGTTTGGCTGGAAAATGATATAATCAATCTGATTTCATTATTGACCATCTGGTCATTTTGGTATTGACAGACTGAAAACCACAATTACAGAAAACTAACCAATCTGATCACATGGACCACAGTCTTGTCTAGCTCAATGAAACTATGAGCCATGACATTTAGGGCCACCCAAGATGGATAAGTCATGATGGAGAGTTCTGACGAAATGTGGTCCACTGGAGATGGGAATGGCAAACCACTTCAGTATTCTTGCCTTCAGAATCCCATGAACAGTATGAGAAAGCAAAAAGATAGGACACATATAGGATAGATGAACTCCCCAGGTCGGTAGGTGCCCAATGTACTACTGGAGAAGAGTGGAGAAGTAACTCCAGAAAGAATGAAGAGACTGAGCCAAAGCTAAAACTGTGCCCAGTTGTTGATGTGACTGGTGATGCAAGTTAAGTCTGATGCTGTAAAGAGCAATATTGCATAGGAACCTGGAAAGTTAGGTCCATGAATCAAGGCAAATTGGAAGTAGTCAAATAGGAGATGGCAAGAGTGAATATTGACATTTTAGGAATCAGCGAACTAAAATGGACTGGAATGGGTGAATTTAGCTCAGATGACCATTATATCTACCACTGTGGGCTGGAATCCCTTAGAAGAAATGGAATAGCCATCGTAGTCAACAAAAGAGTCTGAAATGCAGTACTTGGTTGCAAGGCAAACCATTCAGTATCACAGTAATCCAAGTCTATGCCCTGACCGGTAATGCTGAAGAAGCTAAAGTTGAACAGTTCTTTGAAGACCTACAAGACCTTCTAGAACTAACACCCAAAAAAGATTTGTACATATGTGAAAGAAACACTTTACAATAGTAGTAGTGATAATTTTTAATATTACTACAAAACTGTTTTCCTAAAATTGGTATAAACATGATAAAAATCTTTACACAGTGTCAGTAGTGACTCATGTTCTTTCTGCTAGCCTGTGTTCATACTTGTTTGCTTACTTAGTGAGTGGTCCTTGAGTTCATGTATCCTTGGCCCTGTGTAGGTCCTGGGGATTCAGTAGTGAGCAACTCTTACCTTCACAGAGCTGCAGCCTTTTCCAGAAGAAATGACTATAAGCTTAGATCTGAAGTGTGGTCACGAATTTACAGGTGGGCTATGGAGTGGGGGCAATACTAAAAGAAGTGTTTGTGGCAGACAGGCAGCATGTGTAAAAGTCAGCTAATCTGAGAGAGCATAGTAAATATGGAGTACAGAAGTACAGTACTGGAATACAGAATACAAAGCATATGAAAAATTCTGCAGAAAGGATTAAGACATAAGCAGTCAGGTTGTGAGAAATTTTGAAGTGATACTAGGCAATTTGAGATTTAACATCAGGATAATGAAGTAGTATTGAAGGAAAGTATTGGATTTGCATTTAGAAAGTTTTCTTGGCTGCATTACAGAGTGTAGGGTTGGTAGGGAGTAAGCCTGGAGGCAGAACACATTTTTAATAATTCAGGTGAGAGATGGCATTGGATTGGATCACAGCAGTGGCAGAGGGGATGGAGAGAGCTAGATAGAGTTAAGAAAAATAGGAGGTAAAATCAGTAGGATGAAGCAACTGATTAGATGCAGGCAATCAGAGGGAAAAAGGAGTCAAAGATGACTGCAGCTATCCATCTTCAGCCACTGGTTAAAATGATTGTACTAATTGAGATGGAGAAATTACAGCTCAGGGCTTTGGAAGTGATTTCCTGTTTGATCTCTAAGAATTGTCCTGTTGTGGGGAACAGTTCTCACAAATCTCAGAATTTGTGATTCTTAACTTTTCTAAGGAAGCTCATTATATATCCTACAGCTCATTATATATCCTATATATAAAAATATATATATATTTTTATTGCCATTTACACGAAAGTCATTCCTGAGATGCCTGTATCCTTAATTACTCTTGGAATTCATTGTTAGAGCTCATTGGCTTTCTTGTTAAAGAGAATATTGTTTTCTGTAGGTAGTGTATAATTTTGTCTAGTTGCGTTTGTAACTGTTATATATAACCCTTTGTAGGCAACATAGCCATGTATCAAATGACTCCAAAATTAACTGTAATGATAACAAAGCCACTGTTGACAAGGATGACAACATAAACATATCTGAATAAGTTAATGTTAAAAGTAAACATTTGACAATTCTCATTCATTGCCAGTGGAAATGCAAAATGCAATAGCCATTTTAGAAGTCATTGTGACAGTTTCTTACAAAACTTAACATACCTTACCATCTTTCATTAGTCACACTCCCTGTTATCTATCCAAAGGAATCGAAGGCTTCAGTTCAGTTCAGTTCAGTTGCTCAGTCATGTCCGACTCTTTGCGACCCCATGAATTGCAGCACGTCAGGCCTCCCTGTCCATCACCAACTCCCGGAGTTTACTAAAACTCATGCCCATCGAGTCGGTGATGCCATCCAGCCATCTCATCCTCTGTCGTCCCCTCCTCCTCCTGCCCCCAATCCCTCCCAGCATCAGGGTCTTTTCCAATGAGTCAACTCTTCGCATGAGGTGGCCAAAGTATTGGAGTTTCAGCTTCAGCATCAGTCCTTCCAATGAACACCCAGGACTGATCTCCGTTAGGATGGAGTGGTTGGATCTCCTTGCAGTCCAAGGGACTCTCAAGAGTCTTCTCCATCACCATAGTTCAAAAGCATACATCTACACAAAAACCCTTACACATGAATGTTTCTAGCAGTTTTATTCTTAATTGCTCAAATTTGGAAGTATTCAAGATGTCCTTAAGTAGGTAAATGGATAAAGAAGCTGTGGTATGTTCATACAATGGAATATTATTCAGTGCAAAATTGAAAGCCTCTACAAAGCCTTGCAAAGACATGGAGGAAACCTAAATGCATATTACTAAATGAAAGAAGCCAGCCTGAGAAGATTTCAATTTCTTCAAAGACTAAACAATAGAGATGGTAAAAAGATCCTTATCAGGGATTAGGGAGGAGACGAGAATGAATAGGCAGAGCACAGAGGACTTTTAATGCAGTGGACTGTTCTGTACCATCCTACAACAGTGGATTCATGGCATTGCAAATTTATAAAGACCCCTAGAATGTACATAACCAAGAGTGAACTCTATTGTAAACTATGGACTTTGGGTGATATTGATGTGTGAATCATCTCTTGTTCAGGGTTACCTTTTATTCAAACACATACACACACGCACGCGCACTCACACAAATTAGTCAAATGGTTGTTTGAGGAGGCCTTACAAATAGCTGAGAAAAGAAGAGAAGCAAAAGGCAAAGGAGAAAAGAAAAGATAGACCCTTCTGAATGCAGAGTTCCAAAGAATAGCAAGGAGAGGTAAAAAAGCCTTCCTCAGTGATCAGTGCAAAGAAATAGAGGAAAACAATAGAATGGGAAAGACTGGAGATCGCTTCATAAGGAACGCTGAACTGGATGAAGCACAAGCTGCAATCAGGATAGCCGGGAAAAATATCAATAACCTCAGATACGTGGATGACACCACCCTTATGGCAGAAAATGAAGAACTAAAGAACCTCTTGATGAAAGTGAAAGAGGGGAGTGAAAAAGCTGGCTTAGAACTCAACATTCAGAAAACTAAGATCATGGCATATGGTGCCATCACTTTGTGGCAAATAGATGGGGAAACAGTGGTAATAGTGAGAGACTTTATCTTTTGGGGCTCCAAAATCACTGCAGATGGTGACTGCAGCCATGAAGTTAAAAGATGCTTGCTTCTTGGAAGAAAAGCTATGACCAACCTAGACAGCATATTAAAAAGCAGAGACATTACTTTGCCAACAAAGGTCCATCTAGTCAAAGCTGTGGTTTTTCCAGTAGTCATGTATGGATGTGACAGTTGGACTCTGAAGAAAGCTGAGCACCGAAGAATTGATGATTTTGAACTGTGGTGTTGGAGAAGACTCTTGAGAGTCCCTTGGACTGCAAGGAGATCCAACCA
Organism: Odocoileus virginianus; assembly: GCF_023699985.2. Taxonomy (NCBI): domain Eukaryota; kingdom Metazoa; phylum Chordata; class Mammalia; order Artiodactyla; family Cervidae; genus Odocoileus; species Odocoileus virginianus. The sequence continues at coordinate 36,078,791 of NC_069696.1, read as the reverse complement.
GTCCATCCTAAAGGAGATCAGTCATGAATATCCCTTGGAAGGACTGATGCTGAAGCTGAAACTCCGGTACTTTGGCCACCTGCTTCAAAGAACTGACTCTTCAGAAGAGACCCTGGGAGAGCTAGCTTTGTACATCAAGAATGCTTTTTAGACATGCTTGCTATTGTGTTCTCTTTTCCCAGCATTTGGAGGAGGATTTTGAAAATAACCTTTATAATATTTATCATTTTTATGGTATAACTTCACTCATCATTGCATTTTCCTTTCTGGAAAGCACAGAAAAACTTAGTTTGCTGAGGGTCACATATGGCTTGCTCATTGTATATATATTTATGTTCCTGAAACAGAAAGCTAAGATTCATTCCCCGCATTGTGGAAATGTTAAACTCTCTTCATTTCAGAAAATACTTTGTATGCTAGATGAATTCTATTTATATTCATTCTATTTTTTCAACCTTTTTCAAGAGAATAGAGTCAATCCCAGGTCTTGGCTTGGATGATTCTTGGTCTGTCCATACTATAGCTACTAGAAATGTATCTTATGGAGCTGAGGAACTGAATTTTAAATTTTATTTTATTTTCATTAAAATGTAGAAAAAAATAAAATAATATGTAGATATCCATGTGTTAATAGTGGCTACTTTATTGAACAGTGCAGCTCTAGATTACCGATTAGAAGACAGGACCATGTTAAACTCTAGTAGGGGGAGGCAGTCAGCACAATTCAGACTGTGGGAAACTCTGTCAGGTTCTTCAACAGAGAAACTCCGAGCAGGGAAAAAGATGTGGAGGGGAAATCCTAAGATTAAAAGAGACTTAAAGGGCATATCAGCAAATCACAATGTATGGACTTTGAGTCCTGATACAAACTGTTAAAAATATTTATTACATTTATGAAATAATTGAATAACAGCTAGATTTTTGGTATTAGGGAATTATTGTATTTTTTTAAGCATCATGATACATTGTAATTGTCTTAACAAAAGGAGGAGTGTGAGTCATTATCTTTTAGAAAGATGTTGAAGTATTTACTTCCTTCCCTTTGAAGCTAAGCTTATATTTACCACATTTTTCATCAATGACCTGTTTTCTTTTAGCATTGATTTAAAAAAAAAAGAAAAACTTCTTATATGGAGAATTTTGAATACATGCAGGTGGATAGAGTAGTACAGTGAATCCCCATATACCCATTATCCAGATTTAAGAATTATCAATTCATGACCAACATTGTTTCCTCTTCACATCCCCATATTATGTTTTATAAGCAAATCCTAGACGTTTTGTGATTTTATTTGAAATATCTCAGCATATATCTCTGAAAAGTAAGGCTGTAAACAGATAAGGTAGGGAGTTCCTGAGAAAGAGAGCCAAGCATTGCTTTCTTGACATAAGGGAAGCCATTTTTGGCCTGAGCCATTTTGTGATCTAAGCCTGTCCTAGTGCTTGTCCTTGAATAGGTCTCAGAAATTATCTAGAAGGGACAAAAACAATGCACAAACAAACTGTTATCGGGCAAAAGAAGTAACCTTGCTGTTGTTGGAAAGATAATCAGTTGTAAACGTTGCTAGTTCTGTTAAAGTGGTATAAATTAGTCTGAAGTGTTCAACCACTAGATCAACTGAAACTCAAAGGATAAATATATTGAGCTTTTCTGACCTTCCTGACTTCAATCAGGAAGCTTGGACTCTAGACCTATCAACTGCCCAAGCCTTTTCATGAATATGCATGTATCTTTAGCTTAAAACTTCCCAGTTTTGCTGTTCAGGAGACACTGCATTGGGAAAGATCCTTGGTGTTCTCCTTGTGTGTATGTGTGCTAAATCCCTTCAGCCGTGTCCAACTCTTTGCAACTGTAGCCCGCCAGGCTCCTCCATCCATGTTATTCTCTAGGCAAGACTACTGGAATGGGTTGCTGTGAGCTTCCTCGGAGGATTTTCCGACCCATGGATTGATCTTTCCAACCCATGGATTGAACTGTCTCTTAGCCTCTTGCATTGGCAGACAGGTTCTTTACCACTAGCGCCACTTGCTGTAAATAGTGGGTCCTTTTCCCAATCTTGGCTTGACACCACTGAGAGGCAGACCCAGTTTTCAGATAACAAGGCCTCTTTGGTTTTCCATTTCTTCAGTACAATTACCAAACCTAAAATTTTAAAATAATATTATTTTTAAAATGCCATTATTTTGTATTCAAATTCCCACTTGCTTCAGAAATTTATAGTTTACATCTAAATGACCAAACATGACAATTCTGTAAATAAACCAAGTTACATGATCCATTTTATGTTAACCAAGTGGCAATGTAAAACAAATGTTGCGTGAATTTACTAATTATGTAAAGGATTGTGTAGAGCTTTGTGACAGTTATGAATGAAGCCAACAATAATGTAAGGTAGCATTGCATTTGTCAAGTTGGTAAGTCTCATTGTAAAGATACTTGAAATGTAATGGGAAAGCTTTTTTAGAAATTTTTCTTTTAAATTTATTATTTAGTGCTGGGTCTTTGTTGCTGTGCACAGGCTTTCTCTAGTTGCAACAAGCAGGAGACACTCTCTAGCTGTGGCATATGGGCTTCTCATCGCAGTGGCTTCTGTTGTAGGGCATGGGCTCTGGGGCCTGCGGGCTTCAGTAGTTGTAGTACATGGGTTTAGTTTCCTCCGAGCGTGTGGAGTCTTCCCAAAGCAGGGATCGAACCCATGTCCACCGCACAGGCAGGTGGATTCCTATCCACTGGACCACCAGGGAAGTCTGGGAAAGCTTTTTAGAAAATAAATAAGATATTAGAGTGGAAACTACTCAAAGGTCTCTATAAAACTCTTTGGACAACTTGAATCATAGAGTTCATGAGAAGTTAAATAATGATTGTATAGTATAGACAAAACGGGATAAGATGAATAAGTTTTAATAGTAATTTACCTTGAGTGTTGCTGAAAGAGCATAGTGAAGAGATTGCTGGGGAATAGAAATTTTTTTTCTTTAAAATGCCCTCCTATATAATAATATGAAAGAAAGTGAAGTCGATCAGTCGTGTCCGACTTTTGCGACACCATGGACTGTAGCCTACCAGGCTTCTCCGTCCATGGGATTTTTCAGGCAAGAATACTGGAGTGGGTTGCCATTTCCTTCTCCAGGAGATCTTCCTGACCCAGGGATTGAACCCAGGTCTCCTGCATTGTAGGCAGACGCTTTACTGTCTGAGCTACCAGGGAAGTCCCCTATATAATAATAAATACATTTTTTAGTATTTGAAAGATTTAAGACCATCCAAAATAAAAAATTCTGAGAAATACAGGAATTCCACAGAAATACGAATATACTCATTTTTAATTTACTCATTTCTTGTCTTAAATATGCTCAATTTTTGTCTCCATCTGGGATGGATGAGATTCATAAAATCTTTTCACATGTGGGCAGCATAGGGTATTATTTGCATTAAGAGTTTCACCTGTTTTGCAACTACATTTGTACAAAACTACTTGTAAATTTATATAAAATCAGTATTAAGTCTATAAAAATATGCTTGGCATCTTTTTTCTGAGGATCTCAACAACGATGTTAAAAATTGTATCTCCCATTGATCCTCCAGGTTAAGAATTGAGGAATATGTAGAGATAAGTTATTAGGGTAAAGGGGAATGGTGCAATCATAATATGAGGCAACTGCTGAAAATATTACAAAGAACAAATCCTGCATAAGATATTGTTGTGAAGAAGTTTAAATTTTACTTATAAATTAGCATTGCCAACCATCTCCTATTTCTGAATATTTAAGTGGAAGATAAAAACAAGTTAACTTCTAAAGGGCTTAGATGCAATGGTATCCCAGTACAAATGAGTGCCCAGTCTTGATTTCTAATATGATTCCCCAGTTAATGGATTAAGAGAGATCCTTGAAGAAAGGACTAACTCTTGAACTAGAGGAAGAAACAAAGATGAGCCTAGAGCATCTCATAGAGTTGGAAATTAAGGAAATGCTAAAACCAAAATAAATAAAACACATAAATAGGAGTATGTCAAAAGGCCACAAGAGCCAAATGAAAGAGTTCCCATTGGCCATGTGAGCAGCACAATAGAAGTCCCGTTGGTTATGACCCCAAATATAAAATATCATAAGTTTTTGCTGATATAAACAATCCAATAAATTAATAAATAGAAGAGGAGAGACACATCTCCCTTGCAGAAGAATTCCAAATAATTTATGTAGATACTCTGCCTTCAAGGACGTGGAGCACAACTCTCTTCTCCAGTGTGGGCTGGTTACAGTGATTTCCTTATGAAGGTTATAGTTGGACATTTACAATGGAGAAATGTTGTTTCAGGTAATCAAAGTGATCATCAACAGTTATGAGTCATGTTGATGTGTATTTAATATGATGTGATGAAAATGGTACTTTTACCTCCATGGTCTTCTTCCCCAAACCCATAACCTCAGTTTCATCATTAGAGAAACATCAGGTAAATCCCGTTTGAGAGACTTTCTACAAAATACCTGACAACTACTCTTCAAAACTGTCAATTGATATCTAAAACAAGGAAAGAATGAAAAATTGTCACAGCCAAGAAGAGCTTAGAGAGACATGATGCAATGTGGTATCCTGTATGGGATTCTGGAGCAAAGAAAGGACCTTAGATAAAAAATCTGAAAGCCTAAATAATATGTGAACGTTTAGTCACTCAGCTGTGTCTGACTGTTTGCAATTCCATGGACTGTAACCCACCAGGCTCCTCTGTCCATGAAATTTTCCAGGCAAGAATACTGGAGTGGGTAGCCATTCCCTTCTCCAGAGGATCTTCCTGACCTTGGGATTAAACCAAGGCCTCCTGCATTGCAGGTGAATTCTTTACTCTCTGAGTCACCAAGGAAGCCCTGAAAAATGAATAGATTGGGTAATAATAATGTGTCAGTATTGCTTCATTAATTATAACAGAATGCTTACTGATAGGGGAAACTGGTTGGAGGGTATATTGAAACTCTATACTTGTCTTCCCAGTTCTGTAAATCTAAAACTATTCCAAAAACTAAAGTTTACTTTGGAAAAAAAAAAAAAATTAGCCATGAAGTCCTGGGTTCAAAGTAAAGAATAATAAAGTTCTGGTTGTGTGATACCACCATGGGCATATGATATGATAATAATATCCTTATGTCTTATGTTTGACATAAGGTAGGTATCAAATTTTAATGTATAAGTTGGTACAAATGGGAAAAGAAAATGTTCTAAAGAAAATGGACTAATTTTATTCCTTTACTTATATTACTTTTCAGTTTATATAGTCAAAGTTTGGAAGTGAATCATTTTCACAGCTATCAGCTCTTTAAATAAGTTTTCCAAATTCTGGAGTATATGCTTCAGATCCAAGTACAATTTTCATTTTCATTTATCCGTTTATGCAGCAAACATTAATGAACATATGTACCAGGCACAGTATTAAGTAGATGCTGAAGATGTAAGAATGAATAATATGTTGTATAGATTAAAGTCTAAAGGAGGAGATAGAATTGAACAGTTTTAATACAGTATGTTAAGTGGATAGCAGTATGCAGAGCAATTATGAGAACAGAGTTCCAAAACCTAAACAGTTCTATTTCTTTAAAAAAAAAATCATTATATTTACATATTATGTGTCAACCAAGAAGAAAAATGCAGTGTCCTGAACCTTAATATCAAGGAAAGGCTTTATTTTAACACATCAACTAATACATATATAGTACAATGTTTGTACAATTGTGATTTACTTAAAAATTAAGCTCATGGAATTTAAAAGATGTTGGACCATAAAACTTAGCTGTTCTAATTAAGGTTTTGTGTTGAAAAAACTCCTTACTCTTTGTGTGCTTAAAGACCTTGTGAAACCTGGAGCGAAGGAACTGTTGGGCCACACTGTGCCCAGACTTCTAACCCACAGAAACTGATAAGAAGTGTGGGTATTGTTTTAAGTTGCCAAGTTTGTCGTAATTGATTAAGGGGGTAATAGAAAATCAAGATGGAAGAAGACATTCCAGACACAAGACCACAGTACTTAAAGGGAACTGCCAGTCATTGAACTTAAGTGCAGGTGTGTAGGGAGTGAGGAGATTCAGAACCTGGAGCTGAACATGTAGGCTAAGGCTAGATCACAATGGTCCTCAAGTGCCATCTGAGGAATCTGGGCTCTGGGTGACAGGGGTCTGAACTCAGGAGATTGGTGTCTTTGATTTTCCTGAGAGACAAGATTAATTCACTTATCTTCACTTGAGTCTCTGACCAGACATCATCATCTTAATGAAGCCACCTGACCTCCCCATTTAATATTGCAGCTGGTGCTCTATGCTGCCCTTCTTACTCGGCTCTTTTCTTTACCTTTCCATTGCACTTTTTGTCTTTCAACATACTGTATAATTTAAATTTATTATTTTTGTTTATCTCCTCCTAGAATATAAATTCCATGAGGACAAGGATTTTTTTTGCCTTTTTGTTCACTGTTTGTTCCAGTTATTTATTGTTGCATAACAAACCAGACAGAGAACTCTGCTTAAATGATGGTCATTTACTTGACTCACAGGTCTGCGATTTGGGCAGCCCGTGGTGATGCCACCTTGTATGTGCTCCATGCTGCATCAGCTGAGTGGCCTGACAGGGCCAGAGCACACACTTGCAGGTGGCTCACTTCACTTCCAGGGCTGGCAACTGTTGCTCACTGTTGGCTGGGCCCCCAGTTTCTCTCCTTCCCACAACATGTGACTGTGTTGTAAGGGCATGTGTCCCAAGAGCATACGGTGGAAATGCCTGGCATTTTTTATGACTTAGCCTTAGAAGCCATAACCTCATTTCTCTGGTATGCTTATGTTTGAGGCAGTCTTAAGGTCCTTCCAGCTTTAAGAGCAGGGAACACGGACTCACCTCCTGATGGAGTGTCAGAAGAGCATGTGGATAGGAGATATTGTTGTGACCATCTTTGGAAAATATGGTCTGTGTGCTGTTGTATCTCCAAAGCTAGAACAGTGCCTTGGCTGGTAGAGCTCTATGAATGTTTGTTGAGTAAATGAGTAAGTGAGAGAAAGAGAGGAGGAGGAGGAATTAGAAGGGAATTGTGTACAGTGTGTGGCAGGGAGACTAGAATTTTGGAAACTGTAAGTATTCTGAGCCCGGCTTGAGATTCAGAATTAACAAAGTGGCAGTGAAAGTAGAAAGGAAAGGCTCATTGGGAGGGATAGTAAGGAAACATAAATTATAAATTTTAATGACTGTTTGAATGTAGAAGGAAAGGGATGGGGTCCAGATGAAGGAAGGGGGAGAAATCTAGAATCTAAATCTAGAATGGCTTGTAGTCAGTCAGCTGTCCAAGCTGTGTGCCAAGTACTAGAAAAAAAGTAGTGAATGTGATACCTTTTTGATAGAATTATTCTTAGAGTTAAATTCATCCCTCTTCAGAGATGAATAGTAGATAGTAATATTTGAAAACAACATGGATTATGGCACTGTTAACAGCAGAAAACCTTTAGGGGAGGGAGTTTAGCTTTAAAAATGAAGTTCAGGCTGCTGGTACTGAGACAGATGAGTGAAGATTCTTGGTGAGAAGTAAGAATTGTGAATTGAAACTCAGGGCTAGAGATCATCTTGAGGGTTTTCTTCTGTGTTTTTCTGGTGGAGAGAGGAAGGAAGAGATTGTTTTTCCTGTAGAGAAGAGGAAAATTCTACTCCTCCATCCCATTTTTATCCTTCTTGGTAGGTTTTGTTTCATGTTAATTTTGAAAACTTCAGAAAGTGACTGAAAGGACTTTTTTCCCCGCCAAAGTTGATTTTCTTCTTTCGTAATATACTATATAGTAGCTTTAGGAATCACAGTCCCTTGTAGAAATGGGAAGGTCTTAGTCATCATATAGGTCACATTCCCTCTGACCCCCACCCACCCCCCACACCCCTAGTGTATGTGGACCATTGGGTCTGTGCTCAACCTCAATACCATTTTAAAACATATAGTTAGTTCATTTTAAAGCCCAAGTGTTCTAGTTCACACTCGGCATATTAGCGGAGGCCTGGAAGGCCTTTGGTGAATGCACACCGATGCAGAGAGACTCAGAGGTGGTCACATCAGTGGAACATTCTGGCTGCCAGCAGCTTCAGGTAATTGTTGGAATAATAGTTCTTCTCTTTGATTCTTGTAGGAATATTCTCTTTCCCAGTGAATCCTGTTACTGATACTTATTTTGCCTGATTTTGCTGATGTTAGAACAATTTCATATACCGTGGGGCAGTAGCGTTAGTAAAACAAATGTATCCTTCCCTATCTTATAATCTATATATCTCCTTCGGAGAACATTGTTGATTTCTTATGCAGGAATTTTTTTGTTTTTGAAAGTGTAGGGGGAAGGTAAAGTGGTATTCCTGGGAGAGTTAATTGCTATTTCTGTGTAAACTAAATGTGTGTGTGTAGGTAAGTATAGTAATGAATGGAAATGGAGGAAAAGGTCTGCTTTAGCTCTGTGCACATAGTGCTTCTTGGAGTCATGCAGTAGACACCTTCAGTTTGAATGTCTCTACTCTAGCTCTGTAGTATTACTTGTCAGCTATAAATATTTTAACAGTGGGTGACTTTCTTTTGTTCCTAAAGGCAAAGGGTGGCTCTCTTGTAGGCTCTTTAGCAGAGAATAAGTTCTTTAGCAGTAGAGGAAGATTCATTTTATTTTGTATGATAAAAAGCAGCATGAATAGTAACATTAACATGCTTTTTTTTGGAAAAATGATTCTCACAGCAGCTATCTAATAATACTACATGCTAATAATGTGTTGTTATAGTAATAAAATAATCTGTATTTTGTGTATGAGGATATTTTTGTTCAAAGAAATTGTGATTTGCCCTAGGCTACTAGAACTAGAATCTTGTTTTCTTGGGTATAATTATTATTTGAAAATCACTTCTATATAAAAATAATAGAAATCATTTACTAAACACTAGTGAACACATGACACTTATTTGATTATTTACCTAAAAATTATGACCCTTTCCTCTTAGAGAGTTTCATGATATTACTTATACTATTTCAATGGCTTTTTAAAGTTTTTTTTTTCTTGTTTCATCATTTTATTGCAAAAGGGATATTATGACAAGCATGGGTTCCGATCAGAATGATTTATTATTTCATCTTTAGCAGAGGACCATAGAACCTGGTTTCATTGTTAAGATTTTTTACAAGTAAATAATATACTGTTATATTCTATGCTTGGTGGTAGGAGGCACAGTGCCTCATAAGGATTTATCTGGTCTTTGTCCCAAGTTCCTGGAGCAAAACTTCCAGAACCCTGAGGATTTCCTGGTAACAGGAGTGTTATCCTAATGAAGCAACTACTGATGGGCTCCTCGATAACTTCAGGTAGGGCTTGGTCACAGAACCAACCTAGCAGAGGGGAGGAGGTTGGAGATTGAGTTTCAGTAACATGGCTATGATTTAACAAGTCGTGCTTATATAATGGTGTGCTGATAAAAACTTTAGACACCAGAGCTTAGTGGGGCTTCCTGGTCGATGAACACATTGTTGGGAGTAGGAGTGTGACACACCCTGATTCCACAAGGAGAGAGCATGAAAGTTCTTCTCTGATCTCAACCTGTGTATATCTTCATTTGTCTAGTCCTTCTGATTTGTATGCCTTAAAATAAAACTATAATCATAAGTGTAGTGCTTTCATGATTTCTGTGAGTTGCTGTTCAGTCGCTAAGTTGTATCTGACGCTTTGTGACCCCATGGACTGCAGCATGCCAGGCTCCTCCATCCTTCACTGTCTTCTGGAGTTTGCTCAAATTCATCTCCACTGAGTGATACTGTCTAAGTATCTGATCCTCTGCCACCCTCTTCTCCTTTTGCCTTTGATTAAAGGCATCAGGATCTTTTCCAATGAGTTGGCTCTTTGCATCAGGTAGCCAAAGTATTGGAGCTTCAGCTTCAGCATAAGTCCTTCCAGTGAATATTCAGGGTTGATTTCCTTTAGGATTGACTGGTTTGATCTCCTTGCTGTCCAAGGGACTCTTTAAGAGTCTTCTCTAGTATCACACTTTGAAAGCATCAGTTCTTTGATGCTCAGCCTTCTTTATAGTTCAGCTCTCACATTTGTACATGACTGCTGGATAAACCATAGCTTTGACTATACAGACCTTTGTTGGCAAAGTGATATCTCCACTTTTTAATATGCTGCCTAGATTTGTCATAGCTTTCCTTCCAAGGAGCAAGCATCTTTTAATTTCGTGGTTGGAGTTACCATCTGCAGTGATTTTGGTTATTAATTGCCAAACCGGAGGGATTTGGGGGAACTTCAAGATGTATATCCAGTCTGTGAGCAGTGCAGGTGGCCTGGGGAGCCTCTGAAATCAGGGCAATCTTATTGGGAATGGTGCCCTTGGAGGGTTAATACCTGCACTAACTCCAAGATTAAATTGGGATACCTCTGGTTGAGTTTGAAGCAAAATATCTGTATTGTGTACTCTTTTGATTCCCAGTGAATAAACTTCAGTATTATGAGTCTCTTAGAGATTAGCAACTTACTGGATTGCTGTTGATGTACTTTATTAAGCTCTTAATCGAGATAAACTTTTAGGATTACCAGAATTCAGGTTTCTTTATCGATGAACATTCTTCAGTAGGGCCTATGAATTTTCAGAGACTGCTCTACCTTCTTTTTGCTTGATTTTCTTTGTGACCAGCAGCCTGTACCTGCAAGATTGCAAATTGATTTAGAGTTTTTAGATTTAGAATGGCTAATAAGCCCATCATGAATTAATACCTCTAGTCTTGATTAGTAGCTTAATGATTGGTATATGAAAGATAAAGAGCATTCACAGAAAATGGGTTAATTCTGTCCTGTATTTGAAGAACTATACTCATCATGTATTTGAACACAGCAGTAAGCAATGTAGAACATTACTAAGGAAGCGAAGGTGGAATATAGTCAGGGATTGACATTAGAGTCAGAAGGTCAAGACTAATGCAAGTTAAAACTCATACTAATCCAGAAACATAAAACATAAAACATAAAACAGCTAACTACTGTAATAACAACCATAGACTATCAGTGGCTCAAAACAATAGAAACTTACTTCTCATTCCTTGTTTAGTCTAATGTAGGCCAAGGTGGAGAGAGGCTCTAATTTGCAGAGACATTCAATGACCCAGGTTTCTTTCATGTGTGACCATCCATCTTTACAGCCCCATTTCTATTTGCATTTAGCTGCTGAGTCACAGAAGAAAGACAGATTGTGTGCCTCAGGCTGGAAGTGATACACATCACTTCTGCTCACATGTCACTGGCAAGAGCTAGTCTTTTGGCCCCCACCCAGATGCAAGGATGTTGGGAAGGAGAGGAGAATAGGGATGTTGGTGAGCACCTGCTCTCTGTCATAAATTCAGGATCAGTGATAGCTATTCCCTGGTGCTAAGATAATTGGCGTGGCTTATCCAGTGAGAATGATTTGGGATTGTTTCAAGGAGTGCCGCAGAGGGAGAAAAGATGCAATCCCTTATGGATTTAGTGTCCTGTATAAATGTTATCAAACTCGGGTTTGGCTGTCCAGTGCCTGAAAGCCAGTACAGGTGCTGCTAAGAATGGAAGTGTTGCTGCATTCAGGAGGACAGCAACTTTGGACAGAGCAGGCTTGTGTCCAAAAACCAGCTCCAGGGATTTTGCTCTACCATGAAATTTTTTAAAAGGAGAATTACTCAGGAAGGGGTTCAGAGTCTTTGTTGTCTTTCACTGTGTGCAGACGTTCTTCTAATTGATTAGTGGTGAGGTAACAGGACAGTGTTCCAGGACTCTGGAGATCAGCCTGAAGTTACCATTCTCCATCTTGGTGGGGGCTTTAGTTCTTGCAGAGGAACTCAAAGGTGTTTTGTTATGTATGTTCCTTGTGGAGGAACCAGACACAGCGTAGGCACAGTGGGAATGTTGCTTGAATGTGTTAACATTCTGCTGTCTTTAAGAAAACAAAATCTGAAACCCTTCCCTCAACCCCACATTCTCCTCCAGTATTATCGCTCATCATCTTTCCAACAGAATTTCTCAGTTCAATTCATTTCAGTCGCTCAGTCATGTCCGACTCTTTGCGACCCCATGAACCACAGCACGCCAGGCCTCCCTGTCCATCACCAACTCCCAGAGTCCACCCAGACCCATGTCCACTGTGTCGGTGATGCCATCCAACCATCTCATCCTCTGTCGTCCCCTTCTCCTCCTACTCCCAATCCCTCCCAGCATCAGGGTCTTTTCAAATGAGTCAGCTCTCCACATCAGGTGGCCAGAATATTGGAGTTTCAGCTTCAACATCAGTCCCTTCAATGAACACCCAAGACTAATCTCCTTTAGGATGGACTGGTTGGATCTCCTGGTAGTCCAGGGACTCTCAAGAGTCTTCTCCAACACCACAGTTCAAAAGCATCAATTCTTTGGCGCTCAGCTTTCTTTATAGTCCAACTCTCACATCCATACATGACCACTGGAAAAACCATAACCTTGACTAGACTGACCTTTGTTGGCAAAGTAATGTCTCTGCTTTTTAATATGCTGTCTAGGTTGGTCATTACTTTCCTTCCAAGGAGTAAGCATCTTTTAATTTCATAGCTGCAGTTTGCAGCTGATTTTGGAGCCCAAAAAAATAAAGTCTGACACTGTTTCCCCCTTTGTTTGCTATGAAGTGATGGGACCGGATGCCTTGATCTTAGTTTTCTGAATGTTGAGCTTTAGGCCAACTTTTTCACTCTCCTCTTCCACTTTGATCAAGAGACTCTTTAGTTCTTCTTCACTTCCTGCCATAAGGGTGGTGTCATCTGCATATCTGAGGTTACTGATATTTCCCCTGGCAATCTTGATTCCAGCTTGTGCTTCCTCCAGCTCAGCGTTTCTCATGATGTACTCTGCATATAAGTTAAATTAGCAGGGTGACAATATACAGCCTTGACATACTCCTTTTCCTATTTGGAGAAGAGTTAATTATACTCTCTTCCTTGACTTCCTCTCTCTTGCAGTCTTTCTTGGAACCGTACCAGGCAGGTTTTCACCCCCACACCCCGCAGAAATCTCTTTGTCCAGGTCACAGTGACTTCCTTGTTGTTGACAACCTTCTTTAACTTGGCTTCTATGATACTTCCGGTTTTCTCTTATTTTACTGACTGCTTTGTCTCTTTTACCTTTCTGCCAGTTCTTCTTCTTCTTCCCAGCCTCTTAATGTTGCTTGAGTCCCCTAGGGCTCTGACCTCAGCCTCTGTCTCCATTTGCAGTTATTTCCTAGGTGATCTTATCCAGCCCTGTGATGTTAAATATGGTCTCTTTTATGTAGACCCCTGAGTTTCTAAGCTTTTCCCTTGAATTTAAATTCATATATCTAAATGCTTATTCAGAAATGTCTCTTGGCTATCTAGTAGGCTTCTCAGACTTGACATATCCAAAACGGAATTCTTCATTCCAGCTCCCTGACCGCTATCCTCCCCCCAGCAAAACCTCTGTCTTCCTTCTTTCAGTAAGTAGCTACACTGTTAATCCAGGTGCTTAGACCAAAATTCATGGTATCACAATATCCTTCTTGACTACTTCTTTCTCTTAGATCTAATTCATCAGCAAATCATCTGTTTTATGCCTTCAGGATATATTTAAAATCTTATCATTTCTCACCACCCTAGCACTTAAGTGTCTCTCTAATCTATACTGCCATCATCTCTTACCTGTACTGTTCGTGAAGGTCCTAACTGATCACTTTTCTTCTACTCTTGCCCACTATAATCTGTTCTCTCAGCTGCCAGGGTGATCTTTTTAAAACAAAGTCACATCTCTGTGGAAGACACTGCGGTTATTTCCCACAATGCATGCTAAGTTGCTTCAGTCATGTCCAGCTCTGTGACCCTATGGCTGTATAGCCTATCAGATTCTCTGTCTGTGGGATTCTTCAGGCAAGAATACCGAGTAGGTTGCCATTTCCTTCTCCAAGGACCTCCCATGATACTTAATATAAAATCAGAAATCCTCACCATTGCTTACAATCCTCACCTGTTTTATCTGGCTCTTGTGTATCTCTGACTTCATCTTCTACCACCTCACTAGATGCATCTGTGTCCTGGTCTTACTGCAGCTCAGCTGGGACAAGCTCACTTGTACCGCTGGGATTGTCCACTTGCTATTTCCGTTGCCAGAAATACTCTTTCCTGAGATGACCTCGTACATAGAATTAAGAGCACAGACTCTGAAGTCAAACTGCTTAGGTTTGAATTTCCTTGTTATCTGACCTGAGCAAGTTATTTAATCTTTTTGTGCCCCAGTTTCTACATCAGTAAGATGAGAATGATAATAGGATCTCCTTCATATAGTAATTATGATGATAAAATGGCCTGATATATGTAGAGCACTTAGAATAACACCTGCCTGTAGTAAGCTCCGAGTGTTAATTGTGTGATGGTTACTACTTCATAAGGTCTCTGCTTATACATCGCCTGTTCAGAGGTGTTTAGTTGTAGGATCATCAGAATGAATATTGAATATGCAGCCTCCTAGGGGACCTGCTTTGAAGAGGACAGCTTACTTTGGTGTAGAGACAGTGCATGTGTAGCAAATGTCTTTCTATGAATGTCACAGAAGTGCCCCCTTATTTTATTACCCTGATGGTGCCCTCTCCTCCTCACCCACGCCTGCTTTGCTTTCCCTGTGAAAGTGAAGTTGCTCAGTCATGTCAGACTCTTTGCAACCCCATGGACTGTAGCCCACCAGGTTCCAACGTCCATGGGATTTTCCAGGCAAGAATACTGGAGTGGGTTGCCATTTCCTTCTCCAGGTGATCTTCCCGACGCAGGGATTGAACCCGGGTCTCCCGCATTGTAGGCAGACGCTTTACTGTCTGAGCCACCACAGAAGTCCCACTGCCTAGTGTTCCCCTTCCCAGCTCCCGCTTATGCCAATTCAGGTTGGGTCTTTGGAGACAAACATTTGGAGACCTGTGGGGGTAGACATGGGAAGGAGGAGTTGTGACCACCACATCATCCCTTTTTCTTTGACTCAGCATGGGTTTCATCATAGGTAGCATCCATAGTGTCTCCATTTCCTTCTGTCGCCTTTGTTATCATACTGAGGAAGATTTACTGATTGTGAGTATTCTGTCCACTTGTGTGAGAGTGTGTGTGTGTGTGTGTGTTTCATTTAAGAGAAAAGGAATAAAATGAAAAAAAGGGCAGAAGAGATTACCTGTTTCAACTTCCCTTCTGTTTTCATTGTTCCCATCAACAAACTTTCTTTAAAACATCTAGACTTCAGTGACATCCTTCAGGCACATAGGGAAGTATTGGGAGCCTTGGCCTTGTTTTGTAGAGATATACACTGCTCAGAAATAGGCTGTGGTGGAATTGGATAATGAGGGAGGGAATTCACTGGGGCCCTAGGAGTGAGAAGGTTCAAAGAGGAAATGAGTGAAGAAATATATAACAGGGACACTCAGCCTGAGAAATAGCTCTGAGATTCACAGATCTCTCTCTGCTTACAATGTCATGCACAGACTAGAGAAATCCTCACCAGTAGCTTGGAGCAGGGGCAGTGTCCCTGCTCCCATTGCCAGTTGAAAGGAAACGTGGAGCTTCCAGAAGATCAGATCTTGTGCTCCCAACCACAGGGGAAAGAGGTATGTTACTGATATTCTCACGTCATCTGCAAAGTGAAAGGAGGCTCAGACTCTTTGTAATATGCCATATTTCAGAAACTGTGAGAGTTTAAGAAATGTTTAGAGCTCAATCCTTCTGGATCTGCCTGTATACATTTTTGTATGTTAACTGAAATATTAGTCACATTTCTTTTGTAGTTATACATTATCTTTTTAAATATATATGCTATAAAGTAGACTGAAATCCAAATTTGGTCTAATGGTGATTCTCATTATAGCTTTGCATGAAGTAGATGCACTTATTTCACTGGAAGTTCTCTCAATTATTTAGACCATTTGGATTTTGGTGATCTGGAGGTAGTGATAAAATAATTGAACCTCAAATCTATTAACATTATTTTTGCTTATGTACCATTTTCTGTATAACTGGTCAGAATAAAATGATCTGAAATAACTTTTGTATTTTTTTTATTTTTGGCCAGTGAAACCAGAAACAACGGCTATATGAAATAATTGGGACTATTGGTAAATGTAATGGCATCGATACTCTGAACACAACCAAGAGTTTCTACCTTTATCAGGGCAGATTTAGACCTTAGATGAGAGCTGGGTAGAATTGTCAGACCATTGAATGGATTAGTTTCCCTGCTTTGTGTCTCATTTTTATAAGAAGGATATTCAGTATCAGTAGTAAAGTTCATGCTTGCTTTTCCAAATGGGGAGATTTTTGTGCTGCTTGAAGTAGTCCAGTACTATTCTACTCTGCTGCTCAGTTCAGTCCAATTCAGTCACTTAGTCATGTCTGACTCTTTGTAACCCCATGAATCGCAGCACAGCAAGCCTCCCTGTCCATCACCAACTCCTGGATTTTACTCAAACTCATGTCCAGCGAGAAGGTGATGCCATCCAGCCATCTCATCCTCTGTCATTCCCTTCTCCTCCTGCCCCCAATCCCTCCCAGCATCAGGGTCTTTTCCAATGAGTCAGCTCTTCGCATGAGGTGGCCAAAGTTTTGGAGTTTCAGCTTTAGCATCAGTCCTTCCAATGAACACCCAGGATTGATCTCCTTTAGGATGGACTAGTTGGATCTCCTTGCAGTCCAAGGGACTCTCATGAGTCTTCTCCAACACCACAGTGCTAAAGCATCAATTTTTCAGCACTCAGCTGTCTCACAGTCCAACTCTCACATCCATACATGACCACTGGAAAAACCATAGCCTTGACCAGACGGACCTTTGTTGGCAAAGTAATGTCTCTGCTTTATAATATGCTGTCTAGGTTGGTCATTACTTTCCTTCCAAGGAGTAAGCATCTTTTAATTTCATGGCTGCAGTCACCATCTTCAGTGATTTTGGAGCCCAGAAAAATAAAGTCTGACACTGTTTCCACTGTTTCCCCGTCTATTTGCCGTAAAGTGATGGGACCAGATGCCATGATCTTAGTTTTCTGAATGTTAAGCTTTAAGCCAACTTTTTCACTCTCCTCTTTCACTTTCATCAAGAGGCTTTTTAGTTCCTCTTCACTTTCTGCCTTGAGGGTGGTGTCATCTGCATATCTGAGGTTATTGATATTTCCCCCGGCAATCTTGATTCCAGCTTGTGCTTCCTCCAGCCCAGCGTTTCTCATGATGTAGTCTGCATATAAGTTAAATTAGCAGGGTGACAATATACAGCCTTGACGTACTCCTTTTCCTATTTGGAACCAGTCTGTTGTTCCATGTCCAGTTCTAACTGTTGCTTCCTGACCTGCATACAGGTTTCTCAAGAGGCAGGTCAGGTGGTCAGGTATTCCCATCTCTCTCAGAATTTGCCACAGTTTGTTGTGATCCACACAGTCAAAGACTTTGGCATAGTCAATAAAGCAGAAATAGATGTTTTTCTGGAACTCTCTTGCTATTTCGATGATCCAGCAGGTGTTGGCAGTTTGATCTCTGGTTCCTCTGCCTTTTCTAAAACCAGCTTGAACATCTGGAAGTTCACAGTTCACATATTGCTGAAGCCTGGCTTGGAGAATTTGAGCATTACTTTACTAGCGTGTGAGATGAGTGCAATTGTGTGGTATTTTTAGCATTCTTTGGGATTGCCTTTCTTAGGGATTGGAATGAAAACTGACCTTTTCCAGTCCTGTGGCCACTGCTTGTAGTTGTTATTCTTTTGACCCAGAAAGAGGAAATGCCATAGTGTATATTTAGTGATTGAGATCTGCTTCTCCAGTTCTTTCATGTTGGTCCCGGTTACAACAATATTGCCTCCCTGGAATGCCAGAGAAGTGAAGGAGTACACTGACTTGTGTCCCCACTGGTACACCTTCAGCCGAGGGCTTTGCATGCTGAGTATATGTGTAGGGGCTCTTCAGAGGTCTACTTTGGGTCATCTATCCCTGATAGTGGATGAATGTCAATTCACAGCTCTGACTATCCCTGAAGATCCAAATAACTTTCGTCGTGATTTCAGAGTACCTTCAGCCATTTATGAGCTTCCCTTGTGACTCAGCTGGTAAAGAATCCACTGCAATGCGGAAGAACTGGGTTTGATCCCTGGGTTTGATCCCTGGGTTGGGAAGATCCCCTGGAGAAGGGAAAGGCTACCCACTCGAGTATTCTGGCCTGGAGAATTCCATGGACTGTATAGTCCGTGGAGTTGCGAAGAGTCGGACAGGACTGAGCAGTGTACTTTCACTTTCGCTTTCAGCCATTTTTAATGAATCAGCTCCTTTATTCCTTCGGTTCAGAAGTTCCACAGGCACCTTTCCCAGTCCTGTTTTTGTTGTTATTTCGTGGAGGGCCGGCATAGAAAGTTTCTGCAAACCTTGTCTGGAATCTGGAACTGTCACAATATCTGTGGGTAAATAGCCCCCCAAAGTAGCAGCTTAGCCTGTGCTACTCTCTTGGGATCATTCCAGCCTTTGAGATGTGGATGGGAAGATTTGGACCCATGATTATCATTATTTGGCTCTTTAAAGGAAAGACTCTGATATCTTTTTAAAGATGTCTAAAAACTGTAGACATCTGGGTAACCCATAAAATATGGAAGTTTGAACACTCTTCAAAGCTTCCAAGTCACAGAGCTCTACTGTAAATTCCCCCCTTCACCCCCAGGTGTGAATATTTTAGTAGCCCGTGTCCTCATTGTAGTAAAACTTTTCCCCAAGAGTTGATATTTCTTAGTTAAAGTACCTAAGAGGATATAGTTGACTCATGGAATCTCTACTGAGCAAACTTCAGCTCATGTTTGCATAGTAATTTACAAAGATATAATAATTAAAAGATTGGATGTAATATATGTTTTTGTCCTTAACATTAAATCATTTTTAAATTTTTAAAATTTTTTTAAATTTAAACTTTACAATTTTTTAAAATTTTAAAGACTTGTTTTTAAAAATTTTTTAAAGCAGACTTGATTTTTAGAAACAGTTTTAGATTTACAGAAAAATTGAGAAGATAATGCAGAGTTCCCACACACCCACACACCCCCCTCCATCCATGCACATAGTTTTCCCTATCGTTTACATCCTAGGGTGGTGCCATACATGTGTTGCAGTTAATGAATCAGTATTACTGTTAACTAAAATCTATACTTTATTCAAATTCCCTGGTGTTTACTTAGTGTCCTTTCTCTGTTGGAGGAGCCCATCCAATATACCACATTACACCTGTCTTCTCTCCTTATGCTCCTCTCAGCTGTGATAGTTTCTTCGACCTTACTTGTTTTTGATGACCTTGACAGTTTTGACAAGTATTCATCCAGGTGTATTATAGGTTGCTCCTCTTGGAATTTGTCTTACTTTTTTCTACTGGTTAGACAGGGGTTGTAGGATCATATGGACTATGTTTAGCCTTGTAAAAACTGCCAAACTGTCTTTCCTAAGGGGTTATACCTTTTTGCATTACTGCCGGCAGTTTATGAGATTTCTGTCTCTTTGCATACTTGTCAGATTTTGGTATAGTCAGTTTCTTGAACTTCAGCCAATCTTATTGGTTTACAGAAATTGGGATGCAATTTCCCTAGTTCATCATTTAGTCTTACTATCATATTTTATTGTATCTGGCTGTAGAAACATTAGCTTTCTCCTGATACTTCTTTTTAAATTAACATTGAAGAAAAGAACATGTACCTTTTCCCATATGAATAAGTGTTACAGATGTTTAAATGGCATTTCACTTATTACATTAAAATGCAATTACTTACTCTCTTTGCTTTATCACTAATAGCCTATAAGCTACATACTGTTGGTGTTGTGTTCTGTTGATGTTAATGTCTCATGTTTAATTGCTTTTGTTTAATTTTTTTAATTCTTATTTTCCATTCTTCAAAGTCATTATTGCGTTTTTGTTTGTGTTTCTTTGTTCATAAAAGCTTTTTTGTTTCTATTACATTATGTAGTTTTGTACCAATGGCTAGAAGCAGATCGTCATGGCAAGAGCCAAGATGCTGCAAATACGACTTCAGGTAAAAATAAAAAGTTGAGGTATTAGAAGTTATTATTTTAATTCACCCCAAGCCCATCATAATTGTTTCATTATTCAGTTTTGCTTAGGCAAAAAAAAGTGTTATTTTGTATTTCTGTTCTCTTATTTATGTCTTAATTTTTGTAAAGATCTCATTTGCTTCAAGCCTTGAAGAAATTAATTCATTAGTCTTTAAGCTCTCTTGGCAGATATGTTCTATTTTCTTAGGAGGAAAGGCTCAATTGTAGTTTAAGTTTAGTAGGAGGTTGTTTGACAATGTTACGTGAAATTAAGTCTACTTGTAGTTGTTGCAGGGATATTAATAATTGCACAAATTTATATTCCTTGTTTATTTCAGGATAGTGTTTGAAAGGTGGATTTTAGGTTAATTAAAGCATCCTTATGTAATTTCCATTTCCTGGGAATCCAGATTCTTAGACTGGTTCATTTTTCCTGCTAAGTGCTAACAGTAAATTCTAAGTTAGAGGTTTATGGGTTCAGAATCCAAAAGTTAGGTTGTTCCTATTTC